>NC_052533.1:43129858-43754858 GCF_016699485.2 Gallus gallus
CAATTTTCATTCGATTTTATTATGAACGCATTGAAATCAACTAGCTTTCTTTTCAACATCACTACAAAACTTCCAGTTTTAAGACAACATTGAAATGAGTTTGCGATCCACATTGTTGACCTTCAGTACTAAGACCATAACTTCTACAACCCGATTTTTTAAGAGAGGAACAAGAAGTATACTTCCATAGCGCAAGAACGAACACTTCCTACATTGTTCTGAACTAAGGAAGCGTTTTCAAAGCTTACTAAAACATGAGGCAGACTCAGGAAAGTAAAACCACTATTATCATTAACAAAGTCTCCTCAAATAGCGTACTGCTATGAAATACCATTAAATGACTTACTATGCAAAGATGGTTCCATTGTAGCCATTCATACATGATTCCACAATACTTTTGGCCACACTTGAGAACACTGACTCCTGGGGACAAAGGAAAGAGAAGGCAGTTGGCTCCAATAGTTTAAGTATCTCTTCTGTCAGTCTTTTCTATGTGATAACATTATATAATATATAAACCAATTGCATTCTTTAAGGTCAGACAGGTTATCGTGACCCTTGGAGATCTCTCACAGCAAAGAAGTCATAAAACATTTTAAGTATTTGTGATGTAGAACACTCTCTGTGAAAAAATTATTTTATTCCTATTCGATAACTGAAAGAGTAAACCTCACCACAATATGCTTTCAAAATGTTGTGTATAATATTAATTTTGGTCCAATGTTTATTGTAATTATTTTATGTGGTTTATGGCAAAACAGAAGGTATGACAATCAGCAAAACCGGTTAACTTTCCACATTTGCCATGGTACAATGGCATATTAGGCAAAGCTGCACAACCACTAGCTTCCATTTTCATGCATTTCCTAGACATGCAAGAAAAGCCTAGCTGCAAATGATAGCTGACAGTGTTTTCTTTTAGAGATGCTGTATATATTATGGGTTCTTATTATGACACTTATTAAGAACTTCACAACTTCTACGCATGAACATCTGCATGAAGATGGATGACAGGATGCTGTCACGAGCAGTTCATTTCTTCATATAAAAGACAGATGACACTTGAAGGATTATGCTGCTCCTTTATTAGAACACACTTGAAGTCAGCACTATAAAACAGACCTCGCTCTTACTCCTTACACAACCAATGCTTTATGAAACTAAGGAATTAATCACCATTTGTAAAGATGTTGCAGAAACAACTCAGATAGATTACTTTCAGGTTTTCCCATTAAGATTATATTGTAGGAAGGAAAGACTTCCTTAAGAGCTTGGAAATGGAAGTGTGGTGCATTTGATGTTAAATGGAGATTACGTTCAGAACTTCAAAAATGCAATACTGTGAAGATTAAATTGGAGCATTTTCCTTTTGGTATTACCTTTTCCAAGGTCATATGAGTATTAAGACCAAGCAGAAAAAATTTCTGAACAATATATCTATTTAAAAGCAGATAAAAAAGAAAGAAATATAGCTATTATAAGGCCATAAACTCCTAACATACAAATCACATCTTTAACTGTTGGCTACCATCTATTTTTGTGTGATTATCTCAACAGGGCATTATTTTCTGTTCATGTTATTACTGTAATGCTTACAAACAGAAGCTTTAATTCTAACACAAGCTTTGATTAAACAAATCAATGGTGCTTAAAAATATACAAAAACTATTCAAAAGTGGAATTTAGGGCAACATCTCTGAACTACAACCATATATTACCAAATAGAGCACAGAAAAAAATAAGACTCCCACCCCAAAAAAATTTGACCAAAGGAATTACGTCTTTAGAAAGGTGTAACGCAGCAGTTGCCAAAATCTGGGGAAAACCTGCACTACTGCTACAAAATTCTGTAAGTTATTACCTGTGTTGTTTCCATATTTGCAACATAATCAAAAGTGAAGATCTTCGGCTCAGGCTTTGAATGCAGACGGATGGTGTTTGATGAAAGAACAGATAAACACAAGCCTTGATCTCCATCAGTTAATGCAGTTCCCTCTGAAGGGGGACGTACTCTTACATAAACCTTGATAGCATCCCCTTCAACACTAAATGAATATTTATGCATTAGATTTCTTTGAAATACATCTATCAGCTGTTTGTTAAAATTACATTGCAAAAATCAGATTAAGCACATGAAATCATACAAACATATTTCCTCAAATTACAGACCTTCTAGCTGTACACATGAATCCATTATAAGACACAGTATTAAAGCTCACAATGTGGCAGATTAAAAAAGAACAAAAAGCTGGTGGAATTTGTTGTTTCTGCTTGTAAATACAGCTCTAAAGGAACACATTTCACAGTGAATTTGAAGTACAAAGAGAGGGGAGGAACTGAGACCAGACAGGCCACTGCAGTTATAATGGGGCTTTAGTAATTTCTAAGGCTGTAGGTTTCAAGCATCCTCTTTATTACAGGAACTTAGAAAAAGATTTTACAAATGGAACACGTGATGCTATATTACAGCAAGAAATCTTGCATTTTCTTTGCTTTTCATAAGAAGGGAAAGAATAATCAATTCTCAATCGATTAATCTGATCAAGGACAGCAGCTCCCTGACCGATTTCACCACATTAATCAGTGGACACAACAGTTTGTTCAACACTCAGCTTGAATACTCTGCCTCCTATTTTGTTATTTTGGCACGTGACATCTGAGGCGGATGTTGGTGGTAGGGCAGAGGCTGAACCTTCCCACCAATATCCTGTTACATTTTGTTGCGGTGTGACAGAAAGCAACAGAGCAGCAGCCTGACAGAATTGCATCTGAGACAGAAGTGTAGATGAAGCAAAGGGGTGTCACTGAATCCCTCCATGTGGAAAAAATTGCCCCCATTTGCACTTGAAGAGGCAATGGGTGGTGTGGCTCAGCAGTGCCAATAGTGGGTCACCTCCACTGCTGCAGACTTTTGTGAGAGCAGTACACAGGCTTTTGCTTGTTGCTGCTGAAAATACACAGCTAACAATGGTGACTGCATTGAAAACTAGCATTTTGTAGCTGAGAATTTAGGCTATCAAATAGTTACTATGCTCTTTGTACAAGTTGTAGTTCCCGTGAAAATGAATAAGATGCACACTTTTGGAGCGAGCTACATAACCGCGTATGAATTATATTAATGCTTTATGATGTTCTATCATAAATATCAATAATAATATTTATACCAACTAAATTCTTAAAGTATTAAATTCCTCCATGAAATAGCAGCAGGGAGTGTATAAACAGAAGGGGAACGGTTGTTTACAAGGATGGACAGTGATAGGACAAGGGGGGGATGATTTTAAACCAAGACGGGGAGGTTTAGGTTAGATATTAGGAGAAAGTTTTTCACCCAGAGGGTGGTGACGCACAGGAACAGGTTGCCCAGGGAGGTTGTGGATGCCCCATCCCTGGAAGCTTTCAAGGCCAGGCTGGATGCAGCTCTGGGCAGCCTGGTCTGGTGGTTGGCAACCCTGCACAGAGCAGGGGGGTTGAAACTCGTTGATCATTGTGGTCCTTTTCAACACAGGCCATTCTATGATATGGTATTTACTTTATTCTTTCACATAAATCAGTTCTAGCAACATGGTATTCTAATCAGCATTGGTTTTTACTTTTGGTAATACAAGAGAATGGAAAAGAACAATTCTAAAAGTAGACTTCATGAGTGAAATGTGAGGTGGGAGAACAACAGAGGAAAAGGCTAAAAGAAGCAGCAGCAGCTGAGAAAGGGAAGACCTGACACTAGATTTCAGACATCTCACTAACTTGCCAAGCATTTTGTCAGTATGTAATATTTTGAGTTGGGGCAGAAACTGCATATGTTTGGAGAGCTTTTTGCGTCTTTCTCTTAGCTTGGAGTTCCCTCATAGAAGCCCAGCAATTCCTCAGAGATATTCTAGAGCCAGCAGCAGGGCCAGGGGACAGCCAAGAACTCACTGCATGACAACATTCTAAGAGAAACCCGATGCCTCAGAACAATGCTTTGATGAAGAGATTTTATTTTTAAATCACAAAGGAAGCTGAGAGAGACAGGCAGTCCCATGTGGGAAAAACACTTTGTGAAAAACTTAACATTACTTTCTACACTTACACTATTTGCACTTTTTCCTACAGCGTTATTCACATACAGGAAGCAGCCAATAATACTTTACCTGGGTGAGTTCAGCAAAGGCACTGCAGAGTCACGTAAATCTACAAAAGGTGAAAAAAATACACAAAAGATCGTCGAGATATAACTAACGTTTAAGAACAACAACAACAACCATGCTTAAATAGAGAATGCAGTACTGAGGGAGATAAAAGGAGAGACTTATAAACGCCCGTTTCACAAACGCAACAGAACCACACAGGTAACACACCAACTTCACAACACCTGTACGACTCAAAGAGTTTTTATTTCCGCTTTTATGAAGCGATATCCAACGCTCTGTAGCGCCTGAAGCTTTTCTGCGCAGACAAGCATCGTTTCGCACGGCTCCACGCTTCAAGAACGGCACGCAGCACCCCTCACACAGCTACAGGGCCTTTAACTTCAGGGTGAATAGGGGCGCCAAGGTCGCTACCGCGGGTCACTCTGGGACAGCCAACCGAAGGCGCCCGCTCCCACAGGACAGTCCCATCCCACCACCACGCACCGCAGCCCGCTCAGTGCGGCGGCCCCGGTCCCCCCAAGGTCCCCACAGAGTCCCCCCGTAGTGACAGCGGCCCTAAGGCACTCCCCAGTCCCTCTCGGCTGCACACCCTGACCACCCCCTCCTCGACCCCCTCACCTCTTGTGCCGGGAGCCATAATCCGCGCCGGCCCTACGACCCCCCGCCCGCCCACAGTCCCTCCAAAATGGCGGTGTGTTTGAATTTGGCGCTAAGAGCCGAAAGCGGCATAACCCCGCCCCCACCATGAGGCCAAGGAGGGCGCAGCCATTTCATTGCACGACTCCTTCCCTCACTCTGGCTTCTCTTCTCTTATTGGCTGGAAGCATTTCTGCCCTCGTCACGTGATGGGGATAGCGGCAGCAGGGCGGAAGTGGGAAGCGTGCTGGCTGTCCCGCTCGGGCTGCCGTCCTCCGCCACCGGAAGAGGGCGGCTGGCCGGCCGTTTGTGGCTGAGCCGGGGGCCGCGGTCATGAGCAAAAGGAACCAGGTCTCCTACGTGCGGCCGGCCGAGCCCGCTTTCCTCAGCCGCTTTAAGCGGCAGGTCGGGTATCGGGAGGGGCCCACGGTGGAAACCAAGGTAACGGCCTCCCTGAGGAGAGGGGCTCCCCTCCTTGCTCGGCAGCGTGTCTCCCTCCTCAGCCCTGTGTACCACTGCCCTGCTTCCCTTCCCCTCGTTGGGGGTAGGAGGGGGACAGCGCCCGCTGGGAGGCGGGGGATGAGCCTGGAAGGGCTGGGGTGCTGGTGGATGCCCGCTTCCTATGAGCTGAGGCTCCCCTGGGGACTTGTTCTTCTGGCGAAGATGAAAATAAATTTAGAAAACCACCGTCCCATGTCAGTGGTGTTTTAGTAGCTGTAGCCCTGGTGCTCCTTCACAGAGCAGTTGGTTTCACCTCTCAGCGCCCGCGGGGGGATGGAGAAATGCCCTGAGTTTAAGTGTTCTAATAGGGCCTGGGCTAGGGGAAAGAATTGTTTTAAGAGTATAATAAAAAGTTATATGTGCAAAGGGTTCAAGTGGTCTTAATGTCAGATCAGCTGACACAAATGGTAGAGTAGGGGCTATGGGGCCTCTGTGTGCTTTTTTTTTCTTCCCATGGGACTCTATATCTCAGTGATGGGGTTGGAGCGTTGTCCAAACAGTTGCAATGAGTCCTATGAGCTGTTTTAGTTGCCAAGTACAAGCAAATCATAAAAAAAAAAGAAAAAGATCAATACATGTTTGTATTTACCGTACTGGGAGTGCTGTAGTGGGAGTGCATGCCTTGGGCTGCGATAACACAGACTTTTGCTGAAGGATGTGACAGTAGATTTGTGTCATTCAAGCAAAGTGCACTGGGAGAACCTGGTACTGTGGGCTGTGTCATGGCTAACACTGCTGCAGAAGTGAAACCAAAACTACTGCCTGCTGTTGTACCAATCGATACAATTGCTTTTGTTTCTTTTCTCTAGAGAGAACAGCTTCCACTTGCGGATAGTGATTCTGAGAATGGCAGTGATAATGAAGATGAGCAGCCTCAAGTGGTAACGCTGAAAAAAGGGGACTTGACTGCTGAAGAAGCAATGAAAATTAAACAGCAAATCAAAGAGGCCTTGAAGTCAAGTGAACAAGGTGAATTTCAAACTGCTAATTTCTTGCTTCGTATAGCCAAAGCGAGAGAATCATAAAAAGGGACCTTGATGATCCTTGCTTGTTTTTTATCATTTAACATTACCTTTGTTTCCCAATCTGAAGTAATGTCCAAGATGTCTGTCTCTGTACTGTTGAAGTTCTGTTTTTCTTGATGGTGCATCATTCTACTTCTAAAGCACCACCTTAATTTATTATTGATAATAATTCGGGGGTAGGGAAATGCAGTGTCATTAGCCTGCTATATCTTCTTGGCATCACCTGTGATAACTTCTGAACACATTAATCAGTTAATTAACCCTGTTCGATGGTGGGGTTGGATATATTAGAGGTAATTTTATGAGTTTGTAAAATAATATGTACACAGAAGGAGGAAACTCAAGTTAGTGCTTCAGAGGAGAGGATGACTGGTTTGTAAGCTCAGTTCCCTGTTAACTGACTGCTCCACATCATTACTTTCTTGAAATCATCCTCAGTATGCATTGTGACTTGTACAACTAGTAGTCAGAGCACATGGAAAACAAGTAGGAGTGCTGTGGTGTGACTTGAGATGTGAAAGAAAGGAGATGAACGAGATAAACAGAAGGTTTTCAAGGATATAGGGGGTGACATGGAAGGAAAGGGAGCCAGGATCTTTAAAGCAAGTTTGGCATCTAGAATCAAACTGCAGTAAACCCATCTTCATTATTTTTGCTGTTGCTTGCGTATCTTCTACACCATTATGTATTTAAGTGAATATAGAAAAGTATTTCAACTACCCTTTCGGTTATTTTGCTTTGAAAATTTAGACTATTTCACTGAAAACAAAAACACCCAGATAAACGTTTTTGCTTACACATTGCTTAAAACATAGTAAAATAAAAAATGTGGTCTTTGTTTCATTGTTTCCCTCTTCTGGAAATAATAAACTACCTGGAACCTGGGGAGAGAGGGACAATATGTTCAATAACTGATGCAAGAAAATACATACTATCTACAGCTAGTATGGGAAAGCTGTTGTCCATGTGGGTGGATGACAGACTAGTGAGAAGAGTGAAATGCAGCATTTCAACTAAAAAGTAAGGCCTTGTTTCTCGATGGGAAATTGATGATTTCATTGGATTGTTCAATCTCTTTGGTAAATCTGTTTGCAGCTTTACATTCTTAATAGAGTGAGCAGAAAAACTTGCTAATTGTATTATGAAAGTTAATTGGTGTTGCAGTTTGTGTAGCTGTTGCGTCAAAAGTTGTACTGTCATCCTAGTGCTGCTAGAAATTTCAACTGACTGGAAAGAAATGGCATTCTTTCAGAGTGTTGGTTTCTTTTTCATGTTTGCAAGTTGATATTTGAACGGTCACAGTAGGAGGAAAAATGATTTTGTAAAGCTAGGCAAAAAGAAGTAGTTGTCTGTCAGAATCTATTGAGGTGGAGTCCATGCTGTGCAAAAGAGTTCAAAAGCGGCTGATATACTAAGATGAATACACAGTGTGAAAACAGAAGTGTATTTGAACAGAGTCACTGAACTTACAACTGTACTACTAGTGATGGTTTTCCGCCTCTTTTCTTATGAGAAATGGATTTTATTATTTCTCCTGTTGTGCTTCTACATTGTTTGTCTATTACTTTCTGTGTTTCAGTGGATTTATCAGGAATCCTGCTACCTGTAATACTGTTACAGTCTTTTATCAGGACTCTGCGTTAAGAAACTGCCAACACTGAGATTGCTTCTTTAACCTCTTATTTGCATTGCTTAACACATTTCTATTTCTGAGGGTCATCAATATAAACAAAAAGGACAGCTGACACGTTGTAACAGTCTGGTAAAATCAGAAGGGATGAAGTTTTTTACCAGCTGGGAAAGAGAATCCTAACAAGTCAACACAAATTTCTTGAGCTGCTACCTCAGAGTCTTTCAAAATAGTATATTCTGTTCTCCTTCTCACAGTTTGCTTAGGTAAGCCTGTGCCTGCTGTGCTTTGTCATCTGATTGATTCTTTGTCAAGCGCTGCTGACACATCACAGCTCTCTGAAGTTGTCGTGGGCTTCCTGCTGAAAGGAATGTCCTTGAGCACGTACTCAAATTTTAACATTGTTTTACCAGGCCAAGAGCTAAAATAGAGGCAGTTATGTGGGAGTAATATATATATATATATATTTTAAGTCTTGACTTTTTAGCCCAGCTTCCGAGAAAAGTGATACATGGTGTGGTATGTTTTCAGAATTAGTCATTTTTCTCTCCCTGAATTTATTGTTGGCATTTCCTAAACTTATAAATCAAATGTACAGCATGTAAATACCTGGTTTTCCATGCAGATTTCACAGTGGATCAATTGACAAAGAAGCTTATCGTACGCACAGTTTATTTTTGTTGGTTATTATGTGCAAGTTTAACGCTTTTCTAATGTGCCAGTACTGAAATGTTTTCCAAAACCCCAGTTAGCTGTTTTCTGCATAGTAGTGTTCTTTCACAAACTACTGGAGAAGCGTACATAATGTAGAAGTCATTGACAGAATTGGCGCTCAGGTTTTTACGATAGGTTTCTTCTTAAAAAGGGTCTTCAGAATGTAAGGGATTTGGTTTTAACTATTTGCTCTAGTACATGCAGAGAAGAAGAAACAGTTATTTCTTTTCAAGGCATAGCATATTAGAGTAAAAGAAAAGCTCCATCCCTTATACGTGCCATTTTGTTCTTTAAAGATCTACTGTAATTTTGAAACAAGTGCATTACTATGGATTTTACAAACAGTGAAGGGGAATTGGAGGATCATATAAAGTTGTCCTCTCCGTTTTGGTAAATGAACGAGGCTGGATTGTGTGGGAAAAGCTTTACTGCTCACAGTCATTGCAGTTAAAGTTCTGGTTAGTAGGAAACTGTTTCTTAGTGGCAACAACAGGAGGAGAACTGTCTTCAGGGGTTGGTTGTCATGGAACAGATCTGTGTGCCTCAAGGCATTCATCGATGGAGACTGTGTAGTCAAAAAATCCTCTACATGTTCATGTTTGTTTTATTCTAGCAGAGGTTTCACTAGTCTTGGATTTGGGGAAAAGACAGGAGTGAAGTTCTGTATGTTTGTGTGAAGTTGAGTTCTCATTTTATTCCATTCATTATAGATGGTGAACCAGAATCTGCTGATGGAAAAATTATGTTCAGGAAGCCAGCCAAACGTTCATCAGAGAAGGTTTTGGACTTCAATGTAAGTTCAAGTAAGAAGATGAAAAAGACAAAGAAAACTGACAGAGAAGCAACTTCTTCTCAGAGTACAGCCAAGCAAGTGAAAAACAGCAGTCTTCTCTCATTTGATGACGAGGAAAATGATGATTAGGACTGTATATGTTTAGTTATCCTTCCTGGAATTAGAGTAAGAATGTGGATTTTCTTAGAAATTGAAGCACAATATCTGAATCTTTTCTTACTTGTTATCATTCATCAAGAGAAAACATAGCATGAGCAAAACTGAGCTCAGACTTTTCAGTTCAGGTGGAACTGTAGGAATAGTATCTCACATCTTTATTTTTAAAAGAGTTTAAACAAATGTGTCAAAGCTATTTGAGAGGAGTAGCATCTCAAATAGTTAGCTAAATGAGTAGCAAAATATACCTGTATATATCCAGCTTAAATATATTTTCAGTCAATTCATTTTAAAATGTCCTCCATTAGTAGAATTTTGTTTCCCCTCTGTCAGTTGGGCTTAGTTGAGAGTTGTGTACTTTTTTTACTTATTATTGTCTTAACATTCAAAAGACAGAGACCTCATTGCTATGGAACAGAAATCGATGTCTTTTGCCTTGTATATTAACAGAAGCTTGCACTAAATTTTGCATGTATGGTTTGGCAGATAAGCTCTTTGTGAGCTCCCTTGCAGTAAGTGAGCCTGCAGTTGCTAAAATCATGTAGTCTTAATTCTGTCTTCACTGAATGCAGTCCAAGAAGCATCACATTAATTTGAATTAATTGTGCTGGCAAGATATAAAAAATTGGGATTGTATCAACTAGTGCAAAAGAAAGATGCCTAAACCCTTTTGAGGTCATACACTTTGGTTACCACACTGATGTGTGAAGGTGGTGTGTTTTTTTGGAAGTATAGTCTAGTTAGCTACGTATGTATTTGTAATTGTTTGGCATATCAGTTTACTCTTTCAAAAACGCATTTCATCTTTAATCTGTGGAAAAGTATTTTAATTTTGTTTGAATAGGAAATTGTAAACAGGAAAACTAAGTCAAGAAATACTATGGCTGTGGTAGAAAGTTTTAAAATGTTTCAAATGACCGTGTATGGTACCCCGAAAATGATCATTTCTGTACTATTCATGTAATGGAATGTACCAAAATTAAATAACACTGAGTTGCTGATGGGATTGGGAAGCACCAGGAGGTAGAAATAGGACTAATGAGTCTGACATGTCTTGAATATATTGTGTGTTCTGTAACCATATTTAAGCAAGACTGAGACTGCTGCGAAATTACAGGGTATGAAGCAGCAAAACCAGTTCTTGTGCTGCATGACTGGTCATTTGAAATCATTTGGGCTGTAAAGCTTCATTAAGGAGCAAATTTTTGAAGTTGCTGTGTGAAACAGCTGGTTTTAGTTTGTTAATTTGGTATTAAACAATAAATTATGCTTTCTGAAAGTGGTCCGAGGATATTTAAATTAAAAATTCAACGCATAACGCGGGATTTTTGGAGTCATCCAGTAATAAAGTCTATTATAATTGCTACCTGTCTTCATATATTACAACCTCTTACAGCATAAGATCAGATGCAGGCCTGCCTGCTATTTTACACTTATTGTGAGTTTGCTTGATCTTGAAAATGAGTAAGTATATTGTCCTTTCAGAAGACTAAAACTAGAACTAGGTATGGATATTAAGGTATTGATAGGACTCGCTTCTGATATTACAGTTGCCAGAGATGTGCCATGTAACATCCTGAAGATTCCCATGAGGACTTTTTGCATTTGTATGCAATTAATTTGTCTGTACCCAGCATATATAATAAAGAAAAACACAGGAAGAAGAAATAGAGAATCAGAGGTTCCCAGAGATTAATCTTTTCATTAACTTTGTATGTTTAACATCTGTTTGAATCGATTTTATATATATATATAAAAATCCATTAGAATAGTATTAGAGTATTCTGAAGGAATATTTGGGCATGTTTAAGTGACTGAGTAAATATTTTGACTTACTGAGACCCATGAAAGGACAAGTTAACCAATTAATGCTTACTTAAACATTTCCAGTTCTGGTCATCAGCACAAAGCCACACTTGCTTACATCTTTCTTGCAGAGCCCAAAAGCTTTTTGCTTTAGCTGCAAGGCAGTTCAGGAGATGTGGTTATCAAGAGATAAATGCCTGCCATAGATCAGAGGAATTTACATTTACCTTAAAATCTGAGAGAGCCTCCCAAATGCAGAGTCGATTTGGCACACTCAAAAAGAGATTGAGGTCTTGTTTGAATCCTGTCGGCAACTGCATTTAAGCAAATTTATTAATGAAAGACTTGTTAGATTCAAGTCCAGTAAAAAGAGAATTACTTTAAAATTCTGGGTACAGTACTTTTGCTTAATCATGCTCCTAGCCCTGCAACTTCATGACAGATGTCTGGAATGCAAATAAATTAATTGGGTTTGCTTGGAAATAATATAATGAAAAGCATGTTGTTCTTCAGGCAGCGCAGCAGGGTAAGGAAAGGTGGATACACATTTTTTTTCCTTTATTATGACTGTGATTTGTAGTGCTCTGACCAGGAGACCTTTGTATTTATTGTATTTCATTCCCAGTTCACCTAACAATAACTAATTGGATATATTTTATTAAGAGGTGTGAGTGATGCACAAAAGCATTTTAGTCAAGTAGTCATGTGAAAATGCAGTGTTTTTAATGTGACACACCAGGAAAATTACACACGCCATCAGCACCGCACGGAACCTCTGACTAAAGAGAACAATTACTTGTTCATTTAGGAAATAAATGTGAAACTGTCTTAAGCAATCACCTGCCTTAAGCAATGGGCCATGGAAAAAAATAATTGCAAGAACTTTCTAATAAAGGGGAAGCCAAAGTGAGTAGATGGAGCATGGGGCTATCCACCAGAATGGACAAATTTTCTGGCTGCTGCTTCTTTTTTTTGGTTTGTTTTCCTCCTTTTTCCTCTATGAAGGGAGTAATCTTAATTTTTCCCCCCTCCTTCATGGAGCTTTACTTCAGTCAAGTGTGAGAGAAGCACTATGAAGGAGGAAGGTGAAAATAACTGAGGCTTTTTACCCAGCACTGGAAACTTGGGTCAGACGTGGCCCGTTAACTGGTGTGGGAATTGTGTACAGTTTTTATTGATAAAATCTTTGAGAAGTTCCAGTTCATTAAGACTCGGAAGCAATTATTGATGGTATTAATTCTCATTATTGTCTGAACAGTAAGCAGAAAGAAACCTGATGAACTGCAGTAGCATAACTACACAGTAGTGATGGGTGGTTATAGAGTAGGCTTTGTTACATTGCAAAGCTGACAGAGCATCTCGCCTTTCCAGATGACATTCAAGCACTTATTTCACAGCAGTGCTGATGTCTGCGATCAAGGAAATCCCCATTTGAAAGGAATAGGATCTTTTTCTAAATGATAGGAATTGAGGTGGATCATCAGGAGTGCTCTGTTATTGAGATAGGGAATTAGAAAGATACAGGGTAGACTGCGCAACAAAATGCATGTATGGGCAGGTAGATCTTGAGTTCCTACCCTTGCTTATACCTCTCACTTGACTCAAAGTTCAAAACAAATCTGTTGGACTGCAGAAGTTCATCTCGTTGACCTAAACGGAAAGGGATGAGTAAGAATTCTGATAGTTTTTGTGTCCGTTGCTTTTCCAGGAAGTATCACTGGAGGATCAAAGGCTGTGTTTTGTATGCACTAAGCACGAGAAGCCTGTATTGAGTTGTTTTAATTACACATTTTTAAAGTTTCATCACAGGACTTACTGTCTTCTTTTTTTTTTACCGTGCTCCAGTATATAGTCCTGTTAGGAAGCTGCAGATTTATAATGAAGCAGGAAGTAGCAATGTCATCGTTTCAGCTGATTGTTTCCCTTGTGCTGTGGTGTATTAACTAAGTAATGCTTCACTTGGCTGTGTAGAGCCAATTGCATTCTCAAGGACATCAGGCATGCCTGAAGATGAGTCATTACCTTTGGTACAGCACAAGATGTATGATATGCAGTCTCAGCAAGTATTTGTCCATTGAAGTTGGTTAATAACCTATAGCCCTTTCTTGTGGCAAGATGCCACAAATCAATCCTTCGTCCATTTACCTGACAGAAAGACTGGTGTATTAGCTGCCTTGTCAGCATCATGTCATTGTTCCTGCAGTGAAGTGTTAATCTGCAAAGAGATTTTCCACGTCACAGACTTGCTCTTCTGCCCCACTTCCTTGAGACTATTCCAGAAGCAGTACTCACAAGGGTAACCGTAAAAAATGGGAGAAACACTACATGGGTGCCTGCAACCTCCTGTAGACTGACCTCAAGCTTTTCAGAACCTATAAAATCTTAGAGTAAGTCCCTGGGACTTAGAGTAAGTCCCCGAGTTTTCCCTCTGTCAGGAGATGTAAAATGGTTTTGGTGCCATTCCAGTACATCTGGCAAAGTAAACCTTCCCCTTGGCTCCTGTGGCAGTACTTAGTGTAAAGCCTGATTAGTTCCAGCCATGGGCCACAGGATGCTCCCTTGTAATAGGCAGAAATTGTAAGAGGAAGTTATCAAGCCTCCATGGGGTAATGGTGATCACGGCACACTTTTAGTTTTGATATCATAAAAAGAGTTGTCCCTTAGGGACAACGTAGCAACGACGAACTTTAAAAGGGCAGATTATAAAACTACGAGGAAAATGGTTAACAGCAGGCTGAAGGGCAAAGAGAAATACTTAAAAACCATAGAGATCTGCCTGGAGGCTATTTAAGAACATTGTATTAGAGGCACAGATGGTTTGTATACCTCTGAGCAAAAACACAGCATATGAAGAAGAATGAAGCTCACAGGGTTACGTGGGAGAAAAGCGTGAGTATAGAAAGGTTGAAAACACATCCCTTCAAAATGACAACTGACTGAGTGACAGACCAGGAAACGTCAGGAGAGTGGAAAGAGCTGGAAAGTGACAGTGCTAAGAAAAAGACTCCCAGTAGCTGTTAACTTTGGATGCCCAGGCTGAAACACTGAAAAGAGGGATTCTAATAAAATATACTTAGCATTTGCTTTTGAAAACTGGGCTACTCCAGATGAGACTTTTCCAGAAAAAAAAAAAAAAAGCAATGGTACTCTTAATCTCAGTTTGCTAACACAGGACAAAGCCAGCAGTCTGCAGTTTTAATACATGGGTAGGCCAAGATTAAAGAGTAGGGAGACCATTAAAGCATAGTTTCCCCACATGAGGACTTTTATCTTACCTTATCTTAGATTCAGTGCCAAAAATGATGTTTTTAATCTGCCAAAGAATGTGGAGATGAAAAGAATCAGATACTTCTAAAAAATCTAAGATTGGTAAAAGCAGAGAGCCTGTATTTTTTTTCTGGTAGTATTTTGGGCTGTGGGACAGGCTACTTGATAGGGTTTCTACAGCATTTTTACATCAGTGTGCAATCGGACAGTCACAGCATTTTCTTGTCATGTATCTGAGAATGGGAACACGCTGATTATAGAGTAGAATGGGAACATCTCAAGTATCTTGTAGTTGTCCTTCACAAGTCTGGTGATGCAGGCAAAAAAAGTGTCCTTGTGAAATCAGTGACAGGTATTTTCTGGTTTAATAATAAGGAAAGGCAAAGGAAGACTATAATAGCTATTTTGGTAATAAAGACTCGATGCGTACAGTCTCAGTGGAACTAGAGCCCTGGCATCCAGGCTGTTTTATTCTGCCCTGTTAAATAGAAACAAACAGTTTAGCTGCCTCGGTCTCCTCTGTTTTCCTCTGACATGCCAACTATCCCTAGAGAAGAGATAAAGCATTGTTCTGATCAGGGCCACAGCAGCAGCAGTTTTATAATTTAAGGACTGCATAAAATTTATGGAGCACTGAACAGAGCTTAAATCAATTTTATGATTTTCATAAGTTATTCCAGGCAGGCCATGTTTGTGTAGAAAGCCAGTGATGTCTGAGCTGTTTATCCAATGGACAACAACATTCAGAGCAGGGGTTTTCAAAGGCACCTGTGGGATTTATGTATTCAAGTTTGATGGGAATTAGAAGACTTGCTCCTTTAAGCCAGTTAGTATTCCACTATTAATTTTTAACCATGCCAAATTATTATAAATATCGTAAAAATAAAAAATAGAGGAAGGTGACATTCATCTGCCTCTAGAGCAGGAATAAAAAGTACTTGGTTCCTTGTAAAATGTTTCAAGATTGCATAAGATAAATAGAGACGGAACTTTCCTTCTAGACAACTAGCCAAGCTGGAGCTGAGAAGATACAGTTCCCATTTCATCCAGACTGCAACTTGTGCTTGATGGAGCGCTCCACCCGTTCTCCATTATGCCCATCAGGATACAGATACATTGGAGACTTTTCATCACCTTGAGATACATCTGAACTCTCATACTCTGATTAATTTTTCATGATTTAAACCTCTCTTAGAGACAACATTAGTCTTTAGTAGACCTGATCAAGGCAGGCTAAGATACATCGGTTTAAATTCAAGGAAGTTAAATGCTGAACAGTCCAGGATCTTGCCATTGGATTCCTCTAGCCAACTGTGCACGTAAATGATGAGTGGCTGATTCAGTGGTTATTCTGCAGGAAGGGATCTGTGACTACTCTGGATTAAAAACTGAACACAGGCCACAACATGAGGGAAGCTGATGCAATTTAGGCTCTGTAAATAACTTGTCACAGAGAAGAAAAATGAAGCAATCCTACCCTGGTTATTCTTTGCTCCAGACCCTAGCTGGAGTGATGCGTGCACTTCTGTACAGTGTGCTTGAAAAATGAAAGATGTAGACCAATTTGAATGTCCAACAGAAAGTAATGGCACTGATCACGAGTGTAGAAAACATGACTTGTGGGGGTAGACTGAAAGAACTGGGTTTCTACATCTAGAGAAAGGAGATGCAGAGGAGGGAGTAAGACCGTGATACCAATCTTCAGATATGTAAAACTTGCTGCAAAGAGGAAAGTAATAAATTGTTCTCTGTGTCCACTGGGAATACAAAAAAAGAGCTAATGGATTTAAATGGCAGCAAAGGAGATTTAAGGAAGACATTAGGACAGGCTTTCCAGCTGTAACTGGAGTGAAGGACTGAAATGGATTGCCTGGGGAGGTTGTGGGATCTTCATTGCAAGACGTTTTTATGATCAGGTTAGACAAACATCTGTCAGGAATGATTTGGGTATAATTGATCTTGCCTTAGGGCAGAGGTCTGGACTAGATGACCTCGCAAGGTCCCTTCCAGCCCTGTTTTTATGGTTCCCTCATTAGGAAGGCTGATGTGATATTCCTAGGACCTTATCATTCCTTTTAAATGTGAAAACATGCTATCACAGTGCCAGGGCTCAGATTCAAACTGACAATATCAGGGGAAATTCAAAGCTTAAGGTTGATATCCTTCACTTGATTACTAACACTTGAATACAGTTTTGTTAATTGGACATGTTGGAATGAAAAATACTTGGAGATTGCACCACCGAGTCCTTCATAAACAGACCACGATCTTCCTAACAGCATGAGAACCTGTTTCCTCTAATGTACATTAATCTTACATGTTGCAACTTTGATTTCATCACTCGACCAAGTGGCTAGCATTGTTCTTCAGCATCTAACACGATCCAGGTGAGGTGGCTCTCAATTTGCGTGCCATCACACATTTGGCCACATGCTATGCTTCTATTTACTCCAAAGCTCGTTCTTCCACTCCAGTTCATCATGATACTAATACTGAGCTTCATTGTGTGGTTGTGTTTAAATCACTAATGCCACTGTTAAAGCATGTTAGAGCATTTCTCTCCATTCTCAGACACTGCGTATTCCTCCTGCTGCTTTCTGCTCACATGTTCTTTTATTCCTGTTGATAACTTTCATTTTCATCTGCCTTTTGCTGTTTACCCTTCAAGCTGTGCTTGCATTACGTACTGCAGTTTACGGTTTAGCAATTGGACTGCATCCAAATACTACCAAAAGCTACTTATTTTAATATCAGGCAGAGCAGCTTGAATTTTCTTCATCAGAGTGCTGTGAAAGACACGCTGGCATGTTTTCTAGGCAAATGTAAAACAAATAAATAATTAAATAAATAAGTTTAACAAAAGACGGATGGTGTGAGGCAAAATGAAACGTCTGCATTCCCAGAATTTGTCTGGTTTCCCTGGTTTCAGGTTTAGTTCCTGACCCAGCTGCTGGTTTATGTAACTCAGGGCAGATATGCTGGTTTAGAGCAGCCAAAAATTTGGCACTGTTACATTTAAGATTGGTGGTACCCTAGTGTTCATCTGTGCGACCCTGTGTGTTTCTTTCCCCAGATTTCATGTCTATTCATTGATGAGCACAGTTACCACCAAGCCCTCTGGTTCTAAAAAGTCCTACGTTAAACCATGAAGTAGGGTTATATATACACATACGCACACATATACGAATGTATACTTATTTATTTGAGTTTGATTTTGACTCAGAAGCTCTTTCATGGCTTTTTAGATTTCTCTACTAACCACATGGAGGATAGAAACTAAGGTAAAAATAAAAACAAAAGCATAGAATTGGGCTTTTTATATTATCACATGCTTCCAGAAGCTAAGACTTGAAAGAATTCAACATATACTACTAAGGCTGGCAAAAATATTTACTGAATATTTAGTCATTCAATTGTCTTACTGCACACTGCAGAGAGAAGGGTGTTACCACTTGTTTCTAATAGTGGTGAAATGTGCATCAAGGTGTTGTAATACAACCTTTTCCTATGAATCTTGCTGCAGAGTGACTGTATGCATGGAAGCTGTGGATATTGCATGAGGTTTGCTGCAGAGGAAGACTTCCCTTGATTACCGTGGGCTTTGAGTCAGAGTCAAGAGTAGCTTTTGTCATATTTGCTCATATGTTTTGCTCACAACTTGCACATTACATGTCCTGGAGATACATGGACAAAGCAATGCAGATACCCTGATGCGTCCAGGTCGTGGCTACCTTTCTGTCTGTGTTGTGCATTCTTTGCACATATTCCCCAGCTTATACTGTGTTTGCATATGTAGGGAACAAAGTACTCCTATAGGTAAGTCCTCCAGAACCCACGTACTCCTTAAACTTCAACATAAGATGCACTGGCTCAGCATGTCTTTGTCTGAGGATGGATTTTCCTCACATCATTTGTTTCTACTTTGCATTGCTCAAAACATTCATTTTCTCTCCCCCGTGGTTACAGTCTATGACAAAGGATCACTTGACCTAAAAGAGCAGTTTCATTCATTTTTATCCACTGGTTAATGCTGAGATTTAGAGGAAGGTAAGCCTTGCTATTTGGGCACTGCAGTGGCAATCATTTTCTGCTCCTGTCATGCACTTCCAAGGTAATACTGTTTCTCAACATTTTGTTTTCCTGTATTGGCAATTCACCATGCACTATAACAGCAGAATAAAACCTTTTTTTTTCCTACCACTTTTGTGTGCAACTTACCTACTTACAAGTGGTGTGAACTTTTCTGGATTGTGAGAGCCCCAGTGCATCTTTCTTTGTGCCTCCTGTGGCTCTTTAGTTGTTCCTCCCTTCTACAGCCCCTGTGCTGAGGCTGCCAAGTCACTCAGCAGATCCTGCCTGCAGGGAGGGAAAGTTGCCTGTTCACTGCAGCACTGGAGCAGAACCAGTGAGTGTTTGCCATACCAGCTTGTTTCTTAAATTCAGTCAGGTAAGGTATTGGCAACCTATCCCACCTCTGCAAACTGCCAGCATTTCCTTGTTTCCTCCCAGCTTTCAGTTAGCACAGGCAGAGTCTGAAAGGCATGTGTGGCATGTGAATGGCATGTCACCTTTCCCATACCCTTCCCATACCCTTTTCTTCTTGTGAGTTACTCAGAGTTCACTGTGCCTGTAATACTAGCAGCTCAAGGCTGGATTTCAAGTGAGTCAGTCTCCTATGTGTGGATACCGAGCTTTCTCAAGGTACTTTTTGGTGCTTGAGAGCCTACTAAGACTAATAAATAGATGCTCTTATCTCAGGCGTCAGCTTTAGTGCAATCATTCAATAACATATAAATACATACATCTCTTTGAGCTGTGTGCTTTAGAAACCAGATCCTGGGTGATGGCTGTAAAGGGCCACAGTCCTTTGGTGCGAGTTTACCCAGTGCCTACCACAGAGGAGCCTGCATCTGTACTACAGACTCTGAGTGCTACTTTAATAAAAAAAGAAAAAAAGAATAGTTGTAAACGAATAAGGAAGATTTTAAAATCAATTTTCTTCACCAAACAGCAGTCATTCAGATGGTTGCTGCTTTCGCTGAAGACTAAGTGTATAAAATGCTTCAAGATACAGAATTGGATTCTATAAATATATAATTCTTTTATCAATAATTCTTATAAGCAGGGCTCTTTCTACACTCTCCCTTTTGCCAAAACTATTATATATTGAGCTCATTTCCCTCCTGGATAGCTGTGTATTTGTTGGTATACAAATTAATTTTGTTATTGACTAGAATGAACATTTGAAGGATAAGAATGGCGTTCCTGTTCATACCTAAAGGTAATCAATGCAGGTACAGAGGAATAAATATTTTCTAACCAAGGAAGCGTCCTGCTAGCCTTATTTCATTTTTCTAAAACCCACAGGACTGTACCCCAGCTGCTGTATTTACAAACAAAGCAGTGATAGGCAAAAGCATTTAAATCTTTCCACTTTATGTCCAAGGAAGATCCTGGGAGAGCAAAACTTCAGTCCTCATCTCGCCTCTGGCTCAAAGTCACTGAATCATTACAACCTATGCATACTGTTTGATTGTGGTGACAGTCATTATCTGTCATCAACTTAGTATGCCAAAAAGTGGAGAAGTAAATCCCCTCCTCATCCCCACCTCAAGAGGTCTGACATCCGTTTGGAAATGCCAGACAGCACTTTGTGGCTATACTGTTTAAAGGAAAGGATGTGAGAGGGCATTACAGTGGTGTGGTGTGATTTACATCAGTCTGGGATTTGTCTGCAAAATGAGCATCAGTAACACATAACAAGCAAAGCAAAGTGGAATGAATAGTAAGAAAGGTAAGGGTAGGTGAAGAAAGAAAATGGCAGGGATTCCAGGCATATGCCAGTTACTCCTAACCATATGTTAGCACTGTTTGCCTTGTATCAGGGTTTTCTTGCTCAAAGACCCTCAGGAGAGTCTCTCTCATTTGCAGCCTTAATTCACAACCTAAAATCAGCTGATAAATACCAGAGCAAGATTTTGCTTTGCTTCAGCTGGCTCAGCCCTTCATGGGATTTGCTATGAAAATGCCAGACTGATGGGGAGGAGATCACAGGCTGCCCAGCACCAAAGCTCCAGAGCTCCAAGAGCACATCCCTCCACTGCACGGCTGCAATTTTGTGCTCCTTTATGCCATGCAGATTCCATCCCTGTGGCTTTGTTAGGCCCCTTGCTGCACCTGAAAGGCCAAGCTAGGAGAGGGGATGCTAGCCCTCATGGAAGGCAGTGCAGGCACAGAGATATGTAGGACACACAGCCTGCTGAGGCTGCAGATGGGCAGAGAGGGGACTGCTGGGACAGCAAGATGTGTGCTGGGGGCTGCAGCACACAGAGCATGTAGCAGAGAAGAAGGGTGGCTGGGGAGTTTGGGAAGAGGTCTGGGCCTGGAGCACAGCCTGAGCATCTCAACATGGTGGCAGCAGCACCTGCCTCCCTCAGGTGTCACTCCTGCCTGCGACTGGGTAGCAGTGGTGGGGAGCAGTGCTCCTTCTCTTCTTGGTGGCCATGCTTTTTCCCTGTTAAACGCATATCTGCCGCTGAAGAGAGGGAGAGAGCCCTGTTCCTTGCCTCTCCTTGACTGCAATTGGTGCTTGAACAAACACATTCCCCTCTCACAAAAATCCGGCCGCTCCTCATGAGGCGGCGTCCCCTCAGGCCGTGCCCTGCCCACCGGGTCCCCTCAGGCAGCCCACCGCCACCGCCCGTGCCCGCACCCTACATGCACACGGAGGGCGCCGCCCGACATGGCGGCCGCGCCTGCCTCAGCGCGGGCGGAGAGCCGGGACTGGCGGCCGCCCCTCGGCCCGGCCGGGCAGGGCGGGCGGCTGCAGCGCGGCGGCGGGGCGGCAGGTGGCGGCCGTGCCTCAGGCAGCGCGCAGAGCCCCGCGGCGGAAAAGGGGAAAAGCGTCCCTTTTCTAGCACGGCCTCCTCCTTACCGGCTGAGCGTTGCAGTCACCGTGCTCTGAGGTGGTGATTTAGTCGTGTGAAAAGCGTCTCCTAAATTCAGCGACAGCCCCGGTGTGAAGGAGGCATGACCCACTTCTCCTTGCCTCTGTCTAAACGTGAACATCGCAAACGCCTGAATCATGCCATTTCCCCTTGACTTGGCTGGCTCTGTGTGCAGTGCCTGGCCTGCCGTATTTCCTCGTGTTATTTACAACTTCTCTTCTGGCCCAGAACTTTTTTAAAGAAAGCAAGCTGGAACAGAATATTTAGGATGAAGTGCAGTTTTTAATGCAAAAGGAAATACCCCAGTAATGTGTGATTTCTAATAAAACGGGGAAGAGCTTGGGCCAATTAATCAGTATTTGTGGAATTACAAAGTAAAATTTCCAGCTCCTGGGTGTTTGATACAGGGATACTTAACCATCAGCCCTAGTATGTTTACACAGAGCCTGAATACGTAGACAATGCCTTAGAAAGGCAGGATGTGTTGGAGGAATAAAGGATGCCCCGTCCCTGAAGGTGTTCAAGGCCAGGTTGGATAGGACCTTGGGCAGCCTGGTCTAGTATTAAATGTGGAGGTTGGTGGCCCTGCCTGTGGCGGGGGGGTTGGAGATTCATGATCCTTGAGGTCCCTTCCAGCCCAGGCCATTCTGTGATTCTGTGTGATTCTGTGACATGCTGGAGGAGAGTTAGGTTTTCTGATATCTCCAAATCTCATCTACAGTGGGAACAGGATCCACATACACGTTAGGTGACGAAGCTTGCCCAGTGTGGCATGAATAACCTCGAATGCCTTTTGGAGACCTTTATAGACTTAACTGGATAAAACCAATGGATGAACAAGCCATTTGGTTTCTCAAGCAAATACATAGATCAATATTGTTAAATGTGAAATCGTGAAATTAAGCATCAAAATTCTTATCTGGCATCTAACCACCTGTTCTTTGTACTCTCATCTTCTTTATGTGGTGGCCTTTTCACTATGTGAGGTGCAGGCCAGTTCTTTCCCCACCATGGCTTCCAAGTTCTCTGCCTGGTACACTGTGTAAGGCGTCAGGACATCTCGGGTTCAGAGCACCCGCTCCCACTCCATGTTCAGCTCATACTTTGCTGCACCAGAGCCATTGTTTGAAGCACAATCTCTTGAGAATCTTTAGGCACAGGTTGCCAAGTCACAATGTTGGCTGCTATGGTCCTGCTGATGAGATTCCTTTCCTTTGGAGCCTGCTGCCTCCACTTCTCCATCTGTGCTGGTTCCAACAGGACAACACTGAGCCACATGCTAGAGAGCAGAGAGAGAGGAAGAGTACAGCCCATGTCTAGACACCTTTATTCTGTGCCACCTTAATTTCCCAGCTCCTGGGAAGCATGACTCCTGCACAGCCTGTTTGTCTGTATCTGTGAGAGAGTGAGACAGAGGTAAACCAGACACCAAGGCAGCGAAGCCATCACTACTACAGTGCCTTCAATAAATGTTTAGATGTTGTACCAAGGGACGTGGTTTAGTGGGAAATGTTGGTGATAGGTGCATGGTTGGACTGGATGATCTTAGAGATCTTTTCCAACCTTGATGACTCTATGATTCTATGATTCTACTTGCTTTTCCTGAGGAGAGATAGGGCCCGTGGGAATAGCTCTGTCGTTGCCACTGAACTGGTGCAGGCCAGGTCCACTGCAGTGAGATCCAGAGCATCTTTCCTCCTTAATGCTGCAATTTTACCTCTCTCCCTTCTCTGCCAGTCTAGGTGATTACACACCTTGCTTATGCTTCCAGTTGGCCCTGTTTATATACCCCAGTGATGACAAGGGACTTCAAAGTCCTTATCTTATTACAAATACATGAGTATTAATAAATATATGTTTAGAATTACAGAAAATAATGCTATTACTAATTAAACTGGCAACACCATCTGCAGTGCAGCTGGCCAGGGTTAGCTTCACTTTGCTTCAGCAGCTGTGTCTACACTGTCTGAGGTGAAACTTAAGTTCCCATTTGCATGTCAGGCAGGCAGTGAGCCCATGAGCGTAACTCTTTGAAGCCAAGGCTCTTTGCATGGCTAAGCACGTCCAACATGCTCCAGTGCCACCAGGCACACGTGGGGAAACAGGCCACCAGCCATCTGTGGGGGCAGTGGAGCTCACTGTAACTAAAGCCACCCCAGGAGCTGCTCTTTCAAGATAGATCCAGATGAAACCAGAGAGGCTGTTTACTTCACACAAAATAAAAGTCTGAAAGCTCAGGCATCCTTAGTAATCTATAACGAGGGAGTCTCTGTTGGTCGCATCATGGATATTGCTCTATTTCAGGAAGTCTCAACGTGGGGCAGTTGTGCCCCCTCCCAGTGGAGGACACAAACAGGTGCCAAGGTTTTATGGCCATCCGGGCCTTCTCAGGTTGCTGAATGGGTGGGGGAATCCCTTCCAGAGCCTGGCTCACCGCGAAGGGAATTCCAGGGGGTTCCTGGGGTGGAAAAGACTGGCAACCCGGCTCTGCTATAATTATAGTATCACAAGAAGGCAGTGTTAGAGGTGCAGGTGATGGAGGTTATTTACTGCTCCCCTCCTTCCTCCAGGAGGCACTTTAATTTCCTTTGCATCCGGTTTTAACTGCTCAGGAGTACTGAAAATTCAACAGCTCTCAGTACTTAAACCAAAAATCAAAGGAAGAAGGAGGGAGAGGAGAGCGATTCCGTTTCTTGTAGATCAACCTCCATCTTTCAGACTCCAGGATAAGTGTTTGCAGAATAAGACCCTTCAGTGAAACACAGGCTTTGAATTTCAAGCCCAAACTTCTTCCACCGTATGCTGAGACTTTGTTGTCTCACTGATCCTTGTCATCACATCCGCTTGATCAAAGCGTGCCTCGACAGAAAGTGGGGGTTGAAATTGCCAAGCAGAAGAAAATAGTAGCTCTGTGCCTTGTCCAAGCCCGCTCTTGCTCCCATGGCTGCACTCACAGTAGGTGCCGCCTTTGCCTGCAGAGCCGGCATTTTACACCTTTGTTTATAAAAGCTCCAGATAACCTCCTCTGCAGGAGGTTCTGCAGAAGAGCGGGAGTCTCTCCTGGTTTATTCAAACAAAGCCGCAGGGTTTCTGAAGGATGTGCAGGAAGCCCCGTCCAGGAATTAGTATTCCCACTATCCCTTACCTATTTGTCAAAACTTAATTTCCTATAATGGGGTTTTAAAATCTGCACAGCCTTTTCCACATGGCTTCCCCTCCACGCTGTGGTGGTTCTTTCCTGGACTGTAAGCATTTGCACTGGCCAAACGTATCGGTGGGTTTAAAAAAATGAAACAGGTACTTTACATGTAATTAATTTAGTGATTTGCTCAGTTGCTGATTCACGTGCATAACCTCAATTAACGTTAATGGAAGTTATGTAGGCATGTCAAGGGCAGAATAGACCCCTAATAATCTAACATGGAATGTTATTACATTACTGCTGTAATTATATCCTGCACACCCATCATTTCTACTTTGCTTCATGAACTGTTCTTCAAATGCAGTGGCCAGCCGTCTATTATGCTACGTGCATTAATGCTGAGGTTACAGGGAGCATTATCATTTGTGCCTCATCGTCCTGCTGCCCGCCTACTAGGGATGTATGTACCCAAGTAAGTAACCAGCCAGTTAGTGTTTTGCAAAGCTGCGAGTTTTATTTTTGGAGGTGATATTGGAAGGCAGAAACAATTAAAACCAACAAGCCTCAGCAGAACATCTCATCTCTCCCGCAGCATTTTATTTTGCTTTATTTTTAATTGGGATCTGAGTAAACGTGGCTAAGATACTATTAGCCTCATGGTCAGAGAAAGTCAAGCGTAGATGAATCGTACCTCCAAAGGAAGTATAGAAACAATTCTAATGTTTGCAGTTCTTTTTGGTAAAACTCTTCATCTTTCAAAGGAAGGAGGAAGGCAGCAGTCCTATCCTGGTGCACCACTTGGATGGTATTGAAAACTAAAGAAACTGAGAAAAATGAACCTTATCAAGCAATTTTCAGGTGTTCGAGCTTAACACAGCTGACTCAGTCTGCTTCACCTGTCCTGTCCACCTTGTCCTGGACCCCTTGTTCTGTCCAGTGACATTGTTGTATATGGACAAGTCTGTGCCAGTTTTGCTTGTGGGGTGTATTCTACCTTGTGTGTGTACCACCACTCTGAACTGTCGCATGCACTACTGTGTTTTTGTCTTGAGGCTCTCTCCTGCTGCTCTGCAGAAGATAAGGCCTAGTATTTCTGTGTATGTAGGCTGCTGTTCCAACTTGCATGTTTGTGGCAGCGTTGTATATCCCTGCAACTAATTGTCAGCTCCCCGTGGCCATCTTGCCATGTCAATTGTAGCCGGTGCCTTTGCTATTGCACGGCTGGGGAACCACAGGTACCTCTACACCTTTAGAGGATCACACAGCTAAGCCAAGGAGTTCAGATTAGTGTGGCAATTAAGGGATAGCGAAGAGCTGTGAATCCTTAATGCTGACTGACACCACCGCACTACCAGAGGAGAAGGGAAGAAGAGAGCCATTGCAAAAACTGAAACACTGTAAAATAGCCAGAGCCCCTGAGTTAACACACTTGTTATGGGATTGCCGTCAGGCAGGCAGCGTGCTCTGGGCTGAAGGTACTGGCTGATACCAACACCCACCAATCTCTTACAGGGGAATTTGATTTTGCTACTTCTACTCTGTTTAGCTCCAATGTTTGCTAAAATGTTTTCTAAAACAGAGCTCTGTTTCCAAGGTAACGGCTACCTAATTTTATTACTAAAACTGCACTAATTCAGACAGGGATCTGAACAAACAGATTCATGTTAATTTCAAGCTCCATTAAAAACACAAGGAAAAAAAAATCAATGTTTTCCAAATGGAAAAAGAGAACAAATCAATAAAGAAATTTCATTTTCAGCCTTTTAAGTGGGGCTTTGTAAATAGTCGAGGTGAAAAAGTAAAACTGCATGAGAGCAATCCACAGCATCCTTGTAAGCGGTGCTGTAAACAGGAGAACAAAAAGATGTAGTGGTAATGTAGGAATAATTGCTAGGGCTGTAAAACCCCGATGCCTCGAGATGTAGAGGCGCAGAAGTGGGATGACCTATCTGGAGCCGTGAGGTCTCTGAATATCTTGTGCGGTGCCCCCTGGCTGTGACTGAAGTGCGGTCACCACCAGCCTGAGAGAAGAGCAAAGGTGTGATCACACCACGTCCTGCATTACCCTGAGCAGTGTGGGCGGCCGCAGCTGTGCCCAGGCTACAGCAGGGCACTAACATTTGCACGCATCCAATGTGCAAACACTCCAGGGATCCTGGTTATGTGGTTTGATTCCTAACATATGCCAAAACCCGCGCTGCCCCCATTTGCCCTGCTGCTGTTCCCTGTGCTGACAGAAGGGTGGGTACACCAGCACGTGCTGTGGGCAGTGCGACAGTCTGCTGTGTGGGCACTCTGATGTCCATCTCCCCACTGCTCTGATCCTCCATGCCGTCCTGCCCAAACATACAATGGCTGGGGGACACTGTGTTCTGGGTGTCCCAGTGCTGTTTCGAGGTTAAAAGCACTATTCTGGGCAGCTGCTCAGAAGGCAGAAAGGCCTTCTGAGAGAAGGCCTGGGGAAGCTGTTGTGAAATCAGACCTTTCCAAGGTAATTCAGCAGTGGACTTTTCATGCTTCACACGATGTTTATCAGATCCCTGAAGCCCTCTTGCCTTTCCTTTCCAGTGGAGGTTGTCTTGGTGGGTCTGTGGGTTTTGAAGCTGCTGGAAAATGATGTTCACAAGGAATAGCAATAACTTTTCCTCTTCACTGGGCTATATCTTTTTCCAATTTGCTGCTGTTAACAGAAGTATTCTCATTTCCAAAATCTGGACGGAGGAGAGAGAGGTAATATAGAGAGATTTTTTTTCTGATTCTTCTACAGTGGTGTGCCCATAGACAAAATATTGTTTCACTGTTTAAAAGAGAGAAAATAAGTGACGCTAAGAGCCTGAAGTGCAGATAGTGGCAGCCCCTGATAGTTGGTCAAGACCCAAGTTACGTCATGAATTTCAGCAATGGGATTTCTCCTATCTTTCTCTAAACCATTTGCTACTGATTACTGTCAGTCTCCTCAACAAAAGAAATGTTAGGTAGGTGTGTGAGGGTAGATTTTACCTTTCTGACTAGGAAACAGTGCCAGCTCCTGCCCTTGGGCGGAGCTCTGCCATGTGTACAACACATGATTTAGCTGAATAGGACTGTCCAAAAAGCAGGGGTAGGGCACAGAACACCTAGCTGGTGCTTATACCTCAGAGAATGAGCAGATGAAAGAAAAATCTCCAGTGCACATATACTTGTCTATAGTAGAGCTAGAGACAAGTCTGTTGAGCGTATGCTGGAAAGACCTGCTCAGTAATGGAGTGGTGCAAATGACACAAAACAATTAACAGCACGGTGCTGTAGTTTGTTCAAGGTTATCCTCTTGAGGAGAACTAATGCTTGGAACCCCTTTTTAGCACAACAAAAGATATAGCCAAATAAAACCTGTGTGTGGCAGTCCCTCTGGAGAAAGGGGCTGATGACAACACAAGTCTCTGGCAATGTTTGAGATGATTTCTCCACTCGTTAGTCATTTGGAGAGGTGCATTCTATCACAGCAGCACACGATACCCCTTTTCTTCCCCTCCTCTTCCCCCTCTCCATCCACCTCGCCATATTACATTGTTTGCCCCATATTTTAAAAGATATTTACATTACATCTTCTTTGATTCACTCGCTTCACCTTGGCAGCCCATCAGCTGGCAAACACAAGTAATGAAGTGAAGGCAACGTAGTTAAGTTGATATCTTAAATGCACACAAATCCCACATGCTGTGGCAACAACAAAATGAATAACAAACACACTGCATGAAAATCCTCTTAAGTTCCTCTTTTTTTTTTTTTTTTTTCGTTCTAGCCTTGCATCCAACAGGGGGAACTTAAAAAATATTTCCATCATATTTCGGAACTAACAGTGTTGGCATGGGGTGCAGGATGGTCTTCTTCTCCACATATCTCAGACTACCACAGCTGCTGCTAGTAAATTAATGGCTGCGAGGGGGCTGGGAGAGGCAGAAGGAGAAGAAGAAAGGGAAACGAACAGCCTCGTAGGTGGCCTCGTCTCCGCCAAAACTAAATATTTTCATTGGAGCTTTTTCCATTCAACAATTGGCAGCTTTATCCAGAGGCCTTAAACAGACATAAAAATTCTTGCTGTTCTGCAACTGACTGCTAAAGGGACACGATGCTGCCAGCTGATGTACATGAATGAATATCTACCTAATAATAGAATTGTTTTCTCCTTAGGTACCTTTCTTTTTTCTTTCCTTTTAAATTCTTGCCTGCTGGGTCTGCCCGCTTCCCTTTGCCCTAGAAATTTAACCTTGGCACTTTCTTTATGCAAGATTTATGCTAGAAACGTTGGCTGGTATTTCATTGTCAGTCAGGGTGTGATTCTGCAGTGACATTTCCAGCAATATTTTTATGGCAGCTGCAGTTATACCAACATCAAGCATGAAAACAAACTTTTTTTTTCCCCTGACAGAGTTCATTTACATCAGTGAACCAGACTAAAAGGTGCACTACCCAAAGCACTTTTGGCTGCTATTACTTCCATTTGCCCTAGAGGGTTTCGCTAGGACGAGTATAGCTGGACTGCTAGAAGCTCAAATGTGTTTATGTGCATGGAGGCGGGTCGAGTGTGCGGAGTGAATACTGAACGAGAAAAAAGATTTGTAATATGCAGTCTATTATTCTGGTTTTTGAATAAAAATGCTACAGCAGAGTGCTGAAGTTTGGGGAAGAGTTAGCATGGCATCCTGGCATGCTCAAATTCATTCTGGTGGTGTGATTCAGGCTATCTGCTGGACACTGCAGAGCTGCTTGAGAGGGTTGCTGCCTTCTTCCTGCCCACCTCACCCCAGCCAGAGCTTCATGCTGTCAGAAGAATCCTGTGGTAGAACAAGTGACCTGGTTGGCCCCCAGCTGTCCCGGGTAGCATCTTGCCATATCAATTTGATTGAAATCTCTGATTTTCATTGACAAAGCTTCCAGCTCACTCCACTCCAGACTTTTCCAGTTGTTTTGGAAGGGTGGACAGCACACAGAAAGATGACTGTTAAGCTAGAAAGTGATCTGATAGCTAAGGTTAGCCCTGTCATCAGCAAGGGCAATTACCCATGAGGTTGAAGTCCTCAGTGCTGATTACTGATGGCCAGTTGCTCTTTTCTTCCATCCATCTCTCTGTTCTTTATGTGCAGGTCATGTGCAGCCCACAAAATCGGTGGTGCAGGGGCATAGCCGGAAAGGAGCATAAGGAGATGCCAGGCAGGTGCTGTGGTGGTGGCTGGAAGGGATCCTGGGGAAGCAGGGGAAGGACAGTGGGGATTGGGCATGCAGAGTCCCAGGAGACCAGGCAGTCCCTGAGCAAGGAGGGAATGGGAACTTGTAACCAGCAGGATCCCATAGTTACGAACCCATAATCTCAGCCTGTGGAGCAAAGCGGGAGTGCTTTTTTTACTTAGTTCTTAAAGCTCTGTTCCCCCTTTCTCAGAACAAGCCCAGAAGCACTGCGAGCAGTTTCAGACTGTCCAGCTGCAACGCCTTTTCCACTGTAAACTTCAATTTCCTGGGAATGCCCTTTGTCTCCCTTCTCCCATTCTGGCCCTGTAGTCTTTGCATTGCTGTATATTGATGCATTCTCATTCTGCAGGGTTCTCTGCCACTTGAATTTCTTGGCCCTTCTCTGTCATTTTCTCCTCAGCACTTGCTTTCCATAACCAGGGAGGGAGAGGGGTGGGGGGAGACAGATGTAAATGAACCCACTAGTGTAAATCAGTATAGCTCCGCTGACTACAATGGAGCTGCACTGAATTACTGTAGTTGAGAACCTGCTTTGTAGTGTCTCCCTCTTCTGTGCGTTTTATATTGCCTGTTGTAGAAAAAAAGCAGAAAAGCACTGCCAAACCTCCAGTTCTTTCTGTTTAGCTCTCCTAAGGGGTGCAGCTGTATGCTAATAGTCTACTTCTCTAGAGGGAAATATGAAGGGCCGCAGCATGCTTTCAGATACCAGGAAGCAAGCTCTGGTGTCAGTGTGCAAGGAGAGAAACATACAGAGCATTTTTCCCTCTCTTCCTTTCCTTGAATCGATTTCCCACTCTTTTGGTTCTGTTGACCTCCAAGGCATCCCTCCTAATATACAGTGTCATAAACAAAATCAGAACAATATCCTCTGAAATATGCAGAAATATTTTTGGCTTACATGATGTGTTCTGGAGATTTGCAAAGGCACCTCTCAGCTTGCTGAGCTTCTTACCTTCCACACCTCCCATGCTTCTGCTGCTCTTACTGGCGTACTTTATCTGGATGCACAAGAGAGATGCAAACAGCACTGCAATCACATGTCCTGCTGCTTTGTAAGAACTGGAAGGACTCTGTTTCTGCCCTACTTCCTATGAAACAAGCAGTATAAAGTTGTGGTCATGGCTGGAGCAAGAGCCAAGCCCCTGACTGTGTCCACGCCCTGAGGCGATTTGCAGTTGTGTTCTGTTGATGAATTTCAGGCCATGAGCAGACTGGAAGCACTTCGCTTTGCCCTGTGCCTTGGTGCATGTCCAAGGTGTGCCATTAATCAACCCGACTATATGGGCTGTTCTGTCTTATTGCTTAATTAAGACTCGTTGGTAATTTACTTGAGATTAATACCTATTTATATGGAGCTGAAGTTTCATCTGTTAGGAGGATGAGTTATTGAACTGCATGATGTGAAGTAAATCAATAAAATATTACTGGAAATGAGAATGATTCTGCCTCACCCTTCAGTCCTTTCACCAGCTCACAGAGAGAACTCACTTAAGGGAGGCGTTCACGTTTACACTCAGCTTCCAATTTTCCAGCTAGATGTGATGTCTATTAATAATCCTGATCACCTTGCTCTCATTACCTGAATCAAGTTGTAAAGCCAAGACCTCAGGGAGCGCTGCTAAGAATAAGAGGTGCTTTTAATCAGTTACAGGGTAGTGGCCCTGTTGAAGTATGACCCAAAGTCCAGCTTGTCCAGCGGTGACTACAAAACCAGCACCCTCAGACAGAAGGGCTTTGTATCACCATATGAACACGTTATTCCCGAAGAACAGCAGAGAGATCATACCCAGAATATGCAGCATAATTGCAGGGTTTTGCTAAGCTGATGCCACTTGTTTACCACGTACAAATAACTTCCACTTAATGTCATGTCTTAGTTCTGTTCCAGTGCTGAGGAAGGCCTTTCCCTGGCCACACGGCCAGCCTGTGGTGACTTTAGGCACGACACCTCTTTCACCAGCAGCACACTGCCAGGAACTCTCCAGGTAGTTCCAAGTAACAAAGCTGGCCTTTTTGCCTTTTCTTATGTATCTTCCCTTTCTCTCCTGAGCTTGGCCTTCTGGGAGAGACCAGACATATCTCCTCCTGCCCCTAGGACGTACAGTTCTACCTTGGCAAATAGATGGCTGCTTTCCACTTTCAGTATTCCTCCACTTCACACAGCCCTATCCCAAATGAGAAATGCGAAGGCTCTGTTGCCCCATTTCTGTTGGAAAAAATGTTCACTTCTGACACCATTTGATTAACAAGCTGCCACAGAAGAAGGCTTCCAAGAAACTAGAGCTTCATTTTCTTTCTAACAATCTTCCTTATCCTTGAAATAATCTTTTCTGTCACGTTACCAGTGTCAGACTGCAGGGACGTGATGGGAGATGACATTCACGGACTTTAGTGGTTGCCGTGGCAAGAGCTAGCAATGGGGGAAATGGTGATGCTGAGTGAGGGATGGACTTCAGTTCAGAGGTGTTCAGCAAGCTGGCAGAGTTCATCACTAGCTTGGAGCTTCTGTTACTTTGAAAAAAACAAAATCCCCTTTGGCAAAAGAAGAGGGCTTTTCTTTTACTTGTATGCAGCTCAAAAGTGTCTTTTGCTTAGACCCTGAAGCAAGGACAACCCTCACCTCCGTTACCAGCTTCTCACCCTGTCCCTCTTTCCTTCACTGCTTCTATTGGCTTCACTGTTTTCACTAAAAAGTCTCCTGAAGGGTTCACACAATGAAGCAACGAGAAACTCTCTCCACGGCAGGTGCTGTTTAAAGCAAGGGTTAATCTGCTCTTCTGGCCTCAGATGAACCGTGTTTCAGAGCACCCTAGTGCCCCAGCTGTCCTTGTCCACCCTAGTAAACATTACTCTGCTTCGGATCTGCCAGCATAGCCGTAGGTTGGAGGTGCTCCCTAACCCAATTCTGTCACAGTAATCTGGGTCAGCCTCAACACTTCACGCAGTACATTTATTTTTGTAGCTCTCATCACTTCAACAGTTGGGTTGAAGAACCCCTTCATGTGCAATTATGCTGACAAAACTGAGAGGGAAGTAAGTGCCTGAGGGGAGCTAAGTGGAGTGCCAGAGGTGTGCTGGTGGCTGGGCAGCAGGCTGACCATTCCCTGGAGCACACTGTGAACAAATGTGGGAACAGACCCAACCACATTTTTTCGTTATCCTCTAGCAACATTAAGTGGAAAGTTCGCAGATTCAGAATTTAATTTCTACATTCATTATGTGCTGAACTGTTTCCACCTTGGCATGGCCCTTCTTTTTCTCTAGTCGATGTTAGTAATTTGGGACCCAGCCTTGGAATGAGACTTGTAGGGGGTGATACATGGTATTGAGCTACAGAAGATGTCCCAAAGGTCCTTGTGTTTTCTCAGGTATGCCTTCAAGTTGACTAAAATGTGCATGGGCATCAAACTAGTGCAACAGCTGATGAGCTCAACCTCTGTGGATACAGCCCAGAATAAGATGGATTTGCTGAGAAATGTCATCAGTGCTGAATGCTAGGATTTTTGGTTTAATATAGAATAGGAACAAGCTCCAAAGTTTGGAGCCAGACTTCTAGAAGTCTACTCTAGAGGAGTAGGTAGGAGCTGTTCACATCACAGGTTTTGATCCATTTCCTTTCTTGATATTTAACTGCTGGCAAAAGGCACTAGAGAGGTGCAGAAAAGAAGAGACTGTAAATCATCTAGACGCTTTGTTTTGTTATTAGCTAGGTTTGATATTTTCCTAGCTGCTCTTTTTCTAACCCTTCTCTCCTCTACTCCCATCCTTCATTTCACTGAGATTATTCTATATGTTAGAGCTGTTTCTCTATAAAAGAAGCAAGCTACAAAACCTTTAGACATTTGCCCCTAGAAGAGAAGCGTGCTGTAAGTAATACACAAGAGTAAGAGCCTCAGGAGGATCTGAGTCCAAGCAGATGTCACTAGACACTTAAAACTGAATATAATATCTCTAGTACTGCTGAGAACAAACCAATCCTGCTAGTACTGGACTCTTCAATACTATCTGCTCATCGGAGACTTGGCAAGTCAAGGAAAGTTCTCCTTTGCCCTGTGAGAAACTGGCACACAGGAGAGCATAAGTTGCCAGCTCAGTGTCGAACTGCTGTGACACTGAAGTCATCAACCATTTTACACACAGTTGGAAGCAGCTTTTACCTGGCTTCCACCTCCTCAGCCTTTTTGACCTCTCTCTTCAGCCTCTATCCTTTATTAAACATAATGAAAATGTCAAGACAGTTCTTAGACCCACTCACTGAGCATATTCACCTCCCAGGTGAAAATAGGTTTGTGACTGTTGGTGGGATATGTGCTTATTGAACCATTTCCATAGATACCTGTGGTCAGCTTTCCGGTTCAGCCTTAACTAACTTCACACAGTGGAGGAAGTGAAATAGACAGTGTAAATAAATAGATGTTTTGTGCATGTGGATAGGTCACTTAAGCTGTATTTTACAGCTGAGGAAGAGAGCTAGGAGCTGACTGCAGTGGAAAGTCCATCCGCTCGCCCCAGGGTACCACTCCAATTCCAGAGCAAGAATCAGCAAGAGGACATTGCCAGAATAGCAGTATGAGTTCATATTCACTCTTTGATTTATGGCGATATAATTTTCCTTTAGAGACAAGCTTTTCAATATTAAAGTGAATTTATTCCTAGAATTATGTCTGTATTTAATACGCACACACGCACATATTTATACCCTGTGAGGAGATCAGATATCCACGTGATAATCTGCCAAAGCAGGTGCTAAATTGCACTTAATCTGGCTTTCACCTTTGATCACCTCAGTCCTTGGCCTTAGTTACTTAAGAAGCCTCTGCCTTGAGAACAGCTTCTTGGTTGCACATTCCCCTGGGACTGCAAACCTGGAAATCCTGACTCTAATTAGAACAAATTTATCTATTTGTGTATGAAAACATATATCTGAGATGTCGTACCTCAGCCAATTTTCTATAAGCTTCTCCACACTGACCAACAGCAAAAAATTTCCTTTTCAATATTCAGTATTAAATTTCAAAACAAACTCCTGCTTCCACTCAGAAATCAACCAGGCAATCAATCAATGAGCCTGCTGGCTGCTTTTGCTAAATGGACCATATTCAGTTCTCCGAACAGTTGACAGTTGTAAGAAACAAATACCAATATCTATCATTAAGAATGCTTGAAAGGAAGGCTTTCTGCTGCTGGTAGGCTGAGAATAAAGTCTTCAAGTTACAGTATGTGTCCGTAAATCCTTTTGCATAAGCAAAAGGCATTGGTGTGGCACAGGAAAAATCCAAGTGTCAGTCTTGCCAGAGTGGCTAATATAACTCACCTGTGGGCTCATTAATCACAAGTGGAGCAGGCATCCCAAATTCATGTCAGTAACAGCTTTATGCTACCCCAGCAAATAAATCTTCTGCAGATATCCTCAAGTACAGTGAGAAACCCTGGCCCTTCACTGATGTAAAGCAATAGAGCTCTGCTGAGGGCTGTCGAGTGATGCCCATTTTTGTTAACTGAGTGTCTGACCTGCATTTGCTATTCATTATTACCGTGTTATTTTTTCTAGGAGCCAGCAGAGTTCTTCTTGCTGCTCTGAGCAAAGTGTTTGCCTTGTAATCTCACCCAGCTGAGTATGTCTCCAAATGCTCATTGGGAGCCCCATAAAAAATGCAGTCTCTGACCAAGCGGTAGGAAAAAAGAAATGAGATTTTTTCTTTTTCCTCGAATGAAACCTATACTGTCTCTGGGTACTGGAGATCCCTTAATAAGGTACTCACACCAGTAATGCTAATAAGCACATTTACCACTTGAGTGGCTAGATTGCGAAAGGGTGGTAATTAAAAGAGAAAATATTTAGAAAAATAGGCCTAGGCTTCTTTAAAAGGTCTTTTCTTCTCCTTCTTCTTATGTGTTTGGAAGATTGTGTCACCATTCTTATCTCCACACCTCCATAGCACTATGAATTTGGGACGAGGAAGAAGCGTTACTGTCAGCCTGATCACCAGAGAGCGGTTCTGGTTAGGAGCTCTCCCATCTGCCACGCACGACCTCAGTGTTACACTTGAAGAGCAGCTTGAGATGCAACGGCATGGCTGAAGCTTCCTTTTAATGCTTCCAGCAAGGCTAAATGTCCCTCACCTCCTCCCCTCTGTGCCCTGGGGCAGGAGTGGGGTGAAAAGGAGACAGCACCAAGAACCCTGATTCTCCTCCCACTGGAAAAGAAGGGCAGCAAACCAGTGTTTCAGTGTTCCTCCCAAATCCCAGCATGACTTGAGGCTGTCAAGTATCTGGTTCATGATGTTTGAATGCCTATGGCTGGAAAGGTCAGATGTTTTCAGCTTTTCATATGGATGAGTGCAGACTGCGGAGAAGAACGATCTAGCCCAAAAGAGTTTGATAAGTGTTTAGTTAGTTTAGGAGGCAATCTTCCCTGTTTCCAGGGCAGATACAGAGATGTGATTTCCAGTGTGTGGCAGCATGTGAGCTCATTCTGGGCAGGCTGGCACTCTACAATGGTAAGGGACAGGCCTGCCAGTGAGCCTTCCTCCCAGGATGTGCCAGCAAGATGCCTGCTGGAGCAGTCACACATGCACAGATGTGATTTGAAGGAGATGACATTTCGCTTTGTGTGCACACCTCTGTCTGCAAGTAGAAGCCAAGCAATCAAAAAAAATGTAAGAAATAAAAAGGAAAGAAGAAGGTGTCATGAGTTGGTCTGGTCCTGCACTGAGTTTAAAACCATGGTGAAATATTTTCCAGATACTCTTGGATGCCCCTGAAAATGGACTGGCTCCAGCTCTGCCAGGATAGCATCCCTGCAAGTGTTGCTGGTTTCTCCACTAGTACAGAAGCTGTAATAGCTCTTGTGGAGCTTCACTGAGTCTTCTGGAGCCAGGCTAACTCTTGTCGAGTGTTTCATACCGTTCATATAACTTGAAGATCTAAGGCTTCATTTCTAATGAACCCTCCTCATGAAAGGCAGAATATTGTTCTACCAGCTCTGATGGTCTGTGAGTCTCTGTTAGATGCTTTGACACAAGGAAATTCACTAACACTCAGTTTCCTTGAAACTTTCACCCCAAATCAGCCCCATGCTGTTGCTTGCAGCCAGGATAGTGCTGGGAGGTGGCAGTGTGGGTGACAGACACCAGAACGGAGGCAGCATGATTGTAAATCCTGAGTTTGGCCCTCACCTCTGCCTTCCTCCAGGATTATACAACTCGCCGAGGGACATCGTTGAAGAAGGAGCCAAACATCATCAGTTTTTGAGATTATTTTGTTACTGGGCTTGAGCAGGGAGGCTCCTTCCTACCCTCAGCCTAAGCAATTGCTTTGCAGAAGGGGACAAGTTTGTCAACACTTGCAGAGAGAGGTGGCAGCTTTTCCCAGTGCTTCCCTGGTGTAGACTGCATGGAAGAAGATGGGCAGAAAGACGAGAAACACACAACAGATTCCTCTTTTTCAGGCTACACCCTGACTTATCACTGAGGCCAATTGCTGGTGCTTGTCCTGAGGTGGAGGAACAGCCACTTAACTGGGCCCTACCAGCCATCGGGTGCAGGCTAAAAATCCATAGTGAAGGTCAGTGTGTGGTCACCAGCACTTCCCAGGCAGAGGGCTGACACGGTGGTAATTGGCAGATCTCATCATGCCGGTCAAAGGGAGCTCTCCTGCGCGACAATTACTGCCTGGGGGGAAAGGGAAGAAACCTGGAGGCAGGGAATTAGAGTAAGCGCTGATGAGTTGGCAGATGCTGCTGGATCAATGGCCGCGCCGTGGCAGGGAGAGCAGCAACAGCCCGCTTGGAGCCATCAGTCACTGTTGTCTTGGGTAAATGCGAGCAAGAGGAGCAAGAGGAGAAACAGGGGAGGGGTCACAGGCCTGCTGGGTCATGCTTAATTACTTCAGGTCACATGAGAGGGACACGTGCCCACTGTGACAGATCAGTCCCGCTCGGAGGGCTGTGCACACTGTGGTTAGCACTGGGGACACACGGCCCCTTTTATCCCCCAAAAAACCCACCAGGATCTCAAAGCACTGCAGCAGACAGCTGACACGCAGACACGTATTGTGCACACCTGCAAGGTCCTGTGCCATGCCACCCCCACCAGGGTGAAACGGCGAGGGGCATGTGTGTGACAGCAGCCTCCAAGGCTGTGTGTGGCACGGCCTCAGCAGGGCACCTGCCTTGCCACATGGCATGGGCTGTGTGCTGCTATTGCTGTGAGAAGACCACACTGTCCCTCTCTGTTCTTCCTTCCTCAGAGTCATTGTCAGGGCCCATGGCAGCACGGGGCCATTGCCTGCACTGGGAACCACGCTGGCACTTGGGTGGCGAGGCCTGGTTGTTGGCTGTGCAAAGTCACCCAGCCCCTGAGTTCAGCACAAATTCAAAGGCAAATGGAAGTTGTGCATGATGAAAATACATCCTGCCCTGCTCTGACGTAGCTTTCACAGCACTAGTTTCCCCAGTGGAAACACCATTTTGTGTTTCTAGAGGGCTCTGAGGGCATGTGGTTCTTCTTACTTTCTCCTCAGTGACGTCTGGTTTCAGGTCCGTACCTGCCTCTGCACTGCTTCTCCAGCAGAGCTGACTGCTTGTGTCACTGCTCTTGGCTGTAACAACGAGCCGATCCAGGTTTAATTAGCAAAAGTAGGCAGGGTTGGTTTGGCAGTGCAAACAGTTTTACCAGAGATAATGTGGAGATGCAAAAAACAACAGAGAGAAGAGAGTTTAAAACTATTTAAGGTGAATTTTGCCATCATGGTGTTGAATTCCATTGGGAGTCAAAATTAAACTGCTATGCCAACGCAGGCTAGGGGGTTTAGATGTTGTTTCTGGATCAAACCAAATGCCAGTGTAGTCCAGCAGAACCATTTGTGCTTCTGTGTTGGAGAAGCCCTCGTTATAAACCAAAAAGCCACTTTGATGGGCCGGCTCAGCAGATGGCAGTGCGTTTGGCACCAGCACTGCTGAGCTGTGTGGAACCGGGGCTGTGTAGGCATGTGCCCCCATTGCTGCGAGGACACCTGAGCTGAGGGCACCCACTTGCCTCACTGGACTTAGTGATTTTCTTCCCTCCCTCCACTTTTTCTCCAGGCACTGGCTGTGGCTAACAGCTTTGTACAGAGTGAGCAGCCTATCCCTAAGGTGTAGCACTACTAAATTACCACCAACATGATACTCTTTCGCTTGAGTTATGGGCTTTTCCTCCTACAGTATTTTTAACGGTGTCTTCCTATGCTACTCTGTCATTTAGAGGGACAGGTTTTGTGTTATATACACACTACTTCCCCCTTCCCTCAACCACCTGTAACTCCAGCAAGGCTAAAGCACAGTGTTTGTATCAGCTTGTCAGGTTGGTGCAAACAAAACAATAGAAAAAGGAGAAAATTAAATGCCATTCTGGAATGTCTCTGTAACTTCTGAGTGGTGATTGCAAAGATAGAGATGATCAAATACAATAAAAAGGTTATTTTCAAATGTTCATAGCTGTTCCAAATAATGAGTCTGATCAACAAGAAGTCATACTTCATTTATTTACTTATTGAGTATTTGACCGTAGATCTGAAGGGACTTTTCTCACACAATTAAGTGAATGGCTGTTCCTCGCACAAATGCTCCTCTTCACCTGTGAGCAAAAGGACTTGAGAGGAAACAAGAAGCACACGTTCTTCCTTGTTTGCCGACTGCTCTCTGTCCATGATTGCAGTTACTGCTGTTGCTGGGCAGTCAGAAGGCTTTGACTAGGGTGTGATCACTGCTTGTGTGAGTAGGGTTGGAGCTGTTCTGTCCTTTTAGGTGATGCTCTGAACTGGGATCTAAAAAGCATCACACAGCCATTCAACAGCCTGCTGTGGAGATCTCCTAGCTGAGGACTGACTGCTTTTACATGTTCTGCCATCTGACCAGGGGGGAGGCGTGGTGTCATTTGGTGGAAATAATATTCCGTAGGGGAAGAAGAGAATTTACAAGCAATTGTGTATACATGGTTAAAATCAAGTAAGTCACAATCATGAAAACAAAACAGAACACAACAAAAACACCTTTAAAATCAGCAATGAATGTAAGCACAGAGGGAAAATGAAATATAGCAGAATGCCGGCCCACATAGGTGTGGAGAAGCAGGGTGGATGGGAGGATACTGAAAAGGTGACTGGACACCTACCAAAGGGAAAAATATTTCTTAAACACGGGCTGAAGATTCACATGGGCACTGAAACCTGCAGGGAGGTCAGTGGCTGCTGCCTCAGTTTCATGCATTTTGGTCTTTGTGCTCTGCGCTGCCAGAGCAACTCTGTTTTTCTCTCTGAGTGCTAAATTATTTCCCAGGCTATTTAAAACAAACAAACAAGCAAACAAATCCTTTCTGCTAGGCACTTATTGTATTACATAGGCCCAGCGACAGATATTTCCTAAGGATTTCGTTCACACAACGATTGCATGCAGAAGCAACATTATGCACACAGTGGACCATGCATAACAGCACCTGCTGCTGCTCCTGCTGCTACTAAAGAGAGAGCGACTAATCTCTTTAATTATTGGAGAAGTATTAAGGCTTGAGTTGTCTTATTACAGGAACATAGGTATTTCCCTCCTGCGGGCTGGAAAGGAGATGTTCTTTGCCATCCTGTTTTGCTGCACGGGGGGCTTAAATTACTGGGTGTGTGGCCATCAGCAGCTGAAGGAAGAGCAGGGTTGTATGGACACCCACCCCTCCACCACTGATCTGGGAGCTGTCTGTGTGGTTTCTATCCCACAGCAGAGGAGGGCAGGCTGAAGGCAGGGTTAGGGGAGCAAGGCGAATGCAAATGGCAGGAGATTGTGTGGGCACTGCTGGAGCCCTCCTGTCTGCAGGCGTGCTGCACGTTCCCGGCGTGCTGGGGAGCCCAGGGGAGCAGCACGTCAGCTGGCTCCAGAGAGGAGATGGGCTTGCAATCAGGTGAGCACATCTGCTGCCTTAGCCCAGAACGGAGAGGCTGTGGATTGGGAGCAGAACACAATCGTGGGGCGATTATCTTCTTGATGAGGATTTGGTGGCGTGTTATCAGGGAGGCCCTGCCAGCACTCTCTAAGAGGCAAAGGGAGTCACAGGAGGGTCTGTTACCAGACTCCCTAGTTAAAGCTGGACTGAGCTAAGCCATAAGTGGTGTTCTTTCGAACTCTACCAAGATTTGGTCAGCATCCTTTTCTAAAACCCCTTCTCAGACCTTTTTTTTCCCTTCCAGACCCGTGCCTCCTTGTCAGTGCTAGAGCAAGAGGAGTGCAGTCGTGGAAAAGAGCAGAAAAGATCCTTTCCATCCTTTCGGCTCCCCACTGCCCTATCCTCCCTCCCTCCTTCCCACAAAGGAGCCATAAGTATTCCTCTGCACCACAAAAAGGACCTGCCAAGAGCTCTAGGACAGAAGGGGTTAAACTCAGGCGAGCGCTAGCTCCAACACAGTTAATCCATATAAAGCTCATGGATTTCTCTGCAGTGATCTTTGTGGTTGTCATTTGCATTTTTTTCCTTTTGTGAAATCTTTTCTTCTTCCCTTTTACACTCGTATGCATGCAGAAATTAGCATATTGTACCGAGAGTGGGAGATGTAAGAAGCCGACCCCCTGCTGTTCAGCGGATTGTGCAATCTGCAGGCGGCATCAATTTTTCAGCAGTTTTCTCATTTCTCATTACAGTCAGGGCACTGCACAGCTCCCAATTCAACACAATCCCTAGTGGTCCTACAGACAAGCATATGGGCTGTCGAATATCTGTACCGATACTTTCATAGCGTTAATATCCTTGTTTATGCTTCTGCCGTAATTAATCCTGGTATTAATATAGTTTGGGCTTAGCTTTACTAATTATGCATGGGATAGCAGGATAATTATGTCAGCAGGCTCTGGCGCTGATACTTGACAGCAGTTCCTTAACCTGAGGAGAGGCACATTAACACTTTGGTCGATCCTGCCTGGGAAACGAGGAAGGCGAAGAGAGGAGGAGGAGGGCAGATATGGCGAGTCAGTGTCTGATAACTATAAATAGTGCTTTTAAAATAAGGAAATTTCACAAGCACAATAAAGTTGTCCTCGGGTATCAAACTCTGTGGTTGTCATAGTGATGTGTGCATTATTAAGAGGGTGTTGTTCGCTCTGGCATCTAATCTCATAATGAGGATGGCTCATTATCGGCCTGACGAGGGTCCCTTTCCCCCCTGCCCACATCCCAGGTGCTGGGGGCAGAGGGGAGCTTCTCCCACTCTCCGTTGCTCTCCTCCATCCCACCCCACTCACGCAGCTCTCTGTGCAGCTTACCCCTGTGCAGGGCTCGGTTTCCTCAGGTTTCCCCATACGCGTGAGCTTAATGGGTATGAGAAATGGTGCCCCGTCCACTTGAGTCTCCTCAGCCCTCCCTGGCTCTCGTGTTCATTAACATTGCAGATTGGGGAGTTTAAAACGAACCCTTGGTTTGCTTTTATTTCTGCACCTGTTTCTGCTGCTCGCCCATTCCCAGCAAATACCCTTTGCGGGGTCAATGATACCCTTCTGCATCAGGCATGGGGCTTAATGGAACTTCCTTTGCTTATCATTAGCCACTTTGCATTTTTATAGAGCGCCATTAGCTGGGATGCAGGCTGGCTTTTAATTCCCTTCTGAGGTTTGTACACAGCGGTGGCTTCCCTCCCCCAGCCCCCAAACAATCCAATTATCACAGTTTGTCACACAGGCGCTGGTGACCCACACACCACCTGCTCCGCTCGCGGGACCGATCCTTTGGGCTGGCGCTGAGGCATGGCAGTCCCCCTTCTGCCTCAGCAGGACCCCGTAAATGCCTTTTAAAATCATACTTTTTTTTTTTTCATTTTTTCTCTCTCTCTTTTTTTTTTTTTTCCTTTTCTTTTTCTTTTCTCTTGGCAAAACCAAAACCAGGACCTGAAATCGGCTGTGAAATTGCATTGTTTGAAGGGCTGGCATTTGAAAACGATTTAAAAGAATTTCATTCTTCCCTTTACCCCCTTTACTTATTTATTTATTCTTATTTCAGAAATAAATCTGCGTCTAGACAGGCAACCCATGTACTGTTCCAGACACGACAGCATTGAAACGACCCTAGTGACGCAAGGACCTGATCGGCCAGAAAGTCTGAAAAGTTGGACTTAATGGGAAGTATTACTCTGAGCTTCCTATGTGGGTACTCGTGTTAGCGTGAGACCAGAATTAAGGCTGTGATTATATGTCATCATCTTCAATTGGATTTGTCATGTGCCGATGCAATTTCCTGAAATGGGCCTCAAATCTTGTCCAAAGGCATGGGTAGAAATACCCCCCATTAAGTTAAATAAGTTCAATAAGTTAGCTCTTTTTTTTTTTCTGTCCCCAGCAGCACGATTTCAGTGGGGCTGGTGGCTGCCAGCCTTGGGCAAGGCGAGAAAGGCTGAGCTTGAATTTCAGCAGGCAGAGGTAGGTCCTGAGCCAAGCTTTCACATTTCGAGGAAAATATGTCATCACTGAAGCATGTGGGTGGTGCTGCCTCGCTGGATGGAGATTAAAAGAAAATGGTGACTCGGAGAGACAAATGGCCCCTTTCTATTCTGTAATAGTTTTTAGGAAAAGCAAGGTGCCAGGTAGAGCTAGGCTGGATGAATGCATGATAATGTGCCTCTGAGAGATCTTGCGGACCCATTTCCATGGGAACTGGCAGCTCCTTGACCAATGTCACGGGGTGGGCAGGGCCTGGTGTGGGCGGTAAGTGCGTGGTCTCACGGATGACATGGCATGGAATGTGGCCAAGCTGCCACGCACAGCTGGGGCTGCTGGCTTCGTGCCTGGTGCAGGCTGCTTGCAGGGAGCAGGTTTGCCCAAATGGGATTCAGTCTTAAACAGTCCACTAAGTTTTATCAAGATGTCTTTTACAAAGACCTCTGTACGTAGACAATATGCACCAGGGCTTCTCCACTGCTTCCTTCCTTCTTCTTTTTTTTTTCCCCTTTGAGCCACTGTATTCACACTGAAATTAACGGAGTCTCTTCAGTAACGATTTCACACTGTGAAATCTCTTTGCCAGCCAAAACTCAAGGGGAATTTTGCTCATGGCTAAAGCAAGGAGCTGGAAGAGGTCCTCTAGGTGTGGCCAGGAGGTCCTGGGTTCCTCCATCAGTCCACAAGAGAAATCCTGCTGCCCTGAAGCAGCCGTCTCCTAGGAAAATCTGTGTCTGTGTGTTTAGACTCAAGGCTGTGGAACTGTAGAAACCTCTGAGCTTCCCACTGAATCCCTAAACTGTGCTGTTCCCGAGTCTTCAGATCCAGGTTTTCTGAACGTTTTGAGGTGTTTAAATGCTGGACGTTCCTCTCAGTTCTGTATCATTTGAAAGCTGAGAGGCAGTAGCAGGGAGCAAAATAAGAGGAATGTTTAAAATATGTGCGACTAGCAAAATGGATTGACATTTTGTCTTGTGTTTCAAAAGGCTTTTTCTACTGGGAAATTAGTCTCTACTCATAGTGTTGTGATAATCCGCTTATAGCCCAGTTCATCAATATCTTAAGTACCCACATGCTTTTCCTCTACAACAAAGTAACTTTGTCATTTACATGCTGGTTGTCAACCATCTCAAGGAAATTGCTTAGTAGAATACGGGTGAGCTTTAGCCATCTGCATATACTTTAGTATCACAGAATAAATGGTATGACCAGAAATTACATAGGTTGCTCTGAAAGTAATACCTCCTGTTTATTTTCTTGGAAACTGTAACAGATACAATGAGCACAATAGCACTATTTGATAGAGAAGATTCTCAGCCACAGTACAGTTTTTCAACACACTCAGCTCCATTCGCTATGCATTTTCACCAGTGATGAACAAGAGCCTGCATGCTGGGCTCATAACAGTCTGCACCAGTGGAGGTGACCCACTGTTGCCACTGCTGAAATGCACCACCCACTGCCTCACTGTGCTCACATCCACTGTTTGATCTCCATCAATGTTCAGCAAGCGTCAGTGAATGTCAGTGGGGGCAATTTTTTCCACATGGAGGAATTCAGTGACATACCTTTGCTTCATACAGACTTCCATGTCAGACAGCATTCTGTCACACTGCCCCTCTGCTGCCATCTGTCACACAGTAACAACATGTAATGGGATACTGGTGGGAAGGTTCAGCCTCTACTGCCATCCTACCAACATCTGCCTCTAATGTTGTGTGCCAACATTATAAAATAGAAGGCCTTACTTTTGGAGCAGCCCTCATATAACAACTGCTTATCAGGAGCTTGTCAGATCCCTCAGAGTACAACCGTGTTGCTCTCTGCCCTCAGGACCTTGCAGACTGACACCAGCTGCAGCAGGGAAAGGGAACGGCACAGAGGAACCTGGGCATCATGAGAATGGAGACTCAGAGAGAGCCTGAACTGCTGACATGTGAGAGCTAACAGAGCGTATCAAGGAAAGATCTCTCTATACACACCCTGTTCCTGCTCCTAGTAAATATTTGCTCTGGCCACTATCAGAGACAGGCTATTGGGCTAGAGAAACCCTTGGTTTGATGCAAGGATGCCTTTCTTAATTCATTTCACAGGGTACCGGTGCACGCATAGTGCACTCCCACTGCTGCAGGTATCACTGCAGACTCCTGGGCAGAGATCAGGGGCCTTGCTCTCCATCCCTGTGAGTCAAGATGAAAATTTATTTCAGCCCCCACAGGGGCAGAATTACTAATGCAAAATGCCACCAGGAGCTTGCCCTGTTACTCTGGGGTCTTGAAAAAGAAATCTTAGCAAACTGGTGTGGATATTCGCTTGTTTTCCATCAGTGCCCTCTGTTATTACCAGGGAGACACAGGGGAACAAAGACATAAACGCAGCATGTTCTGTGTCTGTGTTTTTTTTACTGCACGAGCACTGAGACTATAATTCATGATGTTGATTCAAGGAAGTTTTAGGTTATCTGCTGCACATGTATTTACTGTACACAAACATCTGACTACAGTTGCACTTAGTGATGCCACTGGAAATCAGAATCATATCTTCTGCTTGCATTTATAAAAGGAGCTGTTCAACTTTAAAGCCCCAAATTAGCAAACCAGTTATTCAAATGTGATTTTTTAGGCATGTGCTTTAATGCAGGCACAGTCCTTTAAGCACACCTCAGGCTGAGAAGGTAGGGGAGTGCTTTGCTCACCCAGGCCAGAGTGAGTTTTCCAACCACTCCTAGAAATCAAACAGCTGGAGTTATTTTAGTATTTCCAAGGCTGTAATGTCTTTGTAAGGAGTCCAGACTCTGATAAAGTGCTGGTTAATGAAGTCATTTGGAGGAGGAGGATTCTGATTCTGTGGCAGTTTCTGAGTTTTGCCATTTGTTTCATTCTTTTCCAGCATGGTGAGGGGGGATGGGGACACGCTCAGCTGAACAGGACAACAGCTGAGTGAGTAGCTCCTGGCCAGAGCTTTGGACAACCCCAGGTTTGCCCCTGCCATGGGCATGGCTGAAGGTAAGGAGTGATGCTTTCCACATGGTTTAGGCAATATAGAATTCGTTTGCTTTTGATGTATGCTGACTAGGTGAGCTCCCCCATATCACACCAGGAGAAAGCTCTCCATGGTGACACCACAGGCCTGCATAGCCTTGAGCATGCTGGGCTCAGCTGAGGGATCTGGTCTTTCTCTACAAATAGAAGAGGTCAGGACAGAGGCAGCAGGCCTCTGATGAATTGCATGCTAAAGGAGATCCACATTCTGCCAGTTGCATGGTTGTGTGCTGGGACATGTTTTTTTAATGGAGACTGAAAAAAAAAACATTTTGACAGAACCAAATTTTGCTCAGGGCTATCTATCTGTGTGCTGCTCCCACTGAAGTTTCTTGGCCAAACTCGTCCCTTGTTTGAGAAGACACATGTCTACTGAGGCATGACGGAGCCAAGTTTGATACTGAGGTGAGGCAGAAGAAAAATACTCCACTGCCTCCTGTCCAGAGATAGGGAGGAGCACTGTGAGAATGTGGTTATAGAATGCTACTGCTGTCCTGTGCTTGTTTTGCAGGCAGATTATAAGAATTATAATGGAATTCTCTAATGGATCTTTAATTCTGTGTCCTTTCATTTAAGGTTGTCTTATTAAGCACACTCCCCATGGATATGTTGTTATTCTTCTGAGCACGACAACATTTCAAATACTGTGAGACTTCACGGACATAACATTCTGTTGAAATACTAACAAATAAATAAATAAATAGTAATAGAATCACAGAATATTCCAAGTTGGAAGGGACCCACAAGGATCATCGAGTTCAACTCCTGGCTCCACATAGAACCACCCAAAATTCAATGTCTGAGTGTTGTCCAAATTCTCCTTGAACTCCAGCAGCTTGGAATCGTGACCATTGCTCTGGGGAGCCTATTCCAGTGCCAGAGAAGCAGAGAAAGAGAGGAAAATATAACAAATTGTATGATCTGCAATAGTGTTTCTGCCCTTGTAACACAAGAGGGGAAAGCTTTACAAATGAATGGGATGCGGGTCTTGCTAGATTTGATTGTGTCGACACAAGCTAATGATGTTTTCTTCCCTGTGGTGGTAGCACTCACAGGGCTTTGAAAAGGATCACTGCTCAAAGTACTGCTGCTTTATCTTTGTATGGGTATAGGAGGAATTTCTTTCCCCTTTTTTGAAGGTACGTTAGTTTGAAATGCCTATGCTGGTGCTCAAATCATCTCTCTGGAAGACTTCAGGTCAAGTCACTGTAGATAGACACAGGTGAATTTGGCTGAACTGCCAGAGGGTACATAATTTAGCCAGATTAGCCCTTGGACCACATTAGATGGAGAGTCAGATTAGGGTGTTCAATAACCTATTTACATAAACAGCTACTACTGTATTAAAAGGAACCAGCAAGACTGTAAGTTAATGTCGAATGTCAGCAATGACAGTGCTTCATGAACTATTGGGAAGAGGTTTTAGTTCAGCAGGCCAGACTTCATGTAGTCTGTGTGCATGAGGAAGCATTAGGATTTATTCTTGTTTTTCTGTCCCAGGCATGTTCAGCTATCTTGCAGGACTATAAGCTTAACATCATCATTATATTTTATGAAACTCATATTCGCCAATGCCAAGTTCATTCAAGCTGATCTCCTGAGAGGCTCAGAAGGCTGCCCCAAGAGGTGGATGATGCTGGCAGTTGGGGTGGTTGGGGCTGGTTGAAGTCAGCCTGGCTCTGGCAACAAAACTGACTCCACAACCTAATCTCCCCCATCACTGAGAAGCCAATCTCCTGGAAATGACTTAAGCCTTGTCTGTATCGGAGCCCCAAGCGAAGCCATAGAAGACAAAGTTCTCCTCCACCATGGCACACAGCAGCCAGTTTCCTGCTTGTTTGTGCTGATTTTTTTTTTTTTTTAAGGAAAAGTCAAATGTGACAACGGGATGTGAAAAAGTATGGAATCAAACTATCTGCAGTGAATGAGAAAGTAATTCTGAGAAACATGGCAATTCAAATATTTAGATCTTCTCTCTCCATAGGAGAAAAACCCATCTGTTAGAAGAGTCATAAAGCCACATAAATCAGGCTCAGGTACCGTTTTGGAAACTGATTGCCAGTTCAGAATCTGTTCAATGTGGAGAAGTACAAATGTACTGTTTTTAATCATGATAAATAACTTCTCTTTTATCAAATCTTCTTGGTTGGAAATAGTTCCACTCCATGCAGCAACAATAATTTGTGCACTTATCATTCAGTCCCTTCCCAAGATGAGCAGCCAGCCATAGGATGTAATTTAACAACTTATCAACCACAGGTTCATCCAGCCCTTTCCAGCCAAAAGGGCATTTCACATTATTTAAGAGACTTCACCACACATTGCCATCAATTTAAGATTTCAGCAGCCCCTCATCATTAAAGCGTTCCATGTAGTACTTTCCATTAGAGCCTGGGACGTTACAGTCTGCTTCACACAGGTGATGGAATAATTACCAAAAAGACTGAGATCACTAAGTGCCTATCAGAGGCAGCAATCATGATTAACTGTTGTACACAGAGGTGGGAAAGGCATAGTGGGGGAAAAAAAAAAGGTGTCTGTAGCATACTTTTCCTCATTGCATGTCTTTTGCTAGAGGCATCTTTGGGACTGTGCCTACTGAGTGTTTGGAGCAATGCAGTCACCTTCAAATGGCAGCAGAGGGGCAGGGTAGGTCTGTGAGGTCCCACAGCAATCCTGTGCATTGGGCCAAGGCTGAGGAAAGCTCTGGGTTCAAGGTCAGGGTGCTCCTTCATGACCACATGCGTTGTATTGTCAAAGCTAGGTGGGTATGAGGAGCAGGCTACCATTTTGGTCCTAGAGAATGAGACCATTAACACACAGGCTTCCCCATGTCCTACCCATCTCTCCAAATCCATCCAAGGCCTTCATCAGAAGAGCTGGTAAGTGGCTTGTTTGCTGCTCTCTCTGGTTTTCCCCTGCCAGAGGCACCTGGAGAGTTGGTCTGCTGTTTGCTAAGGAGAAGGAAAAGAGGGCACAGCTGGCTCTTCCTGGTCAAATGGATTGGTCCTGCTGAGGAACACGGGCCTGGCATCTTGTGCCACAGGTAGAGGTAGCTATGGGTGGAGGAGAACATGCTGTGGTTTAACCTGGCAGGTAGCTAAGTCCCATACAGTCATTCACTCACACTCCCCTCTCCCAGTGGGGTGGTGGAGAGAATCGGAAAAAATACCATTAACGTTGAGATAAAAACTATTTACTATGATGGAAGAGAGGGAAAAAAAAAATCACAGCAATGGTAGTATATGTATCTATGTCTGTACAAAACAAGTGATGCATAAGCAATTGCTCACCATTTGCTTACTGATGTCCAGCCAGCCCCCAAGCAGTGGCTGCTCCTCCATCCAGTTCCCCACCAGTCTTCAAGGTTTTGTCCACATGAAGTCACATGGTATGGAATATCCCTTTGTCCAGTTCAGGTCAGCTGTCCTGGTTCTGTCCTATCCCAACTCCCTGTGCTCCCTCAACCTCCCTCACTGGCAGGATGGTATGAGAGGCTGAAAAATTGAAAGGTCTTTGGCACTGCTCAGCAACAACTGAAACAGCAGTGTGTTATCAACATCGTTTTTCTCCTAAGGCCAAAACACAGCATCATACCAGACACTGCGAAGGCAAAAGAAATCAACTCTGTCCCTGCTGAAACCAGGACAGGGTGGCAGGTGAAGCCTTGTGACTGACAGTAGAAGTGAGCTAGTGAGCTCTGGTGGATGTGCTGCTGTGGGTGCAGCATGCTAGGATTTTAAGATCTGCTTGTGCTGTGTGAGATCTGCAGGTAGAGGCTGGAAGAGCCTGTAGGGGGAGAGACATGAAAAGAGAGACGGCAGCTCTGCCATGCTGCTGCTGTTGCGAGGGGATGTCTGGGCAGCGAGACTGGCTCTTACTTTCACCCCTGGGCTGAAGGCTTGAAATGGGATGACTGCTGGAGCCACAGCAGAGCCCTTTTGAAATGAGAAGTTTTTAATAGTTTGGTGTGGGTTTTTTTGGTCTTTGAGGTACACTTCCTTATTCACAGGCTCTGCAAATTAGGTCTCTGGGGGTGCAGTGCTACTGGTTGGATGAGCTGCTGTGCTGCCGCGTTGTCTGGCGGGTGGCTGATGTATGTGCAGCTGAGGGCTGCCTTTGTAGAGTGTGCTCTCTGGTCCCTCTTTGACACTTAGGAGAGCAACCCAGTTGTATGCTTGCTCCCAGGCCTTCTCCAGACCTGATGAACTGGGAATTAACTGATGTGGTGGGGAGCTTTTGCCAAGGGACTGTGGATGCAGGGAGGGAGCTTGGTCCCGTGTTGAGGATCCAGCACTTTCAGCCTCTTTGCTGTGCTGGCTGTCTTGGGGTTTGGGATCCCCTTCTGCTGCAATACCTTACCGTGGGAGTGTGGTTTCTCCTTGGATGGCACAGCAAGCAAAACTGTTTGAGGGACTCCTGTCTGAGCCACCTGAAGAAAGCTCTCCCACCTCAGTTTTCTGCAGCAGTGACCGTAAGCTCCCATGACAATCAGCAAACATGGAACTCACATAGTCCCATGTCCCTTCTCATCCTCAGTTTGATCATGGCACCCCAAGCCTGCGTTGTTCTTTTTTTTTCAATAAACAGACTGAAAGTGGAGCAGCTCAGTGGCAGACTTCTGTGTTGCAATGGGAACAGTGAGATGAGTCTTTCCCCTCCTTTGGCAACTTCTTGCTTTTGGAAAGTCCTTATGACTGTAAGGAAAAGCATATAATTCCTTCCATGAATGGTTTAATGCCCATTTTCATAGAATCACAGAACAGCCCGAGTTGGAAGGTCTAAATCCCTGCTCCACACAACCCACCCAAAACCCAAACTTTATGTCTTGAGAGTGCTGTCCAAATGCTCTCTGAACTGTGGCATTCGGGGCGGTGCCCACTGCCCTGGGCAGCCCGTTCCATGCCCACCACCCTCTGGTGCAGACCCTGTCCCTCCCCCCCAGCTGCCCCTCCCCTGACACAGCTCCATGCCGTTCCCTCAGGCCCTGTCGCTGTCACACAGAGCAGAGCTCAGCGCTGCCCCTCCGCTCCCTCTGTCATTGGCCTCTGTGGTGACATTTAGCGTACTTGAAGAAGTGCTGCCAAAGCCCAGTCTCACTGAATTCAATGAGTACTTTTTTTTCTTTCTTTCTTTCTTTTTTCTTTCTTTGCTAGCAAATAAACAAGCAAATAAAATGACCCTGACATAGGTTTGGTAAAATGCCATTGTAGTGCTTCAAAAAGGAGGAAAATCCTCTCACAGTTTCCACCAGTAGTGAGAACACGCTCCTGGCCTTACGGCTGTGTAGACATGAGTGGAATAAGACCAGCTTGGTGCTAGGGAAGGCTCCGGGCTGAAGAGAAGAATTATGGCTCAGGGACAATGCCGAAAGGATGGTGCTGAGAGCCGTGCTCTGCCTTGCAGCTCAGATAATCCTCCCTCATCATACTTCAGGGTGGGCTGCTTGCATTCGTGTCGCTGTTCATCTTCCAGATGGCTTGCAGGTGCTGCATGGGATTGGCATTAAACACTGCTTGCATAAGATATTAGGGAGGGAACAGTTACTGGAAAAAAAAATCTCTAGCTGCAGGAACAATCTCTTACGGCAGGTTATAAAGATGCAGAGGTGGGTCAGTGGATTTCTTGAGTGAGAACCCAGATTTTCAGACGCTGTTTGAAAAGGGGCCGTGCTTGAAGAAGTTACCACTTCTCATCAGGACACATAGCCACAGGTCAGAGTCTTCACCAGTGCTGGGAGCTTAGTGTCACACTGACAGCTGCTCATGTTCTGGCTTAAGCTGGTGAGTAAGTCTGCAATCAGATCTCAGTGGCATCTCTTCTGAAAATCTGTCTGGGTTGTTCTTCAGCTGGGCATGGAGAGCTGGGGAAGCTATGCTCTTGGTGTCCAGTAGGCACCTTTGCACACTTGGTTGATAAGGCAATCTTTTTATAACCCAGTTGTAATTTCAGTATTTGTAACAACCTCTGGCGGTGATGGCTGGGTCTTTGCTTCAGCCCTGCTGTCTGGATGTATCGTTGGATGGCTGTTCCACTTCCTGACAAAGCCATTTGGCTTCACCTCGTTTCTTCAAAGAGGGCTCTGATGCGGCACCATCAATCATTATGGCCAGAAAATATCTGTTGAATCCCACAGTATCATTTCAAAGCTCTGGACTGTGTGTGGTCTTTTAAAAACATAATGTATGCTTGAAAAATGTAAGGGTCTTTTTTTCCCCCACATGGTCTGGAACGGAGCAGATTGTCCTTGGAGTGCTTGCAGAAGCACAACAGCTGCTGTTCGTTTGGCTTCTGCCCACCTCCAGGATGGCTGATGTCCTGGAAGGCAGGAGGAGGTGCAGGTTGGGAAGGTTGGGGCAGTGGAAAGAGGGTTTGAAACTGCTAGCCGCTGTGCTTTCACGTCCAAAGGAAGTCTCTTCTCCCATCTCTTAGATTTATTGTGCTCATTTGTTACTGCTTTTGACCAAAGGCCAACAAACAGCAATGTATGTATAGTGGTTGGTGACCCTGCCCATGGCAGGGAGGTTGAATCTAGATGATCATTCTGGTCCTTTTCAACCCAGGCCATTCTATGATTCTATTTAGCAGAGCAGAGCTAAAGACTGACTTCCAACACCGGGCAGCAGCAAAGTCTTAGCACATTATTAAAGAATTTATATTCACCCTGTGTGGCAGAGAGAAGGAATCAATGCTGTAATCAGCTACTCAGAAACAACCCATTACCAAAGATAAAAAAAAAAGAGACAGGCAGCAGCAAAGTCCCTCCCTTCGATAAATAAATAAATAAATAAATAAATAAATAGTGAAAATGAATCTGAGCAGGTTTAAATTTGCTAAGGGCTTTGGAGACTTGAGCTAAAAACTCCACCCAGGAGCTCAGGGCGGATCATACTGTAGTTCACTAGCTAGGGATTTCAGAAAGAGTGCAATTCACTGAGCTCTGTGCTCCTGAATGTGCGGAAGGGTTAATAGTGTGAGCCCACGCTGCTTGGAGGCAGTGGGACTTTTGACCAGACAAGGGTCAGACCTAACTAAAGGGCTCGCATCCCCAGCAAAGCAGGTGTGCTGTCCTGCAGGGTGTGGGCAAGCACGTCTGGTCTAATGCAGCAGATCCCACGGTCTTGGCCAGAAGAGAGGGTTCATTCCTACATGGAACACTTTCCTTGCTTGGGGGAGCTGCAGCCACCCCAGTACGGAGAATCCCCCTTTATTTTCACCTAACTTGTCTGCTGAGCAGCCTTTAAACCAATGAAGAGCTGCATATAACTTGCCTCTGTACAAACACAGCACAACACAGTAGACAACTTAGAGAAGCCAAGCAGGAGAATGCTGTAGTTGTCTGTCTTTTTCTTTTTCTGGGGGGGGGGGAAAGGAGCAAATTCTTTTGCTCTGATCTGTCATGCAGACACTGCAGGCACTAACCATGCAAAACTGCTTTTACTGGCTCCCCTGTTTCATGGTAGAGTTGCTTAGACGGATATTGAAAAGGAGTACAACTATCTGATAGAAGACAAAGCTCCTCCTTTCCATAGCCATGGCTCTGAAAATGGCATTAGTTGTACCTTTAGTGTCTTTAAGGCTAAAGAGAGAGGCACACGTGACCCCTTGGTCTTGCAGTTAAAATAAATTTCATTGCAAAATGTTTGTTCTCCTGTCATCTTGCTAGCTGCGTGCTTCAGGAGCTTGGATAACACACGTGCAGCATTGTACACAGCTTGCTGCCCATCCCCCAAAATTAACAGATTCTGAATCTACAGCTTGTGCAAGGTACACTAACATGTCTGCAAATGTTTGCTTTGCACTGAATGGATCTGCCTTAGCTTCAAAATACATCGGTGGCATAGAAGATCCCCCTCTATTTTAAATGAGTCCCTGCCAGCAATCTGGGTTTAACTGTATACAAAACCAAAGTTGTTTTCTTTTTCAGGGCGCATCCTGAAGGTCCTGAAGGCCTGCAGGTGTTCATGGTGCAAAAACTGGACACGGGATGCTGAATCCCGGATGTGTGAGGCTTTGCAGAAACCACCGCCCATGTCCAGCCACATAAATCCACAGGGCTACAGAGATGATGGAAGCTGCCCGGTCAGTGTCTGCAATGGGAGGTGTTGCTTCAGAGGAAGGATTTGCTCACGCAGAGGAAAACTTCACGTGAATTAACTAACGTGTGAATTGAAAGTGGATTAGCAATGCCACATAAATGGATGGATCCCTTGGATTCTTCTCTTCGGAATTAAACCGGTCCTAATTTGATTCAGAGTAATAATGAAAGAGGATGTTATACAGGCTTTAATGAGATCTAATGTTCTCACCACAAAAGTTAGCCTGGGTTTATTTCTTGTGTCTCCCAGCAGGGGTGGGATTGGAATGTAGGGCTGATTTTTTTTAGTAGGAAATTTATATTGTCTTTACTGCAGGTTTTAATAACTGATTCTGATAATGATGTAATCTGTTTTCATTGTGATTATGCTATTTTTAATCACGGGATGTAAAAGCTCTGAATAAGCATTTAATTAATCCTCACCATGTCCCTATGAGGTTGGTAAAAGCTCTGTAATAGTCAGTGTATGGCTTTTCCCGTGGAATACAGCGAGGCAAAGCAGCGCAGTGAGACACGGCAGGCAGGGAAGATGAGTATCAAACCTTACTGAATACGTGGGTGGAGTTAAGCAAGAAAAAGATGTTATTGACCAGTTTAGAGTTTGGTTGCACCACCACGACGCACTCAGGAGGACATGTCAGGGGAGCTCCAGCAACCTGGGCGTCCACTTTCTGTCTGACCCAACCCACCGCGCTCATAGCGGCACCGCACACAATGCGCCGTGGTGGGAGCAGCTAATAGCAGGGTGTGCGTGTTGTGGATTAGGAGTAATTTATCTGATTTCCTTTTATTTTGAAATAGGATTTACCCATTTAAATTAGATTTTGTTTAAGGAGAAAAAAAAAAAAGGGAAGAAGAGGAAAAAAACGCAGAGCTCTCGGCTGCTGTTTTGCAGGCTGACTGCGTGTTGACAGATTGCTCTGCTGGTGTTGCAGTCCCTTCTCTGCCGGGGCAGCTTCTTTCTTTTCCTCTGTGGGCAGTTTATTTTCTGCTCAATGCTAAGTCTCATGTTTGTCTTACTTCTTTAAATGAGAGCAAGCACTGCGCTTTTGTTCTGCTCCTTTTCCAGTGCCATTTTGCTGATCTTCTCTGCGTGAATCTGAAAGGTCAGGAAAACAAATCAATACGGAAAAGGACCTCCTGCCCCTTTTAACCTAACCTGTGGGAGGGAGGAGGGGGAAATAGCCAATGACATGAAAGGGAATTTTAAGTATGCCCAGAAAAAGCACAGTGGGAGTGAGGGTTTGGAAGGACAGGTGTCGACAAGACCAGCCTCTGCATTTCACAGTGTGTCTTTATGAACTCACGGTCATCTCTTCTGCAACAGCATGCAGGGGCTGATCCATACAGCTGAAAGGCATCGAACCTGTAACAGGTCTGAGAGGCAGGAGGCAATGGCCCTCATGTTTCTGCATCACTGACTGCAAAGGGCTCTGCTGGTCTGAGAGTCACCACACAATCTGAAGGCCAGCAAATGCCGACAGCTGCCTTGTCATGGTGAGGTGGGCCTCGGTTCTCTCTGATGCCATGTCCTCTTTCCACTCCTGCAGGTGAGCAGCTCCTCGTGCTGTGGATAGCCACCGTGCAGACCAGAAGGGAGCTGGAGAGAGGTTCTGTGCCTCTACAGCAGCTGGATACTGTCATTGGAACAGTGAGATCTCATCAGAAACCCAAGCTTGAATGTTATAGCCAAGTCTAGTAATTGTGGCCTCTGTTCCCAACATCCACCCTCAAGTATTCAGCCGAGTGCCCCCCATTACTGGGCGCTCCTGGGAGCTTCCTCCATTGTCAATGGAGAGGAAACAGCTCTCCCATTCCTTTACAATGGCAAAGACTTCTAGATTGCTCATACAGGGTCCTTGTGCAAGTGCCTTACATTAGATGCTATACATGCAGATCCTAATCTCTTAATTATGTTACTCTTTAAGCATCTGCCTTTGGATTTAGCCTTGATTGATCTATCAGATGCAAGACTGGTGAACACCCTGCTAATGTACCTCCCCATGTGTTTCTGTAGGAATCACTTTTCACTTACTTTTTCAGTGTGGAAAAGCTGTTCTTTCCTTCCATTAAGATCAGAAACTATACTATTCCATTAAGATCAGAAACTATAGATGGGGCCCTGGGCAACCTGGTCTAGTAAATGGGGAGGTTGGTGGCCCTGCCTGGCAGGGGGGTTGGAGATTCATGATCCTTGAGGTCCCTTCCAACCCAGGCCATTCTGTGATTCTGTGATATACAACACACCACTTTGAAATCCAGGGGGTTCAAACAGCAGGCACCCATCCCGGGTAAATAGGAACAGTGCGCACACATACCAGTAAACAACTCCCTCACCACCAGCTAGCTCATGTCTAAATTTCTGCTCTCCTCTCTAAATTTTATTTTTCATAGAACCACAGAATCACTAAAGTTGGAAAAGACCTCTAAGATCACCTAGTCCAACTGTCTATCCACCCTCACCATGCCCATTGACCATGCCCCTCAGTGCCACATCCACACGGTTCTTGAACACCCCCAGGGATGGTGACTGCACCACCTCCCTTGACAGCCTGTGCCTCACCACTCTTTCAGAGAAGAAATGTTTCCTAATATCCAACCTGAACCCCCACGGCAAAACTTAAGGCCATTGCCTCTTGACAATGGTGACAACATCACTGTTATTCTCCCCTGCAAGAGGGTTATGTGTGTAGATGGATGTAAGAGAAGAGAATTTGATCTCTACTGCTAATTTTGTAAGAATAACAGTGATGGCATTTTTCAGAAAGCTCAGCACAAGTGCTGCTGAGCACAGGATGGTAGTGCTCCTCCTGGGTGCTGGTAGAGCATCAGTCACCAGAGCAAAGCTAGGGGAAAGGCAACAGAAACAATAAAGGAAATGTTTTTATGTCCTGACATGGTGTTACACTACTGAAACTGCTTCATTAGAGGATTTTATGAATAAAGCTCCTATGCTACTTGCAGTAAGAGCCTTTTGGCTCTTGGTATCATAGAATCATACCATAGAATAGCCTGGGTTGAAAAGAACCACAGTGATCATCGAGTTTCAATCCCCCTGCTATGTGCAGAGTCACCAACCACCAGACCAGGCTGCCCAGAGCCACATCCAGCCTGGCCTTGAATGCCTCCAGGGATGGGGCATCCACAACCTCCTTGGGCAACCTGTTCCAGTGTGTCACCACTCTCTGTGTGAAAAACTTCCTCCTCATATCTAACCTAAACCTCCCCTGTCTCAGTTTAAGACCATTCCCCCTTTTCCTATCACTGCCCACCCTCGTAAACAGCCATCCCACCTCCTGTTTACACACTCCCTTCAAGTACTGGAAGGCCACAATGAGGTCTCCTGGAGCCTTCTCTTCTCCAAGCCAAACAATCCCAGTTCCCTCAACCTTTCCTCATAGGAGAGGTGCTCCAGCCCTCTGATCATCTTAGTGGCCCTCCTCTGGACCCGCTCCAAGTGCTCCACATCCTTCCTGTACTGGGGGCCCCAGGCCTGGATGCAGTACTCCAGATGGGGCCTCACAAGAGCTGAGTAGAGGGGGGCAATCACCTCCCTCTCCCTGATGGCCACCCCTTTTTTAATGCAGCCCAGAACATAGTTGTCCTTCTGGGCTGCAAGCGCACGCTGCTGGCTCATGTCCAGCTTCTTGTCTACAAGGACCCCCAAGTCCTTCTCTCAAGGAGAGCTTTTCCCAGTTTGTATAAATACCTGGGATTGCCCCAACCCAAGTGCAGCACCCTGCACTTGGTCTTATTGAACCTCATTAGGTTTTCATGGGCCCACTTCCCCAGCCTGTCCAGGTCCCTCTGGATGGCTTCCCTTACTTCCAACGTATCAACTGCACCGCTCAGTCTGGTGTCATCTGCATACTTGCTGAGGGTGCACTTGGTGCCATCGTCTGTGTTGTTGATGATGTTGAAGAGCACCAGTCCCAAGACTGACCCCCGAGAGACACCGCTTGTGACCGACCTCCACCCTGACATAGAACACAGATCACAACCCTTTGGCTGCATCCAGCCAATCAATTCCTAATCCACTGAATAGTCCATCCTTCAAATCCACACCTCTCCAATTTAGAGAGAAGGATGTGGTGAGGGGTGACCGTGTCAAAGGCTTTGAAGAAGTCCAAGTAGATGACAGTACACTGCTTTTGTGTGAAGAATTAACTGTAGGACACTGGTCAGGAGCAATTGAGTTTGCGAGAAGAATGTTTCCTGTGCCACTCTAAGCAGCTCTTCTTTCAGGTCTTTGGATGGTTTCAAAATGCTGTTTGGCAAGTAGTTATTACCATTAAGGCTCGCTGTATTGCTGGGTCATAGAGGTCTTCGTGGTCCCTCCTTATGGATAGAGTCAAGATTCAGGTTGCAGCGCAGTAAATCTGGAGCATTTCAGATTATTTCTATAGAGTTACTGCCAAACAATCCATGTATAACAAAAGGAGATGTAACATTTTAAAAGCTATAAACTTTTCTGCTGGTTAGCTACCCCCATTCTTTACTTGAACCAATTTTTTGAGATTCTTATGTTGGCTTGAAATTTCTACTTGGACAGGTATCAAACCAATACTTACACTGATGGGAATTTGTGTCTTGCTTGAAGCTTGCTGTACCTCAGCAAATGACACTGGGCAGCTCAGCACCTCCCCAAGGTGACAGAGTGGTCATCCATCTGTGACTCAGGCGGAAGCGTTTTGCAGATCTTTGGAGACAGAGTTGCTGAAATCACAGAGAGACATTTGGCATGAACTTCTGCTCATCTTTATCTCCCCCTGGAGACAGAAGCATGACAGTGGTGACCTTCCCGGGGCCTCCTTGCTAATTCACTGGGACATGCTGCTCATCTCCTCCAGAGCCACAAAGAGAATTCTGGCAATGGGCTGTAGTGAAGTAGGCAACAATGGAAAAGATGGGTAATTAACATGGAAATGTTAATTGTTGCAGGCATTTGGCACCAGGTTCTAGGAGCTAACCAAGCCTTTGCCTGCTGTAGTTTACTCACGGATACCCTTCATAAAAATGCCACCAAGAGCAACCCACAAGGCAAGGCATTATAAGATTGTACTGAAATAATGCATGAGATGAGCCTGCAGAATTGGTTTGATTCTGATACCACTGATGCTTCAATTTAAGATTCTGACTGAAGCCACTGCCAGATAGAATGAGAGGGAATGACCTCAGAACTTCTCAGAGAGAGCAGTGAGGCAGTGGCACAGGCTGCCCAGGGAGGTGGTGGAATCACTATCCCTGGAGGTGTTCAGATACCATGTGGATGTGGCACTGAGTGAAGTGGTCAGCGGGCATGGTGGGGTGGGTTGGTGGTTGGACTCAATGATCTTAGAGGTCTTTTCCAACTTTAATGACTCTATGATTCCATATCACTTCCAATTCCTTTGGAAAGAGAACAGGCTGCCTGGGGAGGTGGTAGAATCACTGTCCCTGGAGGTGTTCAGGAAATGTGTGAATGTGGAACTGAGGGTCATCATTTAGTGGGCATGGTGGGGATGGACTGCTGAATGGACTAGGTGATCTTAGAGGGCTTTTCCAACCTTAGTGATTTTATTATATTATATTCTAAAAGAGCAGGAGTCAATCACATCACTTCAGCCCTTGAGTGTCCTCAGGTTGGCGTTCCTGGAGCACATGGGTTGTGGCATTTCAGTTGTTGATGAATCACATCATCATGCAATTGTGGCATGATGGGCTTCTCATCACATGCAAGCTATGTACATTATCTGCACAAATACACTTACCACGTGGCTCACTACAGGCACTGGCTCTGGGATACCTGTTATTCTCTCTTTAACAGTTCCACAAAAGACCTTGCATGAACCCTGCAAGTCAGCTAAAACTGGTTTCATGTGGAGTAGCTGCTGCTTGTTTTGTTGACCAGTTTGATTTTGTTTTTGATTCATATTCTTGTTCCAATGTGGCTTGCAGAAGTTGCCTAGAAACCATCTCACATCAGCTCACTCATCCAGGACGCACAGCTCCCCATATGCAGGCAGAGAGATAAGCTTAAGTTCCTAATTTTTTAAGGAAATGCAATTAACCCTCCTTCCTTCTCCCAAGGATGTGATATCTGAGAACTCACAGTAAAAATAAAACTAAAAAAAAAAGATTGTTGAAGAAAGTCTGGAGTGCATAGTGTGTGGGGGTGTGTGGGTGGAGAAGGAAGAGGAGGCTTTCTCAAGGCAGTGGCAGAGCCAGAACCATAACAGTCCCCACTCAATCATCCTTAACACAGCCTTTCACAGCCTCTAGTGACAGAACAGCCATAGACTTAGTTTGACCAAGCTTTACACTTTCTCAGTGTACACTCCTCTCAGCTCTTCCTGTCTTTCACAGTAGTTGTAACCAGCTGCTTGGTATGAAAATGGATGGGATTCCTCATGTTCTTCCAGGAAAAAAATCACATTCGTGATAGATGCAGAGAAACTGGCAGCACTAAACACGGATATGGTGGTCAAAAAGACCTGTGCAAATGAACATCGGAAAATAAAGGGGTTGTCTGTGCTGGACAAGAAGAAGTGGGAGTTTTGAACCCAAACCCAAAGTTTGGGTTGATCTGTGGTATTTCATCTTGAAAATTTTTATTTTGGGGTGATTACCCTTTTTCCTTGGAACGGCTGTTTACGAGGCTGGACAGTGATAGGACAAGGGGGAACAAGACAGGGGAGGTTTAGGTTAGATATGAGGAGGAAGTTTTTCACACAGAGAGTGGTGACACACTGGAACAGGTTGCCCAAGGAGGTTGTGGATGCCCCATCCCTGGAGGCATTCGAGGCCAGGCTGGATGTGGCTCTGGGCAGCCTGGTCTGGTGGTTGGTGACTCTGCACATAGCAGGGGGGTTGAAACTCAATGATCACTGTGGTCCTTTTCAACCCAGGCCATTCTATGATTCTGTGATTCTATGATTCCTTGCAACTTGTTTGTTAAACGAAAAAATGCCACCTCAGGAAGTGTTGAAAGGAATAAAATGCTGCTTAAGTTAGAAATTAATGTTTGAACACTGAAAAAAAGAAAATGCTGCCTTTGTGGGACTTGAAACAACTGAATTTGGTTTGAATTTCCCAGTGTTTCTCTTCTTCTCCAGACTCCACTTTCTGGCAACATTTGCTATGGTGTAGCCATTCTCGTTGTATGAAGACAGTAAGTAAAGGTTTTAAGAACTAATATGAACACCTGCATAGTGGGAGATTGGATTGCAATTTCCAAGTGTAATTCCCTATGACTGACCAAACTGTAACTTGTCCTTTCTCTGTTTTTAATGCTCCTTTCTTGTTGTTTTTGGCTTTTTTTTGTCAGGTTGATTGAATATGCTCTCTACAATATACATCAGATTGGTGTAGGAAGCATTTATTGGGATCATGAACATGACACTCTGTGTCCAGCATCTTTCTACTACTCCAGGTTGGTATCTTCTGTTCCTTTGCTCAGCTTTCACTTATGGACGTCATAAGACTTCATACAGCACCTCTATTTCAGAGACCAGTGAGTAAATTCACTATTAAAGGAGAAATGTCAGGGACACTCGGGCATAACTTGTTTCTTTCTTATCCTAAATCTTGCAATCTCTCTTTTTGTTATTCCTGGAGCAACCTGTTGCTCAACAGTAACAGGTCAAAACCTTCTCTTGATACTGTATGATAAATGGTCAGATGTCTCAACATCAACAGTACTCTGAGGCACGTTCTGCCTGCCCTCTAGCTTTGAGATGAATTGCAGGCATTCATTTTGAGAAGCCTTGTGTGAGTAGAACTCTTTGAACTCTAGAGTACTATTCCTTTGCCATAGCATGGTCCATGGTCCATCACTGTTGGAAGTAGCAACCTTCTGTTGTAAATGGCTATTGAGTGGCTGACTCATCTCCATGTTATAAGTCAGCTTCTCTGAGTGTGTGGCTGAGGTCTCTCAGTGTGTATTTGCAGTTACTGACTGTTCCCACCTTTCATGGGGTGAAACATGAGCTCCAAGATATGTACAGGATTTAGTACCATGGTGGGGGTCAGACAGCAAGACACTGCAGTTCAGAAAAGGGATGCTAAATCTGCTCACAGACTTAAATGTACACATTGCTCTTGGCAACGTAAGCCATCCTGTAAGTCCTGAACACTGACCTAAGGAAATATTTCTAATAAAGACATCTTATTTCCTGGAAATTAGAGTACATCAGAGGCTTTTATCTGAAATCATGCAGAGTTTCACTGTTAATGGCATAACAGCCTGAAGAAGCCTTCATATTGCAGGGAAAACAGTGCCACTGCCCAAATGTCCACTTCTTCTGGTCCCAAGGAATTCAAAGACAACGGCCTTTAAGATGGAGTGCTTATTTCAAGCAATTCAAGGATTAAAAGCATAGGTGTGCATTCAAAAGAAATCTTTGTATGTTACTCCAAGAAAGATACAGATTAAATCTAGTAAACAGTCCTAGTTTTGCCCAGTGAACCTGTAAGAAAATAAATTGATTACAGCTGTAAATGCTCAAGTGCCTTCCTGCACAGTGGCGTTGCACTAGCATGAGTATCTGGTCACCTCTCTGCAAGTCACAGCTAGAGTGGGGGGCCCACTGGTCTGGGTGTAGGCAACATGGTCTTGATCACAGAGCAGTGCTTTATGGATCTCTTAAGCTAATGCAATGAGTTTCAAATTTTTTATTTTCACCTGCATAAACAGTGATTTCTGAATGTCAGGAATACTTGCTTTAGACAGTAAATTCAGCTGCATAGCACAGCAATGCAAAGCAGAGTATACCTGGCTTAAAACCGAGTTACCTGAGTGCAAAATGTCTGGGGCCCACAACAATACAAGGCTCCGATTTTTGGTTGATTGATGGGGATATCTAAACAGTTGGCAACTTGAAAGTTCCTACTGTACTGGTGGCAATCCCAAACACACCTCGTCAAACTTGAGCTGGCATTCAGTTGAGTTGTCTTGAGTAACTCTCCAGTTGCATCTGGAGATAGAAACACAGAATCACAGAAAATCCTGAGTTGGAAGAGATCCACAAGAATCACCAAGTCCAAACTCTGGCTCCATACAGCACTGCCCAAAATCAAATCCTATGTCTGAGAGTGTTGTCCAGATGGTTCTTCAATTCCAGCAGCTTGGGGACCATTGCTCTTGGGAGCCCATTCCAGTGCCCTCTCATTGGAGAATCTTTTCCTAATATCCCCTCTTATAAGTCAGGAGGGCTGAACTGACTCTTGCAAGTGCCATATTCTCCCCTTGTTCCTGGTTAAAACCTCTGCAGCTAACTCAGAGTGGGTGCATGTGGAACTGATGGGCCATCAGGACCAACAATTCCTTGGCTGCATCCAGTGCTGATTCCTCTGAGCATAGGCCACGGCACATTATCCACTGGCACTGCTGATCCACGGGATAGTTTTTTAAATACTGCTGAACAATCATGCAGCCGTGGAAATGTCTGGTTTGCTGAGCTGACCCTGCCAGTAGTCAATACAGCCATCTCACTTATACCAGTCATTACCAGCTCAGCTTAGTTACAGGTTAATGTCTTCAGATACAGCCTGGGCACTCGAGGCTTTCGTTTTGCCATGCATGGGAACATTGAATAGGGAACTGACAGAAGCACTAAGCATCACAGAGTCCTTTTTATTTTCTTAAACACAAAGCAGTGAATGAATGTTGTCATAAACCTCCTGAGAACTCACCTCACACGGTACTGCCAGCTTTTAAAAGTATGAACGCATTAATCACAGGTAACAAGATTGAATTCCTGTTTGCAGCTGAAGGAGGGACCCGCTATCTGAACATAACGGTGTGTCTGGTAACTTCCCACCACAAACAGCTACGCTTTGTGGCTGTGTTCCCAGCATTCTTCAGTTTCCCGCCAGTTTTGTCCTACCTGTCCTCAGTTATCCAGGCTACGTTACCATCCCCTGTAGAAGTTAATCAAGTTTTCAAGGCACAGCGAGCCCTCATCGAACACGGTTTCCTCAAGAAGCAGCAGTAAGCAGAAGAACCACACAACTAAGACAGAAGGCTAATGGCAGTCAGTGAGATTTGGAGAAGCGCAAGACAAGGCATTATATTGCACCTAGGTAGTAAAATATGTGACACTGTTTCTCTAGTGCTGTGTACAGCACAAGGCCTCTGCTGCTGAGCCCTGGGTGAAAGGGCTGTTGCTCCGTGTTGCTGTAGTTTCTCAGTAAGCCATCCACTCATGTTCTTTGCTATAAATTCACGTGCACCTTTTGCTGCATTCTGAAGCTTTCCCCTGCAGTTGTAGTTAAAAGTTGCAGTCACTTTATTCTCTCGTTTCATTCACGTGGACCAATCCGGCTGCTATCAAAGTCATAGAATCATAGAATCATGGAATCACCAAGGTTGGAAAAGACCCACAGGATCACCCCGTCCAACCATCCACCCACCACCAATAGCTCTCACTAAACCATGTCCCTCAACACAATCCAAACCATGTCCCTCAACACATCCAAATGTTCCTTGAACACCTCCAGGCTTGGTGACTCCACCACCTCCCTGGCAGCCCATTCCAGTGCCTGACCACCCTTTCAGAGAAGTAGTATTTCCTAACATCCAGCCTGAACCTCCCCTGGTGCAGCTTGAAGCCATTTCCTCTAGTCCTATCACTAGTCACACGAAAGAAGAGGCTGGCCCCCAGCTCACTACAACCTCCCTTCAGGTAGTAATAGAGTGCGATGAGGTCTCCCCTGAGCCTCCTCTTCTCCAGACTGAACAATCCCAGCTCCCTGTAAGGCCTGTGCTCCAGAAGTTGTGAAGTACGAGGAGACCACAGTGCAAAACTCTAGTGTTAAAAATGAGCAGCAGGCCAAATCTTCACAACACTGGACTGGATTTCCACTGAAGTCAACTACAGCTCAGCCTCTGTTCTTGGGCACACCTGTCTGTAGGGACATTTCATCCAGCTTAGCGGTCAGAAATTGTGCAAATTTGAATTTAATAAACAGTCAAGAATGTGCCTCACAAAGCTCTCATTAAGCACATCCTCCCACACTGTGCTGTTTTGGCAGCTGCCTCCGACGTCTCCCAAGCCCACAAAAGCACCTGGGTAAGGTATCTGTCTGCTCGGACTCGGCAACCCATCCATAAATCCCTAGCTGTCATGCCTGTGCTGAAAGCTGTCAGGGGGCTGCTGGAGGAAAAATTATCCCAAGCTCCAGCCCTGTCTTCTGTCTAGACATATTCTCCTTACCTGGCATGCCACAGAAGCGGGGAGGAGTGCTGGGACGTTCACTGGTACTGCATCTGGGAATCATGATAAATAGAAAACGTCTGAGGGCTGAAACTCGGTGTACAGCCCTGATGTGCACAGGAGCCACCCAGCACCTGCAGCCTTGGAAGCTGCGTTGGAAGATAAGTGCATTTTTACATATGCTCCTTAAGGTTGTTACCAGCCTCCTCCTTATTGCAGATCATTTAAGTGGGGAAATAAATGCTGGCAGCCAGGCTCTAATAAGCAGCGGGAAAGATCCTTGGCTGGGGTAAACTGGGGTGGACAGATCATAGCTGCAGCACCCGGGAGACGAGGAGGAGACTGCAAATGCACAGCCGAGGGCTGAAGGCTGTACTGAGTGGTATGTTTATTGAGATGAAACGTATGCCCTAGCAATATCGGGGCTGCTGCTATGGACTCCAAATGAGATTCTGTGATGAGTCCTATCTTTGATGGAATTGGATTAACAATAGTGCTCATGCCTGCTTATTATGTGTCCGGCAGTACCTGTCATGTCTCTCTGCTGTTTGCAGCAAGTAATGCCTCCAGCAGCTGTGAAGGCTTTGTGCTCCTGATCAGAAATGCCATCTCACAGAAGGCACACTTTGCCCATCTCGGCACACTTCATGGAGTGATTTGTGCCCTTTGGCCTCCTTTCCCTTCTGCCTAGTTCATGAAACAGCAGTAACTTTGCAGAGGGGACAACTTCATCTCACACCTTTTCTCACAGCCTCATTAGCTCCTCACCCCTAAGTCCCAGCATTGCAGTGCAGCCTCATCCCCTGCACAGGCTCTCATGAGTGCTGTTGTGTTAGGAGCTGTTCTCTAACGGCTATGAGATGCAAGCTGGAAAGTCCCTCCATTCCATTTCATTGTTGGCTGCACCAAAACAGTCTTGAAAGCCCAGCTGGAAGCAGGACAACTGAGGCAGTGGGGAGGGTCCTCTCTGAAACAACATGTTGAATGAAATGCTTTAGATTTGATACACATGGCTTCAGTATGGGAGTTGTGTTTGGAGAAAATATGGAAATAATAATAGCACTTTTAATCTTCAAAGTGCTCTTCATTCACTAATGAGTGTAGTGTTCGGCTTTACAGATTGGTCATACTCTGAAAATGCATTTGGTAGCAAAGAGCAAGGGTCAAGCCCTCTGCTACTGTAATGCCTTTGAAATGTCAACGCCAATCTCACGGCATTAAAATTAAGGAGTAAAGTCTGTTGTAAGGGTACAATATCTTGTTGAGTCAATGGAAATCGCATGCCCCTAAATGAGAGCAGAATCATACTGTAATTAATTTCATACTTGCCACATATATCCTCCCATTGTAATGCATGTGATTACACATCTGCTCTCCCATGTGAACAGACCTGAGTGTTGGGACATATGAGCTGGGTACTGGTGCTAATGCAAGGCTGAATGTACTCACGCTTCACATACTTGTTTCTGTGGGATCCTTTGCTGGGAGAGAAAGAATGAGTTCTTGGTTTCCCCCTGCATTCCAGGATCTAGTGAGAGCTTTGCTGTTGATGTGAGGTCTTTTCCCCAGCTTGTGTTTGTCAAGGTGGCTGTGGCTCTGCTCCTTCCAGCCTCTTATGGGTGGAATCACAGAATCAAAAGATGGCTTGAGTTGGAGGGGACCTTAAACATCACCCAGTTTTAACTCTCTGCAACAGGCAGGGTTGCCATCCACTAAATCAGGCACTAAATCAGGTTGCCCAGGGCCCCAGGAAGGAACACAGGATCCTAGTCTGAGTGAGGCATGGGACCACTGGGGGCTCTCTCTCCGAGCAAGGCCAGAGTCACAGCCTTCCAAGCTAAACACAAAGCAAGCTAATTTTACAGGTATCCAGATAGTCAGAATTGAAAAGGCACATGTTGCTGAGCTGCCTCATTCTCTGTGAGCTCTGCAGAAGTGCAAGGTCCACATCCTGCAACAGTGATGAAGCGAGGCAAACAGCACCCAGATCTGCTACACAAAAGCGATGCAGGCACCAACTGCTCATTCTCTTGGGTGAGAGACAGAGCAGTGTTGTGTTCGTGTTTTCAAGATTAAGTAACTCAAATCATAAATGTCAATAAAATTATGAAGTACACTGAAAGCTTCCAAGCTATTTAAAATTAAATAACAGTCCTGTAAAGCAGCCAAGGCAAGTATTGCTCAGATCCATTCGATCCTTGCAGGAGGCAAAGGAGGCTTTCAATTTCTTTGTTCAATCACTTCATTAAATTCCAATTTCTCCTAAAAGCTTGGCAGTCCTTGTCCTATCCCACTTAGCTCTTGTACAAGTCCCCTTTGCTATACACATTTCTCATGCTTTCCATGCTTACACACCTTCCCATATTCCAGAGCCTCACTAAGCCTCAAGGCAGTGCCCCTAGAAAGGACAACCTGTGTTTGTTTTCCTTTCTAGAAATGTGTATTAGACTGGAATATGTCCATGTACAAGTAGGAGAAATGCTGCCCTGATGCTTTATGGGATTTGTGATACACGCTGTCAGTCAGCGGTGCCTGTGGGGAAAGTATCTTGTCCAGCCCTTGTCCTCAGCAAGCATGGAAACAACCTCAAGTGAATGGTAGGGCATCTATGTCAGTGGAGCTACGTGGCAGAGGTACAACTCCTGACCTCAGGAGCATCATTATTATACAAGAAAGGCACGGCTGAGTGGAGAAATAGCCCAAAAAATCCTGTCATTGCTACCTGTTGAAAGTCCTGCTACCTTGATTAGGCACTTGCAGCATTTGTTTAGGCTGTGAAAATCAGCCCTGCAAGTGGCCCTAGGCTCTACAACCTCAGGATGTACCTCTAGATCATGGCACTGTGCCTTTTTCCTGTGGTCTTTCCTCTGGGGACAGGCAGGGTGTTAGATAATTGTGTGCTAACAGGAAAATACGTGACTGGCTGCAGCCCAACCTTGGGGTGAACTTATATGCCAGGGATCATTCATTAGCTTTCTCTTCTCTCACAGGTATTTGAGGAAAAGCAACAGCAGAAGATGCTGTATGACAGCTTCATAAAAATAAACCATATGTCCTTAAGGATGAGGTTTTTGTCTTTCTAAAGAGGTTCTGGTCACAGCTGAGGTTGCTTATGTTTGATGTGTGCATGTAACAGGCCATGCTGGCAGTAGGTCTTACAGCCTGTCATGTGTTCTCACTTCTGCTGGCTGTCCCACCAGCTCATGAATGCAAAGCCTGGGCTTATTTTCTTTTATAATCTCTTTCTAGGCTCTTGCTGAGATTTCCTGTCTTGGGGGATCTTGCTTAGGCTGGATGGATTACTCAAATGTTCTTGGTCTGGCTCCAATTCCAGCTTAATTTATCTCTAGCTGTTAGGGTTTCTGACTGGAAAAGCTACCCTATAGATTAACAAATTCTTACTGAAAGAGGTGTAGGAGTTGATGTGCTGCAAATGAGTTGGGATCCCCATGTGCAAGGCTCAACCATTAGTACTGTTGGAGGAGCTTTCTCACAGCATCTCCCAGGGCTACACTCCAAGAAAAAAGGAGAATGGTTTTGCCCATTCCCTGAAGCAGGCAGGAGTGTGTAGGCTGTGTAGCTCTTCATGCATGGGCTTCTACTCCACCATACCCATGGGGGAGACTGTTATGCCTTGTGTTGGACACCTTTAGTGAAGAATAATCAGACCTGGGGAGAGGACAACTTTGAATTCTCGAGGTGCAAAGTGAGGAAGAACCTCACGTCTGCAGTACAGCAGAGGTTTCTGTACTGCTGCTGGATACACAGTTCCTTTGCTATTGTCAATCCTTGTTAACTCATTTCAGGGTGCTACTGCTACGCAAAGATCCACAGGAATGGCATGCAGCATTTGGCATTGGAGAATGCAAGCAGCCCTCTTATAGAAATCACCATCTTCATTAAGATTGGCATCTCTAATGCCTCGAGGCAGCAGTTTGGTAATGGCCAGTGGAACTCAGATACCTTGCAAAGGCTGGACATGAGACTGACTTGGCAAATTGCTCCCCGGACCAGTGCCTGAGGCAAAGGTTTCATTCAGGTCATGTTTCAACGCGGTATGTGGGTTTTGGTGGTTCAGGGTGAGTTGCAGATCCCTCAGAGTTTGACTGTGCAAGTCCCAAATGTCTTTCACAACTGAAAGCTTTATATCTTGAATACATACTGAGATTAACATAGGGTTTCTACCAAACCTTTTGCCTCTGCTCCATGACATCACATCTGTGCTAACCATGTTTTTGACAGTGCCAAACAGAAGTTAAATATGGCATGGAGGACCAAACATGCTTTAGATATTCTGTAAACTTGATTACACCATGCCATAACAGAACATGTTTCGTGGGCATATAATGTGTGCCCACAGCATATTTTTCACTACCCTTAGCTTTGCTCAGTAGGGGCCAATAGTGGACATATGTCAGTGTTTCTGGGAGGTTATGCTTCAATTCTGTTAGCAGATCTTGAAAAAGACCTTGTGATTCCCCTGCAGAGAGACCGTGTATGATCCATACTAACTGCTGAAATAATGGCCCCAAGACTGTTCCAACTGGTTGATCGAGTGACATTGAAGTGTTGTTGTTTATATGCTCCAGAGAGCTCCAGGACACGAGGAAGACGGATGGGTATTCTTCCTGTGCACACTTAAACAACACATTTGATCCTGTCACCTTCCCTGTGTCAACTGTCTTCTTTAGAAGTCAGCAGTAATGAATGATGCAGATCAAATCTAGGTGCTGACACTTATCACACTTGTTCCTTTCGTTAAAAAAAAAAAAAAAAAGTAAAAAATGATCACTTTTGACCTTAAAAAGTGAAGGTAATTTTACTTCTCTAAAACTCTAAAGAGTTTTAAGGATTAACTGATGTGCATCATTTGAAGACTGTATTAGCAAATGGGGCCATCTGTATCCTTGGTAAGAAACACTGAACACAGACCTTTGATCAGCTTATCTTCCTTAGACATTGACACCACTTGCTCTCACAGCAATCTGGCCTTGCTTCACAGTTTTCAAGGACCTTTAAAAAGTCCTAACACTGACTATACAATGGGTATTGGCTTGACTATATAATGGCTTGACTATACAATGGGTGTATCTCTGGCTGATAGTGCTCATGGCCCATTACCACCTTCTTCCTCTTCCCACATCTTAGCCCCATGTCATTACTACCCAAAATAATAGTCTCTTCACCAGAGTTCCTCAGCTGGAACCAAAGCAGTTACTTGAATGAAGCTGTCCAAACCCTCAGACATGTGAGCTGCCCAATGCAGTTGCCTGGCCAGTTGGCAAGCATCTGTCTTGTGCCAGATGATGGATCTGCCTCATGCTGTGCCCTGCTTCCAGCAATGACCAGATGTGGGTACCTGGGAAGACTCCAAACAGGACAGGCATGCATTTCCAGAGCATGCTCCCAGTGTTCAGACATTTTCAGAGTTTTCCTGAATCAAATGCAGTTTCTATGCAATAATAACCCCACGTACTTCTCTTCTCCATGATCCTACCCGCTCTCCCTTTGAGTACCTGCTCCAGCTGTTGACCTTCATGACCCATTCCAGCTTTGATTATCTTCTCCTCTCTGCCCCTGGCTGTTTGCCATAACTTTCTCCCCACATCCTTTACATCGGTTCCTACCATCACTTCATGCCATCTGTGTCACTTTTGCTGATTGTGTAGTAATGCAATGTTTGGTAAATTAAAATAAAATAAAATAAAGCAAAATAAGTATTTTCAACAGTAATATGCCCTTAGGTATATACGTTATTATTAAGATGAAGAGAGTAGAGAATTGAGCTAGGAAGCAATCAGACGGACTGTTTAGACTGGGTAAAAGCGTGAATGCGACAACTGCTGTTGGTGTGGGGAAAGTCTGTGACAGTCATTGGGAGTGGTGACCTCTTCACCTCAACCAGCAGCAGCTGGAACAATTCGCCCTCAGTCTGCCTGTCTTTGGCTTGCTGAATGCGCAAACACTCCGCACAGACTGGAGCTGCCTGAATTTACAAATATCTCTGACCACCCTGAAACTGTGTGTTGTTTTTTTTTTTCTCCAGCAAATAAATGATTCACCAGCCAAAAATAACACAAGCACCTATCATAACAGCTCCAGTTGCTCCTGCGTGTCTTGGAGCTTACAGCAGACCTGTTTACTGTTAGTCTTAACGTGGAGGAGGTGCTGGGTATGTCTGGTTGTCCATCTGTGCCTGCCACCAGGGCTCTGCAGGAAGCATTGCTGATCACAGAATCACGGAATCATAGGGGTTGGAAGGGACCTCTAGAAATCATCAAGTCCAACCCCCTGCTAAAACAGGCTCGCTACAGTAGGTTGCACAGGTAGGCATCCAGACGGGTCTTGAGCAGCTTCAGAGAGGGAGACTCCACAACCTCTCTGGGCAGCCTCTTCCAGTGCTCTGTCACCCTCGCAGTTAAGAAGTTCTTCCTTGTGTTTGTATGGAACTCCCTGTGTCCCAGTTTCTGCCCACTGCCCCTCGTTTGCATTGCTGCAACACTGCCTACTTCCACCTAACCTGGGTGTTCCTCTTCTTTTGCATTCAGGACCCTGTTGGATATCTAAGGAGAGTAAATGGACACAGCTTGCAAGCTGCTGGGAGTCTGGAGTTTGTCTGCCTTGAGTGCTTGTGAATACAGCGGAGTTTTGTTTGAAAGGAACCTCACTTGCAAACAAATTGTGAGCAAAAATCCCCGACATTATTTGTGACAAATCGTTTGGTCAGCGCTATGTGCTTCTGTCTGATTCTTCCACAGACAGGAGTTACTCAGCCCCAGAGCAAACACAGCACTGCAGCGCACTCTCCAATTGCCGGGCTGGAAGAATGCACTGTGTTTCTGTATTTGCTCTGACTTAAAAATCTGCTTGCTTTGTCTGCGTTCACACCTCTCTATGTTCATGAGCTGTGAATGCTCAAACAGGCGAGATTTACTCCTCCGTATAACTACCGAAAGCAAAATGAAACCTCGTTATTTGCGAACGGAGTAATGTGTTTTAATGTGGGATTCTGCTTTTGGAAAGCCTCGCCAGGTCTCTGAACAAAGGCTGCGAAGTGAGCCAGACATGGGTGTGCCAGTCCTTGGTAAATAAAAACATGCATGTGCATAAGTACGTCTAATGAGTGCTCAGACGGAATTAACTGCAAGATCCGTATCTTGCCAGCAAATCTGTTGAGCAGCCTGTTTTTATTTATTTATTTATTTTTTTAAGTAGCAGTGCCTCAGGCAAAGGTCTGTGCGGCCCGGCAAGGAAAAGCTGAAAATGGTCTGTGTAGAACTTGCGGAGTCACGGCCGCCCTCTCCGCTGTCTCCAGGCAGTGGAAGCCATCGAGGGCCTTTGCAAATCCTTCTCCTGATTATGAGATTTGTCCTTATCCAAGCGGGAAAATAACACTGCCATGGGACCTGTGTGGCCCATTGCCACCGGAAAGGAGATTTGCAGTAAACAGTTGGCAGCCCTTTGCTAAAAGCAGGAAAAGTCAGCAGAGATCTGCAACTTCAAGCAAACTTGAGGGTTGCAAGGCATCAGGGGTTGGTTCATGCCTTGTGTCTCGTCAGGTAACATGTTTCTGGGCAGTGCTAGCTTCTCTCTTAGCATGAGGAACGGGAGGGAACAGGACTTGGGGGTACTGGTGGATGCCAAGCTGGACATGAGGCAGCAACGTGCCCTCACAGCCTACAAATCCGACTTTATCCTGGGCTGTATCAAAAGAAGAGTGGCCAGCAGGGCAAGGGAGGTGATTCTGCCCCTCTGCTCTGCGCTGGTGAGGCCTCACCCGGAGTACTGCATCCAGATGTGGAGTCCTCAGTAAAGGAGAGACATTGACCTGTTGGAGTGTGTCCAGAGGCAGGCCACAAAAACGATCCAAGGGATGGAACATCTCTCCTATGAGGACGGGCTGAGAGAGCTGGGGCCGTTCAGCCTGGAGAAGGCTCCAAGGAGACCTCAGAGCAACTGTTGCTTTCCTCTCTCATGCTCTCTTCATCTTCTGGTCTATAGAACCCCCAGTGCAGGGGTGGCACTGGTGTTCAAGCAGTGCCTGGCCCCAGTGGCTTTCAACAAGCATTGATTTGCCGGGGGGTATTTTGGATCAGTGCTTAAAGGTTTCTAAGGTGTGCTGGGGTGTGGGGAAAGAGATATGGTGAAGGAAATGAGGGACAGTGAAATGGCTATTCATTTTTAATGCTTCGTGTACTCCAACATAATTGGGAGAGTGGTTCACAAGGCTAGGGAATGGCATGACTTTTGCCTGAGGGCTCTACCTGCTATATTTGAGATCTGCAAACAGTAGCCATCTCAAAGCCTTTCAGGAAACCCGCACAAATTGTTTATAATGCAAAATGTTAGGCAGCCTAAATACAGGAGAAAGGACCCAAATGATCATGCGTTGTGCTGCTTTTTATGCTTGCTTTTTTACCAGCGTTTCTGTGCTCCAAGCAGACATGGTCTCCTCCCACTGCGCTGCCTGGCAGCAATGAGTTTGGTTTATCAGATTCCACCAACTTTGTGTTTGTACACCGTAAAAATCATCCAATTTAGTGGTCCTGATGGAATGGACTTAACGTCTGTGTCACCTGGTGAGATAAGAAGACTGTCGGGGTTGGAAGCAATCCTGTGAATCAAGGCTGGCCTGGCACTGCTGTGTATCAGGTAGCCATGGAAATCTGCTCTCCAGGTAGATAAGCAGCCAAGTGCCACCACCTGGGCCCAGACACAGGAAGAAGAGCCAAAGAAGCCAGCAATGGTGGAGATCTCTGAGCTGCCTTGGAGAGGTAGAAGGATGCATAATACAGGGTGGTGGGACAGGAGCAGAGGGGAAGAAAGTCTTCTGTATCTAGCAGCAACTGCTATCGGAGGAAGGTGTTTGTGGAGCACAGAATGCCATCTGGGTACATACAGATGTGAAGTAAATGAAATATGTGTCCATGGTTGTTAGAGGCAGGACCAGCACCTGGATCCTCCCTCTCCTATCCATTCTCTCCTCTCTCATCTTTCCCAATGCTCCTTGTCCATAAGTTGGACACCTTCCACCAAGTAGTCCTCCATTAGCACCATGTCACCTCCTCCTATCTGCAGCTCTGCTTTTGAAGGCTGTGCCATGGCAAACTTTTGAAAGAACCTCATTGCGAGGATTACTGTCCTATTATTGTTGCTGTTGTTATTATTGTTGTTATTATTATATCCCCAGTCCAGTGTTATATCTGAAATGAAATGCTCAGGAAGACGAATGAACAGCCCCTGCAATAAGTAGATACAGAGACTTCTCCAAGAGGTGAGTCTCGTTCTCATGTACGTTACTGAAATAGGTATAATTATGGGTCATGTGGTTTTTTATTGCTCCTGAAACTCTCTTGGTATCTAGCTGTATAAATGAAGATTTAATGATATGAGTCATCAGAGATCTGTAGTCTTGATGACAGCGAGCTCCACAGTATGTATGTTTTCTTGTCTCTGTTTTGCTCCCTGACAGATTCTTAAAACGATCTCTGCATTTTGGTATGAGGAGAAAATCAGTATAGATTTTTAATGCATTCATTTATATTCTCTACTCTTGTTCTCTCCCTACTTTGTTGTCATCTCTTCTGTTGTAACATGGGTAAATCTGTTCTTCTGCTCTCTTTAGATTCTCCTTGCCTCAACCTCCAGTTATTAGTGGCCACCCTGTCTTTGTGAAGTGCTGCTTTGCCTTTTGTGTGGTCAGTTCCAGCATATCCTTACTGCCCAAGTGTTTGGACCGGTGCTGTGCTGCTCATCCACCTTCTGGCTGGCCCTCATGGAGTGCCCTTACTCTCTAGATGCCATCGATACATTTCACCTTCATCAATAAAGATTCCTACCTTGCTGCTTTTTCAGGCAGAAAAGCACATTCAGTATTTCCCAGTATTTATGAGGGCTTTCCTACAGATGAAAATGAGTACGTGGGAAACTAGATTGCTGCTCTGTCCTCCTGCCATGCATAAGCCTCTTAAAGCTCCCTAGGAGAAACTGCCCCTTGAGATGTGAGATGACAAATACTGGACCCTTTGACTTGAGTACTTGCCATCCACTCTGCTGGCTCTTACTCAAGCCACAGTTTGTGCTCAAAATTTTCAAGTGGAGCTTTGGAAGAGCTGGTTTCGGGGTTGCTGCTGCTGAACTCGTTTGCAGCAGCCACACCAGTCCTTCCAGACCCTGTGAGTGAGAGCCTGGGCTTGGGTGTGAATCACAGAATCATTAGGGCTGGAAAAGATCACTACGATTATCTAGTCCAACCATAAACCCATGATCGCCATGCCCACTAACCCATGACCCTCAGGGCAGTGGGTGCTTAAGTGGCCGTTCTTGTGCACAGTGCATACAAGGGATGTTGGGCAGTGATTGTGCTGTATTTCCACACTCATTTACTGTGCCAAATCCCCCTAGACTGCAAGCCGTGTCTTACTGCCCTATAGCACGTTAACCATTGTAAACACCTCCCTGCCCTTCTCAGGACAGTTCATGTCCCCTTTGAGCCACACAGGATCCCAATGTATTTTTGGACTTATGATCCTGTCCCATAATCTCTGGTCTTTTTCCATCCTTTCACTGACAGCCAGTCCCCATTTCACATCTTGAATTCCATCTGCCTGGAAAACAATCAGCAAATAAACATTGGAGGAAATATCGGGGAAAAAAAATAGCCATGCCTAGCAATTGGCTTGCTGCCTCCAGGCAGGTGCAGGCTGCGTGTGAACAGCAGCATTTCACTCAGCAGTGCTTTTGAAAGCAAGGAGCTGACGGCAGTGGGAAAGCTGAGTGATGTGATGGGTCTGGGGCCAGGGAAGCATCATGTGTGGATGCCAAACAGACGGCTGAATTTTAGACGCCGCTAATTTTAGTTCAGCCTGATTTGCTTCACTGAGCTCTCCTGGAGCTCTGAGTGCTGTCATTCAGGTTAATCAGAATTCTTTGCAAGACTTAGAGCTGTCGGGTACACGAGAATTTGATCTGAGCTTTTTCTTTCTTAAGATGAGGCTCTCCTATGTCTTCTGGCCTTACCATGCTAGACCAATAGAAAAATCATGAATCTGTTCTACCATAATTCCTCTCCTCCTCACTATGATCTTTAACCTATTTGCATGTAAAACATCTCACAATATGCCGCCAAGTGAATGTTTAAGCAATCAGCTCCCCTCTTTGCCCCTCACTCCCTGTTCTCATGCAGGGCTATGAATCACTGCCTGGCAGAAGCAGAGTGAGTTGGGAGTGGGCTGAGCGCTGCTCCTGCCACAACAGCTCTTTCCAGGCGATCCTTTATCCCAGGTGACCTGTGTGTAGGTACCTGGACTGATAGCATGGCTGTTTCTTACAGTGCAATCATCTGGCCCTACCCTTAAACAAAGCCATGTGCTGGCCCCCAGTTGCAACTGCTGCAGAGAGCCAGGGATGGAACAGCTTTCCCCATCTTCTTTAAATCCAGTAACTTGTTTTTCAGTGTTCATCTCTGTGGCTCAGCTTCCTATGTGCTTGCAGTATTGGTGGTGGGGAGACTGTCTCTGTGCTCAGGTGTAAAAATGAGAGAATGGTTTTGAAAACAGACTCGGGATAACAGAGTTTCATTTAATCTCCAGGTTATCACTTGAAATTCATTCTGTGCGGGTTGTGATGAAACGTGGTTACCGCCAGACAAGTGCTCAGTGCTTCACCTAATGAAAACTGGCACTTTGCAGCAATTCCTGAGCAGGCATGGCAGCAGCTGCTATGGGATGGCTGAGGCCATCTGTTCCTCCCTCAGCTGCTGGCCACCGTGGTGGTGGCCCCTTTCCCTGATGATTGTCATGGAGGGGACGGTGGGGCTCAGCACATGACTGCAGTCGGATGCACGGCTGGTGTAGGAAGCAAATGTTGTAGTTATGTGGTGCTTCTCCTGGTAGCAAGGGCAGATGAAGTGGTTGCTGTCCTGAGCTGTTTACATAATAGAATCATAAAGTCATCTAGGTTGGGAAAAGCCTTCAAGATCACTGAGTACAACTATCAGCCTCACCTACTGAGTATCATCACTAAACTGTGACAGAACATTCTGAGTTGGAAGGCACCCACAAGGACTATCCAATCCAACCCCCAGCTCCACACAGGCCACCCAAAATCTACACCCACTACCTGAGAGCGCTGTCCAAAAGCTCCTTGAAATGCGGCCCTTGGGGCCGTGCCCACTGCCCTGGGCAGCCCCTTCCATGCCCACCGCCCTCTGGTGCAGCCCCTGTCCCTCACCCCCAGCTGCCCCTCCCCTGACACAGCTCCATGCCGTTCCCTCGGGCCCTGTCACTGTCACATGGAGCAGAGCTCAGCACTGCCCTCCGCTCCCTGTGAGGAGCTGCAGCCGCCATGAGGCCTCCGCTCAGCTCCTCTACTCTGAGCTGAAGAGACCTCACATTTCTGGGATCTCTTAACCCCGAAGCACATTTTAACCAGGATACTGGTAGATTACAGGAAAATCATGTCACTGTCCATCTCCTTTTCTTACCCTGCATCCATTCAAAACTGGATACTTTGCTTTCCCTTCCTGGTCTTGATCTATCAGGTCTCACAAGCTTTCTTTGATTCAGATTTTAAAGGCTGTACCAATAGAAGGTGATGCCACATTCCTTTATTTCTTTTCTTCTAGCAGTACCTTCTTGGCATGCTGCAACCAGCATGTCAGTACTGTGGTAACATCAGCCTTACCACACCAGCCAGCCTAGCTCTGCAGTGGCTCTTCTCTGAACACTTCTGTTCTGGAAGGGGAGCATGCATAAAGGCAGCTTTTTTTTACCAGGGTGAAGGGGCTGTGCTTTCAACAAGCAGTTTATTTTTGTGTGTGTGTGTGATCTCCCTGCAAAAGCAAATGTTGAAGTTGCAGGTGGTTCCCAGGTGGATCCTTGGGATCTCATTGCAGTGTTTGTGTTATGCCTCCCACTGGCATGCCGACCCTGCTCTGAGAGAAGTCTCTGCTGCAGGATCAAAGCAAGAAAGGATTTGCTTCACCTCAGAGGTACATTCCCATCTTGCATTAACATCCAAGGTGCGTGCAAAGATCTGTGGAGATCAGGTGCACAAAACTGGTGGAGTTTTTGTGCAAATATGAGGCAAATGGGAGCCCTAGTCACATAAGTTTAACAACTGACTATAAATTTCAAGTCTGGGATGTTTATCCAAAACAAACCAAGACACGCGGTAAAGTTCTCATGCTGGTTATGAAAGTCTCCCGGTGATATCAATCTTATTTCTGCTGAGGCAGAATTCTGCTTTGTGCTGATGGGCCTCCTGTCCTCTCGGGGAAAGGGAGAGGTGACAGCCAAGGGCCACCACACAGCCCAGCAAGGCATTCCTACAATGCCTTTGTTAATGCTGTATTTCTGGGAGCTGGTCCAGGCCCATTTAAAAGTGTAAATACTATTTTACTGTTATTTCTTGGGTTGAGTTTTGATCCATGAGGCTTTATCTTTGGACACAGCCATTTCCCAGAGCAGTGTCCCCGTCCTCGTGATGAAGGGCTCTGCAGTACATCCTTTGGTTCTCTAAAACACGGCATGCTTTGAAGACCTGAAACGTTTCCTGGCTGATTGATGGCAACTCATTTAATGCAACGTGTAGGTCTAAAACTATGAATATATCAAGCTGTGGAACAATATATTTCTTCTTCTCCAGGATGCTTATCGTACACTGCTGTTGCTTAAAATGGAGGGAGCAATTGCATTTTATCACCTGTTTGCAAAAAGTCATTATCAGAGGCTAAAAAATTTACAGGCAGGATCTCTGAAATCTGACATCTTGACACGTAGTGTTTTTATTGTTTGTTCTATGGCACTGACTGAGAGGCAATGAAAGCAGAGTCCTTCCACCCAGGCAAAGGTATCCTGCTATCAGTGTAGATACAAAAAGGAAATTGATGTCAAAAATTGAATTTTGTTTACATCTTTAGGGACTGGGCTCAGTTTGGCCACTTTGTGATTTAAATGTTAATATTATTTTATCAAATTTGACTGACTATTTGAGGACCTTTTTAAATATGTCAGGTTTTATAATGTATATGTCATCTGTAGGGTTTTATTATTATTATTATTCTATATATATAAATATATTTGCCACATTGTCCCATAAGGGCTGAACCCTCCAAATTGCAATACATGTGTGGCAATAATAACACATGGCATTGTTTGTAAATGACTATGAATTACACAGAAACTTTAAAGGACTCTCTGCGATGAAGGATGTGGCAGTTTTTCTCCTTATCAAGGTTTAGGAAATGAAAATAAGCAAAACAATGGCCTAGGCAGCCATGCCCTGAAACAGCTCCCACAGCGGACTGGGCTTCAGCACAGTGCATGGGGTATACTTTCAGACAGTTGACCTGGTCCATGGCTGCGAATGCTAAATACACACCAGCCTTATGCAAAAAGGCTCAAGTTCCAGCTCCTGCAGCCACTTCAGCGTTTGTATTTCCTTTGCTCTCTGTAACCGTAACCATAGAACCCACTATAACACTTGGAGAAATATAATCTTTGGCACTTAGTACATTTCCCCCACCCATTTGCACGTGCACTTTTGAAGAAGCAAATAGAAAATCCACGTAACTCCTGTGTCCACAGCCAGGAAAAGCCGTGACCTGAGAGAGTGGGGGAAAAAAAGTAGTAGTTACAGGGGGAAAAACTATTGATGTGAGGAACTGCAGGACCGTATCTGGGAGCCAGTGTGGCCAGGTTGCTTTGCACCATACTGGCAGCACAGATGAGCTGACAGAGCAGCAATGGGGCAGAGAAACAAGGGTGCTCAAACCAGCACCCAGGTCTGGTTTAAGCCTGCACTTGTACTGGCCGTCGTGTGGGAGGTGAATTTTAATGGAAGGGAACACAAATAGCTACTATTGAATGGCCTGGGGAGAAATGGCTCACCCAGGCTATTTTGGCAAATACTTATGAATGACAAATACATTCACCCATCAACCCATCAGGGCTGGCTCAGCAAATAGACTGGATTAATGATAATGATTGCAGTGAATAATTCAACTGGGTCTACCAGTAAAGTCAGTCTCTGTTATTAGGCAGGGAAAAGAAGAAAATTCAAATGGGCTGATGTGGTGCTGGATGCCAGGGAAAGAAAGAAAAGGAGACATACAGCTCAGAGAAAAGCTCCCCAGCAGCTGGGGCATGGCTGGGCTCTGAGGTACGGACACACACAGCCCAGCGTGGAGCTGGGTACAGCAGCATTCAAACCGTGGAGCTAGTCTGTTTTGTTTCCAGGTAAAATCAGGTGGAGAAGGACTACAAGTGAGGCAAGTCAAGCAAGACCATGCCCTAACATTACTGTCCCTTCTGGCCAAGAGCAGCCCCAGGAGTGTGGGGGTTCAGAGCAACTGGCTCATGCATAGGTTCACAATAGGTTCTTCCAGCTTTGTCCTTTACTGGTAGACTCATTTTGGTTAATTGGGCCCTTGTGCTGCTGTTTCTGGATGCTTGAAATATGAAGGACTCACAAAAACAAACAAACAAACAAACAACAAAAAACAAACAAACATGCAGATCATCTCAAGAGAGTTATGCTCTTTCTTCTGGCACCATATTTTGGTGAGTCCCAAGTAGCGTGGTTGCATAGGGCCTCTTTTAAAGTGGTTTCTGCCTGGAGAGATTTGGATCTCTCCTGTTCACAGAGACTGTCCTGGCAAAGTCTGCTATCTAATTGGGGTAGATGATGAGGATGGGAGAACATATTTATGAATAGCCAAAAATGGTGATGATGCATTCGCCACAGCCCCTAGCCCTGCACTGCATGCACAAGCTCTGCACTTAGCAGGAACTACGGTGAGCTTTCAGATGAGGCAAGCAAGCAATTGCCATTCCCACCTAAGAAACAGAGAGAGACTGCAACTTCCTTCGCTGCCGCAGGGCCTGCTTCACCAGTGCGCTCTGTCAGGATATCCAGCATGGTCCCTGGTGAGGCTGAGATGCTTTGAAGTGGGAAGGATGAGTGGATTGATGTAGCTGAGACTGAGCTCTTGAGGGTTCTCCCGTTTTTCCCCATACCAATGGGAGACACCTACTTCAACTGGGCTCTCAGAGCCTCGGGGTGCTGTGAAACCCAGGAGAGCCCAGGATGCTTTGATTTTTTCTCCAGCAGCAGGGGAGGCAATTTATGGCTCGTGGAGACTCCTTCTCCAACTCCACCGGGTGGGGACACAGTTCTGAGGGGCACAGGGAGGTGAGGAGGGCTGCATGCTGCCAGGAGGAGGGCTTCTGGCGCAGGGGCCGCCAGCGTACAGAGGAACGTCTGTGTGCAGGGCTGAGGAACTGAGAATGAACCCTAGCAAAAATAATAATAATAATTAAAAAAATATATTAAAAGAAAGAAAAAAGAAAAAAAAACAGCTGGGCCTGTATTTCACATTTCTATCTGCCCTTCCAGCAACCCTTCCCTGAAAAGTTTATGTCTACACTGCGAGAGGCGGTTGTGCTCAGCCGAGCTGTCTCCCCCCGGTTTTCCACAGCTGAGCTGGCCCCAGCAGCACGGGGCCCCTCGCCGACAGAGCCAGGCCTGTCTCCCACGCTGTTGCATTTGGCCGGCACTGCCCGTCTGCCTCCAATTTCAGCGGCCACCTTTCTGAGGGAAGGCAGCGGCCGGCCTGCTCTAGAAGCAGCCTGCCAGCAACCTGCCTGGGCTCCCCACAGGGAAGGCCGACCGTGCCTCAGCCTTTCTGTCCTCTCTCAGACACCGACCTGGCTGTATTTCCTCCTGACTGAAAGAAGTTGAAATTGTGTGGCTTGACTGCAATCAGCTTGAATAGGCTGTGTGCTAAACCGGGCAGAGAGATAACCTGAAGAAGCGTGGCACCCCTCACAAACAACCGTCCGTTGTGCCTGTGGGTTGGCAGTGGAGCCTGCTGTGTTCCTTTGCAGACCAGTAGTTTCCTGCTGGCTCATCTCTTCCCATTAAGTGCAGCAAAGTCAATATTTGACATCTCCCTGCTCCAGTGGGACATGTGGGATGAGTGCACTCGGTGGGAAGGACAACATGGAGGGGCTGGGCACCCAACCCCACGTGTTCTCCCTCGCCCTTTTCACCACCTCACTGACCTCACTGTAAATAACACAGCACTTCTTGTGCTGATGGGGCTGACTTATTCTGAGTCACGGCTCCTGAGAACACAGGGGAATTCAGGCTGACCTCAGTCCTCTGCTCTGCTGGTGAACCCAGAGCAAGGGGCACCCCCTCTGCTCTCTGTCCGTGTGCTGTGCTGCAGTCTGTCCGGCTAGCTTGTGATGGGTCAAGGCAAAGCTCCCAAAGACTAGGTTGAAGCAATGGTGAAGGAGCCCAGCCCTCCTTCACAGTGATGCTCCCCTTTCTGAGTGCCAGCAGCCCCATGGTGCTTGTAATGACCTGTGCCAAGCAGGCTGAAGTGGGTAGCTTGGTACCTGGAGGCAGCACCTAAACCAGAGAAACACCAAGGAGCTCACTGCAGAGTTTTTTGTTTGTTTGTTTGTTTGCTTCTTAACTTGCCCTTTTGGGAATAGCAGAGACTCAGGGCAGAACAGGCTGCCAGGGAATGAAGTTCAGCTTCCTGCACTTAATGGTCACTTAATGGTCTTAATTCTGAGGTTGATCTTTGCTCAGGCAGAGCAGACACTTATTGCACATAATTTCTTAAGAAAGGGAGTGCACAGCAGGGCCTGTCTGCTGCTGGAAAGTTAGCTGTGCCGTACTGCTGCTCTGTGCTGAGGCTGCAGGCTTGGACAGGTACAGGCTGAGCTGGGGTCAGCAGTGAGTCAATGCTGATCTTCTTGTGATTCCCAAGGCTACACTTCAGCTTGCAGAGATCTTCACATTGGCTTTCTCTTTCCTTTTGTTCCTCTTCCCCGAAGAAAGGGTGACTGCAGGAGGGCTGAGAGAGCAGAATGGTATAAGAATTAAATCATCCTGTACAGCCATCCTTCCAGCAGGTGCCATGGTACTGAGCTCTTCAGATGAGAAGAGCCAGCGCTAGGGAAGGGTGAGGGAGGAAAAAAAGAGATTTTCTGAAATGCTCATCTCCAGGCAATCCAGCTCCACATTCAAATTTTCTAGTTAAAAAAATCAATCAATCAATCAAACAAACAAAAAAAACCCAGCTTTGGCACTGGCCATCTGCTTATGTTTTTTGTTTGTTTGTTTGTTATGTAGAAACTATTACACTTTGGAATGGGGCAGCAACTGTGATGGAGCAGTAAACAAAATGCTGAAGGAATGAGAATGATGGATGGTTTTTGTTGGTGGGCTTTTTTGTTTGTTTGTTTGTTTTTTTGTGCACTAATGGTGCTTTTCAAATTCAGTTAAATTTTCCTGTTAGTGCCATGCTCCTCCCTCACCCTCTCCCTCTCTTTTTTCAAGTGCCCACTTCCTATTTCCTGTTTATCCTCTTCACAGTCCATTCTTTCCACCACTGCTCTGAACCTTCATCCATTCCAGCTTTTCATGAAAGGTCTTTTCAGTTCACCTGGGGCAAATACCTGGCTCCCAAAGCCTCAAAGAGGTTTTCATGCCCTTCTCTGAGGCTGTGGTTTCTTCCTTTGTTGGCTCTGCAGACAGAAGACCACCACCACCCCAAAGCATTACTGTATATCAGCGCTAGGCTGCCTTTGGTGGTGGTACAGTTGCTGTAGTCCAGGGAGGGCAGAAAAACCTGTTGGTGGTGTGAGCTGACTCTGACAGACAGGCCAAAGTCTGCCAGAGCACCCTGCTCAAAAGTTTACCAGGCCAATCAACAAATAAAAAGACATGCTCCTAATATAAAGCGTGAGCTGTCCTCTGTCTTACTCTAGCGTTGATGTATGTCACGCAGATCTGATTCAATGTGCCACAGCTGCCATGCTGCCTGTGCATGGGCAGGAGGTGCTGAGATGAGCAGGCAGCTCCAGGCACGAGAGCACAGCTCTGCTGAAGCTATCAGCACACACACAAGTGGGATCAAACTCAGACTTGGGGAGCAGCAGTAAGGGTTCTGCATACTACAAACCCTCGAGACTGATGCCATTAATCGTGTTTTCACTTGCCTCCTAGTTCTTGAGCTTTTTGTGCCAGTACTTTTAAAGTTTTCTTGGAAACTGAGAGCAAGGAACATCATTTTCTCAGTAGACAGCTGAGTTTGTTGTGTAATGATTTGGGGAGTCAGGACTTTGAGAGGAACACAAAGTATTGTCATACCTGCAGTGTAATCCTGGCACCTTGCAACATTTGTCTCCCTGCTTCCTCGGCAGCCACTTCCCAACACAGAGAGATGGATGTGTATTAGTTAAGCTTTTGAACAGAAACAATATTTCTTTCAACTAGCTCTAAACCTTATGTCTCCAAATTCCCCTGCGAAGTTTTGCAGCAGAAAATGGATAGCAACTGAATGGCTCCCTAAAAGTCACTGCTCTACGCTAACACATAGACACGTTTCTGCTTTCAGAGAGTAAATCTTGCTTTATGGTGCTGCAATCTATGCTGCTGGTGAGACTGGCACTAATGTGAACGTGTTGTGAGGCTCTGTGCTTCCTGCTCACTCTGAGCACCAAGTTGTTCCCACCTCAGAAAAGCTCCTTTCGTCTTTATTTGCAAAGCTGCTTTTATCAGCAGTATACTTTGCTGGAAATAAGTGTTTCTTCCAAGAATTAAAAATATACAGAACCCCATAAAGGGTTTAATATATGTGAGTAACATTCAGTGAAAGCTACCTAACTGGAAATCCTACACTGTACTTTGCAAGTAGTGGTGATGCTGTTTAGAAAAAAAAAAAAAACAGGAGAGAAAAACTCCAGGAGTACAAAAAGCAATAATGCTCAGCCTCTTTCTCTGTGTTGGGTGGGGGAGATACTGCGTGCATGCTGGAGACCTCTCAGGACCTTCCTCACCTTTAACCCGCTGATGAATGACATGGAAAACAAAGACTCTGGGCAGGTGGAGTTATTAAAAGGGGTGGGAGAAGCATCTGATGCCGGTCGTGCTAACAAAATCCCAGCAACAATGTTTTTGTAAGCTCCACTGCTTCCTTTTTGTAGGGCATGAGGGGTTATGGTCGGAGTAGGCTCAGGGCACCTGAGCTTTGCTTTGTTTGCCCCAAACCCTCCCCAAGATTAGATAGGGCAGTAAAAAAAAAAACACAACTAAACAACAACAACTACCACTCTAGAAATTCCTAGAGGCTTTCAGCAACCAAACCACAAATGTTCAGTGGAGCCTTGTTCCTGGGGAGCAGTGCAGGCAGGAACTGCGCCCTTTGATGTTGGACCTTGAACCCATTTCATTCTCAGTGTAACTGGCCTCATTGCTGTGGTTGTTACAGCCTGCAGAGGTGAAGTGGCAAGTTCACACCAAGGGAGGCTGGAAGCAGGTTTTCCCTCCTTCCTCCTGCGGCTGCCCCCAGCTTCCATATGACCGCATCAAAGCAGCCACACTGCATCTGGACGTGCATATCATCCCACTGATGCAGTGTGGGGAAAGCCTGGTTCCCCACCACCTGCCCCTGCATCCCCCATTGCATCTACGGGGGAAAAAGCCTCTCAAGCAAGCCAGGTCTATTGCAAAGCCATTACAACTTCTCATCCTACTGGGGACACAACATGTGCAAAGGCTGGTGATGATCAAAGGCCAGCGATGAGTCATCTCAAATCCAATGAATGATCATTAGTTGAGGGAAGAGATAATTAGATTGGCTTCACTATCTCGCTGTTATGCTTGGAGGAGTAATGGGGTGGTATTGCTGCTATTGAAGACTATTGAAGACAAATAGTTAGGAGTGACTCATTGGGTATGCGTCATAAATTATACATGGAAAAAACTATCACTGCTCCCTGTTGAGAGCTGAAAGTCCATTCATTGTGCACAGAAGATCCTGATGGTCTCTTGATGAGGATAGCATCACTTGGTGAGCATGCCCTTTCCCTTCACCTCACCTAGAGGGATATTGTCAAAGCTGGGTATGCATTTGTCACCAGTGACTATGGATCTACACCACTGCAGAAGCTGAAGGGAAAATAGGTTTGACGAAGTGGGAGAGAATCAGAGGGACCAAATGCAGAGCCATGGTCTGCTAAATCCTGCAAGGACTTTCTAACCCTCAAGAAGGAATTGTAACCTGCTGCCCTGGGTCAAAGCTTCACGCTGCTCTGTTTGGTAATAACCTACAGAGAGGTTTGATCTCAAAGCCAAGGCATTTGCAGTGTCCAAAATCTGTCCCCAGATCTGAATTTCATAGTTGAGTTGGCTCGTTTTTTGTTTGAAAAAGATTGAGTGAACTTTTATTCTTAGTTGACTGACTCTTATCCCAAGAACTAGCAAATTTTAGCCAAACCAGGTCATCTTAAGAAACTTAGTGGGTTTTGTTGTTGTTGTTTCTGTCTTTTTTTTCTGTCTTTTTTCTAAATATAGTTCCTAATGTCTCTGCTTGCAGGTTTGGAAAGACAGGGACGATCAACAGTAAATGGGGAAAAATAATTGGTTGGATCTTCACCTTCTTTTTGCACATTGAAACCTAATTTTAAATTGCAGCTGAGGCTTAAGGTTTGTTGTTAATTTGCCCAGTGTGTTTTTCTTTCTTTCAACAGAGCAAACTTGGTCAAGCCATGCTTGCCCTTCAAAACTTAGTTCTGAGAAGTGCCCGGTGCGGGGTTAGTCGGAGTAATGAATGTAAACACTGTGAAGATTACTTATTTCCTTTGTTCTTTTAAGTTGGAATTTATTACAGCACTTGAAGAGTATCCTCTTGCTGTATAAAAACACAATTATGGAGACCTGATTCTCACCCTTCCTTCACTGAAAGGAGTGCTGCAAAGGTGACAGGCTGGAAAGCAAGTGTGTCCCATCTGTAGGGATATTGTGCCCTGGGTCAGCTGAGGTTTTTGCTCTGTGGTGTCTGCTTTCAGATGGCACATCCTGGGCTGGATATTCCTGCTTTCTCATGAAAACAGCCTCTGGACGACCTCAAACCCTGAGCAGGTAGCGAAGGGCTTCATTCAGAAGGCAAGGGGAGCTGTGAGTGAGGTACCCCCCTGCTGCCCACCCCAGTACCCCCAGGGCAGAGCCATCTTTCCCATGAAGGTGCTCTTTGCCAGTACTCAGTGCTGGAGACATTAAAAAAGTCCTAGTAAGCCATAGAATCATAGAATGGCCTGAGTTGAAAAGGACCACAATGATCATCGAGTTTCAACCCCCCTGCTATGTGCAGGGTCGCCAACCACCAGACCAGGCTGCCCAGAGCCGCATCCAGCCTGGCCTTGAATGCCTCCAGGGATGGGGGATGGGGAATAAATCAGAGTTTTACATCTCTTGTTATACTGTTATCATTATGCTGAGTGACTATGAAGTTCTGAAAGAATCTAGAAAAATCAGGCTTTCCTTTTCAGCAAGTTATTTTTTTTCTCAGTAGAGTAATTTTGTGTTAGCTTGGCACTGCCTGACATACTGCATTATTTTTAGTAAGCCAGAAATCAGCTTGAAGACTGGTTGTGGCTGAAGAATTAATAAGACAACAATTTAGTTTTAGGAAATCCCCTTAAATCAAGGCTTAAGAGAGCCAAAAGCCCCCCACTGTGATTTTCAGGGATCCTTGTTGCCCGGGCCTCCCATCAGTCAGTGACACTGCAAGCAGTGCAGCATCTCCCAGTTGTCAGCCCAACAGTGCAGAGGGGTTGGACTGGTGCAGTGGGAGCAGAACCAGGCTCACAAAATGAGTTTGCCACAGGATTTCCCATTTCTTCCTTGCTCGTCTCTGGACCTCTCTCTGGTTGCTTGCATTGGTGCCTCCCTAGTGATGGACTTCCCATGTGGCACACAAAGAAGCATTTCCTTCTTTTTTTTTTTGCCTAACCCATATACCAGCAAAGTCGTTTATTTGTTTCTTCAAAGAAGCAACCATAGAGACCTGAACCTTCAGAGAATGGGAGGGGAATTTGTTAAAAACAAAGGAAGACTGCAGGTGTAAAATGTTTGTCATGCTAACACCTGAACAAACATATCACTGTGCCCTTGCTTATCTCCTTCCTACTCACTGCCTTTATTGAGTTCAGCATCTTGCTAACTGCAGACACATTAATCAGGCATTTAGATTAGAACAAAGTCACTGCCTCTGTGCTGCCTTATCTAGACCATATAAATGTGTCATTATATAGATCTGGGCCAGGCCGGAGGGTTTCTTATACCTTTGTGATGACCGAGCTGCTCACTGCTGCTTGTTTACTCAAATTCCCTTTGCCTTAAAGGGGAATCCAACCTCCTCAGGGAGTGTAGTGAAATCCATTGTTGCAGTTTCTCTTATGTGGTCCCATCTACAGAAATAAAAATGTAGCATTTTTTTTTTCCCCAGTCTACTTTCATTTATTTATTTTCAGTACTTTCCCACAAATAACCATTTCCTCCTTCAAAATCCAGGTTGGTGTAGGTTGGATATTAGGAAAAACTTCTTCAAAAGAGTGGTGAGGCATTGGCACAGGCTGCCCATGGAGGTGGTGGAGTCACCATCCCTAGAGGTGTTCAGGAAGGTGTAGATGTGGCATGTGTGCAGATAGTGGGCAATATTGGTGACCGGTTGGTGGTTGGACTAAATGATCTTAGAGGATATTTCCAACCTTGATGATTCTGTGATTCTGTGATTTGAAGATCCCATACCATTTGCAGCCCATAGGTGCACTAGCAGTGGGATTTTGCCACAGTCAAATATTTACTTGTGGTTTCTGCTTCTTTGTGCTTGTTAGTGCCTGGTTTGTTGCTGGGTTGCCTCTCCTCTGCCCAATTCCCAGCCTTTCTGTGAGGAGATGAAGGTGCCCCTGCTGCATGGCTTGGGGAGAGGCAGGAGACAGCCTGGCCTCTGCAGAGGACCTGGCACTGCAGCCAAGGACAGTGCTGCTACCCTGGCAACTTTGCGCATGTTGGGCAGGTCCAAACCCAAACTGAGCTGCAGTGAACCACCCTGATGTCAGGGCTGGGGAGGAGGAGGAGGAAGGGAAGGCCTCAGTGTGGACAGCACCATATTGCCCTCACCATGGGACACAGAGTAGTCATTGCCTCTTCTCTGCCACTTTTAGCCCCTGTCCACCACAGGCAGGAACCTGTGGCTACGATGTGGATCTGGCTCTTTCTCCCAGGGCTTTCTCTCTGTCCATAAGATACTGTGTGCCCTGGAGGCTGTGGCAGGGTGCTTCTCCTTACAGGAACAAAATGTAAACCTGCTTTCACACATACTCAGAAAACAAGCTCTCTTCTTTTCTACACATACTCAAAGCCCCAAATCTCTCACTTTCCTTTCCTCTTTTCACAATTTGACAACAGTAGTCAAAACTCTATGCAAACTGGAGCTTTGGAAGTGTCACTGTCTGCCTCGTGCGCTAAAAGCATATCCTTTGGTTAGTGGGCATTCAGAACACAAGACACTTACATGGTAAAATGAATTGCGAGCACCATGGCAGCAGCAGATTGCTGTGCTGTAGCTGGGTTTGCTGGTTCTTGGGTATCAGAGTGCCTATGGAGGACCTGCCCCGGTTTTCAGTCCCTCCTTTTCCCTTCCTTGTTCCGTTTCTGGTTCTTTAAAATTAGAGGTGGACCTCTAAAGGTATGTCCTGGGAACTGGATGTCCTTGTGCTTTGGAGAGCTGTGAGTCACAGTTGAATGCAGGAGCAAATGACGTGGCTAAGTAAAGGGGATGGGGTCATGGGTCTATGCAGGAAGAGTCTCAATTTTTAAAAACAGCCAAGAAATATGCAGAAAAAATCCTTACAGTTCAATGCATAGATTAATACTTACATACAGCATACATGGTTATACTATTCGTAATCAAAATAAATATGTTTACCAATTCCACAAATCTCCATAAAGCCTTCTTTCTCTTTCACACATAATGTAATTCTCCAAAGGCTTGAAAATGTGCATGCTGAGTCCCTAATGCTCATTTTATTTGCTGACTTCCAGCGTCTCAGCACAGACATTTTAACTTCAACAGAACATCTCAGCAGGAACCCTTACCAGGATTTCTGAGGCTTGCAACCATATTCACAGCATCTAGTAGAAAGATTCCCGAGTCTCCAGAGGCGTCCCCACTTAAAACCATATTTGCTTTCCTGGCAGTTTCCTCTGAGAGCCTTTGAGCGTTGGGAACAGTGTTAATCTTTTCTCTCCCCATTGCTACAGCTCCAGCAGATGCTGAGTCTCCTGTGTTTGCGCTCACCGTTCTGCCAGGGAATCTGGTGTGCCATGAAAAGGACTGGAATTGTTACAACAAAAGGTTCCCTCCACCCTTTGTATCAGGAACCTCTTTTGCTCTAGGAAATGTCTGTGTTTCTGAAATTGGGTTAGCAGTAACGTTGCAGCAAACTGCTTTCTAAAGGGAACTCCCCTGTTTTGTTAGAGGCAGAACACTGAAACAGATGCATCGTGTCTGGCAAATTTTGTAGTGCTAATTTCTACCATGACAGTGATTTTCTTTAAGTGGCTGGCTGGGATAAAATAGGACGGGAATGTATCAACTGAGCTGTGAAATGCAAAGGAAAGTTCTGTCCTTGCTGCAGATGGGATGCAGGCTCCTGGCTCCTTGGTGTACTTTCTCCTCCGTACGTGGATGGCTGATGTGCTACAGGTGTATGCAGTATACTGTGTGGCAGCCATGGGAGATGTACCCCAACATGATCCCAGAGCCAGAGTGCACCGAGGTGCTGCTAATGGCTCCACAAACTTTGAGAACATCCCTGCGAGTGTAAGTGGCAGGCAGGTCTCCAGAGTGACTTTGGCCAAGTGTTCGTTGCAATGCAATGTATACAGTAGATATTTTTGCTTGTTTGCCTAATCAGCTTCTCTTGCAGGTTTTTGCCTTTTAAGTTCTCCCTTGAGTGGCATTTGTGAAGGGTAAGGTTGTCACTGCTCCTGTGAAGTCTGAGTGAGGTTGATGCTGTCACTGCTTCTCTAATGGCTGTGTGCTGAAAACAAGTTTTAATGCCTTCAGAGCAAGGATCTCAAAGCTCTTTGTGAACAGGACATCATTTAGCCTCTGAAATGCCAAGTCTGGCAATTTTGGGTTTATTTGTAGTGGAAAGAGGATGTTACAGGAAAACCCCGCATCAGCCTCAGTCATCAAGCATTAAAGTAACCAGCCCTCCCTGGTGCTGTGGAGGAGACTGGGGTTTACGAACCCAAAAGGCTCCATTACCTGACTAGAAAATCCCTCCTTTCAGGCAGCTGTCACCTTGTGCTTTCAACTCTGTGATTTGCATGAAAGGATCTCATAGTGCTGTCAAAACAGCAAAGCCCTCGCATCCTATACCATGCCACAAACTACTGAATATCAAATATATTCCAGTGCAGCAGGTGCTGTGCTGCCTCCTTTGGGGAACTGATCAATATCCCCTCTCCCATGCAGCTCTGCAGCTGCTAGCAGCAGACAGGCTGTGAGGTGTAGGCTTCTTGGGCTGATTGTGGCTGGGAGTGGCACTTTTCCCCTGGAAGCTTTCCCTGCCTCACATCGTGCTGTGAAAGCTGCTTGCTGGCATGGCACTTTCTCCTCCTTGCTCCTGTTTCCCCTCCGCTGGCTGCGTAGCCTTCAAAGCATCAGTTTGATACTGAATTAGCATGCTGCCTACAGTAAGAGAGCAAAATGACGTAGGGGATAGCTTGCCATCTAGCATTATGCAAGGCACTCATGTGCAGCCTGATGGATTTTGGGGAGGCGGGTGGGCAGTGGTGAGATGTCAGGGCTGCTGTTTGGCATGGCCCCACGTGATGGAGATGGGGCAGAGGAAGGAACAATGGTATTGCCTTGCTAGCTCTGTTGAGACCATCTGCGTTCTCCGGCAAGACGTGTGTTGTTTTCAGTCACTCCTTGGCCAGAGGGTTTCCCACAAGCTCCACCTCTTGTGATGAGTCTTGGTTCAAAATGAACATTTCTATATAAAATAAAAAAGGGTGGGGAAATGGCAAGTCATGAGAGCTATGAAGAAATATTTAACAATATGAGGAAGTGTGCATCATTTTGACATCAAATAAATCTTCAGAGTGCCCTGCAAATCTGTGAGGGGTGAAAGAACCATATTTTAAACCACATGAGTTTATATCTCTACAGTGAAATGATTTATGAACTGATCAATGAGCTCTAAAATGTATGTCCTTCAGTCTCTGAACTCCTCCCTGCCCTGAAGAGCTGTATTTTTGTGTGTTCTCTAGATGGCCTCCAAAATGACCAGCACCCACCTCGGTGATGCAATTATGCACGGCAAATATTAGCATGAAAGTGTTCTAAATACACAGGTGCCAGGCAGAATTAATGCAGTTCATGACTTTTCTGCAGTCAAGGCATGTTTCCTCAGAGCAACGATAACATCCTGGGCAGGCAGGTAACAGCAGGCTTCCTCCCAAAGAGATGCACAGATGATCCTTTGTCCCTCTCTCCAAACCCTTCCAAATAAGATGCATAAACCTGGCTGCTGCTGCTGTTGCTGCCTTCTGAAGGAGCGTGCTGCAAGAACTTCAGCAAGCAAGGTGTAAATTACCTGTGATATCTGAGCCTGATTGAGCTTTGTGCTTTCCTTCCCTCATGAGATAACATTATCAAAATCCCAGCATTAAAGACCTGCAAGGTTGGCATGCAAAGGTATAGTCAGACATTTCTGCACGTGCCAGGCAATCTATTCCAATAGTTAGACCTCCAGCTTAGGTCTGTGAATGCATGGGTCTGTGTGGCTGTGCTTTTTAAAATCTCCACGTAGCTGTGGCCAGAAATGCCTCTAGATCCATCCTGTTTCCCGCTCCTAGCATGTGCATACGTGCACATTGGGGTTTCTCTTTATTCTGTGCTGATATGAAATGAACTCTCGTGAGCCTGAGCTTCCTTTTCAGTTCAGCTCTTCCCAGAATAGTTGGGGGCAATTTTCCCACCCCCAGCTGGTGAAATGGCAGCCACCAAACACGTGAGCTATGATGGATTTGGCTATGACCGTATTTTAGCATCTGTGACAACAAATGCTACTGCTCCCCAAACCCTCCAGTGTAGGCACTTGGCTTAGAAAGGACCATTCTAGCAAAAAATGTATTTCCTCTTGTGAATTTCACTAGCTCACAGCTAATTTCCCCCAGTCCTAGTGTCACTGATACGCTTGTCACTTGCCATGTCACTGATATTCCCAGAGTACCCTGAGAAGCACATGACACTGTGCGAGCACAAACTCCTGCTTGCTTATAGGTGTGCTGATTAGAACAAAACATCCGGCATTCTGCTATACACCAGCTCCTCCAGATAACAAGAAGAGTAAATGATATTAATGAATTTAATGGCACACCCTATTAGGAGTAAATGCATGTTCTTAGAGGGCTCCAAGATGGAGCATAAATGCCTCATTAATATTGGATGTATCAACCTGGGAGCACAAGCACAGTCAGAGAGAGTAGTGACTGTCAGTACAATGAGTCCAGCAGACCCCATGCAGGGAGGCTTTCTTTTGCGGCTCAGCCTGCATTCAGACGCAGCTTGCTCTTTAGAGACACCATCTGTGCAGGTTTCCAGTGCCTGGGCCCTACCTCTGCTGTACATCCCTGGGCTTTGCAGGGCTTTTTGACCAGAGGAAGGAGCTACGGGCAGGATGAGTACAGGCCGGACTCCATCTGACCCCAAAGCCGCCTCCCATAGCCTGCAAATATTGCTGCCTGATAGTCCAGTCACCTTTCTTCTCAGCACACTATGGGAGGAGTGGCCCGTTTCCTTGGTCTCCAGCTCTTCTGATCACCAGAAGCAACCACCGGGATATCCATAGTGCTGTGCTGTAATCCAAGCCCTGCAGATGGACTGTACTGCTTCAAGCTTTTTCATAGAATCGTGGAATCATAAAGGTTGGAAAAGACCACTGAGATCACCTACTCCAACTGCCAACCCATCCCCACCATGCCCACTGACCACGTCCCTCAGTGCCACATCCACACGGTTCTTCAGCACCTCCAGGGACGGTGGATGTGGTGACAACAGTGGAGATACTTATGACAGTGGCGGGAGGAAGATGACTCTACCAGCTGTTTTTAAAAGCTCCTTCTTTCCAACACCGTCCTCTGGCAATCACCTGGAGAAACACTTCCTGTGTGTCAGGCTTCTGGCTCCACCCACCTCCATCCCAAACACTTCAGCTTCCTCTGCCGAGACCATCAGCACTCAGCCACGGTCCTGTGCTGTGTGAAGCTCTTGTAGCAATGCCTCTGAGAGGAACTGCTATTCGCTGCCAGGGGATTGGTCCCGTATGAATATGGAACAGGCTACATTTACCTCCTTGAATCTGAAATGCCCATCATCAATAAGCTTCTGTTGTATATACGTGGGAAAGTTTTGGTGGAAAATAGCACTGCTCATGTCTAACATCATCCACTAATTAATAAAGATCATTTTCTGCAGTGTATGTGTGCCTCATTACCATTCTGAGTGATCATTAAGATGTACGTAGAGTTATCAGGAGCCTTGATACTCCTTCATCCGCAGAGACCTTATTCCTCAGGGAGGGAAAGCACGATAAAGGAAAATGCCTGGAAGGCTGGTGTAGCTCTTTCCACCCACAAATGAGGTACATCTCTCTGCTTTACCTCAGCGGGAGGAGCATAGCCATGCATGATGCTAATGTTTCAGACTAAGATACGCTTTACCGAGCCAGCGGTGGGTGAAAGTGCACTCAGTGCTTTTGGCTGAGGTGTTGACGTACTCCTTGCAGTGTTTCCTCCAGGGCTTAGCACGATGTCTGTCAGTTTCTCTACTCATTGTGAAGCTGGGAATTTCTGTTATCAGGCCTGCAATAAGCTGGGCACAGCCTGTTTCTTCCCCTCTGCGCTGACCGCAATCTGACTGTCTGGCAGTCTCTCGCCTATTAATTCAGATCTGGCAGGGAGCAGAACAGCGCTTCTGCGATGGCCGAGGTGCTAAGCCTTGGAAAGCGAGTGCATCGTGTCAACCGTTGCCGTATCTGACCTGTGTCTGGTTTTAATATAAGAAAGAAGGTGACTGCTGTGCTCAGAAATGTGGGAAGTGCTTGCAGCAATGAGTGAAACCATGCCAAACAATAGCTGGGAGCGGCTTTCTTCCAGCTGCTCGTGGTGGTCACAGCATGGATCTCCTGCTGCTCTGCTCTGGAGCAATTTTGAGTTTGTGCAGTGGTGCAGCTGGGGCCAGGCTTGGTTGGCCACTAACCGTGGCTCTTGAGTCATGAAGTAGGGGAGGAAACAGGGAAACAGAAAGGCTCATCTCCTGGTACAGGTCAGAGGCTATTGGTGACTTCTACAGCAAGTCTGGCTGGGGCAGGGAAGGTCTTCTTTAATATTGTTAATGATACTAGGGTTGGAGCACCTCCCCTGCGAGGACAGATAGAGAGAGCTGGGGCTGTTCAGCCTGGAGAAGAGAAGGCTCCAGGGAGACCTGAGAGCGGTATCTAAAGGGAGGCTGTAAGAAAGAGGGGGACAGACTCTTTAGCAAGGTCTGTTGTGACAGGACAAGGGGAAATGGTTTCAAACTAAGAGAGGGCAGGTTTAGATTGGACATAAGGGAAAGGGTTTTTGGGGGGTATTTTTTTTTTTTCTATAAGGGTGGTGAGACACTGGTACAGGTTGCCCACAGAGATGGTGGAAGCCCCATCCCTGGAAACATTCAGAGGTCAGGCTGGGTGTGGCTCTGAGCACTCTGTAGATGTCCCTGTTCATTGCAGGGAAGGTCGGACTAGATGGCATTTAAGGGTCCCTTCCAACTCAAACAGTTCCATGATTCTAGATCTGATCACCAATAACAAGAAATTCTGTTCGTAATTTCCAGTGTCAGCATCAAACATGAGAGGAGAGGGTTTGCATGGGGCAGAGGTAAAATCAGGTCAGGGAAGGAGATACGTGGGCCATTCTCATTTGTTCAGGAACTTTGTAGGCTACATTAGTATACAACTTCAAAAGCAAATAGTGAAAGCAGATTTGCTGACAATTAAGATCAAGTGCTATTAATTATTTTCTGAAGCAAAAACATCAGATGAATAAACTAGGCTTGTTCCAAAGCACACCAAAGTTCAGGAAAGTGTTTCCACCAACCGCGATGAGCACTGGAACATGTTCCCATGCAAGGGAGGATAAGTCAATCCCAGCTGCCAATCCTCATTTCTGCTCAGGAGGTGTTGAGGGCATTCTGCTGATACCAAGATCATGTCTTGCATGTTTTGCACCACACCTGTGAGCCGCAATGGGTGGCTGATGCGGGTTTGCAGCCATCTGCATGCTCCCAGTGTTGCTGCCAACCCTGTGGGAGCTGCTGGGAGAGGCACACAGAATGAAAGTCCCACCCTCGGCGGTGTAGATCAACAGGCAGCCCTGTTATTCCTCAGACTAAGACCTCTAACATTTCCTGCCGACAGCTATTTTGGGAATATTAAGCCCGAATGTTTTGGTGGAAAGTGAATTCAAAAGGCCACAAGAGCAGGGGTATGAGCGAATGAACCCAAGCAACTCAACAGCACTAAAAATTTTGTAACGTTTTCTTTTAAACACAGAGGGAACTTTGATACTGCACATGGGTACAAAGACTTTTGTCATGCAGACTGCTTGGAGTTAGTATGAAAGCATCTCCGTTGTGCTGGTGTTCACTTGCAGGAAGCAAAGCTTGTAGTAGAGCGTGAGATAAAAATATTCTTAAGACTCATCACTTTTTGACATCTCCACTCCAACACCTCCTCCCCAAAGCACTGTGTACAGACAGCTCCGTTGCGACTGCTACTTCTGATCTTCAGCCTGACCCAGCAAACACACTCCGAGCACACGTGCTGATGCAGACTACATGAGGAGGTGGAAGAGCGTACGATGACAGCCTGAAATCAATGGGGACAGCTCGTCTGTTTAAGGTGTGCAAGATCTGGCCTCCAGTGAACAGTCATTATCTTTCACACCGAGGCACAAAGGAGTTGAATGCATCTGCAAAATTACATTATTCTACAGCAGTGAGGAAATTGACATCCTGTGGTCATGATTATGCAGGCATTGGACCACGCTGGATATGGCTGTGTTGTTTCCTTTTGTTCTTAAAGAAGCAACTGGGCATTCAAGTCATTCCATACACTCTGAATTCTGATTTTCAGCAGAAGTAGTGCATGTGCTGGATTAGGATCAGAATGCCTAATTACAAAAGTGCATTTCTTTCAGAGGAGAAAAAAAAAATCACCTTTGACATTTTTCTTAGTTTTCTACCTTCTGCCTCAAGATCTGAAGGCAAGGCAAAATTTGAACAAATTACTGCTAACTAGGGACATCTAATATTTATTCATAGTAAATGCTTTTCCTAGAAGAGTTCTTTGGAGCACATTTGCAATGTGTTGCAAAAGAGTTCACACTTTGAGAGGGGGATTCAGTCTTTCTAGGCTTATGCAGGATAGATCCCGTTCTGGCAAGTATTTCCCCTGCAGCTGCAGCTAGCCACAGTGTGGTCCAGGTGCTATAAGCATGTGGACTGTCTCACCGTCTGGAGGCTGGGTAGATGACGTGGTTCAAACAGGAATGTTTGTCCATGCTATGTAGAAATACGCTGTGTAGGACTGTTATAGGGAATGTAAAGAACAGAATTGAGGTACGTGGGGTCTGCTACTACCAAACATGTATACACAGTGTATACTTAGGGTGCCACAGATTTCCCTAGCTCTGCACATATCTGTGCACATCCGGTAGCTGATTACACCTACCTGTTCAGTAGATAGCATGGCTTGTTTATGTACAGGGACTGATGCTTAGGTGGGCATGTCATGGTTTGGTGCCATGCTTGGCAGAGGACAGAGGTGAGAAAAGGAACTCTTCTAATTTCATATTAAAATCTTCTGGCTTCAGCAAAGGACTGTTTTTAGAAGATCGACAACATCATGGTTTCTGCTGACTGTGGAGATCTTTCAGTCAAGAAGCTGGAAAAAATCAGAGGAAGGTTTGTGAGAACACCCAGGACCTGAAGCTGCTATATGTAATTTCTATTTGCTATCCAGCAGAGTGGAGTGAGGAGAAAAGTGTATGTAATAATTTGAATTTGAGACTTTTGATTTGATTGAGTTCAGCTGTCCTTCTGTGTTTGACTTTTGCATTTTTCTGTGTATTCAAGCTCTACAAGCACAAGAGCTCACCTAGTAAATTTTAATCAGAGATGCTCATGTACTGACCAAGAGTGAATTACAAATAGTTCATTTTTTTTTGTAAAACTCACCCTGTGCTACTTTCTTACCTATCTCCCCTTACCAGGAAAAAAAAAATGGGGGGAAGTAAATAGATATGGCACATATTGTATATTATAATTTAAAATGGACTGCTCTGCAGATAGGAAGTTATTTAATGGCATTACTATTGAATACAAATAATGAACAAATTTCTGCAATCTGTTTATAGAGAATTCTCAGACAAAGGTGAAATTAATGGGAAAAAAAAAAAAAAAAAAAGGTTGCAAATGACCTGCTTGGCTCTAGTTCCTATTTCTGTGGCTTTGAGAGACCTTAGATAACCTTCAGTTCCAAAATGGCAGGCTAAGAACTTCCCCACATGACTTACATAATCAGAAAAACTTTAATTAAAAATACTTTTGAACATTCAGGCTCTTCATCATCTCCAGAGTGACCTCAAAGTTGAAGGGAGCTGAAGCTGACTAGAAATATACACTGTTCTCCTTTGTCCTTGCCTGCTGCTATATCTCCTGTGAAGCAACAGAATGACAGCAAGGAGCTTAGTCCACACAAGGCCTGAAATTTGGGATGTTAAATAGGCAGAGTTTATGTGTCTCTTGAACTTTGGCACAACACAGGTGGGCTGAATGCAATACTGAAATCATAGAATCACAGAATCATTAAGGTTGGAAAAGACCTCTGAGATCATAGTCCAACTGTCCACCTACCCCAATATTGCCCACTATACCATGTCCTTTAGCCTTTTCCTTTAACACCTCCAAGGAGGGTGACTCCACCACCTCCCTGGGAAGCCTATTCCAATGCCTCACCACTCTTTCTGAGAAGAAATTCTTCCTAGTGTCCCACGTGCGTGTTATGTCTAACATAATGTATCTGTCATTGCCAGGAAGGCTAAACAAGACTTAGATCAATGATCATCAACCAGGGCGCAGGGAAGAGGTTGCAATCCCATGCAAGTGTTGATGTGCTTGCTTGTGTTAACAGGCTGCTGCTGGCATAACCTCTTTTGGGAAAAATCTTTCGGTTAAAGGACATCTCTGCAAATCAAAAAATGAGAGCTTTGTTATCAGCTGTGCCAGAGACCAAAGAAAAAGTCATTTTGTCCAGACGCTTGAAGACTTACTTGAAGGTAATAACAAACTGTTCTGCAAATTGTGGCTTAGAAGAAACATGAAAACAAAATCCGAGATAGTTAATGTGATTATTTTGTAGAGACTGTGATTTCTCTTGCCATGTTTTACCAATTCCTTGGTTTTAGCTTTCCACCTTTGTGCCATCTGAGATTACAAAATCATGTTATCTAGACAAGTCTGAATGCGGACAGCTACTGCAGTCATGATCCATGATGATATCATGTATGTAACCTGTCCTGATTCAGTCTAACCAGAAAAATGAAACTGAGGCATCTCCTTGTTCAACCTATGAACACCTCTGGTAATCACCCTACTTTTGCTGACTATCCTTTTTGGAAAGGACACTTGGAAAAGGTGGAACTAGGAAGTACTAGTGCAAGCATATACTGGTGCAAGTTCTGGTGGGAAGAAGAAAGTAGCCCCGTAACCTGCTCTTTGCTCTCTTTTGGCTGTCATAGCCTTTCAGATAAGACCAAGGGATACTGCTGAGTAGTGGCCCACTGTAACCCCTGGCAATACAGCTAGATGACTGGTGGAATCCACAGAGAGGCGAAGATGACGCATTTCTTTTCACTGAGTCATAATATTTAGTTGCCCAGGTCTAGCACCCTTCCCTACTGAATCAAGCCAAATGCGCTCCATCACCGACAAGTTTTATTCCTGTCCAAAAAGGCCAGTTATGAAGAGGCACTGCTTTTGATATTCAGAGCTACTAGGCATGTAAATTTGTTCATAAATTACCAACCTGCACAACATCGTGAGGATTCAAAATACTTTTTTGTTGTTGTTTCATGTTTCCTGAGACTGGAAAGTCATAGTGCCGTATATTGCAGCATTTGTACCTGACATATTCTTGAGCATTTAAATATTGTCTTGTGGAGTGAGCTTATTGCCAACCACATGGATGAAGAGCTTTGCATGTGCTTTTGGAAAGCACCCCCGTCATCAGCTGCTGCTATACACTTCTATTTGTACATCAGCCATATAAGCAGTGAGTCTCATCATAGAGGGCTGAGTTCAGAGCATTCTGCACGAAAGCTGCTGTCATCTCTACAGGGATTTGGTTAACGTAGGTGGTGAAGGCAAGGAGCCACCCCTCCAGCTTCAGAAAGCTTTCAAAGAAAGCTGCTTTGGAGCAGCTCCTCCAAAGGAGTCAGCTTTGTTAACACACCAAGTGGTCTCAGTAAATGAAACCATGGAGGGTGTGATGGAGGGTGTCAAGCAGGGATATTTCTTTTTGCATCCAAATAGAAAGGTTTACTCTTCTGGAGAGCAGAGCATAAAGGTCCAGAGAACAAGCAGGGAGTGCAGGGGTGGAGCTGGAGTCAACCGTGAGTTAAACATAGGCTCTTGGGTGCATAGTATAGCTGGTTCAGTGCCACTAGTCATATAGTGGGTTTGTTTGTTTTCTTCACTCTCACACCTCCATAGTGTATTGCATATGAGATGCCACTAAAGAGATGACATGACAATATCAGAACCTTTTCCCTCCTCATAGCAAGAATATATAATAATCTCTCTGGGAAACAAGTCTCAGGCTATCTCCAAGAACAATAGATGCTTGTAAGGCATCCATCCAGTGAAGTCAGAATAGCTGGAGGCTGTGAGTAATGTAATCACTTTTTGTGCTCGCATAGTGTTTTATTTTCAGACCGAAATGAGTACAAGACAGGAAGTAAGCAGATTTTTTTTTTTACTTTCTTGATCGGCTAGTTCTCAAGTTGGTGGATTTTTTGTTTTGAAAACCAGGATGCGCTGTCTTAATTACCACACTGGTAAGAGCAGGATTGGACCATGAGAACACGAGGTCTCCTGTGGATGCTTCTGCTCTTCAGAGCATTGCAGGGAGGAAACAGTCTTTGTGGCCATCTAAACTGGATGCCTCAGTTTGCAGGTGGAAGTGAAGCCTAGAGCCCCTGAATGAGATGGTGTTACTATACTGTGTCTTACTATATCAGTTAGGCTGGGATGAGGTTGCTAGTATACTAGATTCTGTGGAAACTGGAATAGTCATAAAGAATACCTCTTCTACCTCCTTCTCTCCCCATCCCCCATGGCATTCTTACATGCTTCTTTACATGGATGCTCACCATTCAAATGTGAGGACAAAGACTTGGGATGGGAGTACTGAGCTCCCAACCCTTCTGTCCAATTTGTACTTTTAAGAGGGACCTTCACTACTGACCTTTAGGCTATTTTGAATATTGACTCTCTTTCCTGCTGAAATTCTTTCACTCAGATTATAAACGCTTGTATACTCAAAGCAAAGGACATTTGAATGTTTGTAGCAAAAACTGGCACTTGACTACCCTTGCCAAATGAGCATCCAGTTGTTCTCGCCCAGTCTGATCTGGTGTGCTGTCTTTCAGTCTCCCCTTTTTGTTGTTCTTCCATCTCTTCCCCACACCTAGTTCATAAACCTCTGGAAAACAAGCAAACAAAAACAAAACAAAACAAAACAAAAGAAGAAAAACAGAATGAAAGTCACTATCCCTGAAGGTGTTGAAGAAATGTTTAGGTGTTGTACGAAGCGTCGTGGTTTATGGTTTAGAGGGGTAATAGTGGTTGTAGGTGGACACTTGGACTGGATGATCCTGGAGGTCTTTTCCATCCTTGGTGATTCTATGATTCTAAGATTCTATGTAAGAAACAAAAAGCTAAGCTTCTCCTTCCATTCCACCTTGGTTTCACTCTACCCCACGGTGTAACCCCACATTTCTCACCTACCTGAATGGAGCCCTTCCTGGTTCCCAGCACCTCACTCAAGGGCTACTCCATGCCCAGACCTCTTCCCCAGGCTTTCTTTTGTATGGCTTTTGATCCTGTTCTGGGCTAGAAATTAGACAGACAGTGATGTCCCTGCTCTGGATGACCTGTCCGTAGATGGACTGGCCTTGTTCCCCTTTACCTTTCCTTGCAGAGCTTATACCACCTTGCAAAAGTCTTCCTTTTTGAACTTCTTCTTTCCCTCGCCTTTGGGGTGCCTCAGTATGCTCTGTCCATGTTTCAGGGAAAGGTCTGAGTCTCTGGGCTTTGGAGGAGAAGGGGAGCAGGACCTGTGTCTTCCTTAGCATCATGAGTAACCCCTGAGTCCAGATGTGAGCCTAGCTTAGCATTTCCTTTTTATTTTGCTCTGATTAAAGATGTGGAGGAGAAAGATGTTTTGGGCCAAACAAAATGTTTCTCCATCTCAAGACAGTTTATTTTTCTGCTTGCTGAAGAAAAGAGGTAAAAAAGTGTTTTCAGGGAACTCAGACTGATTTTTCTTTCCTTTTCAGTTCTGGCCACCTAACTGAAAATATCAATTATTTCCATGGTCACAGGCACTCTGCCAAACTCCTGCTCCAGTACAACTTTATGGATTTGTTATCACTGCAGATTCAGCCTTGGCTGTTTGGCTTCTGTAAACAATGTTTAGCTCTTCTTTATGGTTCCTCAGGCTTCCTCAGAGAGGAGTGCTAATTGCACCACTCCCTGCACATCTGCACATCTGCTACCCGATGTTAAAAGCACTTGACTCAGCAACAACCCAGCAACAATTCCTTCTGTTGGAGCTACACCCATCTTCACCTTTGTGCTTGTTCCTTCTTAATGTTCATGGTGTAATTCAGCCATTGCCACTGTTTTCCAAACAGCTAAATCTCTTACATTTCTTTCAGCTGACACAAGCTTTTCATGTTACTTAGCAACTCTGTGTTCAGCCTAATAAGTCATTAGCCTACTCCTGCCATTAGAGCTGCCCTTTCAAAAAATGTCCAACCAGAGTGTTTTTTGTACTTCCCTGTGTGCAAAACTGGAATGAAATAATGGAGATTGATCATGACATATGTTGTGGCACATTCAGTTGTACCAACAGACTCTGTTTTCTGTTTTTCTGCTGGTAGGAAAACCATGACACACTCGCAAGGGAGCAGAACACAACAAAGACTTGGATGCCATATTTGAATGCTTGAGCAAGAGAGGTAGCTTTCAAGATTCGAAGCATAGCCTCTCTTTTCTTGGGAGCTGAAGGTATGTATTTTCTACAGAGTTTCTCCAAAGTGCTAAGAAGAGAAGAGCCATCAGGGCAGGTCTCAGCATTTGGAGGTACTCCATACTCCAATGCTTTTGGATTTCATGCCTATAGATTAATTAATGTGCAATTCATTCCTCCCACAGCAGGGATGGCCTAACATATGTAGAACTCGCCTCTCTGTTTTGGACTGTTTGTGCCATTTTTGGTTGGTAAAACATCAAATTGCCATCGGTTTTGCACACGAACCATTAATTATTCAGGTATTGCAATCCTCAACCGGATCTGGAGCATGTTGTCCTGATGAAAAAGATGTACGTTCCCCAACCAGCATATAATTTTTTGTGAAACTGTGTTGTTTAGAAGTTAAGATGAAGCTTGACTGCAAGCTCAGTAATATAGTTGATGACACATCAATCATGCCGCAGAATTCACTGAAAATACAATTTCTGCCACAATAATTCACCATGAAATAATGTATGTTTTCCAGGATTTTTGTTCATACTATACCTTATTGCATAATGCAAGTTTTTTATTCATTAGATAATAGATACTTCAGGTAATGAAAATTCATTCTGTGTAGCAGAAATACCAGGAAGAAGTGGCTTCTTGTAACTGTTCAAGGGCTCAAAAGTGGATACTTGTACGCTTTCATGTTTGATTCTTGTTCCACATCACTTCAGAAGCATAATTTTTGTTGACAGAAAATTGGCCAGGCTTAATAAAGCAAGGTATTTCTGTATCAACTTCTGGGTTCTTTCTAATGTATTGTCATTTTTGAAGCTAATCGACTTCGTAGACTAGATATGTTGGGACCAAGTTTTCAAAGACTCCTAGCTCAGTAAAAATAACCCATAGGAAAGTTGTTTGTGTGTTTGTTTTATAATAGAAAAGATTAATCTGACTTACTTTCCAGCACACCGCTGTATGTTTTCTGTCAGAGCACCACTGTATGTTATTTCAGGGACAGAAAGGACATAGTTAAACTCCTGGTTCATGTGACCCTTCTGGTTGTAACTCATGGGTAACACTAAGGCCCTTGCCTGGAGAAGCGGAGAATCTCAGTACATCTTCTAGTTTGTGTAACAAGAGGATGGAGATCTGACCCACTTGATGCAATTCCAGATCCCCTTAGAGATTTTCTGCTTCCATTGCCATGGCAGCTGCATAATTTCTGCTCCTGCTACCACCAGAGAAACCAGAGCTCCAAGAGCTAGAGTTGTTCATTCTGAGGGCAATAGATATACTAATTCCCTTGGATGTTACTGTCTCCCATTTTGTTTTGCAAAAGGAAGCAATTCACCCAAGATGACTTCAGAGTCAGCTTGTCAGAAGATATTATGTAAATTGGCAAATCACATGGGCTTGTATTTAGAGCAGACAACTGAAAAGAGGGAAGTGTTTAGCTCTAGTGTAGTATGAATTAACTGCCTGACTTTGAGGCATAAGATTGTCAAGTGACTTGTGCATTCAGATGAGGTGTAAAATTGGAGGAAACCAATCATGTATCAAAACTGAAGTATCCAAGATAAGAAATGCTATATATTTCTGTGTAGGCATGTATAAAAAAAATAGTTCCTATACACGAGCAGGCATATACTTCTCATTCGTATCCTCTCATTAAGCTGTCCCAGGGAAGCTACCTCATACTTCACAAAACTGGAGTTTATAAACCATATGGTTGTTTCCACTTTAAAATCTCTCAAGCTCTCTTTCCTTTCTTACAAAACATTCAATCCTGCAGCTTTCTCAGGAGCAGCCTGACAAAGCCCTGGGGAGGGAATTGGCACCATGTGCTTTCAGAAGGAGATCCTTTAGGCCCACTGATTTACAGATTCATGTAGCTCTCGTTTTGCATTAGATTTCTTGCTAATGATCAGAGGCAGCATGAGGCTGATTATTGAAAGGGCAGTCACTGCTCGGAGGTCAGTTGTTCTTCTGGATCTGCAGACAGAAAGGCCATCACAGCTCCAAGATCTGCAGGTAAAAGAATTGCATAAAGATGACTCCAGTGTGAGATCCCAAACTTGCTCAGCAGCTCTGGAAATGCCTTTGGAGAGCACAAGAGTCTCTTATCTCAGCTGCAGTCTGAGGTCCAAAGAGAGTGGGCTGAGAGACGTGAAAAAAGACCTAGTGCCCAGCACCACAGTGGAGGCAATTGCCATTGTGGTATGTGGTACATTTGGGTCCCACTGAATTATTGGCCGTAAACACCAATAAAGGATGAGTAGAATCTTCTTGCAGCACAACCAAGTTCACTAGAATTCAGGGAAACTACCTTTCAAGAGGTCAGTAATTGAAGGAGCGAGGATTACTGTCTCCTAGAACAGCTCTATGTGGCTTGGGCAAGGAGGCCTGGAGCATGGTAGCCTCTCCTCCACAGAGCATTCCTCCAGAGCCTTGGCAGTCATGCATTCACTAGCTGTTGGGCCTACGGAGTTGGGAACCATGCCTGTTGCCATACAGCTGCCACATCTTGATGGTGTTACTTTCTAATGGCTAATGTAGAAGCAGGATGAAGTAATTGAGCAGCAGCAGGCCCAAGAGGAGAGGGATCTGGGCCTGCTCCTTTGAAGATGATGCTCCTCACAGAATAGTAGTAGTGGGATGGAAATATCATATTTTGCATATCAGCATTTTGGAAGATTTCCATACGTGTATTTCAGTGAGTTGCAGCTTATTTAAGTGTTCCATAAGTACTCCAAATTCTCAGGCAGCATTTGGCTTCCTGTGAGTGCTACAAACCACCCCCAGTATAACCACTGAAATGATTTCTCAGTTTCTGCAAATGAAAACGGGACAAATACTTCCCATGGCTCCATTCTATCACTGCACTCTCCCTCTCCCATGCTGCAGAAAGGCAGAGAGCAAGCACTTCTCAAATGGGTCGAGGGAAAACCTCTTATACAAGCGCTGAACAAACCAGTTTCAGTCTGTCCCTTCCTCCCTGTCTCCTCTGCCCTTTGCAACCTGGAGTTAAGAAAGCACTTCATCTGATAAGGCTGAGAAAGGTCAGAGCACTGGGTTTAGCATTTTACTGGAAGAATAAGCAGCCCGGCTCTCTGGAGTGCCAGGGACTGTGATCTACTGGCCTCCACACAGGACCAGCAGCTATAAATTCCCAAGTCTTAATCCCCATACTGACAATTACTTCTCCTGAGACCTTGAGAAATTGCTTAACCTTTCTGCTTCTGCTTTCTCCTATGGTGAAACTGGGAATCCTGCTTCAAGGGGCTGTTGTGTTTGTTAATTATTTAACACATGTGCTGAAGCGTCCTGTGGATGTTTGTTGTATTCTTGGTTTTTATTGGTGCCTAATGCAGCCGGTCACCGTGTTGCATGGACCTTCAGAGCTTGATGGTAAGCCCCAGACAGCAGTCTCATCTCCAAAGAGGCCATCCGGCAGGCTTGGAGGAAATCCATCCAGGACTGAATGGAGGAGGCTGAAGGTGACCATTGGCCTGGCAGCCTATCTATCCTGTGGGATGTACTGCAAGAGCAGTTTCTAGGGTGGAGGGAAAGAAGGAGCATGGACATTGTTGTTGATGCTTCAGATCGCAAGGAGTTTACATTCCCATTCTTTGCTTCATTGCCTGCTGCAGAAAGCAGGGCTGTGGCTTGGAGGCTGAGCAATGCTTCTCCGAGCTGCAGATCGACAATGTGGGATGCTCTGCTGCTTCTTGTTCAGGTCTGCATGCAAAAAGTAAACCCAGACCTCTAACTTCAAAGGAGGGTTGGATCTGGTCCTTCACAATAGTTGCACTATGAAAAGGGGAAGAAAGAAAGAGGCAGCAGTACATGATCCGACTGTTTCACTTCTCTCTGCACTTGCATATCAGTGTTACTTCACGTGCCATTAATTAGACTTAATAGCCTATACTTTATCTCCCTTGTCATAATAAATTAAGTGTGAAAAATTTCAACAGGAAAGCACTCAAGTGATCTCAGCCTTAGCAGGCTCAGTTTTCCTGAGACCTGAATTCAGCAGAGTGCTTTAGCATCTGCTTAAAGTTCAGCATGCTCTTATCTGAGCTGCAGCTTGAGTTGGTGCCAAGCTAAGGGCAAATCTCTGAGGTTCGAATGCTCAGCCCTCCCAACTGAAGTTGGTAGCCCTGCCCCAGGCAAATGATTGTCTCCATCCCGGTGGTGGCATTGCTTGCTTAAAGAAATAGATGGTGAGTGCCTTTCCTTTGTCACTGATCTTCAGCTTAAGGGGAAGTCTTTCATTTGGAACCCAAATTTTCCAGCTCAAGTGGCTACATTTTGGCTTCCAAATCTGGAAGCTCATATTTGAATTTCTAGTTAGGCAGAAAAACAGCTCTGAAAACTTTGGCTCCAGGCAGAAACTGCATTTCAAATAAGCCAGCCCGAGCAAACATCACATAAGTGTGTATCGTTCAGCCCTGGGGAGGAGGCGAGCTCTCAGAGCTGCTCCCCAGATCTTTTTGGTTCCAGCTTGGGTCATAGATGCTCAGTCTCACATTCTCACACTTGAAGGATGTGAGCCACGAAAGTCCAAAACCTGAAAGAGGGCAGAGGCAGCACAGCAGGAAGAGGTCTCCACTTTCCAGAAAGCATCTAAAACTAGATCAATGCCAGATTTTGCATAAGGTCACTTGAGTTGGAGACTCTGTCCTCTCCGCTAAAGCCAACTGAAGATCTGAAGGCTCCCAGATCTTGCTGAAAGTGCTTAACACCTCAAGGGTTCTAAACTGTGCACTATAAAAATACTATTTGGAGCTTTTGAATATTTTAGCTTCTGGTCCTGGCCCAAATTTGGAAGAATAAATGAGCTTAAAACAGGAAGTAGAAAACTAACGAAACCAAGAGCTCGTCAACATCTCAAAGGGTTTGACGTGAGTTATGTTTGAGGGGGGTTGTTCAGGCGTGCTTCAGGTTTTATTCCAAATGTGTTTATAAACTGCAAAAAAAAAGAGCACTGATGAAAAAGCAGCACGGCACAAAATAATCTAAGTTTGTGACTTCAGAGCAAAAAGTAGAAATTTGTGCTGCTGTAAAGATTCCTGCTGTGCTGAGGTCTGAGGTCTTTATTGGTGAACTCCTGCAGGAACAAATAGCAGGCAAAAGCATGACTTGAACAGAGTTGCTTGTTACTGCTGCAACCGGAATTCAGCCCCTGCCACTGCCAATTAGAGGGCTAATTGAGAACTGGATCCTGAACCCTTTCGGAAATTGCTATCTCGAGGAAGTTTCCTGCCTCTCTTGATGGTGGTGAGATACAGAGCCAGGGCAAGCTTGTGCTGACAGCAGCTGGGAAAGGCACCATGAAGGGATGTGCTGCTCAGGAAGAAAAGCATGATGCTTCAGTAATCATGCAAAGATTTAAAAAGCACATATTGTCTGGAAGAAAACAAGAATGTACTTTTGTTTTCTTAAATGTAGGGGCTCAAAGACCAGAAGCAAGTTATGGCTTAAACTGCTGAGCTTGTGTCATTAGAAATCATAGAATCACAGCTAGAATCACAGCCCAATGGCTTGGGTTGGAAGGGATATTGGAGACCATCCAGTTCTAATACCCTGCTGTGGGCAGGGCTACCACCCACCAGATCAGACGGCCCGGGGCCCCATCCAACCTGGCCTTGAGCATCTCCAGGGATGGGGCGCCCACAGCTTCTCTGGGCAGAATCTCCTGGAATATGGCACACCGGCCTTTTCCCACAGCAGAAGCAATTCAGGCTCTCTCTGAGGAAGCTTAAGATAACTCTACTTATTTAGAAATTCTTCCAGGGTGTTCCATTTAGTATTCAGGAACCCATCTTTAACACCTTCCTTCTTTATCTACAGCCTCACTCCAAAAGCTGGCTGAGCTGATTAGTTGTTAAGATCTCATATAACCAGGACTCTCACATGAAATCAAAAGATTAAATCTAGATTAAATCTGATTGCCCACTGGTGCAACTTCACTGAAAGTGTTTAAGCTTAAGCTAGGGATGAATTTGGCTCACAGTCATTAATTGGTTTGCGTAGCTCACAATTCTTTGCCTGAAAGACATTAAATACTCATTTACTTCTTGCAAAACAGTTTTACATCATGGCCAGAACCTGGAATGGAAAGAAAGCAGCCTTTCAGTATCTATAGGGGGCTATAAGAAAGAGAAAGAAAGACTTTTTAGCAGGGTTCACTGTGACAGGACAAAGGAAAATGGTTTCAAACTAAAATAAAGGAGATTTAGATTGGACATAAGGAAGTTTATTTTCAGTAAGGGTAGTGAGGCACTAGAACAGGTTGCCCAGAGAGGTGGTGGATGCCCCATCCCTGGAGACACTCAAGGTTGGACTGGATGGGGACTCTGATTGAGCTGTAGGTGTCCCTGTTCATTGCAGGGAAGTTGGACTAGATGCCATTTAACAGCCCCTCTCAACTCAAATGATTCCATGATTCTCCGATCCAGAAAGATCCAGATTCTCTGATTCCATAAAGAGAAGAAAACTACCAAAAACTGGATTGCAGAAAGCTGTAATCCTCAGGGAATTCTCTCCTATATGAAATGGTACTGTCTCAGTAGTAGAAGGTTACTCAGGTTATATTAACAGAGCTAATATGGAATGTGAAATCGATCTTTTGTTGTCTTCAGCAATGCAAAGTTCCCTCTGCTTCTGGTAGAAGTAGGGTTGAATTCCAGGATAGGAACATACCTGAACCACCACCCCAACATGAAACATCACGAGCCGTTATTTTTTTCCTCGGTTACTTTTCCAAGTTTGTTTGCCAGACTCTGTATTTTTCTGCTATGTCTGGAAACAGAAGTGCAGAAAGACAGTATGAAGAAAGAGGATTTTTCTCCTAGGATTCCTGACCTGAGTAGAAATAGGCAGTATCAGAAATAGTGCAAAACCCATCTCCCTTGAAAACTTTCCAGCCCATTTTTGCAGACTGTAGGCATTCGGGCAGTCCAGATGAACTCTGGATAACCACGCAAGTTTTTGGGTTTGCCCATCGCTAAAAATATCACAGACTGCAGGGCACTGTCTTGATCTGAGCCTCCAAGCATTTTGAAATTCACCCAACCCTGGTTGAAGTGATCATTATAATCTGGCAGGGAATGCAATCTGGGTTCCAAACTGTAGTTATTTTTAAAATCATCTTGCCAAAGCCCTGTTGGAGACTGAACAGAAAAGCCATTTTACTCTGAACAGAAAGATCAATAATTTCTTATTCTTGATGAAGTACCTGTTTATGAGCAGCATATATAACAGCACATTTCTGTAGGTAACTTACATACAGCTAAGCATTCGTTAATATTTGTTATCTTGCAGTAGAGTCCAAAATAATAGTAATAATGATTTAAAACCCCTCCAAATTCAGTTACAATTTTTAGTTGCCGCCTACTCACAGCCTCCCACACACTCCAGGAAGCCAGCTAACTTTCCCTGCTGCTCTGCAATGAGCTCTTCACAAGCACAAGCACATTTCTACTCTAAACAACAAAGCTGAAGGTTTCCCTGTGCACATGCCTTTCCTGTTCTCTCTTATCAATGGGGCCAAAGATAGCAAGCCCTATAGTGGGCATGTGCATCAGCAAGTCAGGTGAAATGAAGGAAATGAAGCCTGGATGCATATGATGCATTTGAGAATTCCCTTTCCAAACAGCCTGGTGTTCCTAGACATAGAAAAAAAATGTTAAAGAGCAGCTTGCAAAGGTGGTAGTGTGTAGCTTGTTACTGGGGCCACCCCACTTGGGATAGCACTTGGTTAAGCTGAGACTCACGTGTAGTGTGGCAATGATAACGGGAGTGTGTGATCAGTGCAAAGATGACCCTCGACAGAAATCAGTGAGATTTCATCAGTAATACCAGTATTAAAGTGTGTGGAAGGAGTAACTTTTGGATGGAGGAGTATGGCTGGCAAATCTCTTACTATTTTTATCTTCTACCTGCATGAGACAATGATGGATCATCTGTGTTTAATAGGAATTTATGACCCAAAGAGTGATATTTAAAGGGCTCAATGATGCATTTAATAACCAAACATTCTTCCTGATTAGTGCTCATTTGATCTCTTGAGGAAAGTGCTCCCTCTGACTCAGATCTAAAAAAAAAGCACCCTTGTCTCCCTATAGCTTGCGCCGAAGTGCAGAGACATACCGACCTCAGGAGCATCTGAGAAATTAATTTCTCCTGAGAACGTGTGAACTGTGTAGCTTATACTCTTTTGATTGCTCCCTCTTTCTGCTGCTCTCCTTTTAGAAGGATGCAGAAGCTGGAGAGTAGAAGTCCTGCTGATCCTTCATTAAACATATTTTTTCTTTGTCAGATTGATCAAGACTCTTCAATAAATCCACTCTTTGTGGTTGCTTCACCATTTGCAAAGGTGAGCAAAATTGATTGCAAGTAAACTACATGATTTTAGTCATTTAGATAAAAATGTGAAGTAATGAACCTGCGTTGTTTGGCAGAGGTTGTGTTTCTCCTTTCTCTTTTTTTGGGGGGTTGTATTTTCACCAATATGCTTGCTCAGATTCCCAGCTCTAAATCCGATGGACAGAGAAGAAATAAAGCAATTAGAGAATGGAAAAAGAAGTATTATTTTTTGGCACTGGTAATTCACTCCCAGGAGAATTACTCTTTGTCCAGTATTTCTAGTCCCAAAGATGACGCATCAGGCTGCCCAGAGAAGCTGTGGTGCCCCGTCCCTGGAGGTGCTCAAGGACAGGTTGGATGGGGGCCTGGTCAGCCTCAGCCGGTGGGTGATAAATGTCAGGGGGTTGGGACTGGATGGGCTTAAAGGTCCCTTTCAACCCAAACCATTCTGTGATTCTCTGATGACTCACTGACGGGGAGCATGCAGTGCCCTATGAAGAACTGGTCATTCACACCAGTTTGTGTGGAGCCCTGGTCATTTCAGCAGTGAGACTGTGTTGTCCACAGTATTCAGAGGCAGCAAGAGCTGGTCACAGTGCTTCTGGGGACCTAAAGCTCTGCCGTGCTCCATGGTACTCAGTATAGTGTGAGTTACAAGTTCCATTTTGTCTTGCCACTTCAGTGATGAGTGTAGGATACGTGTTCAAGATGTTTGTACCATGTACTTAGGAGGGCCACTATTAATCTAGCTAAGGCTTCTCTTTTCTACTCCAAACTCCTCAAAACCTTAGAAATCTGTTTCAGTGAAAGCCTCAGGAGTGCGCCCACACCTATCTCCCTGTCATCCTAACATAAAATGACGGCTGCAATCCATATATTGCATCATTTTTACTCTACTGCAGGAGCTTTGAAAGCAGGATCTGTACCAGAAAGCCATCAGTTGATGAATGGTGGCTGTTTCCTCCTTGTTTACTCTGTGACAACCTTCCTAAGTTAATCGCTGTCAGACAGACATGAGCAAACAAATCTTTGCCCAACTCAACAGCCTTATGTTCTCCTACAACACAAGTTACTGTGACATGGCCAATGAGGGAAAACAGTGATGTCCTTCTTTTGGGGTTTCCTACAGTTTTTCCCATGCCAGAGAGGGGATTTACCGCCACAGCAGAGTCTTCTCTCCCCAAATAAGTGCTAGCAGCCTTTGGATCTTTTCCTTTTTCCATTCCCCTCAGAAAGGCAGCGTAGCTGCAGTGATAAAAATAAAGCAATTGAAATGTCCCCGTGAATCCAAGCCCGGTTTAACTCAGCAGAGGGGCTCTTCAACCACTGCCTTTTGTCAGTTAGGCCTGGTGCTGAAACCCGTACTTGAATTTCAATATTTTTATTTATTTAGGCTTGATTTATCTCTAAGTTTATCCTAGGTTTGCTTTTGAAGCTCATTCTTTACCGCATCACAATAAAAACATTATTCAACACATGGCTCCCTACAGAAAGGGTTTTTTATAGCAGTTGATATGAGAAGTCATTTATGAATGTTGTTTGTATACTGTGCTACTCTAATGCCCTGTAAATAGAAGAACTATATATTCTCCATAGCTCTATCTAAAGCTTTACAGAGCAGTACCCATTCACTGAACCAGTCCTGTCTAGTGTGTGACAGATTGACACATACACAAATTCATTCTCATTGTATGCGAGATACCAAAATAAAAGCACCTTTTATACTTTCTGCAGAACATTCCACCTTAAAATGGGTCCAGGTAGTTTCAGGGTAGATGCAGATGAATTTTCTGCTGTTCCTATTGCTGCAGTTCTTAAATGTATTACTCATTCAGAGTGATTGGTATCGTGTTCTGTCCACATTGCTTAAAAGCCACTGTCTGTTCGTCTGTCTGTTAATCTGTTTTGGCATCTTGTGGAGATGGAGATACAGAAAACACTTTGAGTTTCTGTTGAAGTAGCGACAGGAAAAAAAAAAAAAAGAATCATAAAAAAGGAGCTGCTTGATCTCTGGATTCATATACTTAAAAAAAAAAAAAGTCTGTACCACTGAGATGGCTGAATGGCCGAAAGAACAGGTTTTTATATTCTGCCAGCAGTGTGCTATAAGCGTGGTACGTTTGTTTCTGCCTGATTAGTCAGATGCTGGGCAGGGGAACCAGGAGGCGACGCAGCGGTAGAGGAAGAAGACGCTCTCCGTAAGATCGTGACCTCCATTCCAGTGTCATTTCACACCTCAGGCAGTGATCTTATTACATCTCATAAGCTAGGCAAGGTCAGCCCTGGTCAGGCTAAGTGCTTGAATAGGAAACTTCTAAGGAAAAACTCAGGTGCTATGGAAAGTGTGGCTGGTGGTTGGCTAGGTGACATTATTCCCTTGGAGTTGCTACAAAAGATGTGCTCTCTTAAGAAGCCTCTGAGCATCCGCTGTTCCTCTGCTCTGTGCTTCTCCTTGCTCCGGCCACTAAGGCACTGAGAGTCCAACCCGGGTGCAGCCACAGGGCAGTTATTATAGAATCCTAGAATGCTTTGAGCTGGGAGGGACCTCAAAGACCGCCATTAAAAGCATTTCTTTGCAGTTCTCCTCAGAGAAGAAGTGTGAGCACCCTGTGGCCTGCCCAGACTCTCAGTTGGGTGAACACACGTGTCCTCAGCAACTTCTTCCCTGCAGTTCCACAGGAGGGGTTGCATTTTGCATTACCCTTCTTGGAAAGCAGCCCCAGCAGTGCGGACTGCACGCTCCCTCCTCAAGCACCGTGCAGATAAGGGCTGGGCAAATCAAACATGTGTTTGTTGAGAAAAACACTCTACTTCACATGGATGCTTACGCAAGAATGGGAAGTACTGAAAAGACAAGAAATTCCCAAACAGAAATGCCCCTGGCACTCCCACTTCTGCCCTTTCATCAGTTGTCCCAACCACAGGTTGCCTTCTTTTCCCAGGAGCCTCAACTCAACTGGGACACAAACTGCAATGGAAAGTGGGAGAGACAGGGCGAGGCTCATATGCACTGCCAGCTCCTTCCTGCAGATGAGGCAAAGGTGTCTGTATGGGGTCAAGCTGCACAGTATCTGTAATCAATAGCATGATATTATTAAAGTATTGTGATACTTCTCCTAAGAAAGACAAAGCAGAGCTTAGAAATCAGCCTGGAAGGAAGAAGTGTAGTGGTGAACCAGTGAATAAAGCCAAGATATCCCACAAAAAATAAAAAACATCCTCCTATCCAAATGTCTAATGACTGCTGTACTCTAAAGTATGCAGATATATGGCACTATGTGTACAGGGGTGCTTTATTAGTGGGGTCTGCATTTTAATGCTTCATTTCAGCCTGGAGAAGAGAAGGGTGTGGGGTGACCTCATGGCAGCCTTTCAGTGCCTAAAGGGAGCCTACAAACAGGAGGGGAGTCAACTCTTTACAAGGGTAGATAATGGCGGGACAAGGGGAAATGGTTTTAAGTTGAAAGAGGGAAGATTTAGGTTGGATGTCAGGGGGAAGTTCTTCACTATGAGAGTGGTGAGGCACTGGAACAGGCTGCCCAGAGAGGTTGTGGATGCCCTGTCCCTGGAGGTGTTCAAGGACAGGTTGGATGGGCAGCCTGGTCTAGTGTTAGATATGGAGGCTGGCGGCCCTGCATGTGGTAGTGGGTTGGAGCTTGATGATCCTTGAGGTCCCTTCCAACCCAAGCCATTCTATGATTCTATGATTTCCAACTGGAAAGTGTGTTACTTAAAGTTTAATTCTGAATTTTCCAAAGTAGAAGTTTCCCAGTGCCACTGTATGTCTCTCAGTTGCAAAACTAATGGTGATACAAATGATCTGAGGGAAGCTGTCAAAGTCCTAAGGACAAACCAGCTCAGGCCAGCCAAAAAATCTGGGGGGGGGGGGAGTCTTCAGATTAAAGATCCATTCCATTCATGGACCACAAAGGAGTCCTTTAGAAGAGAGTGTTGCTGTTACGAACCAGAAGTCTGAAACCTTTGTCTCCATGAGTGTTTCACAACTACTAGCCTTAGCTTCACTGCTCATGGCTGGAAGTTCTTCACAGCTGCCTCCTTGTCAACATGAACCAGCAGTCAGAAACAAACAAAAGTTCCACCTGAGATTCTTTAAAAATATCCCTTGTATTTGATGCTTGCCCTCCTGGTCGCCTGTCAAATGCCATGCTCAACATGGCATTACACGAACAATAGTCATTTTCTGAAATAGAACCTCTCTCAAATCTCCTTCATTTGTGTTTGTTGCTGTTGTGACTCTTCACCTGCTGGCCTTTATCTAGCAAAGTAAGGTGAGTTCAAAGGAGACTCTGGAGGCCTGTAGCGATTTTAATGACGAGGTGAAGTTGGAAGGTCTTGTGTATTATGAACTTAATAGGGCATTCTTCTCATTTACACTGACATCCTTTACATGGAGTTGTGAAAAGGGAAAAGTATAGACAAGTGATCACAAGCAATTGGTTTATTAAGAAATAACTGCCCCTTGGCTGTAAATGAAGGCCCGGTGAGGCAAACAAATATGTGATGTAAGCCCACATAATCCTACTGTAGTTACAATAAGCTCGAGTCCCCATTGTCTTCTCCAGCTTGCTTTGCTTTGCTGTATGAAGCCATCAGATAAAGAACAATGCCAAGAATCAATAACAGAGCTGTGTGAATACCTGATTTTTTTTTTTTCTGGCTATGCTGAGATGTCATGAGAGAAATTCATTTACAGTTGAGCAGCAATAAATCATTTCCAACATATTTGGCAACTACTTTAAGTTGGCTGTAGCATTTTCTTCAGCCTCAGATTAAGTATTTTTGGGTGACTTCAGCATCCAGAAGTTTTTAAATTAAAAACTCAGTGGAGGTAAATATCGGAAGTGGCATTTTTTTTTAAATATTTAAATGAAAAAAAAAGAAATGGTTTTTACCAGAAAGCAGTGTTTGCGGTAGCACATATGATCTGCTGAAATTTTCAAGCCATTTTGCCATCACAAAATCACACATTTTTATCCATGAAAATATACTGCTACGAAGGAATTTCCCAGGTCTCAACTCAGTATCTGTGTTCCCAGTGTTGATGCTGGAGCTGTTTATGCTGGGCACTTCATGCACCTGTAGAAAACCCAAAATGGTACGCACAAAACCATTACAGGCATGCAGCAAGGGCCTTTATTATAGAGCATCTAGGGAGATACGGTGCTTTCTTTTGGAGTTTGGGGTAATTCTGCAGAGATAAAGCTATTATCCAAAGGACCGAATATCACCTCTGTTGAAGTAACTTTTTCTAAGATTAAAGTGTCACACAGCTTCCATGGCAAATATTTTCTTCAACAGTTCTGAAGACCTAAACTTTTTCGAGATGAGTGTGTAAATTCATCAGTGCCTGCTTTCCCAGAGGCTGGGACTGACTATTTTAAGATTGCACTAAGAGACAGACAATACACTGGGGCTTGTCAGGAAATGGAGTCAAACCAAGAGCTCAAGTTAGCGTTGCCAGCCAAAAATAAGTAGCTGAGTAACTGCATGTTATTAAAGGAAATACTTAGTTTAATACATTCATTCTGTTCCAGGAAGTGATGTCAAGCTATTGTTAATGGGAAGTGGTAAAATCCAATGTAGTACAGTGGCTGGGAAGTCTGTCAGTGTCTGCAAGGCTTCCCCAGCACCTTTCTGGATGCACTTGGCTGTTCACCTCCCCTTCCCCACCCTCCCCTATTTATTCCCACAACATCCTGTCATGTGGCGACCAGCGACACTGAGAAGGAACGTTCCTTTATGAAAGCCACACAGAAGAACAGGAATACAGATGTCCCCTGCGCTTCTTCATAGAATCACAGAATTACAGAATGATATGGGTTGGAAGGGACTTTAAAGAACATCTAGTTCCAACCTCCCTGCTGTAGGCAGGGGCACCTCTCAGTAGACCAGGTGTGCAACCAAGAGACCTGTGCTTTGCAACTAGTTTTTAGGTCTGCCAGGCTGAATAAACAAGATGATTTTGGACTGCCTGTTTATTTGTCTTCTCTACAAATAAGCAGGAAAAAGGTAGTCTGCCTTTTTCTTTTCAGAAGGTGCTTCTTGAACTGAGATACACCAGGTCTCCGTTTTCACTTAAGTATTCCTGCTGCTGGTAGAAGGGTTGCCCCATTACTTTGGAAAAGCAAACATGAAGTTCACAAAAGGCAAGCAGGGAGGCAGGCAGGTCAATCAAAGAGTTCATGTCTGATTAGCTGCCTGATAACATTAATGCACCATCACTGCAATAGGGTAATACTTGAAGCAGGTCATAAGGAGCCCAACCACACAGGCTGGAATATACACAACACTGAGTAACCTGAACATGTCTGCAACAGCAGCTATCAGAGCAAAGGGAAGCAGTGGGAGAACGGGGCTATTTCTGTAGGGAAAGCCCCAGCACAGCTCCTGGAGCAGGAGCTGAACCCGTCCAGGGCCGAGCAAGGAGAGCAGCTGTAGGAGAGAGAAACAAAATCTGTTCATTTGTGACCCAAAAAAGGACAATTTGCAGAAAATGTTGTGTCTGTCTCCTCGTGGATGCAAGACTCCAGAAAGACAGGTATGTTTCTGAACCTGAGGAAGAAGCAGAGAGTTCTGCGACGGTGCCATGAAGACAATCTCCTCCCAGTGGCTGGATTTGTAGATCCATTACTGGGTGAGGAAGCTTGACAGCCAGGCACATGCTGAAATTCACCGTGACTTTGTTCACAGTGGGATGCGCGCTCACACTGACCATCAGCCAGCAGATCCACTTCTTGGTGAGCCGGGAACAGAGCTTTTCATGTTCAAAGGGGACAGGAGGTTTGAAGGTTTGGAGGCTGGCACTGGGTATGAAGGTGCCTGCCTCTGATCTTCATATGCCTCAGTTCTTCCTGGAAAATCCAAGCTAATTGATGTTTTAAAAGACTATTTAATTTTAAAACCTTCCCCCCCCCTTCTCCCTTACCAAGCCGGCATGGCTTTCATCACAGAAAAGGTGTGTGCTATGTGAAGAGAAAGTAAGGAAATGTCAGGCAGATTCTTGCAGGTACTAAAAATAGTGTGCAGGGGACAGCAAACGAAGTCACTTCTCAGAAGACAGGGATTGAGTGGCTTCCACTCTATGGGGCTTTGCTTCACGCAACTAATTAATGTTTGTAAAGCACTTTGAAGATGAAAAGCACCAAATTATCACTAAGTTTAATTATTTGCATGGTGTTACTTAAGATTTCCACTGCCTACCTTCAAACTCTTCCCTCTACATGACAAGCAGGTGGAAGAATTCCAGGTAAAGCTTCTGGCATTGGTGTGAGGACTGCAGGCAAGGAGCAGAGTGAGAGCAAGGCCTTGCACTGCAGCCTTGTGTTCTGTGATTGGAGGTGGGCTCCACCTGTGGGCCTTGACATGAGCCTTACTGGGCCTGGGGATCTCAGAGGCACCCAAGGAGTTTCTACTGAGTTCCTACTGACTTCCAGCTCCCTTTAAAGTTAGAGTGTGTAATTAGCGCTCTTTTAGGTTGGCAATTCAAAGGAAAGCAATTTTGGATAGGACATCATTTGCATTGCACAGTCTTATTTCTAACACATGCAATTAACAACACGGATAGAACATGAACTTTTGCTGCTAATGGTGTGAATGCTAATTAGCAACCTTTTTAGTAAACATGTTAAAAACATGACTACAAACTCAGATGCAGGTGTACCAATGGGAAGAAATGTAAGAAAAACGATCACTTACATAGCAACCTGCACCATCTGGAAAGGAAGAGCTTCTAAAAACACGGATAAATTCACTGGAGCAGCTCCTCCAGTGAGATAAATCAACACAGCTCCATAGATTACACACTGTCTTTTGAGATGGACCAACACTGTTCACACTGACACAACCAATGTTCTCTCTCTTTTCAAATGAAGTTGTTAAAAGATCCTCGTTGTATTATTACACCTGTCTCTGCAAGTGAAGCGTTTTACTTTTTTAAATAGCATCCCTGGGGGACATTTAATTTTGAATGATTTTCTCATTAAAAAGTATGGTTCTTCTCATGAGAAACAGAACGTCCTAGTAAAATAGGACATGACAGGGCCAGAGATTTATGGTTCAACACAAGGATTGAAATCTTGATTACCGCATAGAAGTGTCTGCAGAATTAATGACAACTTTGGGTTCTCTGCTCATCTCAGTGGGATGCTGCTCATCGTTTTCTGATGATTAAGAAAGAAAGTGTTCCTTAGCATTTGTAAACTCTCAGCAGAAACTTAAAATTAGCTGTAAGGATGAAAGAGCCACATCTGAAGGAGATAGCTCAGGTTTTTGCTCAAATCAAATTTGGAATGAGTTTGGGAAACTCGGTTTCCTGCACCCTCTCTGCACCGCCTGATTTGGCTGCAGCCAGGAAAACCAAAACTTGGAGGTCATATCCAAAGCTAGTATATTCTCAGGACTCTCCCATGAGATTTTGCAAGACTTGCAAGCCAGCATCCAGCTCAGCAAGGTTTGTACGCACACACACACACACTAGAGAAGCTCTGGAAATGTTGGGAACCTCCTGTAGTCCGCAGTGGGCAGGGTCCAGGAGGTTTTGCAGTGGAAGGGGCTTTGGGTGTGGAAGTTGCTTGCACCCACGGCACTTCTAGGAGCTGTGCGATCTGACCCTCTGCTTTTAGGAAGAGATTGAAAGCTTCTGGCAGTGAGGGCTCCCTGTGACAAAGACGTAAATGTTTGTACAAGAGCAAATGAGCATAGCTTTCCTTCTTTAAGATCCTGAGACACCACAGAGTGTGTTCATACTTAGACAATCAAGAACAGATTTGTTGTTTTCTTTTTCAATGCATAACATAAGACGACCAGGGTCTGCTCTAGCAGTGGTGCATTTCTGTAGTGGGCAGTGAAGCCATACATGTACAATATATTTTTTTCCCTTTTTATCTGCAGTGCAGATTGCTATTACACATTCTGCACTTGTTTCTCACACACGATTCCTGCAGAAATCAATGGAAGTCCTATGTGCGGGAAAAGGCACAGAAAGTGCAATGGAGATTTGCACCACGGATTAAGAGATTCTCGGTGTTGATCAAAGAGGAATTTTGTCCGAGGTTTGTAAAGCACTTTTGAATCCTCCTTGATGAAAGACTCTATAAAAATGTAAAGCTGCTGTTGTTGTTAATGTTCCCTTGGTACGTAACAGGAGAATAGATGCTGAAATTAAAGTCACATATATTAATATTGATTAAGAAATAAACAAATTCTTCCAGAATTTGATCTGCCTTTCATTACGTGCCCTTGATCTTCCATTTTCAAGCAGGGCATGGTTATGTCCTGGAAAACCACAGCCTTGAACTCCACCAAACCACAACTACAGATTATATATCATTATATATAATTTTGGAAATCCGTCTGGGATACACCATAAAGCAAGAATAAAAGGAAAACTGTGAGGACATTTGTATTTGTCAGTGTCTCCCTAGACAGAGCCCTGAGGATATGATATTCTTAGAATAAAGCTTTCATTTCACAGTGCATCAGTGGGAAAATTAACAAGCTCTCCTCGTACTGTTCCATAATTCATTTTCTTTGTTTTAGATATTGAGCAGCGCTGGTACAGTAACTTAAACAGATAGGGGAGATTTTAAGCACAGATTTGAATTCTGGCTGGTTTGGGTTGTTTAGCTTTGTTTTGCTTTCTTCCTTTCCTTATCCTGCAGGTTCCCACTATCTAAATAAGAAGTTGCCTCCATTTATTTCAGCACTTGCCTTTTAAATGGAAAGTGCCAAATACTGTTATAACAGTTTAAAATATATCACAGCAGGCTCACTTCAGTTAGTTCCAGGGATGCACACTGCTTCTCCCACTGTGCCAGCAGCGGCACTCCATCTGTGGGAGGAAAGAGCCCGCTCGTCCCCAGCCATGGCAATGGGAAGCCAAGACACCGGTGAGCTGGAGGAGACACTCCTTGGGGAGGGAAGGCTACCACTCGCCCTCCATCTGAACCTCAGTGAACAATGGCAATTGCCTAAAACGACAGCAAGTTTTGCTGCTCTTTTCTGGAAATACAAAGTTAGGCTTTTGAATGAAATTACAGAAACGCTTCTGAAGCGGAGGTAAGGTTCCTCACTTTATTTTCTGCCAATATATTCCCTCTGCCCTTGGAAGTCCTGGGACTCCAGAAACAAAAATGGGAGGCCAGAGCAAAGCTAGCTTTTCGCACTGACAAAATTCATGGTTGAACAACAACGGCAACGAAATATCAAAACTTTGACAGGAAATTGTCATCTGTCTCCTCCAATTCTGCTCGTTTGGGTGCTGGGCAAAGATCCGCACCCCAGCAAAGAGCTAGAGTTTGGCTACATAAATACGTCTGTATAACATCAGGACAGAGTGGTGCAGGTGCTGTGCTCTATGAAGCTTAACAAGGAGCTCCAGCACTTCTCCATTATATCTTTCCTTACAATCCCCCTGCCTGCAAAGTGTCTGGGAACAGAGCAGCATGTGGTTTCTCCCTCCCAAAATCCCCAGGAAAGATTTGTTTGCCAATGGAAAGACTCCTTGTTCATTTGTGAAAAGATTACCTATGTTCTTCTCTTTTGACAAAAAAGTTAAACTCTGGAGAAGAAATATTTCATGGCTAGTGCAAAGCAGCCTACAGGGGACTTGAACAGCTTCGGCTTTCTTCCACCTGACCCTTTCCTTAAGCTATGGGCATAGAGCATCAGAGAAAGCAGAATCCCCAGAAAGAGCCGTTCTGTCAATCTCAGCCATGGTTGCACCAGAAGGAAGATGCAGTTTGAGATGTTACCTGTCATAAATAATGAGAGTCCAGAACAGAAGAACCACTTCATCTTTTACTGTGATCTGGCAGTGAATGGGAAGTTCACTGTTACAGATGCCTTTGACACCCTTATGCAAAATGCTGCTAGCAGCATGGAAGGCTGGGGCCAAATGTATTGAAAATCTCCTTGATGTGAGAAAAAAAAATGGAGTTGCAATCAAAACAGTTGACAAAATCAAATATATTTTTTGGGCATCTGCAGCGGGAAAGCTATCCATGCTCTCAACACATAATCTCAAAGGCTTTCTTGCCAAATCCCCCTTTTTCATCTGTTAGCAGCTGCTAGTACCTCCCAGTGTCATGATGCTGGGTTTATAGAGGGGAGTATGAAACTGGATGGAAGCAGTGTCACGGTGATGTGGGAAAATGCATTCAGTTGGCAATTTTCAATAAGAAGTGATGCTATCTGGTGCAGAGATATCTTTTTCTTTGTGCCCATCTAGACAGTGACAGGCGTGCTGCGGTGTTCTTGCAACGCAAGTGATAGTGGGGGTAGAGCATGCTGAAAGATGTGTTCTTTGCTGGAATAAGCTTCTTCCTTATCACAGCCAGTAATAGCACTGTATTATTTTAGCTTTTGAAAGAGATGAGCCTGTTTTTGCAAAAAGGCAGATGCCCTCAGTTCCCATTGACTTTGAGCACAGCTAGCATTGCTCAGTGCCCTGCAGAAGAAAGGCTCTGGGGGAGTACTGCTAAGGGAGGCTGAGGGGCTCTGACAGTGCTAATCCTTGTAAATGTAGGGGTGCTACACTGCTTGCACAGAGTGTCACTACCGTAGTAGTGCCCCCCGTCCACGATGGAATCCGGTTCTTCCCCACAGCAGACATTCCTCACACTGGTATGGAGCACAGCTGGAGAGGAGATATCTTCTACAGGTTGGTACCTATGCTTGTATAACTCCGTATACTTTAAATACTTGTAGAAATGTCTTTGAACTCTATAAAATTACTGAAAACAATGGGTTCTGAAAGTGAAAGAAACAGCAAGAAAAAAATACTGTACTGCAATTTTCTAGTTCAATGAGTCTGCTTTGTGCCACAGTCACAACTAGCCGTGAACCAGCCCCAGCACTTCCTTTGATGTGTATAAAATGCATTTTTAATTTCACTAGCTTGCTGCTCACTCTTGTTTGAAAGGGTATTTGAAAGGGTAACTGGGAATGGCTAGGTTGCCTTCTCTGCACTTTTCATTGTTTTACTACCTCTCTCCCGTCACCTCTTATTTTTCTCTTGTGTAAAATACAGTCTGAACCTTCTGAATCTTTCCTCACAGAGACCTTTCCATGTCTCAGAACATTACCATCACCTCCTAGACCTCTCTCTGGCTGCCGTTTCTTTTTTTACAGAGTAGGGGCAAGCATAGCCAGAGCTGGACAGGGTTATTGAAGCTAGGCATGTCCCTGCATTTATAAACGCCATTATAGTGTTTATGATGACAAAACATTTATTCCAACATCCACTGTATGGGCTTGCTACAAAGCCCCTTCCTGCCTCTACTGGGAGAACTGCTTGTAACCTTGTGTAAACGGGGACTACTGGGGCTGACAGCTGTTTCCAAGGAGAAGAGATGACAGCACCACAAGGTATCCGTGAGCTGCTTGCTGGGATCTCCCATATTACTGAGTGGATCTTGCTCGGCGCTGGCTTCTCACTCAGGGCTTTGTGTTCCCTCCACCAGATGGACGTTGGCAGATGGCAAAACTATTTTGCTGTTTAATTATTTAAAATGAGGCATGCAAATCAACCTTTGGCATTCAATGACAGAACGTCATCTTTGTGGTCCACATCCCATTTTTGATGCGCTGCCTCTTATTTTCTTCTTTATAAGGCTGCGGATATTACTGTGGTGTGCTGTACTTACATGTGCATCCTGTTCTTTCCGTGGGTCTCCATTAAGGCCATTGCACACTCACTATTGTGCACTGGGACTGCCCTACAGACCATGTTTAGCTATGTGCCAAAGGGACAGCCTACAACCTACAACCAATAGTCCACAACTATTCATGTGAATACTTCCTTTGACTTCACTCACCAGAAATTCATGTTTTCGAGGAAAGCAGGGATCCATTTTTGGTTGTAGAGCTTATTAAAAAAGAGCCGATGCTTGGAGCTGCTGGAAGAGTTGGAAATAGTGCCAGCCTGTCAGTGACTGAGGGCTGGAGGCCGCCCATCCATCAGCACTAGCTTCTAGCAGGAGAGGTTTGTCATCAAACCTGGAGATGACACACTTTTATTTGCCTGGTGCACTGAATCGAATTATTATTTTTACGAACTTTTAGGAAGAGATTTCTCTCATTTTCATCTCATCACCAGCTACTGCCTTGAGGACTTCGCCAGTTAAAAAGTTATTATAATGCATTTGTCTGCTTGGATTGAGATTTCTGTGAGACTGCAGAATATAACATAACAGCAGAGCCCACAAATCAATTGTTGCCAAGAAGTTTCACAGGAAAAAACAGTCCAGAAGCATGACCCATAAACGATATAATTCCCCACAGAATCTCAGTTTCTTCCTTATCCCTCATGTCCTGTGTGACTATGCAAAGACCCCTTGGTGTCCGGTCACATATACACCTGTATGTCACTGTGTGCAGCTGTTCTTGCAAAGTATAGAATCACAGAATATCCTGAGTTGGAAGGAATCCACTGGGGTCATTAAATACAACCCCTGGCTCCACACAGTCCATCCAAAATCCAAACCCAGTGTCTTAGAGCACTGTCCAAATGCTCCTTGAACTCCTGCACTTGGGGCCATGCCCACTGCCCTGGGCAGCCTGTTCTGCACTCACCAACCTTTGGTGAAGAGCCTTTTCCTAACATGCAACCCGAGTACAACCCTTGTTGGCACAGCAGACGTATTTTTCTGGTGCAACTCATACAGAAGTTGACTCAGCCAGTAAAACATTGTTTTGCAAGCTGTGCCAGTGCTCATATCAGAACAGCCTTCTAAAAAAAATCAGAGAAGGTGCATTTTCACACAATGCATGATTTAATCTATGGAACTCATTGCCAAAGGATTCTCTAGAGACCAAAAGCATGAACAAAGAACAAACTTCACTGGAGCAAGCCAAATATAAAGCTGATTATTGAAACTTAGCCATCCAAATCTAACCTTTATCTCAGGTAGTCCCCAGGGTGCCCACTGCAGGGCTCTGCTCCGTCCTATACCCCATCATGCTGTTGGCCATGCTACCAGCTGCTCCCAGCAGTGGCTCTCAGCACACAGGTCTGTGAAGATGTGGTTCTACATAGAATGGCTCAGGCCCTTATTCATAGATTCATAGAATGGCTTGGGTTGGAAGGGACCCCAAGGATCATCAAGTTCCAACCCCACTGCCACAGGCAGGGCCACCAACCTCCAGATTTGCTGTCCTCAGTCTCTTTGGGTTGAGGGGAGGTAAGAGAGGTTAGGGCAGGAGAAACATTTTGGAATACCACATCCTACTAATTGCCAACTGTTGAGCAGGGAATGAGAAGCGAGAGGTTTATGTGCTACTGTGAGGGATTAGAGAAGTGAAAGGAACCATGCAAAACAGTTTTTAATAATGAGCAAACCACAAGTTAAGCAGTAGAACTGCAAGTTAGCCTATAGATTAGTTTTAAAAGAAAGGCAGCAACAACAAACACATTTATACAGCTTAGTGAGATAATAGCTACCCCAAGCTGCACTGATTGGAAACAATTGGCAGAGCCTGGGATATAAGGAATCACTTCCTGCAGTAATTTCCTTTTATTAAAAAAGCATTTAAGCATTTATAAGCTTTTTGTTTCTCAAGGATATTACTTTTAACTCTGTGCTCTCCTGTTTAGCGTGGCTGATGCATGGTCAGGCCAGAAGCAATCCAATCAGAATACAGATGTTTGTCATTCCAGTATCACTGCAGGAGCTGTAACCCAGAAGCAAATGGAAAATGCAATAGGAGCAAATTCTGGACAGTAAAGCCAAGATCGTTATCCTAATGACTTTTTTTTTTTTTTTTCAAAACAAGAAAATGGGTACAGCCATTTGGAAAATGACCTACCTACCTTTCCAACCTACACACAGCAAAAGCAATTCAAATGCTGAGGTGTGAGAGCACAGCTACAATGCAGCTACATAGCACCCTCGTTTCCAACACAATTGGGGATTTAATGCCCTGAAGTTAATAGGTGCTGAGTGGTAGAAATCCAAGACATCGCTTAAATGAGAGTCATAACTGCCTTAAATGTAGGCCAGTTGTCCCCTCCCTATTGGGCCTGTTGCTTGTAATTGCGAGTCGGCCTTTTTGTTGTGGTGGCTATGTAGTACACTGGTTCAACACAGAGACTGGAAAAAAGACTTTGTTTCTGACATACCTGAAATTCATTTTCAGTTGTGTTTTGTTTTCTTGTGTGAGAAAAAAGAAAAAGAAAAAGAAAAACCAAAAACAATCTCGATTAAAATTTGTAGCAAACATTCAGCTCAACTAAAGATAAAACATTTTAGTGGGGGCAGAAGCAGGCCGCATTTATTTTAGGTAACCCTTATAGCTTCAGCATGAGCTTTAAACCAAAATAAATAAATAAATACATAAATAACTGGTTTGCCAACATGGAGGAAAAAACTGAAGTTTCTCTGGTTTTCCCCCTTTTACTCAGAGAGGGAGTAAACTGAAACACTCTGACGTGTGACACAATTGAACAAACGTATTCGTCCTTGAGTTTCTCTGTTTTGTTTTGTTTTCCTAGAATAAAGAGAAATAGTTGCCCAGCTCTAACCCTGAGACCTGCACCAGTTGTGCCCTGTTGGCTGTATCTCCGGAAAGCAAGGTTCTGAGGAGCAACCAGCTTGTAAGTAGCTCAATTTTCCCATGTTCTTTCTTATTGGCTGTTAATTCACAGCCTTTCTTAAAACAGAGGGGGGAAATTGTTTGAGAGGTTGTGGGGACTGTGAAATGATGTGTCTTTAGCTTAACTTTCCCCATGCATTTTAGTTCAAAGAATGGAGGAACAAAATCTACTAGTATCATTAATTCATTACAAGGGTGGACAGTGATAGGACAAGGGGGAATGGTCTTAAACTGAGACACGGGAGGTTTAGGTTAGATATTAGGAGGAAGTTTTTCATGCAGAGGGTGGTGACGCACTGGAACAGGCTGTCCAAGGAGGCTGTGGATGCCCCATCCCTGGAGGCGTTCAAGGCCAGGCTGGATGTGGCTCTGGGCAGCCTGGTCTGGTGGCTGGCGACCCTGAACATAGTAGGGGGGTTGAAACTTGATGTGTGTTCCTTTTCAACCCACTCACTGTGGTCCTTTTCAACCCAGGCCATTCTATGATTCTACAATTAACAGTGGCACTGGATGAGGTGTGCAGGCCTCTGCGCTCGTTCTCTCTGTGCAGGTAGTATGCTCAAAGTGTGACTTAGGTAAGAGAGATCCAGCAGTAAGTACCAAGTATTGACTGGCTATAATGGGAAGGATAGGAACTGGAACAGGAAGGACTGGCTATAGGAAGCATAGCCCTACTGAGAAACCTGAGAGGGAAAGAGACCATGAGGCATGCTTAACAGAGCTCCTGGGTGGTGCTGGAACAGAGTTTCCTGGTCACTCTTTCAGGGTGCCTGTTTTTTTTTCCCCCCAGATAAATAAATAAATAATATTTTCTGGTCAAGGAAGACCTTTAATTTGCATAAAATGTTGTCTTAACAACAACAACAACAAAGATCTGGTAGCTAATAGGATGGATAATTTTAAACTAGCCCTACTTTAGCTCCAGCTGCCTCTCCTACCCCTCAGATCAGTGTCATTTGGAGGGGAATTTACAGGTGTAGCGAAGAAGGAAATGAGGAGTTTAATAACTCATTTATTTTAATGACAACTGCATGACCCTGTTTCCATCTCTGCAACTGTAGCTGGTCTGCTTTTCCAATGTGTATGCCCAATTATAACCTGCAAGAAGGCATGTACCTCATAAAGAATTTAGTTCGTTTTCAATATTTTCCGAAGCTGTGTAAATGAACAATGCACTTTTTACAGGTCTTTCATCAAGGACTTAATAACCAGATGAAGGTTCTCTTTTCATCAGTTCATAAGTGATGCTCCATTTGATTGAAGAAGATCAAAAATGACGATCAGAAAATAACAAGGAAGTTTTAAAGGTGGCCTTTATACAACACTTCAACTGTTTCATTCCTGTTATTTCAGAAGTATCACTGGGTTTCTTCTCAGGTTTGGAAAAAAAATGTATAAAATTCTCAAGAATTGACAGTACTTGCCTTTTTTTTTTTTAATTTTAGAAGCTTATATGTTAATGGTGGTCAACATGCCTCTTCCGCACTGTGCCGTGGTGTTAAGTGAAAGCAACAGCAGCAAAACTATTAGATTCTGATATGTATGACAGCATCTATGGTATTAATCTTGCATCCCAGCCTGTATCAGCCTGCATGGCACAGTCCCAAGTGACCCTGTCCCACCCCAAAGGGACACGACCTGCTCCCCATCCCTTGTGGGTGGGCTCAGGTACCACAGGGGCTCTGCAGTCTGGGGAGGAGGAGAGAAGATAGACCTTGTTCAGGAGATCCTCTCTGCCTATAACCACAGTGCTACTGTTCTTAGTGACTAGTGCATTTGTCATCCTCTTACATCTGGTTTTACAGGAAAATTCCATTTTCTTTAATTGTCCCCTGCAAGCCCTCTGTATAAATTTTCTATCCCAGCTCATTTAGTCTTTTTCTATTTGACTCTATTGCTTTTGATTAGGAGTAGGTAAATTCTCTGCAAAGAAGTGAGATGCTTCTTCCTTGAACCCAACTCAAACATGTAAGAGTCCTTCTTGTCCCTACTGTCCCTCCTCCCTCTCTCCTGCAATCCAGCCACCTCATGTACAGTTCTTTCTCCCCTCTCTCCATCTGACCTTTTCCGCTCCTTTCCCTTACTGCAGCAAAAACAACAACAAAAAAACCCCAACACATTTAATCTCGTTGCCTTGTTGCCTTGTTGCCAAAAGAAGCCTTGTCTCTGCAATTTCCTGCAGTAGCTAAATACTTGTACCTTGGCAGCATTTTGCTTTGGATTTGGTCATTAATGCACTACTGTCAATAATAAGTGTTTGATACAAGCTATCATCACTCGTGGTGATGCTGGACTAGGGGTTTTGTGACTAGGGAAGCTCCCCCAAAATCGTTTTCCTGACCTAATGAACCCTTCTGAGATCATCAAATGTAAGGCCAAATTCAGGTCCCTGATACCGAAACGGGATTAGCTCTGAAGAAAAACTGTTCTAAGGGTGAGGCGGGGAGCTACTGGTTAATAGGGAGCTGCAGAACAGCTTGCAGGACTTGAGATTCTACCTAGAAGCTGTGGTTATTCACTAAGAGAAGTGCTGAGCAGGTTGCTCAGGGCCTTGTCTGGTTGGATTTGTCCTATCTGCAAGGACACAGATGCTACCACCTTCCCAGTGCTGCTCTTTGTCCTTTCCTGGGACACCCTGAGAAGTGTGACTTTTTTTTCCTATCTGCAGAGCTGTGTCTGGTACTGATTTGGAAATATGAACACATCTTGATGTGCTTGACCTGGCCAGCAGCCCACAGCTGGAATCCCCAAACCCAGGCATGGCAGAGGATGTCACCACGTTCAGGTGAAGGTCTTTGGGAGGATTGGCCCTGCAGTGGAAAAGAGAACACGGTCAGCCTCAAGAGGCCTATGTTCTACCTCTGAAGCAGAACTATTAAGTGTGAGGCTGGCTTGAGATTTCAGCTACTCAGGAAGGAAACTGAAGAGGAAAGGGAGATGCAGTCAGCTCCTTGGCTAGAAATCAACAGGGTTACATTAAGGCCATAAACTCCAGTCCACACTTCTGTAAGGTCAGCAAGGAAATGAGAAGAAGCTGCAGCCACTCACGTCTCAGCTACTGAGCAGAAACAGTTGTGATGGTCTGAAATAGCATTGGCATAACAGAGCAATCAGGATAAGGACACCATAGGGACACACCGGTACCCTCAGGTAGTGACAAAGCTGCTCCCATCCCTTGCTGTTGTGTATTTCATCCAAACATCCCAGCTACGTTTTCTTTAATACTATAAGGGTTGTAGCCCTGACCCTCTGTTGCAAAGAAAGAAACTGAGGCACAATAAGTCCAAAGATATCATCCTAAACTATTCCATCTTGCAGTTCGAACTGTTCCCCTAAAAAAGAGCTCACACACATTTATTTGTGGTTTCAGTCTAGGTGCAATGTGGGTTTCTGGTACTCGGTAATTCATAGCTTCTAATTACCCTGCATAGTGAAGCCTGCAGAGAATCAGAAAATGTTACATTTAATTTTGGATCAAATTTAATGAAGCGCTGGTCTTTAGGAGAAGCACTGTATTTTCAGGGAAGCTCGGAGAACTCAGAAAAGGGCACATTTCATTGCAGGTGCTTTGCACAACCTTCATCAGGATTAAATTTGATGGAAAATGGGATATCTAGATATGGATTCATACTGCTATACTTCTTACAAAATTCTTGATCCCACAGTTCTGAAGCTCAGTTATCTTAAGATCTAATTTTTAAAATCAGTTATCTTTTCAGCAGGATGTATAAATAAATCAGCAGAAGAGCCAGTTAATGAGTCACTGTTGTAAATTAAATGGAATTTGTTATGAATATGATTCATTGAAACTTTCCTAACAAATCAATTTGTTTCAATCATGCTGTAATTCAATAATAATATTTAGCATTTATATGGTGCTTTCAATAGCTCATGAAGCATTCCATGCATTAATTGACTGCTTTTCACAATACTGTGAGCTGCTGAGTTGGGCTGCTCCTCTTGCAGGTAAGAGTGCTGACACCCAAGGAGCTTAAGGCAACATTTCAGCCTCTCAGAGGTGTTAGCATTTCTGTTTTACCTTTTTTTGGTATCCACCCTCAGACACCGTGCACAGAGGTGACTCAGAGCTATGGAGCATCTGTGGCAGCAGGACGGTGCTGGAGAGGGTTTGGTCTCTCATGGTAGAGCCAGCATTTAGAAGTCACAGCCTGCTTCAGAGCTTAGTATCCACTGTCTGGAAGCTTTGCTCCTCACTGTGAAGCCTTCCCAGCTACGATCCTTCTTTCTGCTTTTCCCCCAGTCAAAGGCTTAGCTTCATTAGTGCCACATCCTCGTGTCTGCATTCGAGACCTTCCCCTTCCTGAAATGCATGGAAAAGTCTTGCTCTGGCCCTGACCCCATTCTCCTCAGCCCTCCTTCAAGGATCTGTTGATATATTCCTTTGGCTCACATCTGTCCAACTGCTGTGAACATCAGCTCAAGCTGCTCAGAAAATGGATCCTACAGAAAATGGAGTACCACATACCAAGTAGAAGCAGCTCTGGGTCACTGCTTAGCTTTCAGGTAGTCTCTGCTTAAAAGATCACAGAATCACAGAATATCCTGAGTTGGAAGGGACCCACAGCAATCACCAAGTCCAACTCTTGGCTCCACACAGCACTACCCAAAATTCAAACTACATGTGAGAGCACTGTCCAAACACTTGTTGAACTCCAGCCTCCAGATAGATCTCTTATGAGTATCTCAAAAACACAGAAATAGAATAAGTGCCTGATCACTTCCAGTGCGAGCGGGACATAGCCCAGCTCAGCACTTTGAAAATCCCATGAGGAAACATCAGACTCACTAAATTCTGCTTTAAATGAATTGACATAACTTTAGAGTGAGCTACCCTTTGGCATAGAGGGCATTAAGACACACTTGGTCTAACTTCTATCTTTCATTTTCACTTATGAGATGGTCTTATGAGAGAGGGCAACTTGAGTGCTGATTGCCTACCTCTGTTTAAAGCTGTGTATAGATTCAAAGAATCATTTAGACTGGAAGAGATTTTTAAGATCACCAAGTCCAACTATCACCTAACAGTGCCAGTTCCACCACTAGATCATGTCCCTAAGCATCGTGTCTACGCATCTCTTAAATAAATACCTCCAGGGATGGAGACTCCAGCACCTCCAAGGGCAGCCCCTTCCAACGCCTTGCTACCCTTTTCATAAAGGAGTTATTCCTGATATATGACCTAAACTTCTCCTGGAACAATCTGAGGCTGCTTCCTACCACATGGTTTTCTATACCCTGCAGTACCATATGAAGAAAAGCACATGAAGGTGGGTATATAGGCAACAGTAGGGACCTGTCAGTTGGGTTTCTGTCTAGTACTACGCAGTATTGTAAATCTAGGAGGCCCGTAGTGCTCCGTCTCTCCTATCCTGAATGTGCCTGAACCCATTTATTCTTGGAAATTAAGCAGGATGTGGTCCTTCACAAAACACGCTTTTCTCTTTTGGAACTCAGGATGCTGAGGAGGCCAAAACCAAAATGATCTCAGCAAGCAATTAAAAAATTTGTGGAAGAAAGGGCCATAGGGGGCCATTAAACACAATGATGTGGATCTGGGTTGTAGCTCGAGGACGGCTCACACTTAACAAGCTGTTTCTTGTTAGTGGGAGAAGCCCTCTTATAGATGCCCATTTGTTTACTACATTGTTTTTAGGTGTTAGAGACAGGATGCTGGGACAGACACATCTCAGGTCTGACCCTGGAAAGCAATTCTTATTTTATGTTCCCATAAGGATTTGGGTGGAATATTACCTATAGCAGAGCTGTGATCCTAAGAAACAGATCATCAGGATGGCTGTGAAAGGTGTAGGAAAGAAAGTTGTCAGTGCCCAAATAAAAAACACGAATCATCACTCAGCATGTCATTTGACAGCCAAAAAAAAAAAAAAAAAAAAAAGCAGTCATGTTTTTTTATTGCCTGCTTTGATTTCTGTTTTAAGCATCTCCCTCGTCCTTTGTGAGTGCTACAGTAGTTTGCAGTTGGCAAGGTCAGGGTTTCTGTATGTAGGGTGGGACAAAGCTCCTCCCAGCACTGAGCCATATACACTACTCTTGATGAGATGAGGAAGTGCTGATGCAGAGAACTCAGCGAATGTACCCCTCGTTGTTGTGGCTGTCTCTCTGTGTCCTGGTGACCTTGTGCTCTACCTGGAACCAGGCTGTGCTTCCTGCAGTGACCCGCTGACATGACTAGCCCTGCCTCAGATACAGCATCACCTCCTCTCTGCCTGTGCTGCTTGCCAGCCTGCAATTCCCAAGACACCTCATGTGAGCCCCAAGACTCACGTGCAGGCCTCCTTGTTCTGTATCTACCATTTCGAACTGCAGATGCACGGTGTGCCTGGCTGCCTTCTTTTGCCTTCTTTCTTGCATCCTCTGCACTGAACAGAGCATTGCTTAGAGAAGGAAAAAAACTGTTTAGTTCCCTGCTTACAGCAGAACGCTGAACTGATGTCTGGTGCTCCCTGCTGTGGACCTCTTTGCTCTGGGCTTCACAGGCAAATAAGTCACCTTGATGCCAATATTTGTCCCTGTTTCCTGATGCAATGAATAAATCACGCTGCTGTTCCTTATCTGCTCATAGCGCTTGCTCAATGGGTAGCTCTGCTGCTTCAGCAGGGAATTAGCTAGAACAACATTACTGTGATAAAGTAAGGGGAGTAAGCATCCATCAGAGGGTCAATTAGTAATGTTAAAGAGGAAGCTCTGAAATAACTCAAACAGTAATACATTAGTTCTTACACACAAGTTCACAACTGCAGCTTGGTGAGTACAAAAGGAGGGAAAGAACAAATAACTGGGGGTGCGTTCTTTTTTAGATACGTGCCAAAACCTCCCTTTAGTAGCAGTATCTCTCATGGCCCTACCAGCTTTCATCTCTAAGCTCTTTGGATGTTATCAGCAGTCCCATTTAAAGAAGCTGGGTTTGAAGCCAACCCTCTGTGCTTATCAACTGTGGGCAAAGTTTGGCATACCGACACCAAACAGGCAACCTTTAATTTCAAACACTTGCAGTCCAACACGTTTCCCACTCTCTCTGCAGTGAGGCAACACTCCATTTGCACCCCGTGCAGCAGTGAGAGGCTTCCCTAGCACCACTGGGGTTCCTTTGCAGGGCATGGAAGGGAGCCAGGGACAGCCCTGGTGTGCTGCAAACCAGGGTGCATTCAGTGCCCACGAAACAACACCAGCTCCTATTTCATATGAGTCTGGCTAGAGAGCTGTAAATCTGCCTAAACGGTGTTTTATAGGCACTGCTGAGAATTTCTTTTATATGGAACCTTCATCATTTCATTACAAGGATTTCAAGTGACAGTTTTATACCAAATATACAGATGACAGTACATAGTTGCTGTCTTGGTACTGAAATGCAAATGAAGAGCTGCCCAAGAACAGTAATGTCCCCCAGAAATGCATTACCCACCAACAGCTTTGCTGCAGGAACAGTGGAGAAGGTGAGGATATCAGTGGGAAGAGCACTTCATAGAGAGTGGGACATTGGCAATGTAGTTTCCCCCTTGCTGACAAGGCTTGTTTTCTTTAATACTGTTTATTAATGTTTTAAGTCAGAACCCTCTTCACTCCCAGACCCTTTAGGTATTTAAACGACCTAAAATTTAATTGCTAATCCAGTAGACTATGAGAACAAAATCAGGAGTTTAATTTCCAAGCTACCCCATGATTACCCTTCATTGCCCAAAAGCATCATTAACACAGCATCAAGAGTGACACACCAATGCCTTGTAACCTCCCAAAATGTCAAATGCACTTACATTGAAATGGCTGAACACCAGCAAACTGAGAGTTATGGTAAAATCAATGGGTGCTGTGGAAGTGAGAGAGATCCACCACTGCTGTAAAGTACTGGTGACTCCAATGATCATATCAGAATTACTCCAGTGCATGCCAGCTGAGGAGCTGATGCCTGTTTTTCCATCGATGGGCATCTGTCTGTGACAGAATCTAAAGCACAATACTCTCTAAATGCCTGGAAACATGAAAATCAAACAAATCCAGTTGTGGTTAGATCCTTGTGACAATTAGACTGAGAGAGTGAAGTATACTGGAGATCTTTGGGTTCAGGTCCTTGTCAGCAGTAGTAAAAACAAGCACACAACAACTTTGAGTACTTCTATAAATAGCTTCAGTAGGAAACATGCAGTATCTGTGCTGAGGCATCAGCCTTGGAAATATTTATGAATTGTCAATACTGCTTCTAAAGATGCAAGACGCACAAAAAATTAAGTCAAGCATCATAAGTCACTTAGAAGAAAACAAATGGGAAACTAATCTGAGTACATCTGGCCAGCAACTCTGCAAATACAGAAAGAGCCATATATCACTGCTGTTTGCGAGAGAAAAATTAATAGACATTTATTGCTGAGGGGTTCAAACAAGCAGATTCGTCCAGCCATTCTGGGCACACAGGCAACAATTTTGCAGAGCTGTCTGCTCTGGTGAGTTACTGCAGCTGGGCTGTGAACAGCCAGGTCTGTTCCAATGAGCTGCTCACAGTAGCGGGGCTGCCACAGGCACGGACTTTGCAGGTTAGGCAGCAGCATGCTCTCAGTTCCAGCCCTGCTGGTGGTCTGTGGCTGGATCCAAACAGGTCCGCTCAGGAATTCGATACCGCTCATCAAAGACATGCTAATTCCTGCATGCTCAGAGATGCCTTAGCATTATGTGATATTTAAATTTGCTTTCTTAAAATAATTACGTATCATTTTCTGCTGTGAGGGGCTTGAGAATCATCTCCTAAATAAGCAGTGAGGAATGTGTGGGAAGCCATGCTCTCTCTCTCATTTTGAATGTGTGCATTCGTTTTTCTTGCACAGCTTCCTGGTATGGTTTCAAAGCTGCTCTCTGGGCAGCAGCTTTTGGCCCTACCAGCATTTTCCTCTCCCCATTTTCCCAGTGTCTTCACTGAGGTGAGCATTCTGGGGCAGGGAAGAGGCTGGGGGAGCCTGAGATGTTGGTGGATGGATGGTGGGCCCTACCTGGGACCCCAGCTGGTGTTAGAAAGAAATAGAAAAAACAATGCCACTTTGGTTTACCTTTTTTTTTTTCCTCTCTCTCTAACAACCCAGTGTTTTTGTTTGGGGCAGTATCAGAAAATGAAGGAATTGATAAGCCCTGCTTCCCAGACTTACCAAGGAGATCACAGAATCATAGAATCACTAAGGTTGGAAAAGTCCTCTGCTGCCATTTAGTCCATCTATTCACCTGCCACCAGAATTGCCCACTAAACCTCAGTGCCACATCCACACAGTTCTTGAACATCTCCAGGGACAGTGTCTCCACCAACATTGTGGTTGGGCAGTCTGTTCATGTGCCCAACCACACTTTCTGAGAAGAAGTGTTTCCTTATATCCAACCTGAACCTCCCCTGGCACAACTTGAGGCCATTCCCTCTCACCCTATCACTGTTACCTGCGAGAAGAGGCCGACCCCCACCTTACCACAGCCTCCTTTCAGGCAGCTGTAGAGAGGATCAGGTCTCCCCTCAGCCTCCTCCACACTGAACAATCCCCGCTCCCTCAGCCACTCCCCATCAGACTTGTGCTCCAGACCCCTCACAGCTTCATTGCCCATCTCTGAACACACTCCAAGGCCTCAATGTTTTTCTTGTGGTGAGGGGCCCAAAACTGAACACAGTACTGATGGGTGCATGTAGCCCTCACCAGGGCTCGCATTGCTCACAGATGCCTCTGAGAAGTGCAAGACAACTCCTTACTATCAAATGCTGAAGGGATTGTCCTTTCTCATTCTGCAGTCTCTCACTCCTTTTATTTCTCCATTTAAATCAATGTTTTCTGTTGTTTCCCTTTGCTCTGTGTTTAACCTTAATTTTAAACACTAGCTATACTTCTTCCAAAAACTCCTCACTTTACAATCTTCCCAAGTTTGTAGGAGTCAAAATATAATGAATTCAGGTCAGATGAGCACTTGGAGACCCACAGTTTGTGATGCAAATTGAGGGCCTTGAGAACAGCATCCATGCTACAACCGCTACTGCAGTTGGCACTAATCAGCAAACATCTAATCAATGGGAACAGTAGAACATTCATGTGTGAGAGATATTATCTTGGCATATAAATAATGAAAGCTTCTAAAGAGCTCCCAGATGTTGGAAACAAGATTCCTTCTGGGCATGTGAAGAATTTGCTTAGGGGAAAACATAGCCGCCATGCAAAAATAGAGAGCTGTTTTATTCTGATGAAGTTCTGTTTATGAGAAAGTACCACTGAAAAAAGGAAAGGCATACCTCCATGGCTTGAATCAGCCTAGGCTGACCTTCCATCTGCCAGACACCTGTAAAGCAGACAACTGTTTTTGTCTAGGGTATGCAAGTGATATTGCCAGTTGATTATCTTTCATACAGAAGAGGTCCTGCTTTTTCACAATTGTCGATTATCCAGTTTACAATCAGTTTTTCAATATGCTCTGGAATTTAGGCTTCCCTGAGAAAAAGGAGCTTTTTATCTCCTATAATGACAGCTAATTCCATGAGATATGACAAAAAAGAGGAGAAAGAACAATTAACAATTAATCATTTCTCATGAGAAACTTGTTTAATTCATACTCTAAGGAAGTAAAATTTTTAACTCTAATATAGTTAATGATGTAACTTTAGTGAGAAAACCAAAATTTACAGGAAACATGCAAAGTTGTGGAGAATTGTCTCAGCCCTTTGACAATCAGAATGTAATTCATTCACAAAGCTTAGTCTTACTTAAACTCTTCATTTTTGCTGAGGACATCTCAGTCCAGCTGATTCAATGCAGCCACTCACTGAAGTGTATTACTCAGGGGAACACAGACCAACAGTCTGTAAATAGACTGACAGCAAGTGCTCCTTGCTAATACAAACCTTATGTTGATAGCGAAGTAATTTTAACACAACCAATTTCATCCGCAAGTGTCGAAAATATGATCAGCGCAAATCCATCTCAAGGTATGGGTGACTGAAAATAAACCACTGTCTAACCTTTTATGTACAACTTAAGAAAAATGGCAGCCATCTCCACCCAGGCCCCACTGGGCCTCAGAGACCCTACCAGGGCTGTTAGCATTATTTTGTCAATACCTGCTCAATATCATGTGCCAGCACGGAGACAAGCTTCAAGTGATGTGATTTAGCTTTAAAAGCCTCTGCATGATTACTTGACAAAAAGCACCATGACCTTCAGGATTACAGCAGCTGGGATTTGCTAGAGCATAATGTTTTTTTTCCCTACAAACCAACAAATTACCAGGTAATCATTTTCACATTCTTAGATGACATTAAATGCATGAAGTTGTTGGCTTTTGTCAGTCTCTTTCTATACTGGAGAACAATGGAACAAGTAACTGGGAGTTCTCCATTTTTCTCCCAAAGCTGTACAGGAAGGGTTCGTTTGCCAGACGAAAGGAGAGAACTGCAACTGAAAATAGGATGGTGGGGCAATGAGGGTGGGATGGAACATGACTGAAACTGGTGAAGTGGGGTGTTGTGGGACCCATCTAATCTAGTGCTCTGGGTTGGGGTTTTGTGTACTTGTTCAATGTAACTGTTGTCCAACATTCTGCTAAAATTCCTAGAAGGAAGCTATGAAACTTTGAGAAAGTGGGTTTTAAAGAGGGAAGTCAAGTATTTTATTAATTCCAGTTCAATACCTATATTTCTGTTCCCCAACAGTGCTACCATTTGCATTGTCAGCTATTTGTGATTGCCACTTAGATGAAGTTGTGCAGTGCCTAGTATGATAGGGAGCTCATCCCTGAAAAATGCCACATGGACATACTCTTAGCTCCACATATTGGAGTTTTAGCAGGTCTTGAAAGTTGACGTTGTTCTCAGTCCTCCAGTAGTTGGGGTGTTCCAAAGAACACTCTCAAAGAGAACTGCAACTAGACCCCGTAGAGTTATATGCACATGCTTTGTGTCTTCTGGAAACTGCAGTGACTCCAGTAAGGGAGAGTTTATGATTTTGAATGTCTTTATTTGGGCTTGATTTGTAATTCCAAATCCATTTTGTCACCTCTTGATGTCAACTTCTCCTATATTTCACTGTAATTATGAAGCCATTAGTTACTACTAAATCCTTGCTTTCTCCAAGCAGTAGATACCTAATGTAGCAAAGGTAATAGAGTTTTGTCAGATAGAAATAAATCTCCAGCATTCTCTTGAAATTCAATGCATTGTGAGCAGATGTTCACCGCACGGGACTTATTTCTATGGTAATCTGTGACAGAGCCTTCCTGCAGGGCTTTGGGCAACTTGCTTAAACCTCTCTGTCCTTGTTTTCTCACATCTGTAGTCACAATATTTGTCTCATAGAGGAAGTATGTGCTCTAAACAATATTTGAAAAGTGCCAGGGGGCTCTGTGAAGGAACATAATTGTAAATTAATGTGTGTATTGTCAGCACCTCCTCCAAAATTCTCTGTCTCTAAGTCAACTTCTAAGTGCCCCATCACAGGAGTCTGAATGCGTGCTGCCCCTTGGAAGAAATGACTGTCATCCATATGGTTTGCTAATTATCTGGCGTGCAGAAAAGTAAATAGTGCATAATGGTGTAGAGCTTGGGAATGTGTCATGAGTTTCTTTCCACTGCAGCAATAATCTGTAGGTGGCAAGGAGATGTCAGCAATGGTTTTAGGATGGTCTGGAAAAATGAAGTTTGTATTTTTCTAGCCCAAATTCTGAAGACCTGGAGTGCAGAGGATGATCTGAGTGTGAAAGCACAACAGAACCTGTACCAAAACTTCAGCGAGAGGCAGGCTGGGACAGCCAGATGCTGGAGACCCTACTTCAGCATCACATGGCCACGGACTTGCTGCTCGCTGTACTCGCAGACCCACAAGGCATGCCCAGCTTCCAATGGTGCTACTTCTGTCACAACTGTTGGAACTTCGGGGTCACCTCAGACACCTAGGGCCCTAGTTTCAATGAAGATGAAAGCCAGATGTGGGATGGAGACAGGAGGTGGGCTGCCTGTCCATGGCACATTCATCCCGGGAGCAGGAACTCCCAGCAAGCTGATGATACATTTATTCCCTAATTCCTCACCTAATGCTGAAACAGCGGCACCTCCCTACCTCACAGGAGAAAACAAAGCAAAATGAAGAAAACCAAAACAGACTGATTTAGCTACATTGGCCGGCTATATTGGCAATCACCAGAGAAACTGATATAAGCCATATTGCAGATGAACTTTTGTCTGCTGCTTTAATAGAAGAACTTCATTGTGCTGGAAGTCCCAGAGCTGTGATTCACAGACATTCTGTGCAGCTGGGGACATACGATGGATCTGAATTGAAAGGACACCCTAACTGTGGTTCTGCATGCAGTTTTGACATGAAAATTGGTCATTTTGAGATAATTCTGTCTGAATGGTCTGTTCAGCCTATCTCTGCCCCTCTCCCAGCACATTGTGTTTGGAAGGGGAAGATATGGGTGAAGCCATTTCAGAAACAAGCCCTGACTTTTGTGTACTTCCATTTCCTTTCTAGGGCTGAGTAATTTAAAGTGACACATGGAAAAAAAATACAGTGTTTTATCAGCTCTCTGTTCAAGCAGGTGGTGCTGTATTTTGTATAAAGGACAGTGGTTAATTTAAGATTTCTACCATAGCAGCAATTCTAAATGACAGCATTTGTATTAGAAGAGCTGCTCTTCCTAGCAGCGCTGTTATAAAAATACTGAAACAGTGGTGATATTATTATAGATCTGCTCCAGTAACAAAAGTTCTACTGTAAGAAATTCTCTGATTTAGAAAATCCTTGCCATCTTTCACCAGTGATAAATGTTCCCTTGGTTTCCATGCTGCTGCCATTGAATCCTTGTGATTGGAAGAACTCACAAGCAAGCAGCTGTGCACAGTACAAGCGCAACACGTTGTAGTGTCTTCAGCAGGAGCAAAGGTGGCAGGATCTGGCCTGGAGCAGTATGCAGGGTAGCGGAGGAGAGAAAACAGCTGGGAGCTAGCCCATATTTTCCAAAAGACTTTTGTGCAACACTGCTCAGAGCAGTGTGTGCATGTGCATGGGGGCAGGAGGGACATCCTCCCGCTTCCCCCAGAGCACCCAGGCAGGGCAAGGCCCTCTGCTTGGGGGAAGAGCTGAAAGCGTGAGTCAGGAGGATCATGAACGTGTTGTTAGTCTGCTCCTGAAGTTGATGGCTTCCCCATTGCTGGTGATTCAGCAATAATGAGTGGTATAGGCTGAGGCTGGAAAGGGTACTTCATTCCTGCTTCCTGTCCACTCCCTGATGGCAGGGCTGGGGCTGGCTGAGCTCCCTCTAGTAAGATGATTATGATGTTGTCCTCCTCCAGCCATGGGTTTGCATTTCAGAAGTCCATTTGTGTACAAATGAACCATGATTGAATTCAGTTCCATCACATAGATATTAGCGTTTCCAATGCAATCGGAAGCCACAGCCCATAAGAGCCATTTCTACTCTCGTGAGTTTTGTGGTAGGACGTGGAGCGGTTCACACCAACGTGCTTGTGGCAGGCCAAGCACACACTGTGGTGGGCTGAGTGAGGGGCCGAGAAAGGCACCGATGACAAAGTTCATTTGTCCTTTCTCCTCGTATTGCATCTAAGTGCTCTTTTAATTACTCTAATGTATTTGTCTTGTGACATTGCCTCACTGGTCACCTCACTCTCCAATTACTGCTTGTGTAAGGAAATGCTTCTTGACATTGCCCTCAATTTCTTTTTACTTTATTTCCATTTTGCTTATCTGCGACAGAATGAAAGTATGCACCAAGGCTGAAATTAGCCATTAGGATTTTTACATACTTTAATTAGTATTCTTTTAAGAAAACTCATCTCTCTCTCTCTCTCTTTTTTTTTTAATTCTACTCCATACAAACCAGTTCTTTCTAGCCTCGCACGCTTAATGTCTTAATTTTCAAATTAACCTTCTCAATTCTTTTCTGAATATTTCTGGTGCTGCAGTAACTTCCTTATAATATGGTGACCAGGAATTAATGAGTAATTTATTTCATTTTCATCTGTCGATATTTTGAGCATCGGCCTAAACAGGAAATGGCGTTTCTTTCCAAATAAGCGCTGCTGTGGCCTACCTGGGATGTGTCGTGGATGAGGACAAAGTTTAGCTGCAAACTGCTGGGTGGTGAGGAGAAAATTTAAAACCAAGCGGTGTGACCAGTCTGAGAAGCGGGTGTAGAACCAGCCAGGAGTGTGCCCAGGTGGCCAAGAAGGCCAATGGCATCCTGGCTTGTATCAGAAATAGTGTGGCCAGCAGGAACAGGGAAGTAATTGTCCCCCTGTACTCAGCACTGGTGAGGCCGCACCTCGAGTACTGTGTCCAGTTTTGGGCCCCTCACTGTAAGAAAGACATCGAGGCCCTGGAGCGTGTCCAGAGGAGGGCAACAAAGCTGGTGAGGGGTCTGAAGCACAGGCCTTATAAAGAGCGGCTGAAGGAGCTGGGATTGTTCAGTCTAGAGAAGAGGAGGCTCAGGGGAGACCTTATTGCTCTCTATAACTACCTGAAGGGAGGCTGTAGTGAGCTGGGGGTCGGCCTCTTCTCTTGGGTGATTAGTGATAAGACTAGAGGGAATGGCTTCAAGCTGTGCCAGGGAAGATTCAGGCTGGACGTTAGGAAATACTACTTCTCTGAAAGGGTGGTCAGGCACTGGAGTGGGCTGCCCAGAGAGGTGGTGGAGTCACCGAGCCTGGTGGTGTTCAAAGAGCGTTTGGATGTTGTGTTGAGGGACATGGTTTAGTGAGAACCATTGGTGAAGGGCGAATGGTTGGACTGGATGATCCTGTGGGTCTTTTCCAACCTTAGCGATTCTATGATTCTATGATAACCCTGTGGATGTGGATCACTCTGCTCTTTGCATGTCACCCCCTCAGAGTTTGCTGCGTGCTTGAGAAGCATTTTGTGGGAAAACAATCAAATTGAATTTTGCAGAGTTTATCCCTGTGGGTTTTTCACACCTTTCCTATTCCACAAACCTTAGCTCTTGTGTCTCTCGGTGACCCCAGAGCTCATGTGGGAAGAGAGGCTCCAAGGGAGGTGAGGGTCAGGGAAGGGTACAGGAGTGGTCGCCATCCAGAGGTTTGGTTTTCCCCAAGACACTCTTCTTCTCAATACAATGGAGAACAAGGGAGAAGGGATCTCCTTCCCATCCCAGTCCACCTAGAGTTATTCTCAGAGGAGCAGTCCCTCCATTAATTCATCAAGTGGCATCTCAGTGAGTTTTCTTACCCTCTTGCTGACTCCCGTGGTGCAGATCAGGTTAGACTTGCTTCAGTAGTGGGGGAATTGGCCAACTGTAATTAAAAATGATTGTCAGTTGACACCAAGGCTGCACGTTATTAGTTTAAATGAAGATACTTTCCATGGACAATGATCCTTGCATACCTTAGCACAAGCTATTGCATGCAATTAGCTTGAAGGAAAAAAACATTATGTGCTAAAGAAAATAACAACCAGGAAAACACCAGCATCCATGCCCTCCTTCAGTAGGAAAAAGTGCATCCCACAAACCCAGGTTGGCTTTCTGCTGACACAGAAATCATATGCAGGACCTAGTGAGCATCCAAGGCCAGGCCAGCTGGGATGTAAGCAGCTCGGGCTCACTCCTGGCTAAATTCATAGCTTTTGCTTTAGCACATCTCTCAGCTCTTTCCCAGTTGTATAGTCAGCGATGTTTGTAGTCAGAGTGGCTTCTCCAAGGCTGGGTTAACTATGTCAGTGTCATTTCTGATGTATGTTTGTCCAAACTGTTCATCAGCACCTTTCATGGTGAGGACCCCACCACATGCCCAGGTAATCTGCTCCAGCACTTTCTGTAGGCTTGCTCTTACAAAGTGCTTTCTAATGTCTAGCCTAAGTTGTCCTTGCTGCAATTTAACTCCATTTCTTCTTGTTCTGTCACAGCAGTGCAGTACAGTATTTTTTCCAGCATTTCCTCACAAGTCATGTTTTCAAGACCTTTGATTATTATGACTGTCTTCTTTCCTTTCTTTCCCCCACATCTTTCTTGAAGCCCAGTGCTCAAACCAGAACAAGGTTTTCCTTTGGTACTGAGAGGAAATGAACTTTCTATTTATTTCATTTAATCTAATTTACTGTCTGTGCTTTGGTTTGGGGAAAGGCTTAGTTCGTGATTTTTTTCTTAAACCTTGTGCTGAATAATATAGATATCACTATCAAAAGAGTACAAGCTAGTGCCTGGCAGCCACAAGGATGAGGTGAGACCTGGGAAGAGCAAAATCACATCCCATCCACTCATTATCATCCATCTTCTGCAATAACCAAACACATCTTCCACCCCAAACTTACTGAGCACAAGGCTTGCTCCTTCCTGCTGGGAGAACAAACTATGCCAAAGGGAATAAGAAGCAACTCATAGTTTGCATTAATTTGCCAAATGCAAATCAGTGCTGTGAGGTATAACTAAATAGTGCTTGTACCATTCCACTGTCTGTGCTGTATAAGAAATGTACCACGTAACTACAGTGGCTGCAGCTCTTCCCCAGCAATATGGAAGTATGAAGAAATCTTATAGAAAAGGAGTATGTGTAGGATACCATAGGGCTTCCATTAAGCATAAAGCTACCTCAAGACCCTCTCTGGGTGGAGGGCATTACTGGGGTGAGTCACCAACCAGAATGCAAAAATACCTCAGCAATTCCAGTTCTGCACTGGATCTTACATGCACATGCACACACCTATGTACTGTACCTTTCCCAAACATCTCAACATTAGAAGAAGATATTTATCCTCCATTTCAAAGGACTTTTACTGGTAATTCTTGTGTCTCTGCAGAAGGATGCATCTGACCTAGCATGTCCCCAGCAAACTTCCTTGCTTTAGTATAAAACAGGACTCCTGCCCACTACATACAATAGCATCAGTGGTAAGGTAGCTGGATGAAACATTGCAGGTGACATAAATCAAATACCTTGCCACATCAGGAAGCAGACACCTAGTATCATTTCACCAGAAAAGCTGTATACCATTAGGTCTGTGGTGCCTTCCATAAAAACTTCTGGATGCAAGAGCATGGAAGAAGGATTCTTAAGAAATAATAACAAAAGAAACAGTGAAGAAAATCCTTTCAAATAATTTTAGTGGTGAGTACAAATGAGCCGTATCAAAGTCATTATCTCCTTCCTCTGTGTTTTATATACTAGTACAATCTAAGGACATGGTCTATGGCAATAAGTAAGAGCAGTAGAACAGCTGTTTTATAGTACCAGACAGTTTATGCGTACTTTTGCAGAGAGAACACTGCAGATAAAATGAATACAGTACTAGGCAATCAGATTATCCTTATAACTGGTTAAAGCAAGGTGACCTGGGCAGGTTACTGCGATCAATATAGAATTCTTACAGCAAAGTTATATATGTATAGTGGCTCCCACATGAAACAAATTCTTCCCATGTTGCCCATGTAATTCAGATGCCTTTAGTTCTAAATTGCCACTTTCAAGAACAAAATGGAGCAGCATTTCTGTGGGTAGTGGATGTTTTTCTGCTTTTTCACTGCAAATACAACAACAGGCCACCATTTTTGCTGAGCTAGCTGTTTCCTCGCTTAGTCAAGTTTCCATGTTTTTACTGGCAGAGCTATATTGCAGATTTTAGGAGCCACAAGGAGCAAATCATGCTTTAGATTCTGTAACATAAACGTTAAATAGTTCTGTGCTGAAATACACTGTGGGTGCAATTAGATGTCTTTGCCATGCCCGAGTAAGTAAACACAGATCTTGGTTGTTCACCCAAGACCCTGAGGAAGCCTGCACAGCACAGGGTTATTCATGTGGGGCAGCACTGCAGTGTAAGCCAAGCCAGAAACAACTCAGGGGCTCCCACTGATTTGGCAGGGCAGTAGATGGGTCAGCCCTGCTCCACACCCTACCAACAAAAAGAGCAGCAGCTGGTGGCCTCATTTCCCAGCCTGGCAGAGGGCTCTGAGTTTGGCTGGAGCTGTGGTAGCCCTCATGTTAGTGCTGGTGCTGCGGCTCCTGTAACTGCACTGAGGACACAAGAATTTTGTATAGATTTAATGGTGATACCTGTAAGTTGAAGCATATGATGCACTGCAGATGCCCTTGCTAGCACTTCAGTCAACCTTCCCCACGTGGGCAGCCCATGTGGCTTGATGATATTTTCTTGGCCTATTTCAGAGTCGTCTCAGATGGGAATTACCAAAGTTTCCAGAAATGTCCCAATTTGGAGACATTTTATCACAGACTCTAACTTACTGCCACTGAAATCACAGTTGCCTGCAATCTCAGGTGTAAATTCTCATTTCAAGGAAACTGAAGTTCTTGTGTTCTTGTCAGAGTTGGGAGCAGCTCACCTGCAGAAGGGATCCCTACGGCATGTTTGCCATCTAAAGACTTAAGGTACCTTAGAATTAGTCACAGACATTTCAGGTGCAATATTATTTTTCCCTGAGGAGGTGTCTGCAAGGAGTGGGGTTTCCTTGAGGTCTCCCACCCCCCCATTAAGGCGCTGCCTTCTTTTTTGGTATGCTTCATTTTAAAATGAAACATTCAACACATGTTTTAGGAATGTTGTCATAGTTATTCTTATCTCCTTCCTCAGCAGAGGCAAATAACTTATAAACATTTCCAGCTTCACTCCCCTTTGCTTAGATTAACAAACTGACCACTACATCACTGCTCTTGGTGATAAGCTTCGCTGCAGTTCAGGACAGAGTAAAATACTCCTTCCATGAGAGTATTATCAGACTGAAAGCCTGGTGGTGTATTACACAGTTTCTTTGTCTCTCTGTAATGCTTTTTCAACATGAGTCAGTTTTCTGGCAGTGAGTCACCTGTGAATGGTGAAGAGTCATACAAAAAATATACATATATTTTGCTTAATGCTGAAAGCTATGCCATCGACTCTTGCAATTTTGTCCCCCAGTCTCCCATGATCTGAGTTGGTTTTAGATTTTTTGAAAGGGACAGTTATCCCCATTTCTTTTCTTCAGGACTTGTGACATTTCATCAGTCTGTCTTGCTTCCATTACTTCTGGGGAGGTGGAAGAGAACTTCTGGAGGGGGAGCTGCCTGCCATGTCAGTGCAAGCTGCGTGGAAATGATGCTGTGCATGGCAGGGAATTTGGTTATCTACCTCCATGGCTTTCTGTGGGTGCCTCCTTGTACTCTTCTGGACATCCTTCTTCTTGCTTATCTATCATGATTAAAGGTTCCTGCTTCATTCCCAGCTGCTGTTTCTGTTCTCTATTTTCCGTGATTTTCTGCCTCAAATTCACGCTTCGTGCTGTGATCTCAACTGTGCATATATTGTATAATCTCAAGATAAAGAGGAGGTGCAAAGAGATGCTCAGAGGTAGCAGACAGAAGAAGGTGGTGTAAAGAAAAGTGGGTTTGTCTGGGACCAGAGTTTCTAGCTTAACACTAAGTGGGAATACGAGCTGATGTGAGTACTGGCTAGACAAAGGAAGAGAAATAAAGTAAGGATTGTGAGAAGTAGAACAACATGAAAGTCCTCTTGCCCCAGCCATGAGGTAAAGACTAGGAAAGTGCCCCAGCTGCCAAAAAAGAAATCTACATTTTTGTAAGGATGTTTCAGAGTGAATGTTGACCTTTACCATCCATGTATACTTTGAAGGTGAGTAATGTCCTCCTAGAGACTTGAAAAAGGAGGTAAAAAACAAACAAAAAAAACCCAACATGATGTTCAAACACATATTTTTCTTTTTTTTTTTTTCCAGGCCTAGTGATGGTCAGGTGATTTACCAACATTGTGTTTGCACTTAGTGCTGTTGGCACGGCGCTGAACAAGAAATGCTGTTAAAGGGATCAAATGCTGTCCTCCCCTTCCTTGTCTATGCCTGCGTAGGTGGAAGTAGCCCTTCTCTCATACAGTGGGAATAAGTATAATGGGAACTGAAATTCAGCTACATGACCAAGGGTGCTCAGATGTCTCTCCAAAGACCCACTTCCTCAAGAGGAAACAGCTCTCCTTGCACTCAGTATCACGCACCTACAAGCCCTCTGTCAGTAACTCACCCTCTCCCCACCTTCACCTGTAGCTTACAGTGGGAGCTGCAGGTGCTGAGCACAGGTAGGGTCAGCCCTGTCCCACAGGAGCTGTGATGAACTCATGGTTTCCACCATATCTAAATGAAAGTTACAGCCTGCAGTGGCTCGGGCATCAGCATCAACATGGTGAAGATGATGTGCAAAGATTAACTCATATCTTACAGGCAGTGCCATCTGGTACGGATGCACATGTGGGAGATTAAACATGTAAAATCCAGCAGCGGCAACAACAGCAACTAACATTTCCATAATAGTTCTTTCTTTCTTTCTTTCTTTCTTTTTTGAAGGAAAACACATTGACCATCTAATTTGGATTCGTAAAGGAAACCTATTAATGAAAGGCTTCAAAGAACTGTCTCAGAACTTTTAATCAGTAGTTGTGATTTAGCATGGAAAAAAGCAGAAGGGGTTGGGTGATGGGCTTTTATTGTTGTTTTTTTGTAGTTTTTGTTTAAAGCGACTGACTATATGAAAGCGGGCTGGGCGAGGGAGCCCAGCGGGGAGCCTCTTCTCACCCACCTGGAGAAGAGGCCCCCTGAATGCTTGTTTTCATTATCGTGGGCCTTTCTGGCTCTTCAAAACCCTTTCCACCGGTTGCCAAGGCAACCTAGAGCTGTATTGCGGCACACGGATGTTGCACATCAACTGGTGTGTTGCACTTAGCTGAAATAAATAAGCAAATAAACATGAAAAATGGCCATGGGCCAAATAAGGGCACTGTCTTTTATCATGGACATCTAACATTTATAGGGATTTCAAACAGTCTACTAGGCATATCAGCAAAGTAGCTGATCAAAAAAGGAAAATGCATGCACACGCACAGCCAGTTCTTTTCATTTTAATGGGTCTTCTTACTTGAATAAGGTGAAAGGAATTGGATCTAGAATATGCAATCCCTCTTACAAGCTTTGAGTTATATTTTTATGCCATTCAATGCCTCTCAGCTGGGCCTGGTTTTTTTGGCACCTCTCTGCTCCTGCTTCAGCATCAGCATTGGCAACTATGTTTTCCCACCAGACCTGGCCACCATCCAAGCTACCAGTGGAGCTGTGAAGCACTGAAAAAATAACCTGAGCAGTAGGTTCAGCAACTTCCAGGATGCAGTTGCTCCTTGACTCTCGCCGGATTCACTTATGCGGTGGTGATACACCCCAAAGATGTGGGTGTATGAGCAAAGGTCTGACTCCTCAGTTTCCAAGCAGTATGAGGAACCAACCTGTGAAGAAAAATCACAGAATATCCTGAGTTGGAAGAGACCCACAAGGACCACTGAGTCCAACCTATGGCTCCACACGGGACCTGCCAAAATCCAAACCCAGTGTCTGAGAGCAGTGTCCAAACACTCCTTGAACCGCGGCACTTGGGGCCGTATCCACTGCCATGGGCAGCCCGTTCCATGCCCACCACCCTCTGGTGCAGACCCTCTCCCTCACCCCCAGCTGCCCCTCCCCTGACAGCTCCATGCCGTTCCCTCGGGCCCTGTCGCTGTCACACAGAGCAGAGCTCAGTGCTGCTCCTCCGCTCCCTGTGAGGAGCCGCAGCCGCCATGAGGCCTCCCCTCAGCTCCTCTGCTCTGGGCTGAGCAAACACAGGGACTTAGTGGCTCCTTATATCTGTTGCACTCCAGACCCATCACTATCTTAATAGCCCTCCTTTGGTTGTTCTCTAATTGTTTTGTGTCCTTCTTATATTGTGGTGCCCAGAACTGCACACAGTGAAGGAAGGTGTCTGGGCAGATACAACAGACTGCTTGAGGGTGAGTGTCAGCACCTGAAGCCATGCTAGTGAGGAGATGTGAGAAGAATGGCTTCCACTGCTGCCTGCATGAATCCCCTGGCATTGAAGGGTAACAGCTGCATGACCCCTTTGGATCACTGGAGACCAGTCAAGGAAAAGCTTTACCTCCCTGGGAATGTTTGTAGTAGGTCCAGCTAAGCAGGGCTGTAAAAATAGTTTTCCTTTAGACTCAGGAAGGGAGGTGCTGGCTGCAATTGCTGGCAGGGGAAGAGGGAAGGGAGTGGGGCGGAAAGCACTGCAATGAACAGCATACGTTTCTCCGAGGCTCACCATGCCATGCTGTGCTGTGCTAGCAGTCATCAGAGCAGGAGGCAGCACTAGGAACTCAGAAGGGGCAAGTCAGCAAGCTGCATGTAGCTCCTGTGTGCTGGGTGTAGGTGTGAGTCAGGTTAAGCCAGCCAGGAGGAGATATGAGGTCTGGCTTTCCTCAGCAAGAGCCACAACAGACTTCTCTTGGCTTCATTGGAGACTGTGCCTCCCATAAGGTGATGAAGAGGTGCCATACCACCCAACTGTGGTCATTTTGACTACCTGTTCATACAAACTGTTCGCACATCAGCTAGAGGTGTGGGCTCTCAGCCCCTCACCAAGTCCTCTTAGCACTCCTGTGCGACGTGTTGAGTGGCAACATACATCAAAGGGCATTCCCCAGACCCTCACCCCCCAGGGCAGCCCATGGGTGTCTTTGCTATTCTTGATGTTCCTTTTTCTGAGAGGGCTCACAGTGTTTGCAGCTTCTATGGCCTGCACTAGTATGGCTGTTCCACTGTTTTCGTCTCCCAGGTGTTACTGACTTGCATCTTCATGCCAAATGCAAACACGCATGGATACATGTGTGTGTATGCACATGTTTGTAGAGACAGGCGTGTAATACTGTGTGTTGCAGTAGGTATTTATTTACCTAGTACATATACACACTGATTATTTTGTTTTACAAATCTATACACAAATGTATAATGCCTTTAAAATGTATATATAGCTCTTAAATATACTAAACATGCCAGGAATTTGTTGAGGGCTGAGCCTTCAGATGATGTATTTGATTCTAGTTTATATTTTTATTTCATTTTATTTTTTTTATGTCACCTATTACCTGTTTATTTAGGACTTTCAAGTATGTAGCTATATATAACTGTGATTGCTGAATTGAGTGTAAACATCATTAAAAAATGGATCTCTTTTTGCAAGATCTGTAACTGCCACAGTTGTAAATATACAAATGAAAATGATGATCAGTCATGGGTGTACTGAAAATAAACTTATATAACTGTTAGGAAGTCTGACTTGCCCAGAAGTATTTGAAGCTGATCATGGCAAACGCATCTCATGTAAACCAAAGACTGAAAAATGGGTTTATAATGAGGATTCCAAAATTCTCAAAATATTCTCGTCACAATTAAACTCTAAAACTTTAGAAGCAGATGGAGCATAAAGAAAATGCTGTGGAATAAACAACAGTGTGCACCCGATCTGGAGTTGGGTTTGGTTTTAGCATCTGCTCTTTGCCTGCATCACCTTCATTACTTCAAAGACATGTTAAGAAATACAGGAAAAACCTTAAAACCTTGTCTCTCTCTGACATGTATCACGAAGCCTCCTTGGGACTAATGCCACCTCCACCCGCTTGTGATCACTTCAGTTCTCAGAGGATTCCCATAACTTAGTGGTGTAGATGTGTTATAGTCTCTTTTTTAGCCTAATTTTCAGGATTTGGTGCTGGCTTGCCAAGGACTGTCCCATTGTTCATGACCGAACACAGGGAGCAGCCTGCAGCCAAGGTAGTTTTCAAGCTACATCCTGGGCAATAGGTCTGTGTCAGACTTGATCTTGTGCAAAAAGTGGAGCCTGATGTGTGGAGGACTTGCTTGCAGTCACATAGGCAGAACAGAGAATTAAACCCTGCAGGCATTGTTAAAAACAACAACAACAACAAAAAAAAAAGACTGAATTTTCTGAGCTACTTTTAATAAACATGATTGTCCAGGTCCTCAAATGGTGAAAATTGGCATGAAACCCATTAACTGCACCACAGCTATGCTGATTTACATCAACTGAGGACATGGTGCAGTGGAAGAGGACAGAGTCATAGCATATGTAATGGAGTACACCTCGTCCTCTTCCCTGGCGAACATTTATCAGGTCCCGCAACGCTGTAATGGTGCATATTAGAAGATGTCCAGCATGATCTATGGAGTGGTTTAAATTGCATCAGACTTAGTGTGGCCTCTCACACTTCCCTGAATGGAGAAACTCAATAATTCTGAGCTACTGCAACTCTGAAAAATTGGGTTCGTAAATCTCTTTTCAACTCGCTCGTTGTGTTTCCAAGGATGATCATGGTGCAGCTGCATCGAATACGCACCCTACAAAGTGTGTGGTTCAAAGCAGCAGACTCTGTGTTTTATACACCGTATGCAAGCATTTCAGTTCACCTTTAGGGAGCAGGCTTCATTTCACCAATCTGTTTTTCTGGTGGTACATCTGCTGGGAAGAAAAAGGCATATGGGTCTGCTCTGAGGAAAAGCAGACTCCTCTTGGCGAGATCAGGTCCTTGAGCCTGAAAGCACCAATTCTGTCTCACGTGAGACAAGGAGAAGAGGGGAAGAGCAAAAGGCCTGTGTACAGCTTCAGCCCGATTTAAACTGAAGTGTGGGAAGGAGCAGGGGGAAGAAGAGGAAAAGCGTATGTCAGCTGTCAGTAAAAGTATCAAATCAAGCTGGTAAGTAATCTTTGCGCAGTGAGTAGTTTGCTGTTGGTCCTCATTAGCCTTCTTTCAAGATTAGGCACAAGAGGAAAGAACTGCAGGATTTGGAAGTTTGTTTACTGACTGTTCCCTGGTCATGCTCTTGAAGGATAAGTTTGAAGGAGTGTTCTCCCTGTCATGGAGCTAAGGGAGTATTGTCCCACAGCAAGGAAGGTAGATATGGGTAAATGAGGAATTAAAAAAAAGCAGCAGCCAAACTCCACACCCACCAAAACAAAACCAGACAGATTCTGCTTTTGAGCCAGACATAAGAGAAATATGGAATGACGGAAAGAGACAGGGATTTCAGCAAGCCCTGGTTTTGGTCCTGCGATCTTCATCCCCCTGACATCACTCTGCAGTGTCTGCCCTGCTGAAATCAATGTAACAACATAAGGATTAGGACACTTGATCAGCAACGCACTTAGATGTGCACTCAACTTAAACATCTGAACAATCCCTTTGAATTCAATGGCTGCACTCACGGAGTTAAAAATAAGCCCGCTGTTAAGTGCCTTCATCAGATCAAGGTCCAATTATTTACTCTATGGGAGTAGTTCCAGAGGAACTTGAGTCTTTGCTGTTTGGGTTAATAAACTTACAAAAATAGCTTACGTGTCTGATTTATGTAGTGGCAATACGAAGCATACTTCAAAGAGGGAAGCGCTCTTAAAATCTTATTTTGTGCAGTGAAACCTGTGTCAAGCAGATTAAAATAAAAAAGAAAGGAGATAATAATATATATATTCATTATATATATTATATAATAAAGTATATGTTAATAATATGTATTAATATATATATTTAACGTAATAATCTTCTTTAGACAAAGAAATTTGACTAGAGATCTCATGTATGCTTTCAAGGGACATCTCAAGTTGAGGCTTCTCTTTTTGGGGCTGTTATTTGCAGTTAGTCTGTTGCTGCTTCTGGTTGGATTGGAGATGGATCTTCAGTGAGATCTTCAAAATATTCATTTCCTTTAAATGACTAAAAAAACAAATGCAGGGTTGCCATGTTAATTTCTGAGTATTTCTTCTGCCATCTAAGGGCAATTTGCGCATAAAGCCTCCCCATAGCTTGATGCTGCATATTATATTCCCATGTGTCAAGGCCAGGGTTCATCCTGCAGCACATCAGATGTGTGGTTTTCAGCAGCTGGGGTGAAACCTGGGCTCTCCTGAGGGTGATTCACACTGTAGGTGGGCTGAGTTGTCATCAGGAGGTGCTCGCCTCCCTGCCGTGGCTATAACAGGAACGAGGGGCTGACAGCGCTCCAAACTTAGCCACCTCTACCACATGCCTGCAGCACGATAGGAAGAATCTAGTCTTATACATACATTTTTCTCCCTCCAGGTAAAATTTCACTTTGCATTGACCTTCTGCACTGTTCAGCTCTCAAAGGCAGTCTCCAGGGGAGCACCAGGGCTCATGTAGCAAAGGGGTTGCGGACCCATTTGCTGTTGACCCTGTGGCCTGTCACCCTTGATGTCCTCCTCTTGGGTGTCTCAGAGGCGTCTTCCAGGTTTGCATCCCTTCCAGGAGACTCTAGTGTTATTAATATTCCCGATCACAAACAGCAGAGAACCACCAGCAAAGCTCCTGCGTGATGAAAATAGCTCCAGTGCTAAATATAGGGGATTTTTTTTTTATGAATCTATTTGCCACTTCCATTAGTCAGGGCAGAAATACATTATTGTAAGATGTCTAAGCATTTTGTCATTGCTCACTGGCTGTATCAAAATGTAGTCCGAACAGTTATCACTGTATTTCTGATTAATATTATAACAACCACTGGCTAATCACAGAGTCAGCAGTGAAAGCCGCTCTAATCGTTATCTTTCTGGCAAAGTAACTTCCCCCTTATTTGTTGTAGACTGCAGATTTTGGTGGGTGGGGGTTCTTTTTTTCTTGTAATGGTAAATGTGAGATTTTATCCTCAAAGGAGTGATTATCTCAGAGCAAAATTGGCAAGGTTAAACACTATCTATAAAAAACATTCAGCAGTGTGCCATGAAATGAATTACATAATATATCAGTCATCTACCTAGCTTTTGAAAAAGTGCAAATATGTGTTTGTTCAGTCTGGGTGAGGATTTTATATTAGGCTCCTTTTTCCATGAAGGTAAAAACGACCTTGGTTATTAGAAAGCGAAGATATATTGAACTGCGTAGAATCAACACAGGTCTATTTCATTTAGTCCCTGCTAAAATTGAAAGAAGGGAAAATATAGATTGAATTTATTTTACTATATATCGCCTCATTTGAACTTTAGGAAAGAGTTAGCCACTAAGGAAAACCTTTCTCCCATCTCCCTTCTATAATCTCTTACAGCAGCCATGTTAAGGAAATTGCCTCGACTTCATTGATTCTTTGCTATGAAGTTCAACCAACAGCCACTGTGTTACTGGGGAAATGGATGCTCTATGGCCATTACAAGAAGACAGCACTTTGACCTGACAGCTGTATGCATCTACACACAACACACAAAATCCTGACACTTTAAAATCACAAATTGGCATATTTTTCCTAAGACTTCAGTAGATCTCCTCTGCGGGACCCCATTTTATAAAGCGCTATTGTATCAATTCGATTATTTTATAGAATGCAAGAAAAAAATATCTTGCAAAGATGGAAATCCACAGGCTAAAAGCTAGTTGCTGTCACCATAATTTTATAATAGTTCCTTTCCAGAAATACGTGCTTTGCAACTGTTAGAAAATGACTGGTGTGTGGTTGTGCACACTGCTTCACTCTACGTTTTCCAGGTGGAAATTCAGACAATCTCCACATCCAAATTTACTGTTAAGCTGAACTCTTTCTTCTCTTTATTTTGATTTGATGGTGGAGTCAAAATTCTGGGGAGCAATTTCAGCTGGAGTAAACCAGTATAGCTCTGGTAGAGCACACAGAGGTACACCCATTTCTACCAGCTTAGCAGCTAGCCCTCTGATCATGAAAATCTATATTATCACCTTTTTTATAGGTGATAATTGCTGCATAAATACTGCAAGCTGACGATATTAGCACTAGTTCTGGGACACTTCACAGTGAGTCACATTTATCTCTCCACTGAGGAGCTGGTGGCACATCTTCCAACAGATCTCATCTCCCATGGTTCTCCTCAGCCCCAGGATTCTCATCCCTTCTTTGTCTCCTATCCATACTGGCCCTTTTCCTGTACCATGTGTGGCAGGAGCCAAAATCCCAGTGAGGAGGCTAATGAAGAGACAAATTAAAGTATGAAGCACCCTACCTACAACTCAAAGGCTCCAAACTTTAACCTTCCTTTTACTTTATGCTGCTTCTGCTTCACTGAAATACATTTCTTTTTATCTGTTTGTATTCCTTTGATTGCTTATTTTGGCTTATAGTTTTTTGACAATTTGACAGTACAACACCATGTCACCCTTTAGGGGGCATGGTGGTGATGGGTTGATGGGTGGACTGTACAACATTAGTGGTCTTTTCCAACCTTAATTATTCTGTGATTCTATGATTCTATGCGTAAATGTTCATGAGAGTGATTAAGTGGAATTAATAACATGCAAGGGGCTTGTAGAGGTGGGCTGCAGCGAACTAGGAGGCAGTAGACAGTGTGAGTCACAGGACTTAATGTCAGTTGTCTGACATTCAGCATATCCCATTCAGTATATTTTGGGGTCTAAACTTACCCCCTGGGTAGATTACAGTGGGATGGACTACAGGTCAAAGTTGCATAGGTGCATTGCATTGCTCTTTGACAGCTCTGCAAAATAAACACAATGTATTAGTGATTAAAATTTCCTAAGGGCTTGATCTGAAATTCTTCCATTCATCAGCAATGCTGACCTAGACTACTTTCAGGGCCAAATTCAAAGGCAGCATATATAACAATGTAATTTAGACCTCTTGGCCTCGTTCCTTACCTCTGCTGCAGAGCTCAGCACTGCAGAGCTCACTGGCACTAGCAGGGAGGGGCTTCCCATTTTGGATATAAAGCTGGTTTCACCCCATTAGTTCCCTCCATCAAGCACCACATCTAGGCTTAGAAAGATCCCCGCATCCATCTGATCAGGCACTGCCACTGCTGCAAGGCAAGTCTTAGGTAGTTCCCAAGCAGTTTGTATTCTGTGACCTTCAGTCATGCCTGAAGCTTACATCCCCAGAGAACTTTTCTTGGTTCTGCTGATTTCACCAGCAAAATCCAAGATCTGAAGGACAACTTTCAAGGCCATATGTGTCTCCTTCTGCCCAGTGACTTCCAAATCCTTCTACTTCTACCTGCTTTCCACCTTTTCCATCCTTGTTTAATTTAGAGCTTGAGTGCCTCACACCCATGCAGATTTCTCTTTATCCCTTACTGCTCTGATTCAGCTAGCTGAGAAACTGATCTGCAGAAAGATTAAGCAGCTCCCTGTAAGCCATACCTTTGGTTGGCAGCAGAGCAAATATTCTCCAAGATCCCATCCTGCAAGCTGAGCTCCTGCACCATCCCTCCCTCCCCTCCTTTTCCACGCACCACCATGATCACTGATGCCTATAGCCTTTCCAGCCTGCTCTGTCAGAGCAGAACTTTCATTGAAATCTGTGCGTATGAGGGCATATCCTAATTAATCCCATTCTTCTTCTGCCTCCACCAGCTGAAGCCTCTCCATGCCATTGTTCTCCCTTCTACTTTAAAAAAGGATTATTTTAAAAGCAGCCTCAGACAATCTGATGCAGCCTGGAGACAGCAGGGTGTCACAGTTCGGGTCACCCAGCGTGCCCTAGCACCACGGCCAGCATGACACATGTCATGGCATCACCATGAGAACTCTGCAGCATCTCCCTGCCCAGCTGGGTGAGTGTCGAATAGCAGGAGGCTGCTGGGCTCTCATTAAAACACACTTGCTCTAACACTCCCTGTCTCCAATGTTTAAACCAGACCCGACATCGCACCAAAATTTGCCCTGCACAGTTTTGCTCCCCTCTCTCCCTGAGCCCCAGGTGACTTTGAAGAACAAGGCACCCATCCCCGAGAGCCGGTCCCGCTGCGGGCTGCGTTATTCAGGCGGCATTAGATCATGTTAACGTTAGATATAATCCAGTACAAATCCTCTTAGTGTCACTGGCACTGTAAGGGTTGTTATAATTGCTCGTAGCTTAAAACAATTTTGCAGCTTTTCTTCACCTCGGCAAGCCGGCTCCAATTAGAGGAAGGGAACTTTCTGAACCCGCAGAGTCTGTATTTAGGGCACAGCCCCATCCTGACAACACGCTGTCAGCCCCGCCGAGCAGCTGGGAAAATGTCCACTTTATTGCAGAGACGTGACAAAAACAGAGCGAAGAGAGTAACACGCGCGCTCCAGATTCGTTCAAAGCCCTTTGGAAGCACCTCCTAAGGTGATTATTTTGTTCTGCCTGACTCTGCTTTCCCAGGGCTGCCTGTCCTCGTTCCGCATTGCCCGTTTTTTAAGTAATGTTCCCATTTCAGAAAGTTAGAGAGAAGAAAGAGAAGAGGAAGGAGAACAAATTAAGAGATGGTGAGTCTGCAAATGTGCTTTCAGCTGGTGGAGAATCACAGAATCGTAGAACAGCTTAGGCTGGAAGGGACCTTTAAGCCCATCCACTTCCAACCTGCTGCTGTGGGCAAGGTTACACACACCAGTTCAGGCTGCCCATGGCCCCATCCAACCTGGTATTGAGTGCTTCCATGGTGGGGCACCCACAGCTTCTCTGGGCAGCTGTGCCAGTGTCTCACCATTCTCTGGTGAGGAGAAACATGATTACAAGTGAGGTGGACTGTCACAGTGCTCTGAAGGCAGGCTGCCTGGTGTGGAGAAGCCCTGAGTCAGCTGCATCCAGGAAAGCTGGATGTGCACGTGGCATGCCGGATAGGAAAACCACAGTGACCAGAGTAGATATTTGCCCCTTAAGCCCTGCTGGCAGCATGGACTGGTCCTAGTAATGGCTGGGAGCAGGGCAAGAGTCTCTCTGTCCACCAGCATAATGGGACATCAAACTGAGCACCTGCAGACCCGCATCCACAGGAAAAGAGCAGGGTGGCTCTCCTGCTCCATGCTCACAAGAGACCAGCTGCATGGACATCATAAGTAATACAGTGCTACCTGCCAGCCTATGTAGCTGCCAGTCTCTCTGTGACATCCATGTGTAAGCCAATGCCAGCACTGGCTTTATGCTGAAGGACCAGGCAGGCGTAGAGCACCTGCAAACTCTGGGTCTGCCTCCAGGATAGCAAGGGAAACCTTCTGCTGCCACGTCCTTGTTTTGCAAGGAGTTCATCATAACAGCCGTGCACGCTGTAAAAAATGTTGGCAGAAGGAATGACCGTAAATTTGACCACAGCGCTGGCCAGATACTCTTTGTCAGAGAGTTCAATTTGAGGCCAGCGTTGAAGTGGAAATCCAGAAGCACGTGGGAGCAGAAGCGTTATTCCTGGCTGAAGGGGTGGTGTTTGGAATGGAGGTGCCCCTTGAGATCATGGAAAACAATCCTGTGCCAAGCTATCTGCTGGTGAGAGTTACACATGACAGTATACCAGGTCACCGATGCCACACAAGAGAAGTCCATGTCCTCCAGTGTTTTCCTGTCCTCTGGCTGCAAGCACTGGCACACTCACACACCCGCACCACCTCACTCTGCCTTGCCTGTCCAAGCCAGCTCTGTGCCAATTCATTTCTGACGAATAAAAGAAGATTTTAGTCAAATAGACAAGCTGACTCAGTCTGGGGAAAGGTCCAGTGATACTGGGACTGGGGCAGAGGAGCTTGTGCACACAGAGGGATTGGCAGTGGAGGAAGAGGAGTGAGAGACGGGAGCAGAACTCCTCACCAGCAGAAGCAAGGGCCTGGAGTAGCTCAGCCATCAGCAGGACAAACAGTGTACAAGTGAGCAGATACAGAGCAAGTGAGAAGATACAGAGCAGTGGGATCCTCTCCCCACTTCTCCCCCACCTTGCTTGCTAGTGACCTGCCAGGGTGTGGTGATGACTTGAGGTCCCTGTGTGTTCAGCGCAGAGCAGAGGAGCTGAGGGGAGGCCTCATGGCGGTTGCAGCTCCTCACAGGGAGGGGAGGGGCAGCGCTGAGCTCTGCTCTGTGTGACAGCGACAGGGCCCGAGGGAACGGCATGGAGCTGTGTCAGGGGAGGGGCAGCTGGGGGTTAGGGAGAGGGTCTGCACCAGAGGGCGGTGGGCATGGAACGGGCTGCCCAGAGCAGTCGTTGTGGCCCCAAGTGCCGCGGTTCAAGGAGTGTTCGGACAATGCTCTCAGACACTGGGTTTGGATTTTGGGTGGTCGTGTGTGGAGGCAGGGGTTGGACTTGGTGATCCTTGTGGGTCCCCTCCAACTCGGGATATTCTGTGATTCTATGACTCTATAGACCACTTTCTGCTGCCATCGAACTAAGCAGTCAATCCATCATCTCCCAGCACTCTTTTTGCCTTTGCTGTCACAGTTTTGCTTGATGCACAGATATGGCCAGCACAGGAGGGGACCTGTTTTGTGAGTGCTCCCTGCATACAGCAGCTCTCCCAAAGCTGTTCTCCCCTTAATTCCCTGGTGCCACGGCTCACCATGGCATCTCCCAGGTTGAGATGACTCAGAGCTGAGGTGAACCACTCCAGATGGGGATACCTGGGGAGCATCATGCTGATTTCAGTGCCATGCAGCATAAAGGGAGCAGGCAACTCCATGTAAGGTAGAGGAGAGCTAGACCTGGACATGGGGGTAGAAGCAGAAGAAAAGCAAATCCACAGGTATGGTTTACTTCATTTTTTTTCCCCTGTAAAATAAGCTGGCAAGTGGAAGTAAAACCTACTTTACCTGCAGCAATAAGTCTACTTCCCTGATGCTGACATAAACCAAGCTTAGAGCTTTTCTTGGGCACCAACTGCAAAGAGGACTTCCATCAGCAAATGGAGCCAGGGTGCATATTCTGTGCTGAGAGCTGAGCAGGCCATCAGCTCCTCTAGGAATTCAGAAAAGCAAAGGTGGCTAAAGCTGGTTCAGCCTCTGCATTGCAGCTTGTCCAGAGGCAGGACCTCTGGTGGATTTGCAAATCCTGCTTGATATAGTAACCTGGGAAATTACCATGGGGGAAATGAGAGTGTAGACCTGCAGAGCCAGCAGCCAGTCAGCAATAGGTGCCTCTTCCAGCTCTCTGATACCTGCAAGGTGACCTCCTCATCAGTGAAGGAGAGTAGTTCAGCTTAGTAAAACAACCTGGATGGTTTCAATCACTTTACCGTCTTCTTGCAGTGTAGTTGGCACTAAAATGAGAATATAGAGAATAAGCCACTAAATTAAAATGACCCAGCTCTATGATGTTGAGAAAATCTGCAGAGGAGCTCTAACTCACTGAGATACAGAGCACCCTCAGCTCCCATAGTCTCCCTGGGTTCTGAAAGCATGCCATCATAGACAACAAATTATTGGCTTTCTTGCACATCTTTGGAGGTGTTCCAAGAATTCCTGCAGGACTTTGTTGACTTTGCAACAGAAAAGCCCACTGTTCTGGAAAGCAGTGATTCTTTCTGGGAAGAGTTTACTTTCTTAAGAGTCATTACGAAAGGAGAAGGGAGGTTGAAGACAGCTGTGTAAGGGTACTTTGATACTTGTGATTGCATCACGTCTGTTTACATGTGCTGGCAGAGTGCCAAGCACGAGTGTCCTCTTATTCTCCTATAAATGAATCTTTTCCTCATGTAAAATGCATCCTTCTCTGCCAGCTCCCAGGATATCCACAGCCATTGGACATTTAATGATCTTTGCCCAGAGCATGCTTCTACCTCTGTTCCTCATAGCCTCAGCTCTGTCCTTTTATCATATTTTATGCAAGATGAAGCCACACATTAAAAACATTTTTGTCTGTCATTTATAACAAAACAGCAGCTGGCCCCTGTGGAAGCAGGAAGACACCATGATAAATGAGGAATGATCCTTTCTGCCTGTGATGTCACAGCAACTTGCATTCAAATTCATTATAGAAACAAATGTGCTTAAACTTCTGCAAATAAGAGAAGGATGCCTCTGAAATTAGTTCCATTTTCAAGGTCAGTAAGCAAAGAGTCAGTCCATGTTCCTTGGAGACAGCCTCCAATCAGAGGGAACGGCTCCCCTGCCAGCCAGCTGTTATCTGCATAGTCCTTCTCTGCTATTTGATGTGCCACGGGCTTCTTGTCACTTGGCAGTGAGATATTTTCATCATTCCACCAGCTGACACCCTTCACGTTCCCATTCCCCTGGTGCAGAAATCCCCACGTCTTACAGCAAGCAAGGGGCTCAGTCTCCTTCTCGTGTAGTTATCACGATGACATTTTTCCAAGACACATTTCATATATCTCTTGCAGCCTCTTTAGCATTCTTCCTTGCAAATAAATACATTGGTTTTAATAGCCACTTGAATTCGACCCAGAGGGGAGTGATTAGGCTCTTAATGAGCTATGCAATGCATATTCTCTGCTGGCTCAATCTTGAGGTGCTTACTCAGGCAAATTGCCACAGAGACTAAGGCTGCTTAAAGCACTTCCAGATGTGGCCCCTTCAAATTAACTACAAGACTAAGCATCATTCATCTCAGCGCCAAGAAAGGAATACCAGCATAGCTCACTGCCCAGTTCAGAGCCACTGGACTCCCCTTAACCCTCCAGCCCCAGCTATGCAGATAAAGGAGAGGTAGCACAGACAGGAAAGCTGACATGATGACCCCATGGCTGCTAATGATGCCATTGGCTTAACTTCATGCAGCCCTGGAGGTGTTGCGATATAATTCCAAGGAAGGAAATATCTCCCTTTGCATCCCTTGGAAAGCCACATAATGAGCAGTAAGCAGTTTGCCCACACCATCCCAACTTGAGAAGTGCTGTAATACTTCACAATTCTATGTTTTCTCTGTTGTTGACAGCAAAAAAACCCTCTTTCCTGGGAGAGAGATGGTGGGAAGATCATCAGTGACAAGCATGTCTGGGATAAACCCCAGACTGACTTCACAGAATCACAGAATCACAAGTTCATAGGGGTTGGAAGGGACCTCTGGAGATCATGTAGTCCAAATCCCTGCTGAAGAAGGTTCCCTACAGTAGGTTGCACAGGAAAGCATCCAGGTGAGTTCTGAATATGTCCAGAGAAGGAGACTCCACAACATCTCTGGGCAACCTCTTCCAGTGCTATGTCACCCTCACAGTAAAGAAGCTCATATGAAACTTCCTGTGCTGCAGTTTGTGCCCATTTCCCCTTGTTCAGTCATTGGGCATCACCGAAAAAAGCCTGACCCCATCCACTTGACTCCCACACTTTAGATATTTATAAACAATGATGAGATCCCCTCTCAGCCTTCTCTCCTCCAGGCTTAACAGCCCCAGGTACCTCAGCATTTCCCCATAAGAAAGATACTTCAGACCTCTCATCGTCTTTATGGCCCTCCTCTAGACTCTTTCTAGAAGCTCCCTGTCATTCTTAAACTGAGGAGCCCAGAACTGGACACAGTACTCCAGATGTGGCCTCACTGGGGCAGAGTAGAGGGGGAGGATCTCCTCCCTTGACCTGCTGGCCACCCTCTTCTTAATGTACCCCAGAATAACACTGCACTTCTGCGCCACAAGGACACATTACTGTCTTATGGCAAACCCACCAGGACACCCAGGTCCTTCTCCATAGAGCTAATTTCCAGCAATTCAGCCCCTAACCTATACTGATGTATGTGTTTTTTCTTCCCCAGGTGTGGGACTCCACTCTTGCCCTTGTTGAACCTCATTAGGTTCCCAATGCTCCAGCCTGTCCAGGTCTCACTGAACAGCAGCATCATCGCCCATCCCTTGCAGAAATACTCCTCTCCAGCCTCCCATCGGTGTCACTAAAACAGACAGATTATCTCTCTCAGCTTCTTCCATTGCTGGTGGCAGGAGGTGACCACCTCAGGGAACAGCTGAGCCTTCCTGCCAACTTCTTAATTACTTGCCTCATAATGAGGTGAGTTGATCCCAGGAGAGGCCTCTCTCTCCCTCAAATCGTTGGTCATAAATGGTGGCTACAGGAGTGTAGACTAGGTGCTTAGCTTTTAGACTGTTAAAGTTGTATAAGGGGAATCCTACTGCCCCTTCACTCTGTTGCAGATAGCTGGACCCACTTGGGCCTGCTTCCTTCATACAGACAGAAGGCTGGATAGAAGGGCGGCTTTTAATACTCTTCAGGGTGTGATTTCACCATGTTTTTAATGCACAAAAATTGCACTTGTTTGGCCTTTGGTCTCCTGCCGCTTTCTATATACACCAGTGAGAAACATCTCCACACCCACCAGCACTGTGAAATGACTCATCAAACACATCATTAAATTACCTTGTACATCTCAGGAACAACATTGCCGGCACACTGCACATTAAGACTCAACACATAGCTGAAAGGCCCTCACTCTTTGGCTGGCTATCCTTGCTCCCAAAAAGCATATAAGTTTGATGGGAAGGGATGTCTTTGCCTGGTGTGCAGAGTGGGAGTCACCTGGAGGGAAGCAGGCTGAAGTGCCATGCAGTGCAGTAAGATTATTTGCTTTACACTGCTTTACATGTGCATGGGGAAGGAGTTTGCACACTGCTATGAACAGCAAATTGCTTCAAAACCCTAAAAGGCAGTAAAAGTCCTATGGTCATAACCCTTGGTTTTGTAAGCTCTTCTAATAGATTTACATTGAAAAAATAAGGCAATCTTATTTATATCATACAGAGACAAGAAACCAGAACAGAATGAATCACTGGTTACAGCAAAATCAGGAACAAATACTGCAAATCTCAACGTTTTTATCCGAAATCTTCTGCACCACTGCAAGGAATTCTGTCCCTTGTGGATCTGTCTCAAGAATCATTGGGAAAGATAACTTTTGTGTTGACAGACCTGCAAAGGTCTGCAAGCACAAACAAAACCCGAAACATCTCATTCTTCTTACTCTGCCACTACGCTTACAGAACAGTTTTAACATCGACAGATAGCAAGGAGAAGTGATTTTTTCTTAAGTGTAGTTTACATCACATTTCTAATAATGTCATCATTTATCTGTGTAATATATATAGCTGTATATATAGCATGCACATGCAGCAGAAGTAACCTCTCTGTATATCACAACTCTTTGTGTGATATAAATATGACAGATGTACTATAAAACTGTACAAAATATTCTGTGTAGTGTTCTGTAGTATACATGTATCAACTTAACATCATACACATCTTTTCTTGTAAGATATAGCAAGATGCAATCTTTCAAATTAATGCAAGTAAAAGTTACAGGAATGAAAACTGTGAATAAGAAGAATGCACTAGAACAAACATTCAAGATTATGCACATAGGACATACAAGATCTCACCAAGGAAAATGCAAGGGCAATGGTATTTTCGACAGCATTTTGAGGGAACCTGGTCTATATGGACATGCGGTCCTGCAGATTCTTTTATTAAATTCAAAAAGACCTTGCCAAGCACAGAGGGTCCATCCACACCTGTGAACCACCTGCTTTATGGGAACCACATTCCCATGCTAACTCCTCTTTGCAGCCAAGAGGGTTGGATACATACAGCAAGCCTGATGCTCTGGCTGTCTAGGGAAAAAGAAGAATCATTAATACATTGTGATGCAACTGGGGACCCAAGTATTTCTGAAATAGCAGTGATCACAATTATTAATAATGGCCCAAAGAGAAATAGAAACAGAAGAGGGAAATCTTTAGCCTATCTGTTCCTTTCTTTGAACAAGAAGCAATAGTAGGTCTAAAAAGTGGAGACTGTTCTGTTTTATTCTTTGAATGCTGCAATTTCCCAAGAGGGGCTGTAAAGTCTGAGGTATGCTTTGCAATTTGCTATTGTATTAAACAGCCGTACTTTCCTCCCATGCTCATTTTCCTCTGTTATTGTACCACTTTGACCAAACCCTGGGTAACTGAAAATTCAGATGTGTACTAGTCAGATAGTAAGTCATAGAATCATAGAATCATAGAAACATAGAATCATAGAATGGCTTGGGTTGAATGGGACCTCAAGGATCATCAAGTTCCAACCCCCATGCCACAGGCATAGTTGCCAGCAAGTACTAGATCAGATTGCCCAGGGCGCCATCCAACCTGGCTTTAAACACCACCGAAAATGGAGCATCCACACCTTCTCTGGGCAGCTGTGGCAGCGCCTCACCATCCTCTCAGGAAAAACTTCTCCCTGGTATCTAATCTAAATATCCCCTCCTTTAGTTTGAAAACATTCCCCTTTGTCCTTTCACTATCTACCCTTGTAAAAAGTTGAGTAAAAGAATTCATTTTATACCTCTCAGACTTCTAGGAAGTCGTGTTAATCATTGCTTTTGAGTACTCAAAATGGAACGTTCATGAATGTATGATGTTTATGACCATCTTGATAATTTTTGCAGAAATGCCTGCCGTGTTTGGTGAATTAACACACTCTTAAAATGGTCAAACATCCAGCCAGGTACCAGAGACAACATCCTGTGATTTGTATGTTCACTCATAGGCTAAGGCTAAAAGTACCACACTTGAGCTTAGATGCTGAGTGTTTGATGCATGTGCTTGTGTCTTCAGCTGGTATTGGTGCAACATTGGGTGCTCCAGCTGCAGTAAGCATAATACCAATGAAATCAGTGAAAGTTCAGACAAGTGGAGGATCCAATCCAGCATGTCTCATGGTTGAATTCATGGCTGGCTTACAAACGACCCTTGTGCCATAATGGCTAAACTTACACCGAACCTTAACTAAAATAAGCAGCATTTCTAGAATTCAAAATGAGTTACTGCTTTCCAGAGTCCTGCAATAAATTATCCCCTTTCTTCCAACTCAGAAAGACCTATTTCTATGACTTTTCATTTTAAAGAGCTAATTTGACTTCAGGAAAAATTAGAAAAAAATATAAACAGAGGGATAGTATATAACTATTTTTTTTGTTTTATCTAGACAGACTTATGTGGATTGTTGCAGCTTTAATTCAAAATTTTATTGACTGATTTCTTTCTGCATCCCAAGGAGTTGCTAAGCAACATGGATTCTCCCTCACCATGCATTTGTTAAAACAGAAAAAAGTGGGAAGAAACAGAAAAAGATTCACTTTCTCTAATATATCTATCAAACCACAAAGTACCACTTATTTCAGAATCACCTGAAGTTATACCACTGATATATTCACTTTCTCAGTGCTGTGCCTGGTTCTAGAGTTTAAGTTCAAAACCAATGAACAAAAATGGGCCCATTTTTGCTCCCATTGGTAAGACACTGCTGGATGATGGCTTTTACTCATTAGTCCACCCATAGCCAGTGACTCACAAATCTGCCCACTGCTCCTTGTGCTAAATTCTTAATTATTTTTAGGAAGAGTAATAGGTTGAGGAATGAGGGCTCAGCTGCCTTCAGCCTGGAGCTCTCCTCTGAGGCCTTTAGAAAAGATGAATAATTCCAGGTTTTTGGTACAGTCTGAATGCTATCATTTGGGCTGTGCTGACACCACACCTGGGCTTATGGGTCACTGCAATAACACCATCAATCAGAGAGGGTATGGCAGTGCCCGTGGTGTTTGTCATGGTATGCACTGTAGGCTATGTATTCAACAGACTCAGACTGTTTCATGGCAGTGCTGCTTGAATGGTCGATCAGAAGCCTGTGTATGGTCATAAGGAGTATTTCAAAAAGCAGAGATTGCCTTTTAACATCTAACATACTCTTCAAGACAGTGACAACCAAAGTTTGTGGAAGTTATTCTTTTCTTTGCTCTCTAGCAAAATGATTCTTCTCTGGCAATTCCTCATAATGCTGTAGGTTATGCCTCCATCTCTTCTCAGGAAAGAGAGCTGCTTTGGTATTCACCATCTAGTTAATAGTTCTCTTGCTCTCCCTGAATTGTACTGCAAATAGATTTGCACAGGCAATAAATATGCACTTTTTTTTTTCCTGAAAGATGTAGATACAAATTGGAATACAGAAAGGTGAAGCCAAATTTTGCAGTCCACTGCACTAAGGAAAAGTAGGCAAAAATCTATTGACCTTCATGTCTTGATGTTATTTATATTCAATGAAACCATTCCTGATTCTCTGTGGTATGTGTGAGAACAGATTTTGGACCTTTTTATTGCACTTTAAAGCCAGATTTTTTGCCCTCAGAAACATCCATTTGTCACTTCAATTGACAACACATCTCTGAGGACTCTTATAGTGGGGAGCAGGAAAGTGTTACTGCTTGATTTTTCCCCTGTTGTTCATTCGGTATGATGAGCTCTGCTTCTCCTAAAGAACCTTTTGAGATCCAAAACCATCAGTTCTCTCCTCACTCTGAAACAGAAATTGTACTATAAGTGTAGAAAATTGTAAAATTCTTAGTGTTTCAGAACATTGTCAAATAGTGGATATGGCCCAGTGTGTTTTGCTTAATGGCTTACCTACAAGATCTGGAAAGAAGCTTCAGAAATGCATTTATATTGTTAAATTGGTTCATTTTGAATATAACTATAGCTCTTAACATCTGTTTCCTCTGACTATTCTCAGATAGAGCTTTGTTGTCAGAAACCTTGGTAAAAAAAAAACATGGGTTTAATTATATACTCAAAAAATGGGTGGTGGTGTATAGTTCATGCATAGTCACAAATACATGCAGCAAGCCCCTAATGATAGAAATTATCCTTAAATCAAGTTAAGAGAGGGAAGAATTACACCTGACCCCACATGCTGGATGGAAGGGACTGGAAGGTTATCTACCATCTATTCAATGCAGTGGATGGGATGCAGATCCAGTTTCCTTTGGGCAGTTGAGTGAGAATTTCTAAGTTCTCTGTAATTCTTCAGCATACAGGAATCCTTCACAAATTCTTCAGTCAGTTCGAGGACTGCAAAGAGACCGAATGGATCTGTGGTCCAAACACAATAACTCTGCACAATGGGACAATTCACCCCTCAAGTAATGAATAATGAAAATGTTTAGTTCTGAAAGTTATAATAAATTTTCTGCAGTTTCTTTTCCTTTCCTAATCTTGAAAGTATCAATATGATATGTATCTTCAAGCTCCACTGATAACACAGTCCAATTTACAGATCTAGCCCAAATTTCTCTGTGTGAGCTACTCCGTTCTCAGTAGGTCTGACTACTTATGATAAAGCCCATTAAAGTGATTTTCGCATCAGGCCCTATTTATTAAAAATACTGAATTCTCTTTTCTTCCTTCTTTTTTTCAATTACACTGACTTGGGCTATAGCGTTCTGATAACGTGTCTGAGTCATCGCCTCTGTGTGTGTATGTATGTGTGCGTATTTATATATAGCTTGCTGTATTTATAGCCGTGGATCTGGAGGCTGGTACAGAAACCCAGCGAACAAAGCAAATTGGAAAAGCACCTTTCTTAAACAATAAGAAGACATGCTATCAGTGCCTTTCTGCACAATTACTGCCTGCCCCAGGCACTGCTCTAAGGCACAGAGTCAAAGGTTGTCTTTCTCAACCACTCGATAAATACTTTAAATCTCATTCTTATTACTACTTTGAAATGAAAATTAGGGGTGGAGGGGGATTAATGGGTGTGTGTTTGTTAGGAGGTGTCGCTGAAATACTTCATTTGCAGATCATCTTCCATCTGAGGGCCTCAGAGATCTTTACAAACATATCAACGCAACTCTGAGACTTTTAAGCCCATTCTCGAGGTTGGCAGTTTTCTTTCCCTGAATGTGCCTGGAGTTTGGCACACTCATCCATTTTCAAAAGCATCTGCATTTTTGCAGACAAGAAATGAAGAGAGAGGTTAATTGACTTCGCCAGGTTTGCATAGTGGGTTGCAGCAACTGGGAACAGAGCAAAAGTATCCTGACTCCTGGCCTGGACTTCATGCACAGACTGGTATCCAACATCTCTCCTGGGGAGAACACACCAGGAAAATCTGTTGGATCTAAAACCATATTAAAGCTCCCTCCTCTGCATGCTAATTAATTGTGACCCTCTGCCCACTGATACATTTAAAAGGAGCCAACCTTTGTGTACTAAGGTTTGTTTGAACAGGTCAGTGCAGACATCCTCCAGCACACCCCATTTCCTTAGGCACAAGCCACTCCTAAATAAGAAGTGTGTTTCATTCAGTCCTCCAATATCAACTTTGGAAGCTGACGGAATTTTGCTGATACTCAGACACAAGAAAAAGCAGCCAAACGTAGGAGAAAAGAGTATTTCAGTGTAATGGAAAAGAAGTGGAAGAACTCGTTCCTTTTGACAGAAAAAGAAGAGAAAAGAATCAACCATGCAATTTTACTAGCAATGTGTGGTAGCACCTGCACACTATGCTTTTTTGTATACATAGACAAGTACATTGCAGTGAAAAAAAGTCATTAAAACATTTAGTATGCCTTCGTCTTCACACGTCGCATCTACTGCCTTCTTTTTCCTCATCTTCACGAATTCCAACATGTACAACGATGCAACGCGCATATCTCATTCCCTGTGACTGCACTTTAATGCAGACCTAAACCCCAACCCCACAGCTTCCCCAGGGAAAATAACTCTGCATAAAGTTCCCTGGTGCACAGCTGTACACCAGACAGGAGTTTTGATGCACCGCAGTTTTACGTCAGAGTGAGGGAGTGAAAGGATGCCTGTTTTTTACCACTTGTTTCTTTTTCTCCTTGCCAGTGACCAAAATGCCCTCTAAAAGGTCCCTGAAAACTCAAAGAGAACTTTCTATCCTGAAAAAAAAAAAAAAAAACAATCTGCCACATTTTGGCTCCAGTGGGACTTAGAGCCAAATTCTTCAGAGTCTAAAGCCTGCTATGGAGCCACTGCTGTCTCTTCTATGATAGAGCTAGAAGGATGCATCTTCAGATTTATTGTAATTCTTCCCTTTTGTACCCCTTGAAATCATAAACATGACCAAGCCCAGCAGTACCATGATGAATGTGTACAATCTATTGCCTCACGCAAATGAGCTTGAAGCATCTGCATCTGCAGTGCCCCTCACTGTTACACAACAGCATTTCTGTATGGGACGCTGTTTACCTAGCTGAATGTACACATATGCATATTCCTATGCATATGTACATGTCAAGGTACAGTGTATGCGCCCTTACAGGTAACTGTTGTTCTGCAGCCACAAAAGAACATTAGGAGCCCACATGCACCCTGATGCTGTGTCTTGCTGCAGTTGACAGATGTGTAGCAGAGCAAGCTGGCAGTTTCCAGTTGTCTCTGGAAGCAAGGAGCCTCTTGCTGGTTACTTATTCCAATTTGAGCCTGCAGCAAACTCCATTGGTTAAACAAGCTTCTATGCATTAGGTGTGTAGGACACTCAACATGTAGCATTGTTTGGGGCAAGTCAACTCCAAATGCATTAGGTGAGTGTCTCTACTATCTCTGCAGCTGTGGATGTGAATACTGGTTGCTTTGGTTGCCCTGGTATGCCCAATGTTTGACCACAGGGTGAGGCCAGACCCAAAGTCCTCTGAAGTCAGAAGGAGTATTTTCAGGGAAGCTGTTGGCTTTGGGTCTGCTTGATGTGGCACTGCAATCAGAACTTAGTTGGAGAACAGGAGAGCCACAACACTGATACCAGAATAGATGTCATCTCAAAGTTATGGCCAGCTGCACTGGGAAACCAAAGAAATGATTGCCATTGGAAATTTCCCAGGAGGCGGGCTGCTTATTTTCCAAGCTTTTAGTCTTAGGGACTTACTGTTGAAACAACTAAAATAAAGACAAAATAGCTCTCATATTTGTTAAGAGGATATAGGCTGAGGAAGGAAATGTTGCATCTTGTCCTCTGTGATGGGAATTTTATGTCTGACTTTACTCTGTGTTCATCCCATGCATTTCCTTTGGAAATCATGGTTCATCTGGCATCTATGCTGACTGCAGCTTTCTATTTCCAGCCACCCAAGAGAGGGAGATCCCAGGTTGTCCCTCTTTCTTGCCCTCTGGAGATGCACCAGTCCTCTTATGGACTGTTGTGCTCCTCACCTAACATTTCCTGTGTGGCTGAAGAGTGAGGGAGAAGAAGGAAGATGTATCTGAACTGCAGGTTCAGATGTTTTTTTGTGTAAATTACTGTCTTTCTGTCTGGCTTGATGTGCTGATGCTTTCTGGGCACTGGAAGAGGTCCAGAAGTGAGCATTTCCCCTCTGGCAATGGGGAAAGAGCAGGCGAAATAACCTCTGTTAGTGGCTGCTGTGTGTGCACTACCATGCCTCATCATTTGGGCATGAGCTGAGGAAGGGGAAGTATGGGTGCTTCACCTCTGACATTAGGAAGCCAGAAAGAGACTGCATGCAGTAAAACTTTGCTCTACAAATGCATATTTCTTGGCTTATTACACAGATTAGTTATGCTTGTGTCACAACCTGCTCTCCTTGCTTTCAGACCACCTTCAAATACTTCAGTCTTTCCAATGGCAATCACTCCTTCAGCTTCCCTGTCCTGTTGGCCACGGCTTTGAGGTGACAACAAAAACAACAACAACAAAAACAACAAAAAGACCTCTGTCAATTTTCATGGCATTCAGCTGTTGTTTCAGTGCCAATTTCTATGCACAGATCTCAGAGAAAAGGCAGTTTCTGGACACTTTACCTTCCCTTGGTCACTATATCGCAATAGGTGAAAACAGCAACCATACAGACAATCAATCAACAGTACCAACACAATGGTCAGTAATGACACGGTAAGCTGTGTCCTCAGGAGAAGTTTGGATTTAAGGGATATGGCCTAGGTGAGTCATTAGTTAGGTGCATAAACTAAGGACGTGGCAGGTGAGCAGAATGTTTCAGCCCTATCTGGTCTGCCATGGGTGGGCGGAGGGATGCAGCTCTCAGCTAGGCCAGAGCTGGGGTGCAGTTAGTCCACCGCACCACACTGTCTCCCATTTTCAGCCAATTCATCCCTTAAGCTCTTTCTCAGGTAGTTCATAAAATATTCATGTGGGAAATCCCAGAAGTCTCCCTTCTCCTTTGCTGTAAAAAAGAAAATGACGAAAGTGCTTCTCTTCAACCAGAGCCTTCTTTTGTAAGAGAAATATTTTATCTCGCCACTGAGACAGTAATTTCTGCTTCCAGAAACAGGAAGAGAAGCATAAACAATGTGCAGCCAGAACAAATAATAGAGGAGATTTGCCAACCACATTCCTAAACGCACATATACAATGCCTGTGAACAGAACTGCCACAGCCCATGATTCCTGACATTCAGAGCTGCCGCACCATTTATTTTAGGTTTAAGATTTATGAAAGATTAATGATGATAAAGGCCTACTGCTAGTTCTAAGCAATCTCAGGATCTCTTGCAATTTAAAAACTGTCCCCAGTGACTGCTGCAGAAGAACAGAAGAAGGCAGAGCAGTGGATGCAGGACATGGGGAGAATGCAGTTCTTCAGGCCTCCTCCCAGCCCTTGCAGATATCTGGCACACTTCCTTCTGCAGGAGTGGAAGTTTTGCTCATGCAGTGCAGTGCCTGCAGTGGAAAAAGACAAGAGGGTTTGCCCAAAGAGCAGCAATGCAGGGCTCTGGCAGAGGGACTTCATGTACCAGCTCCAGATACATTCTGCAGGTTGGCAGACAGTGATACGGTTGGTGAATTCAAGTCCAAACAGAATCACAGAATCGTAGGGGTTGGAAGGAACCTCTGGAGATCACCTAGGTTGCCATCTTCCTTCTGCTGAATTTGGCTGTAGTAGGAGTTTTCTATTCAGACAGGTTGCCTACATTTTCTGGGGCATGGCTAACCTTTTCGGGAAAGGACAAAATTCAGGGGGGAAGGCTGGCACGCAAAGCTTGTGATGTGCAAGCCCAATGTTTGCTGTGGCAAAGGTGGCAGCACGCAGCCCACCTCTGGGGAAGATGAGGAGGAGACTGCCAGAGTCACGGAAGTGGTTAACTAAGAAGATCTACGCACCAGGTCAGATGCAGGAAGAGCCTGCACTGGAGGTCGGAGGGTTTTCAGTGTGACTGGGAGCTTGTCACACCCAACTTCTGCCCCTTTTCTGCTTTCTGTGTGAGTGGGCGCCTATCCCACATCTGTCCTGCTGCTGAGCAAGAATGTTGGCACTGTTTTGTGGAGGTTTTAACTGAGGTTCCTGGCAAGCAGTACTAATGATGTCTGTGCGGCCAGCTCCTGGGAAGAAGATGGGGAGGTGACCGTCAGAGGCACCTCTGATGGTTATTCATCAAGTCAGGGCTTGGGGGGGGGGAAATTACAGAAATTCATTTGACATGGGAAGGTTTTGGTTTGATTTAAATGCCAGAGAAGAAAGAGGAGGGCATTTTGATGGAACTGAGATTTTAGAAATAATAAATGAGGGGAAAAAGCCTCATTTTATGATTGTTTAAAGCTGTTCAAGCAGTCCTGGAGGCATGAAAACTAAGAAAAGTTGAGTGAGCAGTCATTCTGGGCTCACTGAATAACAGATCCTTGTCCTTGGCTATCATTTATGTATCCTTAATATATACTGACTATTGCCCTACCGCAGGACTCACATAAATGCTCCAGGCACATCTGTTACAGCCATTACGATCTGCGTCTTTTACACTATGTAGTGGTCCCATTATAAATGATGAGCCAATAAATTCTCTTGAAAAAGTTTTTATGATGCCTTAGTTGACATTTGGGAACTTCAAAGAATTGCATAGAGCTCCCTTCAATCTGCATGCGCTGTTCTTCACTGATTAGATGAGCTCATTGATTTCTAACAAGACCAAAGACAGAAGGGAACTGGTAGAGTGGTTAGACATGGAGAAGACCTACTAGGCCCATTTGCCAGTTACCTGCAAGAGTAGGTGTTTTTCCCATGCCACAGCCAATGAAATATCATTTCTACTTTTATAAGATTCCAGCAATGGCCTGGACACATAGGAGGAAGGTTTCTTCTTGCAGCCCTGTCAGCTCCCAGAATTGGGAGTTTTCTCTTGTAATTTGCCCTGCTGTTAGCCACAGCTGATCTCGTCCATATGTTTCCACTCATCTCCGGCGCTGCTCCTCTCTTTTGCTGGGTGTCCCTAACTGTGACCAGCAGCAGACAAATTAAAGAAGCACATAGAAAGTGTAAAAAGGGAAATAAGAGTCCTCTTTGGTGACGTCTATCAGTCATTAGTTACTCCGGAGCTGGCGCTCCTGTATCGAATTTTGAGTGGCCTTTTCCCCATGAGATTGTCCTACTCCTTTTTGAAGTGGTTTGAAGGACCTTTTCAGCCCAAACGCAAGACATATTTTGCCTTTACTTCGCCCTCCAGGCTCCTTTCTGGTTTTCTGCCACCCACAATCCAGTGTTTCCCTGAACACAACTGCTGAATATTTCCCTTTAGCTAGCATCACATTTTGGGCTATTTTCCTCAGTTCTATTAGCTAGCATTTTTTTTTGAAATGAACACCCTTAATTGGATCGATTTGAAAGGATATTAATTTTCTGTCCATTTATCCAATCTCCCATTCTCCCCACTGGGGTTCACAACCCCTCTGAATCTGAGTGGCATCAATGAATACAATTAATATAGAGCGCACATAGACTCTCTGATCATTAGTGAGCATGTTAAATAAGATCTGGTCCAGTATTGATCTCTGGAGCACCTAACTTTCGAGCTTTTCCCCATCTAGCCATGTTCATGACTAATGATGCTTTCTACGTTTAGGCAAATGAGGCCTTGGCACGCTGCCAGTCCCAAAAATGAAGACAAAGCAAGAGAGGGGCTGTTTTCCATCATTTCTGGTGAATCATAAAAATCACATATCCTCGGTTCAGATCAGATGGGGTTTTTCTTTTCTTGAAATGGAAGTTTTGTTGTTGTTGCTGTTGTTGTTCTTTTAAATACCAAATGCTTTTAAACTCGCTTGAGCTGTAATTTAGAGGGAATATATTCTGAAAGAAAAATAGTTTGGAATCAGAAAATACAGCTGTTCTTCTCAAATGATTCAGATGCTGGATTTTTTAGGGTGCTTACTTTTTCAAGACAAAACGATTTAGGAAAACTCAGGGAGAGCACGTGCTTAGTGGCAGATCTACGTTTTCCATCCCCGTCTTTAACCATGGAAAGTAGAAAATGAAAACTTCAGTTCAAAATGTGATCTATTTCTGATAATCCTACCCCAAGTTCTTGTTTCTTTCTCACTTAATCCCATTTTTAATATTTTGACATGTTAATGGGACAGCTTGTTTTCTGAGTTAGGAAGCATTATTGCCTGCTGTTATCATCAATCATGTTTACTGTAGCAACACCTGAGAGTGCTTAACTGCATCCAGGAGCCCGTAGCTCTGGGCCCAGGGGGAGCACAGAATAGCAGGCAGATCCTTCTACGCAGTAGAAGGATTGGACCCCAACCAAATTGGACCCCAACCACAGCAGGCTGTGACACATAAGAAGCTGAGCACTGTGATGCCCATTTTACTGCCTTGGGGTTTATTTCTGTTAGGCATAGATAGAAAGGGATAAACTCATTGAGATGAAAAACAAGGTATGGACTGAGGATGAGCTCCAGAAACTTGAAGTCATAGGAATCTGTGAATTCATCTTTATCTTTATGACAAGTGATACACAAACTTGTTATTATTGATATTCAATGTGAACCTTGTAATTTCAATTTTGGAATAAAATGGACATATAAAATTTATTCCCTTTCTGCTTGGTCATTGAATTGATGCAGTCTCATCTCTAGGCTCCTGTCCTCTCCTGCCCTGTTTTTGTGCAGCTTTGCTTTAGCTCGGAGCTTTTGGTCCTTGATCTCAGCAGAAGCCCAATGCTCAGAGCAACACGATCTTTCCTCAGTCTGAGAGCAGGTAGTGGGATCGAGAGCTTGGGGTGGCTGCACGGCAGCTCTGCCCTCCTTGTGGTGCAGCCCTGCCAAGCCCAGAGCAGTCCCATTGCTGGCTGATGTCCATGGACCCAGTCTTCTGCATGGCTCATCTCCGCACACGTACCTGCTCCTCTCTATAAAGTCTCCTCTTTATTTTGCTCCACTAATTGGGTACAAAGCTTCAGACAGAAAAAAAAAAAAAAAAAAAAAAAAAAAGAAAGAAAGAAAGAAAGAAAGAAAGAAAGAAAAAGGAAAAAAAAGGAAAAAAAAAAGAAGATAGGGATGCTGGAGCACCATCCCAAATGACAGATGAGAGCCTGAGGATGTATATCCAGAATAAGAGTCCTCGGTATGTGCACGCGGAAGCAGGGGAGAAGGGAGATGCTTATTAGCCCGAATGGGAGCTCTGTGCACAGGAGAAGAGCGCTCTGTGGCCCTGAGGATGTAAGGAAGATTTGCTAACTTTGCTTTATACTCTTCATGCAGATAAGGAAGCCTCTCAGTCTCCAATCATAAATCGGTATTATACAGTATACTCCCAAAGGCCATAATTACTTCCAGAAGCAGAAATTTGAATGACCCAGATAATTAGTTCAGTGCAGCTGGTCCAAAAATTATTTACATAAAAGCCAGTTTTACTTGAGGGGGAAGAAAAACAACCTTGCTACCGAGAGTAATGACCCAGTTAGCTTTGCACAATGAGTCTGAGGAGGCAGAGCATGAGTGGCAAGACGGTGGCCTGTGCCATCGCTCCTTCTCTCCTGCTTTAGAAAGCAGGCACAGGGCTGCTAGCCTGCAAATGATCCCCTCCGTGGACAAACATGCCATGAAGAGACAGGGAGACAGGAGAAGCATGTGAATTTGACCTTGTGCTTTCCGCAGGAGTCACTCTAAGGAACACGTGAGGGCCCACTGCCTACAAAGGGGTGACATTTCCTTTGCACCGAGGGAGCAGCAAGCAGGCTGACGGGCAGAACAGCTCTGTTCTGTGCTCTCCGGGCCTCCACACAGTGGACTGATGCATCTGGAAACCAGTCTGCGTGGTTATCTGCATTAATTTTTAACCAAGCCCATTCCTCCGTACAGCTCAGCACACGGCTGGGCAGCAGTGGAGGTGCTCTGGAGAGGAACACAAAGCGGCTCTATGGTCTCAGAGGTGCAGCACTGATGTTTCAGAGGCTGTGCTCTCAGTTGTTGGGTTAAAAAAAAGAAGTAAAGAAAGGATATGTTTTCAGAATGTGTGTGAATTCAAAAGAATGTGAGTGATTCAACCCTTTCCTGGTGGATCTGTGCACTTAGAGCATGAGCTAATGGACACACCAACCCTTGCTGGGTTAACGACCACCAGTTATTTACAGCTGTGCCCCATGTAGACAGGTTCTCAGTTTTTCAGTGATCTGAACTCATCCCCATGGCCAGCTCCTCGGACCCTGCCAGCACTGAAGGCAACAAGGGGAACGGCTGCCCATCATCCTTCCATCGAAGGCCATCCCATTGTCCCACCATGGAAAAACCCCCTGACTCAGTCTGGAGACAAGCTCCATGCTGCTCCCTTTACACCACAGCATCTTGTCTCCTATGCATCAGTGTACCAAGGGAGCCAGGACGTGCTGCATGAGCACGGCAAGTCACGGAGCCACAGAAAGCGAGGAGGTAGGAAAACAGATCTGCATGCCTGCATTTGTTGTGTCCCTGTCTCACTCGCTTTCAGAACAGAGCCTTCATACCCTGAAAGGAGCAAGAAGACAAAATCTGTGAGAAACAAAACAGCGTAACAATGAGTTTTGTATTCAAGAGACAGCACAAACACACCTACTTAAATAAAAAGTTCCCTTAAAATGTTGTAAAATGTACAAATAATAACAGTAAATTGCCGTGTATCTCAGCAGTACCACATTACTGTTTGCTATTAAGTTTGCAATGGATAGCACTTGCTACTTAACAGCATAGTAAATAATCAGGTAACATTGCCATAAAGAGGCAGGATCTGGTTTGCCTCCCACTTACGCTGCTTTTATGCCAGTGTGCGCCCATTGACTTAATGGGGTTAATCTTGATTTACAACAGTGCAAATGGAAAGGTGAATTAAAGACCGCAGCAGGCAAGCTGGAGAGGATGCTGCATGCAGTGGGCTGGATCCTGGCTGCAGCAACACAGCCCCGGGCTGCAAGCAGCGTCTTCCAGCTGGAGCTGCACAGTTGCCAGTGCAGAGGCAATGTAAATCAGGCTGTGCTAAGCTCTGTTCACAGTGGAAATACACACTGTGCGCAGCACACCATGTCAGCGCACTTCTTCCTCACCCCACCCCCTTGCCATGTGTCTCGGGGGCTTAGGAAACATTGCTTGTGTACACCATGAACAACTGGGATGTGCAAACTGGGAAGATTTCGCTCTGCTCTTTGCCTAAAGGCAACTCACACAAGGTCCTAGGGGCACATCTTGTATGTGCAGAAGCTGGGGACAGAAATGGGTTAACAACTTTTTGAGGTGGGCTTTCAGAACCAGCTGGCTTAAAAGTTGATGCAAACTCTGGTGCGTTCATTTTAACAAGTGCTGCACAGTCAGATCAAATCAGCCTTGTTCATCAAGCTGGAACTTGCTCTGGTTCATGACTCTCAAGTCACTGACCCCAGAAACTGAGCATGGACACCCTGCAAATGTTGCTGGTCAAGCAGAAGTGTGTCTCATGTAAAGCACACAATGTCCTTAGGTGGACAGCAGGCCCTGGAGGAAGGACAGAGGTTTCTTATGCAACCAGGGAGCAGATGAGGTAGAGTCATAGAATCATAGAATCATTAAAGCTGGAAAAGCCCTCTAAGATCACCTAGTCCAACGTCAACCCACCCCCACCATGCCCACTGACCACGTCCCTCGGTGCCACATCCACACGGTTCTTCAACACCTCCAGGGATGGTGACTGCACCACCTCCCTGGGCAGCTGTGCCACTGCCTCACCGCTCTTTTGGAGAATAAGTTCTTCCTGATATCCAACCTGAACTTCCCCTGGCAAAACTTGAGGCCATTCCTTCATGTCCTATCGCTGTCTCACCTGAGCCTCCTCTTCTCCAGGCTGAACAATCCCAGTCCTCATAAGACTTGTAAGAAGTCCCCAGGTCTGTGTGTCCCCAGGTCCCCAGGTGCCTGTGCATTTTGGTGAGTAAGCAATGTGATGCTACTCAGGCCATCCTTGTTTCCCACTTGCAGTTAGAAAGCCCATCGGTTGAGATTTCCATGTATCTTTCTCCTTCGACACACACCATCTGGCTCCCCCGGAGCCAGAAGCTATCAGGCAGCAGAAAGCGAGCTTAGAACCTAAGCATGCCCACCTGATACACGGAGTATTCCCCATCTCCCAGTCCCTCTCTGAGCAGAGCACAGAATTAGATCCTGCCCCCACCCATCAGCTCAGCCGCTCTCTCTGTGTGTATGAAGCCATCTCAGCCTCGCAGGAGCTGGCACCTCGCATCCCTGCCTGCTGCACGTACAGAGCACAGGAGGGAAGAACAAAGCGGAGGGGGTGAGGGGATGTTCTGCCTCTGCTCGGGAACATGAAACGTCCTAGAGTTAAATACCAACAAAATATTCAGTGTTAATGTTTAATATTGCCAGGAACTTGTCACCTCCGCTTACCGTCTCGGAGCTGCCGCTCTCACAGACTCCCACGTCTGAGCTCTGGGCCTAACATGCTTTCCCATTATACATGAGAAAGAAAGACGAGAAGCCCAGAAGTAGGGAGACAGTGACTGTCTCAGTTACAAAGCCAAGGAGGGCTTTTTTTTTTCTTCCTTTCTGTTTGCAGGGGGAAAAAAAAATGACTCACGTGGCAGAGCTCCTGAAACCACTGCTTTTTGGGGTTAGCTTCTTGAAGCACTCCCTCCCTCACCTTGCATTTGCTATACAGCAACCTGCAGCAGTGCATGCACACATTTGTGTGCGTTGAAAAATGCATGCACGCCGCTTGGCTTGCAGAACAGTATTTCTTATTGCAGCTTGATGCTGTACTGAGCATCTCCCTTTTGCCACTGGAAGCTCAGGCATTGTGAAACAAGAAGCCAGATCTCCTTGCCATCAGTGCACTGTGTATTTCATGCAACTGGCTGGGACCACCTCACCCACCTCAATGGTTTCTCTAAAATGCTTTGCTACCCCTCTAGGCTGCATGGTTAATGGGAATTCAGGCTCTTCTCGCAACGCAGTCAGGCATCTCTCCTGAAATTCTGATTATTGAGAAGGCTGTACGAAACCCAGCTTCCTTAAGCACAGGAGGAGTAGCACTGAAAATGCAGCTCATTTCCTTGTCCTGTACTCCAAGCCTCCTTTGGTCAGCACTCTGGCCAAAAGCTCTGGCATCTGCCAAAAACACACAGACCCTGCTCAAGCTTTCTCCTGCCAGTTGGCTCTGCTATTCCTGGTACACCTTTGCTCTTTTTTTTTTTTTTCCCCCACAGCAATACCCCTGAAAACAACACTCTGCTCAGTCTCTGCAGTGTGGAGCAGTCCAAACCCTAAGAAATGCATTGCCTGCCCTTTTTTTGGAGCGTTGGGACAAGTTCAATGTCTCTTACAACCATTTTACATGAAAGATACCTCTAAACAGAGCTTTTCCACAAAGGTTTGACACAGCTGTAGCAACTCTCGCCACCTTTGTATAATTCTTGCAGCTAAAACTTTCCACTAAAAGCACCAAAAAAAGGTAAACTGAGATCTTTGTGGAGTTCCTTGACCAGACCCTTCAGGCTTGCGATGCACACCGCGAGGTGCTGCTGTCCTTCCCAGCCTGCAAACAAGCTGTGCTGGGGGAGGGCTGTCACCTACCTCTGTGTTTCACCACCTTTCAGCATCGCTTTTGTTTTCAGGGTGATCCAAATGCCACTTCACCGCTGATCGTTGGGATAGAAACCCACACAACATCCAGTGGGGTCAGACCAAATCACCCAGAAAGCTGTCTGGCTGCCGGCATGAGCAGATGCTTCAGGAAATGTGCAAGAAAAGGGCCAATTCAAGCTCATCCTTCCCCAGGCAGAGGCTTCCAGCTTCTGACAATCTGAGCTGAAGGATGTCTTCATAATGTTGTCTTTAACATCCCTCAAGAGTCTTTTCTGATCTCAGTCTGCCCAATCGCTGTTGGACTGTGTGTCACTTCTGGCCTTTACAGCCTGTCAGTGCCATGGCTTAATTACATCTCTTTGTTTAAAATTCATTGCCTGGCCGATTGAAAATAAAATACAATTAAGCAAGGTACTGGGCACTGAGAAACATGAGGGGAAATAGTAAATAACCCTACTGCGTTATAAGGCATTATGTTGTGTCTTCTCTACGACATACACGGGTATGTTTGTGTTTAACCAATCTTCCCCCTGAACTTGTGCAATAAACTTTCAAACTTGTTTATACTTTTGCCACCTAAGTATCTTGCAGCAACAACTTCCCGGGGCAAAGCTGCTCTGGTGATTTCTTTCAATTTATTTTAAATCTCCTCGATTAATTCACTGGGTATTCCATTTCCACTGTCAGGAATAGCAAACAGCACTTCTGTTTATGCCTTTCCCAGCCATTTGTGGTTGTACAGCACGCTGCCGTAGTCCACCTTGGCCCCGGCCATCTCTCCCCAGACTGAAGTGTCCCAGTCTGTTTAATAATAGATTGCTGCTAAACTTAACCATTGCTGCTGGAAGAAGTGGTGAGTATAAAGGCACTTCATGTGGCTGCTCTCAGGGTTTCATTTTTCTGTTTCATTGACCTTAGACATAGTGTCTTTCTGGAGAGTATTTAGGTCAAAGGAACGTAAGATACTGGGGAAAAAAAATGCGAAAGTACGTGCAAAGAAAGTATATTCCCAAATGTTTTGGGGAGGGGAGGAAGTGAACTTTATTTGCATCTGTAAGAAATGAGATGTGAGAAATGTATTCTTAATTATGTGCAGAAGTAGCACATACAAGATATTGTTAGGCACTCGTCTGCAATAATCAGAAATCTTTATTTTTTATTAATGAACTTGGATCAGAGATGGAGCTGCTCTATATGTTAAGGGAGCTGACTATTTCTTTTTCCTGTTGACATACCTTTAAAACAAGGGAGAATATAGAAAATAGAAAACATCAATATCCCTGACTTGCAAACCAAAGGGAAAGTTAAGATGGAAAAGTTTGAATCAAAACACACAGAGACCTTTTGTGCAGCGCAGATACAGAAGTTATTTGTTTGCAGAGGAATTGCTTACTAGCCAGACAGGCAGAAATTGTATTTCAAATATTACACAGTGACTCGGCACTGCTTTATGTTGGCCTGCATTATATTGGAAGAAGAATTACGTACCATTATGACTTTTAAAAGAAATGACATTCCACGGAAAGGGTGATGGAAATCTTACCTCTGGATGGGTAACATGCTGCACAAAGGGTTTTTTGAATGTAATTCCAAAGTTCTTTCCCTCTTTACTCCTGCAGAGCATTTTTCACTGCAGTGTTTTTCCACATTTTGCCAACATTTTCAGTGTGCGTGCATTAGCTCTTGAGATAAAATGGGGACAGCTCTTGTTCTGAACATTTCCTGCAGTTGTCTAGCCCAGTACATCCCATGGTGTGCTAACATATTAGAGAAATTGATAGCGTTGGCTGCTGTTTCTGATTCAGTGACGAAAACACAACATTAAGGTTGTACTTAGGAGCCGAACGAGCAAGCAAATTTCCAGCTTGTGATAGCCCTATAATTTGGTTACAACTGATCTACGAGAGACACGCGACTGCCTTGAATTCCTTGGTTTGTAATTGCCAACTTCACAGTTTTCACGAACATTTGTGCATTCACCTTTCCTTCATGAGTTGCTCACAGCCAAGTTACCTTGAGTGTTTGATCATCCCCATCTACAGTGCCTCTATTCCTGTGCAGTGTGGCGTATAGCTTCCTGGCTATGTCACGCAGCCGTTGGACAAAGATGTATTTCTGCCAAGTATAATGGTCTAAGTTGTTCACTGTGGTTACTGACACAAGGCAATTCGGGCTGTGGGCCTGATGGTTGGGCGGGTTGGGCAGGACCTGAATAGCAATGCACCCATCTTCAACCTGAACAGCTGTGTCTGTCCCCAGCAATTTGAAAAAATGATGGGAATAGGAGTGCAGGTAGGGCCTTAAAACAGTAGTTTAAACTCTGCAGACATTCTTATTTCAAATGGAGAGCCATTCAGTTCATCTTAGCTCTGACTCCAGTGTTTTCTTTCCCCTTTGAGAAACAGTGAATGTTGCCCATCGCAAACAAACATTTTGGGTTTAGAGACCCGTGTGTATTTGATAGTCCACTCTCTACCAAAAAAAAGAAAAAAAAGAAAAATATTGAACAACTCTAATTGAAGGCCTGAGGAGAAAGCTGAAAGGGATGAAAAGAGGCCTTACTGAACGTTAATACTGTCCAGGAGGACAGCTCTGGCACACTCATATTGATAGGCAGTTACAGCCCCTATCTGTCAATGCTGATACGCCATGCAGAGAGAAATGTCTCCCGTTCCACCTTGGAATGCATCAGCGATGTATTTGAAACATAACCATCACCAGAGGACACAAGTATGAGAAGCATTTTGTTTTGCAGCAACAAAAAAGATAAAACATTGCAAAAGGTTTCCAACAAAGCAAGCTCTGTGGTGAACCATAGCTGCCACATGGAAGATCTAGAAAAGCCAGGGAAAGCTCCAAAAGGGAAAAAAAAAAAGAACTGGAGAAAACCCTTGCTAGAAGGAGTTACAGTAATTCTGGAAATAAATGCTGCAGAGGGGTACAGCCAAGAAGGATGAAGAAGGGTTTCCTGAGGCCTTAGGGTGAGCAGCGAGGATGGTATGATGAAGAAAGGATGTGCTGGAGATCCCTGGCTTCGCCTCCTTCCTCTTCTACTGGTCACAGGGTGTCCCTGGGGAGGTCAGAGGCTTTTCTGCACTTCGTTTTCATGGGATGGGATGGGGCAAGCATGTGCCTTGACAGATCTCTTCCTTGTCCTCCTCCAGGATATGATGTGGTATCTCTTGCAAACACAGTTCAAGGGTTATCGAACCATTTTTAGGCTATTTCTCTTCACAAAGCAGGCTCACAGCCTGCAGAGCCCACTTGAGCACCTACCCGCTGGTCCCCCTTGGTAACACAAGAATCCTTTTGTTTTCAGGTGCACTGACAGAGGGGTGAGGTTTCAGCAACATCCTGTCCCTACAGGTTTTGAGAAAATAAGGGACAAAGTAGAGAAGAGTGACCTTCTTAGCTTCTCCACCGAAGGAGTGACTACAAGAGCTGGGCTGCTGTTTGGCATCAGAAAACCCACAGGGACGAGTCCCTCCTCAGGCCTCATCGCTTCTGCTCCACAGGGACTCGCTCAGATGCTAACTGAATTTTCTTGTCTGCCTCTTTATAGAGCTAGCACTCTGCTGTAACAGGGATAATGATATATTCTGCCTGAAATAGGGTGCTTATGAGAACCTAGCTTGAAACAAAGATTATAAAAATGTAATGTCTAGCAATTGTAATATCATCCTCAGAGTAAGGGTGAGAGAGACAAACAGATATATAGGTAGGTAGACAGATAGATAGATAGATTTCTTAATTGAACTCCCTGCTTGGCTGTATTTCCTTTAGGCAAGTACCATAGATGAGTAACAGTAAAGGGCTGCAAGGAAGAACATGTAGGGTTTTTTAACAAATTTGATTTATCTTAGGAAAGCATTTACGTTTCATCAGTCTCTACTGAAAATCCCTAAATAATTCAAAGCATTCAAATGGTCTCATATTAACAGAGTAGCACTGCTCACAGGTGCTTAAAAGTGGAAAACAAGGTAACCATTTCCTCTTTTAAAATACTAATAATATTTCACTTCCCTGCTCCAGAGTATTTAATATCCTATATAAATCAATAGCTACCCCACTATCTATCAACAAATGAAAAATTACATTTGTACCCATCCCCAGATGCTCGGAAAACATTTATTCCAGTCATTTAATCACAAAGCTGTTATTGCAGGGGAAGTTCAAGCAGACTTGAATACACAGAGCCAAAAATAGAGAGCTGTGCTGAGGACTTCACTGCAGTAGCAGCCTCTTCCAAAGCAAGCTGATTCCCACTTTCCCAGGAGATGCAGTAGGTATCTCTTCACTTCTCAAAACAATAACTGGTATGGTAAAGCTCAGTCAAGCAAAGCAAAACTTCACTCACTTTGCTTTTCACAGTCAACATCTAAATGCAACAGGGAACCCTTGTTGGTCTGATCAGGAAATCTCTCTCTCTCCCTCAAAGGACCTGGGGTCCCCAAATGTCTTCACGCTGGGGCCTCCATCTGAAAAGGAACTGCATAACAAGACCCATCTGCCTCTGTAGAAAAATGTGCTCATCTTGGATGAACACTCTTCTTTTGTGCGTTTCTGAATGGACCTACATATGGGAAAAGTGAAAAAATCCCTCTCCGCCCCATAGAAGCCTTATTTTACTGAAAGCAGCAGCACTTCCCTCCCCGGTTTCTCACTGTCCTTTCGATGCCACTTGCCTGCTATTTGGAGATTGGATACTTATGCACAAGTGTGTGTGAATATACATACAGACACCAAATAAGATTCAGAGGAAGAGTCTGGAATTGACATGAGAAGAGTAGCTTCTTATTCACTGGCATTAATACTGTCTTCCTTCTGCACATCTGTGAAAGCCTCAGAGCAGAGATGACTGAATTAGGCTACGTCTAAGTCTAAACACTTAACAGATATTAATTAAATAGACCTCCTTCCCATCGCAGTGAGATCTATCCTTTTGTCTGCAAGAAGGCTGGATGCCCAGACGACTTGACAGAGTTCAGAAAGCAGAGTGGTGATACATTCTCCCAACTCCCCATCCCATGCAAACCTGTTCTTCCTTCCAGACGGGCTGAGTATGTTTACCAAGTCTCTACCTTTGTTTTTTCTCACCTTCCATCCCCCCAGGGAGCCCTCAAGCACGTATTTATTTGCACTTTGAACCTGTGCTTGCTTGCATAGAGATGCTTCTGCTCAGGCTGGGACCTGACTGCTTTAAGGGAGACAGAGACAAGGTTGTCTGAGTGCCAGTAAAGCTCCAGCGCCTCTGCCTGCCATTCCACCCCAGCGCTCCAGGTTCTACAGCAGCTGATACCAACAAGCAGGAAAGAATCCCACAGTGGTTCAGAGTGATGCATGTGCAGCAAAAATGCCCATGGGAAAGTGCAAAAAAGTGCAAAGAGACTGGTGTGGGCTAAACTCTGGTTTCCACAACACAAACAGCACAAGCCTTCATGCATATTCTAATGCATGCCGTTAATGTTTCTGAGTGTAAGAGTGGCTTATTATGTCAGATTTAGTTTTGGGAGTAGTCTTGCATCCTTTAAATGCTGGGTTACAAAAAATGCTGATTATATTTGTGTGTAAGTACATATGTCTGGCTGTCTGAAAAATAACAGCCTGAGATGGACGGACTGACAGGTTCTACATTCAAAACCTGGTGCAAGTGGGTATTTGGGTGGCACCTCTCCATCCCAGCCCCAAGGGGGATGCCACAGCTCCCTGTGCAATGCAGCTCTTCATGCCGCTCCCACCTACCTAGGCTATGGGCTTAGGAGAGCCACCACGGCTTTGGGAGGCCACAGTGCTACTCCAGCCTCAGAGGGCAAACTCAGCCAATGTCAGTATGAGTCAATCCCAGCCCAAATCCACTCTTCAGGTAGCAGATCAAGACTAACTCTGTTTGCTCAGAAATTGCACAGATCTGCCTGCTTTTGGGATTTGTGCTAGCTTGATGAAGGGGTTGGCTCCTATCCTCAGCTGAACTCTCATAGCTCAAACTTGTGCTGTTTTTTCTGTGTCCTTTGGGGTGAAAAATGTCTTGCAGCTGCTGCTTAAAATTATTTCCCTTATGTTTCAACATTCTCCAGATGAATGTCACCTGAAGCAGTGCTCTGAGAGACTGCAATCATGATTGCCCATAGCCAACAACCAGACTAAAAATAAAGAGCCACAGTATGAGACTGATAGAGCAGCAATACGACCTCTGGCAAAATACACCCAATACTGAAAAGGCCCCACTCCTCCAGTCCTGTCCTCTCCATGCTGAAAGAAGGTTTCATCTGAAAGCATCCCCTTCCAATGCCATCAGGATGGTGTGTAGAAAGCAGCAGGTGGGCTGACCTGTCTTTTTCTCAATTACAAGTTTTCAATAGCCATGAAGTATTGCCTGGCCAGTAAATATGGTGGAGAAAAAGAGAAGTCAGTGGAGCATTTATTTGCCTCTTGGACGAACCTGAAAACACGCTACCAAATACTTGTTTTTTGGCCAAGAGCTAACAGATCATTGTGGTTTTTTTCTCTTGTTTCAGCTTATGTGGAGGTGAATTAGGATGAAAGGATCTGCAGAAGAGGTGGAAACCCAAGGAAGACATTGGCTGAAGACAGCTTCATTCCCTGCCTGCCAAGAAGGAAGGAGAAAAGCAATGTTTTAGGAGTACTGGGGTGTGGGTAAGGAAAGGTATCTCAAATTGCTCTCCAATGCAATTCCAGAACTGAGACCTCAGAGTTTTGCCTGCTATACCAATTTTTGCATATTATATCTGAGATGGCCTGAAATATTAATTTCCTTTCTTCCTAATTAGTATTTAGATTTCAAGGAGAATCAGTTAATTTGTCGAGCTGACCTTGCCCAGAACAGAGTCTTGAGATGTATCATTTACGTGCTGCCAGCAGCACCCATATTTAGGTTAAGTGGAAGTATTTTTGTGGCAGCTGATTCATGAGTCCACCAGAGTGTTAGGGCTGATCCTAGCCCTGATCCAAAGCCCTTCCTGAATTTTGCTTGCAGCAACTTTGCCAAATGAAGATGCTAAAAAAAAAACAACCAAAAAACGTGACACTCCACCCTTCTGAAAATAAATAAAAGGCCACATCTTTGAACGGCAGTGGTGAAATGCTTTATTTGTGCTCATTTACCCCATGCCTGGGAGACACGAATTCTCAATCACTATTGCTACACAGTGTTACATGGGAAATAAAGTGCTTCGTGTGAATGATCATATTTCAAACCAGACTCCCAACACCCAGTTGAGAAAGCATAGTACTGCATTTGAAATGAAAACGTGGCTGAAGAAGGGGAGGAAGGACATTCTAGCTCTTACTTCACATTTTTGCAAGTTTCCCAAGATCCCCCCTGGGCACATTGTGTCCCTGGTGTCCTGCTCCATCCATGTAGGACTGATCAAGGCAGGAGAGCCACAAATCCCAGTGTATTCTCATTTGAATGAAAGAATTCCCAGTTAAAACCACAGCGTTCAGGCTGATTTAATAACTTGTTTGTCCCACTGTTTTTTAAGAGATTACAGAGCTATAAATACATTTTTTCAGGGGAGGACTTAACTGCCAAGAACAAGCAGCTGATGTTATATTATTAGATTCAAGACTAGAAAGAAGAGTCTAGACGTTCCCTTATTATGAAAATAAGAATTGTTACTTAGCATTTCTTCTCTGTGCTGTGAAGTGATAAATATGATCAGCGTGTCTGATATCTCAAGACAAGACTCATTCTCACCTTCAGCTTTCTGCTCCCTGAAATGTTTTATGTGGGTCCACACAATTGATGACGTGTCTCCTGGGGGAAAAAAAAAGGAAAAAAAAAAAAGCTAAAAATAACATTTACAAAATTCATAAATATTTTACAAGAGACTCCTTTTCCAACATGGGGATTTCAGGCCCGACAAGAGAAGGAAGCATCATGGCTGAGTTAAGGAAGGAAGGGAGAAAGTTCTCTTCTTTAGTTGATCTAGTAAAAGCTCCTCTACCCATGGGCCGTTGATGCATAGTGCCTACGAAGAGCTCCTGCATATTTACCTGGCTACACACGTTGCAAAGAGCACTGGGGTTGCAGCATTGTGGGTTGGTGGGCCCACGTGTGTGGTGTGAATGGGTACAGCTCTGCTTATTTAATGCCGCTGGAGCCACACACATCGGTGTTCCGACCCCCAAAGATTTGGCAGCAAACAGCGTGTGATGCCCATCACCAAACAGATTTGGTTGCTTGTTTTTTGTGACGAAGAGTAAGTTGTTCCGCATAAATAGCTTACTGCTTTGTAAATGCTCCAGAAGCGAGGGCCTGATCCAGGTTTATCTGCTGCTAGCGCTTTAGGCAGGTTGGCTGTGTCCTAACTCGTGCTTGCCAGACTATATAATTGTCAAATCTTACAACGACCAGTGTTTCTAGTCATATTTTATCCTAGAACGTGGCTATCAGCTCATATCTATGCCTTATTTACACTGGAATTTAAAATCATGTATGCAAACATATGCTAAATCCCTTGGCTAAATCCAAGCGGCAGCATACATTAAAACACCGTCATCTTGTCCAGGATATTCTGCAGCACTGATCTGCAGCATGATCCACAGCAGGCTCCGATCTGAGACACAGCTGCTGAAGCAGCACAGGTGAGACGTGCTTTACACAGCTGTGGCACCTTCCAGCGTATTCTCCATGAAGGCACAGCAGGCTGAGCAGTCCCACAAGGACACACCATGCTGGCATCCGCTCTCAGCATGCCCAGTGAAGCACGGAGGCTCCCACAGCAAGAGGAGGAGCTGCCAGAGAAACAGGAAATTCTGCCTTCTGGAGTGTTTTCTAATTAGTACCATTTCTGGAGGTAGAGCAGCATGTAATCCCAGGGTTCAGGACTGACCTGATTACTGGAGGAAGGCAATGTCTATCCCTGGTTGCCCATAGTTTTTCCGACTCTGGAACATACTTATTATATGCTCATGTAACTGGCCTGTACCACTTCTCACTAGGAAATGAGCCAGCAGGCCTAGAGAATTGCCTTTGCCCAGGCAGAGAGGTTGGGTGGGGTATCTGTACCTGAGCACCACAGTCACAACATAGACACAAGAACAGGTGAGCGTGGCACTCTGCCTTCCAGGAGCTGGACTCGGTGATTCTTGCAGAGCCCTTACAAACTGAGGTTTTCTATGATTATAAACCCACATGCCTGCACCCCTGCAAGTGCTCCAGAAGCCAGGACCTGCATGGGATGTGCTCCAGTCCCAAGGAGCCCTCGCTCCTCCCAGCACTGCAGTGAAAAAGACAAATGCACTGTGCTTCAGAGCCCACATCCCAGCAGTCGGGTTTCATCACATCTGTCTGAATGCACTGATAATGTCCCAAGGAAAGGCACAGACGGCAGCACTGGCATATAAGGCAAAGCACTGCAGGGCCCTTCCTCCTGTCCTGACGCAGACAGCGCAGCCAGAGGAGGCCACGTACATCTTATCTGGGATGCCAGAGCGTTGCCTGCATGAGCAGAGCCCTGCATTATCAGAAAAGAGGCTATTTTCAGTTTCTTAGCTCACCCCCTGAGCTGGGGGTGACCTGTGCTGCAGGAGCACGCAGTGCACAGCAGTCGGAGATTTCGGGCAGTGCTGGGTCAGCCTGCATCCACACCGGCCTCAGCAGCAAAGCAGACCAAGCTCAGTGCAATGAGCCATGTGTCACCACTTGAAGATAATTTAAAGCTTTTAATTTTTTGCCTAAACTGCTAAGCTACTGGCTTGTATTTTTTTATCCCATGCACCAGAGAAGAAAGGGAATGCAGTAAGGGCAAATAGATGTAGAATCTATAATTCTAATAGCAGGATTATTTTAATACATTGAATAAAATTCTATTCCGTTTAAAAAGTCAATAATTTACCACATTTTTATGCACATTGCACTAAAAAAATCCACACAGTTAAAGCCATAATTTATTCTTTGACAACAGGAAACAGCTGATAAAAGAAAATCTCTTTTGTTTTGGGTTTGCAGACCATTTCCCATGTGTTGTGTTTGCTTTGGCTGTCTCTTCAGTATCCGCTGGTAGAGATGAGAAGGAGGGGAAGGCAAGGGTGTTGCTCCAAACACAGGACCCCTGGATGCTATTTTCTCCGTATACAGTTAGCAAGGGTCCTACTGAACCACCTACCTTCTCACCAGTGCTATTTAAAATGAGCTGTACGAGCCTGCTGTCGTAGCACGGCTCCAGAAACTCTCTGGAAACAAATCACAAATGTCCAAAGAACAGACCTGCTAGGAAGTCCATAGACTGGAGACAGGAACAAAAAAAAAAAAGGAATAGCCTAAATAAACCAGTGCACGGCTGCTCTCACGTGTCACCCTGCAAGCCTTTTGTGCTCGGCCGACGTCTCTGTTTCCTGAAGGAAGCACTCCTCGGTGATGGTCACCGTGGACACCGGCAGTCTGGCCTCCCTTTCCTTCAGCATTTTGCCTTGTGCCCTGCCCACTTGGCTGCACGGTCAAGTGAAGCCACGGAGTTGTCCCTTCTCAGTGCTTTAGGTGAAGGATTATGGTGTGAAGGATTGCTCCTGTCACTGGAGGAACAGCATCGCTACTAAGTCTTGCGTTCGTGCTTTCAATCTTTCATTTCCCTTTGACAACCCTCCAGAGGTCTTGGAGTTGGAAAATATCAGGATATCAGATCTTTCCTGTCCAATACTGCATCCACATCTGGGCCCCACAGCACAAGAAGGACCTGGAACAGTAGATATGGTCCAGAGGAGGGCCACAAAGATAATCAGAGGGCTGGAGCACCCCTCCTATGGAAACAGGCTGAGGGAGCTGGGCTTGTTTAGTTTGGAGAAGAGAAGGCTCTGGGGAGAGCTCATTGTGATCTTCCAGTACTTCAAGTGAGCTTACAAGCAGGAGGCAAACTGACTTTTTACACCATCTGTTAGTGATAGGATAAAGGGGAATGGCTTTAAACTAAAAGAAGGGAGATTTAGGTTAGATGTTAGGAAGAAATTCTTTACCCAAAGGGCGGTGAGGCGCTGGCACAGCTGCCCAGAGATGCCGTGTGGGCCCCCCATCCCTGGAGGTTCTCAAGGCCATGTTAGATGGGGTACTGGGCAGCCTAGTCTGGTGAGTGGCAGCCCTGCCCATGGCACGGGGGTGGATCTAGGCTATCTTTAATGCCCCCTCCAACCCAAACCATTCAGCAATTCCGTGGTTCAATATTTCCTGCAGGCTGAAGAGGGGATGAGGAACCTGAAAGCCTTTCTGTGCTTCCTGGCTCTCAAGAAGCTATTGCAAAAGCTACAATCTTTGCGTACAGGTGGAACCACCAGAGAGGTTCTGCTGAAACATTTGTATTTTCTAGGCTTCAGGGGTTTTGAATGCTGTGATGATGATGAAATAACTGCACCATGTATTTAAAATTGCCTGAGATTTCCACTGTAGACCTTAAACACAGTGCTAAATAGGGCAAACAAAAATAGCTGTTACTTTGACAAGAGCTTATTTAAAGCCTGTTTTGTCAGCGTTGCTGCCCTGGTTATGACAGGGAAGTTGACTAGAAATTGCATAATTACCAATATTAAGTGCAAAAGCAAAACAGCAGCACAGAATTCAATAATGGAGCAGGTCACATTTGCCACGGCTGTCGCAGCCTTTATGAGGCTCTATCTCCAGCCATGACCTCAGGAAGCGTTGTGCTGCTGCTCCTCCTTCTCTGTCAGCCTGCGGGTCACTCTGCTCTGGGCACACGGTGTGTGGGCCTGGGCAGGTGATAAGGAAAAAGGGTCTGAAAACATCAGGGGCTCCTTGCTGCACATGGTACAGCTTGTGACAAGTTCAGCTCTTCTGTGGGATGAAAGGAGGGCCTATCATTGCGATCGGTTGTTCAGTCAGCGTGAGGGAGGCAGTGCCGCCTACTCTGCGCTGCCTTTCTCCACACCCCTTCCCCTCCCAAGGCTTACTGCATGCACTAGGGCAGCTTTCTACCAACAAACACTGGTTCTGCTTGGTGTGCTTAATCTGAAGCTCGGCATCGATCTGCTCTGCTCTTTAGTCTGGTTTGCTTACTGTCAGGAAAGCAGGGAAGCTGAGCAGGGAGCTCTGGCTTGCCTTTCTGTCCAGGCCTGTAGCTTCAAATGCACATTTCCCTCAGTGGATATGCTGGGTGCTGAGGCAGCTCACTGCAATTGACAGGTTTGCATTTGGCATCCGCCAGTGAAAAACCTGCTCTAAGTGTCTTGGTCAGCATCATGTAGGGATGCAGTGGCAGGAGCAGGTATGCCACCCAGCAGCCAAATTCCTAAGGCACCATGTAATCCTCTCTCTTCTTGTGACCCCGCTGCCTTACGTGCTGTGAGTCTTTCAGCTGCAGGAGTGCTTGGGGTGAGGACCCTACAGCCAAGGGCTTTCTTCATAATACAGTCTTCATTAACTTTAACAGCAGAATCATCCTGTGCAGTACATGAGGATGGGGACTTAGGGAAAAAAATTACTGCCATCATTTAATTAAAGATGGGTCATAATAATAAAATCTCCACAAAGGGACTGGCACAGGATTACAAAGAAACCTTAATTGTGGAATCCATTCTCTTTGACTTTGAGACTGATTTTTCTGTCTCAACACAATTTTTTTAACAGCTTTGGCATGTAATTTCCTATTTTGAAAAAAAAAAGAAATAATGAAGAAAGAACAAAGTGCTATCATTCAGCTTCACACTGACACCTGTACGTGACATCAGCAAAGCTGAACTCCTATCTCATACTCTTCTCACTGGACCTCATAGTTAAACTGATAGCAATGGCAGGTTGCACACTAGCCTGCTTGCTATCACGTAAGAAGGGAGTTTGACTAAAATACACTCAACTGTGGTGAGAAAGAGCAAACTGCAATTTTGCACGGGCCTAAAAATGAGGTAGATACTCACTGACAGAAGAGTGACATCAGATTTTCAGCTCCCACTTCAAATGAGGAATAGTGCCAAAATTTCCAAAGATAAAGTTGCCAGCCTTTTTCTATGGGTGAAAAGCCTTCTCTTTCCCTTATGATGGAGAGAGCTGAAATGCTCCCGCTGAAACTAGCAGTGACAACAACAAACTGTTCTTCTGAAGACATCTACACAGAAAATCTCACACTAAGCAGTCAAAGCCTGACAAAAGTTTAATGAAGCTGAAGACAGGAGTTTCCCCCCTGAAACACTGAGTGTCTTCAGTAGCCAACAGCTGCTCAGGTTTCCCTTGGCAGACAGAGGGTAATCATCCTTCCTGCTTTCAGCAAAGCCTTTTAGACCTTCTGATGAAAAGGAAGAAATTGTAGTCATCATCATCATCATCAATCCCATTGTTCAGAAGAGTAGTTAGGCTTTGTACACACACAGGATTTGCTGACAATGAATCAATATACCACATCTCATACGTAAGAGCTGAGTCTCCCTTTTTGGCTGGGCTGACAGCCATGTTGTAGTCAAGGCTCTATCACACAGGCAGCACTTGGGAGCAGCTGATGGTCCTGGAGAACTGCATTGATGGGCCAGGTGTTTATGCAGGGTTCAACCCATGAGCCCAAATCTTCTGATAACCTGGCGTGGCCTTGACAATCCACGATGCCCTGTGAAAAAAATGTCCAGCTATGGCACTTGAGAACGTGGTGGTGATAGGCCGATGGACTAGATGATCTTAGAAGTCTTTTTTAACCTTAATGTTTCCATTATTGTAAAAGAGATATCCTTATCTGTAAAGGTGCCCTTCAAACCTCAAGCTGGAGCATTGCAAATCATAAGCTGGCCACAGAGGTGGTGTAGGGAGGGTTGTATTTGGGAAGAAGAGCCAACTCTAGGGCAGAGAGGGCTGGTACCCACCAGGAGAGGAACACAAGCAATCCAACAGCAAGCCAGGCTTTCAGGACTGCTTCCTGGGTGCACGATGAATGCAGGAAACAGAAGTCTTCTGTCTCTGCCAGCACCCTCAAAGTGCACCACTGAAAGCTGAAAGCACTGCCATTTGCTTTTCTTCTCTAAAGGAACCTAGGTTGGGTGCAAATAATAGAGCAGCAAAAACCATCTCGAGAGCAAAATGACCACATGCATGTAGGTTGTTAACAAACATATCTAACTCTGCATCCAGCCAAGATGACTGTTTATTTTTGTAGATACAACGATTCCTTACTTGCTTCACGGTACTTTTAAACTCCACAACGCAGAGCAAATCTTCTCAAGTTCACACTTCTTGACATTGTCGTCAGCTTATTTCCACTAAATGGAACGCCGAATATTATGAAATGGCTCTGGAATGCTGGACGTAAAGGGAGATTTCCTTTTTTCCCCCTTCAGCTGAAATATCTTTTGGCAATAAATCCCCGCCGGAAATGTGCTTTCCCTGATTCCCCAGCTTAATTAGCTCAAACAATGTAAGATATGTAACACTGACCACCATGGGAAACCCGATAACAAAGCACAGTGATACAATGCGAGCCTTTCAAACAGATGCAGCCCAGTGCTGCGCTGAGACAAAAGCACCTTCAGCGCAGTGTTGAGCCTTTTCTTCCTTCACTGCTGAAGGAGACACGAGTACCATGGTGAGACAAGTTAGACTCTGCCATGTTTTTCCTTGGTAATGATCTAAAATCACCCATTCCTCTGTAGTACGCAGGTCATGCATTAGCATTTTCACCAAAGAGGAGGCATCAGGCAAAGCTGCAGCCCTTTGGTGCTCAGCTTGCATTTGCTGCTCTTGCCATGGGGAAAACTATGCGAAAACTGACCCCAGACCAGCTGCATGTGGCAAGGAGCAGTGCCGTTGGTTGGTGAGAGTGCATGCCTTCATGCTCCTTCCTGTGGAAGTTGAAGCTGCAATGTCTTCAGGATTTCTTGTCTCCCCTGAGCGCTCCACTCTACTACTCCTGCTGCATTCTTTAGTGATGGTCTTTGCAGACAGAGGGTAAGACAGAAAGATGTGCTGATTCCAGCTGAGAATATCCCTTTCTTTATGCGTCTCCTTGCTGCATTAAGAGTTGATTTGGGAACCGACTTATGTCACAGCAAAAAACGTGGGGGCTGGATTGATGCCTGCAGTGTGGATAATCCAAGTATGTGTTAAAACTTCTCTCCCCCACTATTGGTAGAATGCAAGAGGAAAAAAAGACGCAATAGTCTTTTGTTTTTCCATTTTCTGTTTTTCCATTTATATTTTATCATTTTTAAGTTTTATATACATTCATCAGTTTCTTTTTTTCTTTCACTTGCATTAGAAATCTTGAGTTCCCCAAAACGTTCTGAGCACTGGCACTGTATGTCACTGGGAGATGGGTCAGGAAGTGCAATTAAAAATAGTTAGAAGCAGAGACGTCTTAGTCAGACTATTTAGCTTCTTGCCTCTTCTGGTTTTGTCATGACCTATGTTAATCCAAGTGCCTTGCAGGAGAATAGTGAGACAACTCAGCCAGGTCAGATGGCAGAACTTTGGTGATTCAGCAGTGTCCATCAGGGCCATAAAACTGACCAAAGAACCAACCTGAACCCATGCCCAGAGCAGGGCCGGGCATGCCAGGGCTGTGCTTTGCCAGCTCAGCTTGTTTTACTGGTGCACAGGGCCAGGGGCCACTGCTGCCACAGCAACACGTCCGACCAGCTGACCTCCCAGTGCACATCAGGCCATTTGGAAGAGGGAATAAAGCCCTAAATCCAGAATTTCTCCAGGAAGGCTTGTGGACAAAGAAACAACAAACCAAGCTAACTTACTGTCTTCTTATTTTTATATTTATAACATATTACCAAATGGAGCCCAACAGCCATCCTCTTGGACTTCTTTATTCATTGTGAAGAACCAGGAGGTCATGGGCTCGCTTTTCTTCTGTGGGTCACCTTTGAAGCATGGGTACCATTGGTGCACCGCAGGCCCCACATAGAAGGCCCCACTTGGTCCTCATCTGTAGATGGCATCTTACAGATCCACATCTTCTTGGCACTGCTGACCATCACTTTTGTATTGCAAAGCCAGTTGCAATCTGACTGATGTGTGTAAAACAAATGAGGTTCACCCCTCTAGCTCTGCTAAGACTCAAGCATAGCCCTGAGCTGAGCAAAGTGCAAACAATCTGGATTTATTTATGTTAATGTAATTATAAATAGACCAGTGTTGAAATGGCCAATTTGCACTGTAGGGAAAATGAACAAATGCTTCTCTGGTTATCATGCTTTTTTTTTTTTTTTTTTTTAAACTACAACCTGCATGCTAACTCTAGAGATAGATAATACCTAGAAAAGGTGAAATCCTAGTTCTCAGAGATGGTAAATGTTACTCATTTTCCAATATATCAGAGCAGTAGATTCTACAGTTACACAGCAGGTATGAAATCTGAGTCCCATCAAAGTCATCGGCAAAATTGCCACTAACTTTAGTTTTGGAGGGTATATGTGTGTGTGTGCAGTGAACAAATATAAGAAGCATAAGGAAAGAACAATAGCTATCAGGAACATGTAGGAGACTGTAAGATCTACCAAGTCTATTGTGAGTGCTGGGCAGTCACGTGTCCCACATCTGTTTCTGCAAATTAGTCCCATACATGGATGCAGCATCACTTATAACAAGATCCCGATTCAAGGAGTCTTATAGACTTGTTATTACTGTTTACTACACACAGCTGTGCTTAATTTCTTCTTACATATCCCTTAGTTTCTGCAGAGATTTTAAGATTTTCCTGTTACCACAGCAGTTCTGGAAACAAAACTTGCATGAGAGAACAAAGATGCAGAGCTCCTTCCTCATCTTCTTTTCCACCCAGGCAACCACATACACTGCCAGTAGAACCAAAAACCTGGCTTTATGCGGAAGAGCTGGTGTGAACATTTTCTTTGGTTTGAATCCAGAGGGGATAGCAGTCCTCTTGTGATTTAGGTCTCATTGTTCGCTGTTTTTTTTTCAAAATGAGCTCCCCTGGGGCTCTAGCAGAATTTGGTTTGTAACTTCTGAGCCTCAGCATCTGGAGGTCTGCCAAGCTTCTGCCTTTGGGTGATGCACACCCCCTTTTAACGGGAACCTACCGCTCCCACCCCACACACACAAGGCTGCAGGCAGGAGGCATGACTTTATCTGGGAAAATTACCATGACACAGGCATGCACCAGTTGTGTCTGAGCAGTCACTCAGCTGTGGGATGCATTGGATCTACAGGGCATGCGGCAGATGGCTGGATGCAGCAACACCTCCCCATCCTATTGCTCACACGTGGGTCGGCTCTCCACCTCAGGTTCAATGAGCTCATTCGGGCCTGCGCGCCTGGAGCTGGTGAAGCCACCAGCTCTACAAACCATGGCACAGCACGCTGTCATTGTCACCAAGCTTTCCGTGTACTTGGCATGGTGAGTCAAATAAACTAGGGTTTTGAGCCTGTTGCCTTGTGGTTCATTGGCTCAGGTTCACTTAAACAGAAGCCTCCAGAAGGTCAACTCAGAAAGGTAATGAAACACAAGCTAGAAAAAGGAGTGCTTCTTTGGACACTTCGCGCAATGCTGCCAACACAGCAGAAACACACACACTGCAGCTTCACCCTTGCCCAGCATAAGTGGTTGCACAAAACGGAGGAATGTCAAGGAAGACTTTGGATGCAGAAACCGTGGTTTAAAATACAGAAGAAACTGATTCCTAAGCTAATAAACTTACGTAAATATTCATCCACTACTTAACGTGATGAGAGGAATTCCAGCTGTTTTCTTCTTGAAGTCTGCAGGTAGCTAAAGGAAGACAAACTCATTCAACCATTTCAACTGACTCAGGGAAACAGAGATTTTTTAATACTTCACTACATACAATCTTAAATTTATAGAGAATAGTGAAATTGAAGATCTGTTGCGGACTTACAGATAATCCTTTTGGAGACATATACTTTGCTTATTATACTTCTGGTCTTCATTTACCATGCAGTCAAAAATCCCCCACATTTGGCTGGCTTCAAAATGCAGAGCGTACTAAAACTACTCAGCAACTGCATCATGGTTAAAGTCTTACAGCAGTGGTGCTGCACAGGGCAGTGGTTGATGGAGCAAGGAAAGAAGACCTCTCTAAAACCAAAGTGCCTCACTGAATGAAGGTTTCATGGGAAGCCAGTCCAAAGGAAGCCAGTCTAAAGAGTCTGAGCTGAACACCCTAATCTTTCAAAATTTTTTATCAGGAATGTCAATATTGTGACTCATGTCCATATTTTATATACATGTATGTATGTATATCTATTTTCTGTTACTGCTAGCTACCATGTCTTTTAATAATTAAGTAAGCCTTCCACTCTGAAGGGCAACTGATTGTCACAAAAATTATTTTTAATGCATTCACTTTGTATGTTCCCATCTCTAGGTGACTCAGACCCCCAACTACATTCCTAACAGCCCTATTTTCAAACTTTAAGTCTTTTCTCGTGCACACTGCATAAGAACAAAAACAATCTGCCTCCCATCACACTGTGTGAGTAAAATTGAGGGTGTAGGATGATGCCAGACCACACATTCGTGAAAACATTTAAGTGGTTTCTTAGCTCCCTTGGACTGTCTTGACACTTGAGCGTGTGCTTAAAATCCTCTGCACCATTGCCTTCTTGGAGGTCAAAGTATCAGCAGGGAAAGTAGCCAGTGAGCAGTACTGAACTTACAAGTCTTACACACTACACTACCAGTACTGCTAGATCACAAAGTCCTTCACTGATGTGTTTTAACTGATGAACCAAGTCTCAATGTCTTTTTTTCTAGACGACATTTGGACTAGCTCATGGCCTCAAGACACTGATGAGAAAAACTGAAGAACAGAGCTAATGAGATTTGAGGTCCTGAGCCTGTAAGGTACCCAGTGCAAACAGAGGTTGCTCCCAGTGACATCCCAGTGTGGACTGGGAGATGTGCACGTGCAAACTCCACTGCCCTAGACCAGATCTGAAACCTCTGCAGGAGTCACTGCCTCATGGCATTATACAGATGTCAACAGACAACAACTTTAAGTAAAGCAGGGCTCTCATATGCATTCACTGAGAAAATGTTGTTACTGCCTCCCAGCTGTTTGTTACCACCTGTGTGCTACCATCTCTGAAGAACAGAGTTGACAGGAGGGCACTGTGTGAGCCTCAGCCACTGCAATTTAGACACTGCGTGATCTTAGTACTAACCCTCCCTGCTCAGTGGGTTGATCTCACACATGAGATAAACTGGGTACACGCTCACCACTACCGCTTCTGTTCCAGAGAAGCAATCATCTAATGCCAAAGTCTGGTAGGGGAACAAAACGTGTAGGAGGCAAATGAACACATTCACAGTATATTATACCCAGTCACTGCCGCTTAGTGATGAATAAGCATGTGATGCAGGCTCTACAGCAGCCTCCTGCCTGGGTACTCAGCCAAGCCCAGCCGATGGCCAAACTCTCACGGGCTCCCAGCAGAGCTCTGTGGTGAGCCAGGTGGCTTCTGACCACAGCACAAACACTGAAGGCAAAACCAAACCAGACCACATCCAGCAGCTGTTGCCCCAGTCTGCAGGGTGCGCTGCCCAGGGCACTGTGGTGGCTCCCATTCCCCAAACCACTCAAACTCTGATGCAGTGGTTCCCATCCCCTATCTGACCCCATTCTCCCGCACTCCCAGGTCCTCATCTATCTGTGATGTCCACAGCAGAACATCCCTGTGTTTACAAGCCCCGGGCTTGCTTAAGGGGAGCTTTCTTTTAAAAACAAAACTCAAGTGCTCTATGCTTATGGTCCAAAGTCACATGTTACAATGACACTGATGAACTTCACATGACTTAAAGCCATACCTCTGACCTGGCATTTTTTTTTTGCTCAGAGCTACGAGTAAAAATTATAGGAGTGGTCTCTCATTTGGATTCTAAATGTTCTTTCCAACTCCTCAGATCAAGCTTGGGATTTTATTTTATTGTTACAGTTTTATTATTACAATATACTTTTATTATTGCTGTCAATTATGACCTAGCTGTATTGATTATCAGGTTCACCACTGCCTTGAAACTTCCACGTTAGATCTGGTTTGGATAAGTATCAAAAGGTTTGGATAAGTATCAAAAGATTTGGATAGTTTTCCCAAAGTTTTGAATATGCAAAATTGTCTGTATTGCTGGAAAGGAGTGGAATTTAGCATATGAAAGAGGAAGAAACAGACAAAGTAGGGCAAATTAAAGGACAGACTTGAGTACCTCCCATCTCTGGGAGAATTTCCTTAAAAATTAGACACAGCAACCTAGTGAGTCTGTTCCTGCATCAGCTTGGTATTTGTTGTGATAATTTAAAGGGTTTGTGTTGTATCATTACCCTTCATTATTGGGCTTTTTGTAATGGTCAGTGTTACATATCTCCAGCCATGTGAACATTAAGTCAGGAACTCCAATTTTTGGAGTGATAAAACAGATTGTTCTCACAAAAACATTCCCACAATACTTCATCATCTCAGACTCCATACTTAGAGAGAAAAGCAAATTCAGTTTTGAAACTGGGTCTAGTTTAAATCTTTATCCAGACACCTGTGCCAGGTGTTCTCTACAGAAAGAAATGAGGAGAGGAGAGTGGGCAGGGGAGCGGCTCTCCTCCCACTCCATCTGGGCTTGGGTCACACAGTGAGCCAGGTCCAGACACACAGTGCTCACGCTGGGTTCAGCCAAGTTGAACTCTACCAAGGTGGGCAGGATCCTGATGGAGCACTTGGCTATGGGGACACCCAATGAAACACTGAGGATGCCTGTTGCAAAGAAAGCCAATTCTGAGGGCATCCATACATGTATAGACTTGCCTCTGTGTCAGGCTGGAAGCGTGAGACGGGCCGGATAAACGAAGGAAGTGAAAAATCTCATGGTCAAACCGGAGGCAGTGTGGCTTTCCAGAGATCACAGGTTATACAGACTTGTTTTGAAAAAAAAGTATGCCCAGTCCTGACTGATTACTATGGCTAGAGAAGAACATTTGGGCATGCGTTCACTTTTTGAAGAGCCACATTCAGAGGTATTCAGAGTTTGCATCAGTTTTGCTTATTGTAGGGAAAAGAATGCCAAAGAAGGCTGGCATTTGAGAGTTGTATCACACAAAGCCTCACTTTCTGGTGAATAAGTTTTCACCAAAAATTTACCAAGGCCTAGCATTACCAACATGTAACTCTGTAGTTTCCTTGTAAACTCTGGCTTTATTTTAGTTATTTCTGCTCTGGAATGCCAAGTAATTAACATCACCATCCACCAGAGGATAAATGTTTATTTCACAAACGCTTGAGCAGAACGAACATCAATTGGCCATGCCAAATATCCAATAGCTTGTCTAGCTTTTTCAGTTAACATTTGATTATTAATGCTGCTGAATGTTCCTTAACGGGCGATGTGTGCAGGGAGATTGTAAGCAGTCACGGTGTGGTTTGCTTGCTGATGCACTGTTAATTTGGTCGTCTCCTTCAAGTGAATTTACATCTTTCCATCTTCATATAATGCCTTTGCGTAGGAACTCAGGATGTGTATCAGTCTGATTACATGAGGAAAGGCAATCCAATCCAGTGAATCAATCTGAAGAAGAAACTTTGATGCCAGGAACTTCTCTGCCTTCTAAAATGGAGCTGAAACACGGATTATTTGTGTTTAAAAATATATCCAGGCAGAGCAGCAAACTGCGTTCAGCTTCACAGGGGCAACTTTAATTAATTTTCCCTGTAGATATAAATGAGTGGAGAACTCTTCCCTGCGCGGCAGTCACTTTCTTACACTGCAGTACTTTTGTAACCAACAACATCGGTGTGTCGTATTTCATCTTTCACAAGAATTGTACAAAATTGCTTCACCTATCAGAAAATGTATAATTCAATTGGATGCATTTTTCAGTTTACATCAGCAGTAAATTCATTTTAAAATGCATTACAGACACCGTAGCCAAATATAGTCTCCTGAATTGATAATAAATTGCAATTACCGGACTACAGTTTTCTCCCCAGTCAATCCTACAGCCGTCCTAAAAAGTACTCCCATACTTGTTTTCCTTGAGACTTAATTACTGTATGCCCTAAATATGCCATTTTCAACCTCTTATTTGGCTATGAATAAAGGTTTAAAAAATGTCTTTTCTGGACTATTAGGGAGAATATTTTCAATTTCTGAACTGCAAATATTTGTGAAAATATGTGATCAGAAAGAACACATTGTACAGTAAGCTGTAAGAAATAAAATTCCCGTTATTTCTGCTGCTGATAGCAGAGAGGTGGAATTTAAATTCAGATAGTAATCGTCAATTCCTTCCTCCTCCTTGAAAATCAATGAAAACGAAATCCATAACTTATGATCCACATTTAGAACTGTGCTTAATAGCTGATGACATGATATAACCTATGGGGAGGAAATAACAGAGAGAGTCTCAACTTGAAGACATTCTAGCCCAGACATCTAGGGAAAATAATCCAAAACTCAGTTATTCTTTAGAAGGGAAAATGAGGAAAGTAATGCTGAAAGAAGCCTGAGGGTGATAGTAGAGAGTGAATTAAATGTGACTGAGCAAAAAGAGAGAAAGGGAAATTTTTGGCTGCACATTCAAAGACATCACCTCCTGGAAAAGTGAAGAAAAGGTTCCACTCCATGTGGCTTTGGTGTGACCACTCTAGGAATACTAAATTCACTCCTGGGTACCTGATTAGCATATAAAAGGGCAGGTTCAGTGGAGAGCAACAATGGTGTCTGAGGAGTTGTCTGGGCTGACTTTTAAGGAAAGATTAAAATAGTTTAGGGGTGGATTGGGGCACGTTTTATTCCTGTAGAGTAGCTTAGTTCATATGCCATCCTTTTCCCCTATATCTTAACAGGCCTACTTACAAAGCAAAATGTTATGGGCAACTCTGTAAAAGTCTGGCCCTAAAGACATATATATTGGCTAAGTAATGAACAGGAAGAAGTTCCAATAGGCATCTACGTATGTTGAAAGTGTTATTAACACCAGTGGGCATAACAAGCAGTACGATGATATTTTTAAAGGCAGAAATGTGAAAGAAAATGAAAACTTATTGACAGGCCTGTTAGGGTATCGACTGCTCTCATAAATGAAGGGATGCATTTCTTCATACACATAGGGCTACATTTGCAAAACATAAGCAGTAGTACTGAAGAGAGCAAGCCTACACAGGACAGAAGATGGAGTAGACGGCTCAGTGCATTTCTCTTATTTCTACATACAGTGAGTTAGAAATTTTAATGAGATACAGGGAATTACAAGTCAACCTGGTAGCAAATATACACAACTGTCTCATGTATTATTTGGCCAAAGCCCAGACATTTCCTGAAGCACACCTCAGGGTCTCATCATGATGCCAGTGCTAAATATCTTACAGTCCCACCTCTGCCTGGCTGGAGCACTGAAACATTATGCAGCACAAACAAGAGATCCTGAGCCACAATCTCTAATGGTAATGTTGGGGAGTCTGCTCAAAATACTTTTTGGATCAGCCTTCTGCTGGGTTTAAACGTACTAAGTCTCCCTTGGTCTGTTGCTTTCAGAGAGTTTCTCTGTCTTCCCCTCTTCAAATCACATCTTCTCCTTCCTCCTTATCCAGGCTTGCATCAGGAGATGGATCGTCATCACTTCAGCCAGGCAAAAATGTTTGGATCCTCTGACTGATGGATCTGCCACTCTTTGATACTGCAGATATTCAATAGTGATGGTAGGCACTGGCCAGTTATGGCTCCTGCTTTGACCCCCCCATAGACAGTTGAAAGACTGGACCCCACCGCAGGATGCTCATTGCACAGCCCAGGACACCACCACCTTTTCTCCAGCGCAAAGCAAACTTAGAGCATACTTTCTACGTTCTGGCAGAATATTTTGTTTTACCTTCATTGGTCATTAAATCCCTACTGATTTCAAGCAGCTAGCTCTCAACACATGACAACAGGATTATAAACCACAGGTATGGGATGTGAGCTAGTCCATCTTCTCACCCGATGCATTTAGCAGCACCTTGAAGGTGTCTGAGGTTTGAGCTTGTGTCCTTCCATCTGTTTCTCCTGTTGCTCTTGTGGTGGTCCCCACAGAGTGATCTCTGGTCATCTGGGATATCAGACTCTTTCATAGAGAGTCCAGTGTCACACTGTCTGGTGCAATTGGTTATTCTTGAGAGAGGGCTTGTCCCTGGAGCTCCCTGGGCATCTGATACACCCTTCTCCCTGGGAAACTCCATTACTTTTTGGATAGAAACCAAAATCATGCAGTTTAATATTGCACTAAGGTAAATGCTTTGGCATGAAATCATCCTGCAACAAACATTACATCACAACTTTAACTGGTAATGTTTTAATGTATAAATTTCGCTAGGCAACAGACCAGTAGAGTTTTTCACCTTTTAAAGTGACAAGAGATATTTACTAGCTTTGTTCTTTGAGACTGTTGCAAAGGCAGTCAGCCCCTTAAATGTGAGACAGGAAAGGTTCACATTCACCTCAAGTGGTTTTCCATGTCTTTATTACACATGCATGCACACAAACACATATATATGTATATGCAGAAAATTACACACAGATAACTGCTGTAGAGAGAGACTATAAAATATAAATATATGTATATAAAATGTTTAGAAGTATTTGCCTCTCACACCCATCCTTAGTTTGTGTGAGTGCCAGAAACTAGGTATGACGATCCAGACTGGAAGAAATATATTGCATTTATGGAAATCATTCATTTTCCCTGTCTGGGAGCCTCTTGAATATAAATAATATTTTCATTTATAAATTTCAAAGCACAGTCCTAAGAATGGGTAAGAATCATTATCTTCATTTGACAGTTGGAGAAACAAAGAGCAGACTGTTTTAAGCAGCAGTCTAAGGTCACATGGAGTAAATGAAGTCAAACCTCATCTCCCCAGCCTGACTTTCCCTTGAGAGAGCAGACCAGATAGCACACCACTCAACTTTATCAGCTGAAACTCTTCAGCATGTATGCTAATAGTATTGGCAGCCCTGAGCCTTCGCAGATCAGGGCTGAGGTTTCCAATGGTCAGCAAATTTGCTTTAAATTCCTAAGATTAAAAAGCCTGAATAAATACACTTGTCTTTCTTCTGTTTGTTTGCTGTAATCTGAGCCTTTGGGCTGTGTTAAAGTGATGGCTTCCAGGTATTTCCACCACCAAAAGATCTAGCCATCTTTCCTTTATAAAAAGGCTGGGAGAGGGGAACACTAAACAAACAGCACTGAATGCTGTCAGTGAAATCAGGAGAGCTGGCAATGAGATGCAGAGATCATACCTATTTCTGGCACGTGCTGAGGGCTTTTCAGAGATCTTTAGAAAATAATCTCCTTCCTCCACCCCAAAAAAACCTTAAAAACAAAGAGGCCCACATTTTAGTTTTGGAGATGAAGCAGGACCGGTAATGACTCTGGGGACTGGTGAATATTTGTCACCAGCCTGGCTTGGGTCCTCAGGACCTTTTCCAAGGCACAGCAGCTTGGGGCATTGTTCAGTTTGCACTGTGGGAACCAGGCAGCAGCCAACGTGGCCAGAGCACCATTCAGGGCTGGGCATACGTCAGCCTTCTTTTGCAATCAGAACTTCCCCAATGTCAGCCAGTTCCTCCCATTGGGGTTGATAATGTGGGACCATAGTGGCCACAGCCACGTGAAGCAGAGCGCTTCAGCCTCAGTTCATCCATCCTCTTCATATTAGCTGAAGAAATGCTTATGGGTTAACACTGGGCTGTGAAGCTTTACATCGGGTAGCATTTATCTGCACCCTTCTTGCTCTGCACCAGCTGAAATTCACCGCTCTGAAGTGATGGTGTTCGGTGTAGAGCTGTTTTTTCTTTTAAGACCTGTCTTGTTCAGATATCTCCAAATTAGAGAATCACTGGGGACACTGATAGTTGTTTTCCTTTTAAGTCAGAGACACTATTTGCTTTTTTGGTTCCTCAGTTGTTTTATCTCTTATATTATGTTGAACCATTTTGAAAGCTATATCTTCCATTTAAAAGTCATATCCCATTATCTAGGAGGGAATTTGAAAAGGTCGGTGTTAAAAGAAAACACAAGTTAAAACAACCCCAACACTTGAGCCTTCAACACTAACTAACCCATGCGATATTGAAGGTTAATTACACTTTAAGAAAATTCTCAGGCAATACATGTGGCATGCTACTGATAAAATGACATTGCTTATAATAAATTAAATTACAATAGAATCTCATTGAGGCACTAATCACGGGCAAAGTGCTGAAAAAAGAAATTAATGTTTAGTCAGGCTGGTATTCTTTCGAGTTAATAAACAAAGGAAATGGTGCATTCTGATTCATCATCAATGACAGTTCAGATTTACTTGGTATTAACGCATTTGCACATATGTTGTAAAATGACAGTGGTAGGTATGTGACAGCATTGCTTTGCCATGTCTGTTAGCGTTTCGGTGTTGGTACAGGCCTTGTATGCACTGGGGAGAAATACATACAGGCATTCAAAAAAAATGAAAGTCAAATATGTTATCCAGGTTTCATTTCTTTCTCAAAGTCAGAAAATCACATGTTGGCACACATTTGCTGGTGTGTGAAAAATGAAGTGTAGGTTTGTTACTGAATCTCATATTTAGCAGGAAAGTCTTGAGTGTGTGCCCTGTATATCATGTTGGCATGTTATTTGCTATGGTAATAAATAAATAAATCTCTTCTGAGAACCTGGTTCTTGTTTTTCAGCTAACTTGTTGACTGAGTCTGGTAAATGCAATTGTTCAAATTTCTTCATGCTGCAACCCTTGGAAATGTTACAAACCCTTTTACAAGAGTATTCCTGAAGAAGTGGCACCCAGCAGAATTGATACTGTTGACACATAAATGGGCTTTAACGTCTGCAGAGTCTCCAGTCAGCTCCATTTTATTCCTCTCAAACAAGAACACAAAATGTATTCAATAATATCACAGTTTCATTAGCTAAAACTCCACTGTTGTTAGCTGTACTCAATATGGCCAGAAATCCTCTCCTTTAGAGGAAAACGCAGATCGCACCTACTTGACTTTGCTTCCTGTGAGAATTCAGAAACCCAGACAAATAAAAATCCCTTGTTAGAAAGAAATAGAAGGAGAAAATCTCAAAAAATAAAGAATAGTTGGTCCTACAAACTTTGGTTCCGTTTGATAGCACTCAGCACATTGTTAAAGGCTGTGTGAAGACATATTCTTCTTACGAACAGCAGCAAATGCCATGGATACTCCCAGATACATAATCATAACATGAACACGGTCCAGAAAAATTCTTAATGTGAAGGAGAAGGCAACATGGAGTCATCACAGTTTTAATTCTAACACTTAAAGATGAAGCACTAAAATGTCTTAAATCAGATGATGTCGGCTCCCATTTCAGTTGATCATTAAGCTTTTTCCATATGTTTGGGGTTGCAGCCCTGCCTGACTCCTTCTGGATAGCATCTGATGCATGAAAGCATCACAGAAGCAGATCCGTCCATGCCATGATTAAAACACACTCACAGAAAGCTGCCTGGACTGCTGTGCAAAATAAAAAATGCATTTTCTTCCTTTGCATTCCTTTAAAACACATCCCTCTTTTAACCCCAGCCTTTCAAAGGGTGTTCTTGTTACTACAAAATGGAAGAAAGCACAAATGGAAGTTGGAGCACATCTTTTAAGGGTTTCCAGGCAGCCTATATCAGCCCAGAGCAAAGGAGGGTCTGGTAAGCTGTCTTCCATCTTCTCAACCATTCTCATCTCTAGTTCTGTTTCTAAGGTCAGTAAAAACACAGAGAAGTGATTATGCAGGAACTAGCTCTAAGGGATTATGCTATTTGTCAAAATAATAACAGTGAATTCAATATGTGTAAATCTCTTCTCCCTGTGCAGTAGATCTGTGCTCTGGTGCACACATGGGATATTGATAGGAGTCATTTCCTAGGCACTGGCCTTTGGAAGGAGTCTGTGGTTGATATAATAAGAATCCCAGATTTTCTAAGAACCCACAAATTACAGGGGACAGTCCCTCACGTTCTTTCTGCTAACTGTTGAGTTACTTAGCATTTTTATCAGTGACATGAAAGTAAATATAAAATCAACTCTGATAAAGTTTGCAGATGACATGGAGAACGGGGTAAAGAAAGATGAGAGATCTCTGGTGCAGGGTGAGTTATTAGTTAGAAAACAGCATAGGTTTTAATACATCCCAGTGTAAAGGTGCAAAGAAGTTATAAGAGGCTGTTACAGAATCGGGGACTGACCTTGAATGAAATGATAGAAATGAAAGCTTTGTGGTCAAAGCACATGTCCTGGTGAGTGCCAGTCCCTGAGGAGATCCATTTGCCAAAAGAATAAGTCTCTAAGACAAGAGCAGGGGAACCTCGGGATCAAGAGGCTATATTATGGCACTGATTCATCCCGTAGAAGGCCTAAGTCCATCTGTGAATCCTAACAGCCCTGCAGCCTCATTATGTGAAACCAGCCTGTGTGCTAAGTGTGACTTCCATTTCTGGGGAAGTGCCAAGGAGCAGAAATCTTGGGTTCATTTGACTATTGGTGGGGATACAGCTTTCATCTACTGGCAGTGGGGGTGAACTGTATGGCTCAGCCATTACTAGCTAGGCCACGTGCCTCCTGGCATCTCTGTTGGGACAGAAGGGCTGCCAGAATTTGGGCTGTCCCAGTGAGGAACACCAGCCTTTCACAACACATGGATATGTGGATACAGTCATGGACCCTAACTTTAGCTTTAGCCAACCTATCATCATGTAGCTGAGGCACAGGCAAAATGGTGTCGCTTTGTCCTGTCCTGGTATCTGTAGTCCAGGAAGATGTCAATAATAGCAGGTTTGGAAAGTTTGCCTTCTAGAGTTAAAGGTTGAAGCTCCTCATGGATAAAAAGAGGGACTGGATTTGATCAGTCTGTAAGTGCCACCATAAGGAACAAAGCTTCATACAGGGCTATGTGGTATAGAAGACAGAGGCGTAACACCACCCAGGAGCTGCAAGGTGAAACCAAACTTGTTCAGACATTAGAAGAGCTGATGCTTGACTACTAGAAGAACCTCCCAAAAACCTTCCTGTGTTTCCTTGCCCTAGCTGTTTTAAAATCCATGTTAGTTGCCTTCTAGAATAGAACTGGATTTGAAAAACACAGCAGTACCTCTGGCCTTCTAGTCTATGACTATAGGAAGACCACTTCCTTTATTTTCCCCCAGGCTGGGGGCATCCCCACAGCAGCATCAGACTTCTTGTCTTTTTTGTTGTTGACTTGCCTTCCAAACAGGGTATTTCAGAGTATAGTCATAAGCTATGCTAGATGAAATGCCAAAGGAATTAACTTCATGTGTGATGTGACATTGCCAGGGATGATAAGGACTTAAGGCAGGCTGGAATGGAGAAGCCAAGCCAGTCTTCCTCTCATACAGACCAGGAATAAATCCAGAATTTGCCACTTGAGCCAAGATTTGTCTTTTACAAATCTTGTTTGGAAGAGAGACAGAGAGACATGATGTGACTATCTCATGGCCTCTCCAGAATGGAAAGTGTCTTTTGGGGGTGGGGATCCTACAGAAGCTCACCTAAAAACATCAGAAGAAGAAGGAAACGTTCTGAGAAATTTGGCTGTCAGTATCTAAGCCTATAAATAGGCTTTTAGGAAGCCTGAAAGCTCCTGTAGTTTTGCTTGTTATTTTAAAATGTTAATGTCATTTTAGAGCTCATGAAAGACATGAGATCACTGGTGAAGACCTGTCTAGCCACATATAGAATCAGCAAGAAATTCAGGTTCTTCCATCCCATTCAGCCTTGCCATGGAAGAAAGACCAGCTCATGGTGAGTTTTGGTCTTTATTAACAGTTTAGCCTCTAGGCTCTCTGATGGCCCACGTTTAGTCTGAGGCCTACTTTGTGATACTGACATGTGTTACCTGGAAACTAGCCTGTTACTAGCCATCTATTTCTTTCTTCTTATTTTACACCATGTTGTTTAGAAAAAAAAGTTGCAGTGCCTCAAGAGGAGCAGAGGTTGAATTTACAGAGTCTCCCACTATGCCTTTGGTTAGTATGTCTTAATAGAACAGCTCAAGAAGGATACTTCAGTAAAACATGGATCTTTAACAGTGGCTCTGTGCATTGGACAGTGAGACCATCACTTCAGGCTGCCCGTTTCTAACGAATTCCACTTGTGCCTTCTTGACTCCTTGTGGCTTCATCCACCATTCAGTGCCCCTTCCAAGAACCTTGCACTGAGACCCCAACTGGCTATGGTCTGGTTATTTGCAGGTTTTACTTTTTACTGTAAATTTCACTCATATTAATTCCAGAAAAGAGGGGAAAAATTATTTGGGGAAAATATAGGGTTTTTGAATTATTTTTTTCTTCAGCTTTTATAATTAGAAAGGAACATAAATTGTTTCCTGGGTTGGATGAGTCAGATTGAGTTGATAATCATTAACACTCCATTAGAACACTGCATTAAAAAAATAAAATCCTTCTTGTAAACATCTGATTTAAAAAAAAAATAATAAGAAAAGCACAGGTTAGAAGCTGACAGGAATTATTAGCAATAAGCTCTTTCGCATAGAAACAGGCTTATTACCATGCAGTTGCAGCAGCTGGCATGAGCCTGGCTTGATGCCAGCAAACTGTGTCCTGCAAAAAACCATCTTTCCACCTACCTCCAGGAAAACCAGGAAGACAGGGTTGCATTCGCTTCTCAGTCTCTGCATTATATACTCTCATTGACCCCCGCAGCAGTCCTGTGCGTGTGTGTTAAGAGCATGTTTCTAAAGGGGAAAAAAAATGTCAATTTTGCCTTTTCAGCTGGTAGACCTGTGAGCAAGGATTGTGGGCTGCTTTTAAGAGATAGGGGCAGAAGGGTAGGGGCAGGTGTTTTATTATGTCTTTGAAAGCTAGTAGAGGCCACTCAGGAAGGAAAGAATAAATTAAGTGCAGCAACATAGAGATCTTAGTTCAAATCAGATTTGCTAGAGTTTGGGGGAGGAAAGAGTGTTGTTTGTTTATTTGTTGTTAGTTTAGTTTATTTGTTTTTAGTTTAGTGCCATGTTGATGCATGGCACAGTCTTCAGGTCCTGAGTCTGCCCACACTCAGATGTTGAAGCACGCTTGTGGTTTGCTGAGATCTGGTGTTGTTTGCTTACTTTTTTTGGCCAAGGACTTTTCCATGTGATTACGCTGTAGAAAGTGTGCCATAGATTACATGGACCTCAACCAGGTTACAAGGAGAGAACACAAGTCTGCATTTAGGAAACCATCTTCAGTCCCAATAGGAGTAACTTCAAACATTTCGACCTTCGACCATTTTGTTACTGACTTGGTTAAATGTAGGATCAGATGCCGCAAATGCCAAGGCTGTTCACTTTGCTGGGAGACAAAAATACTCAAAATAAAAACTGAAGCAAAAGGACCCAAAACATTCCTTACTTTGCAGGATCAGGCTTAAGGTGTGGAAAGCGCAATGTTAGCAACCTGCTGCTGTAACAGTGATTTTTGCATTTATTCTAAAAGGCCAAATTATGTAAGATTTTGCCAGCTGTAGTTAAATGAGGGTGAAAAATACTGGCTGTAAAGGAGGTGAGTGAAATGGCCTGTGAGGCTTTGTGGGGGAGCACAGAACTCACTTCTGAAGTCATGACCACCCTTCTGGCTGAAAACAATGACCTTTGCTGAAAAAACTCAAAGGTCTGGAGCACAGTGCTCACCGCCTAGTCCAATTTCAAGTCAATCGAAGGAAGCAAAATACAAAGGGAAAGGTCATATTGACTTAGTGTAACAGTCTTAATGAATCTGGCTCTCTCTTTTGCATTTCCAGTTGAAACATAAACTCAGTGGCTCGTTCCCTTCCTCTGTGTGCTGTTTCAAAACACATGGGTAGAGGGAATAAGCTTTTGCTCAGCTTGATCCCTGAATAGCACTGTGTTTAAACAGAGCCTGAAAAGCAGTCTTTTTATTTTTAGCAGCAGTGTTTTCTAAAAGGAGCTGTTGTTGACAAGAAAAGCCACTCATATTTGAATACGAAACACTTCCAGCACTTTAAGTGTGAGGGGAAAGGTAGGCAATTCTATCCAAAGCATTTGGGAGTCACAATCAATCAGGAAGGGACCGTGAAGGATTTCTGGATAGGAAATATTTATTTACTTCTCCAAAACAATTGCCCTGTGCAGACCCAGAGTATTTGTTTGCGTGGCTGCAGCTCATAGGTGCAGCAGTCACGGACCAGCACCCAGCTGTATAAAGCAGTGCACAAATGCAGATCAGAAAGACAGGCTCAAATCTAAGAAAAGAGATCACAGATGGGTGCAGACAGGTAGCTGGAGGAATATAAGAAAACAAGGTGAGATTACAATGTTTGAGTTCTTATGGCAAAGCAAAACAAAAAAAATATACTGAAAGGTAAAAGGATAACATTTATTTGTATGTTTTTAAAGCTGCTGCTCCTTCCTCCAGCTCCAGTCCTGCCACGACGTCCAAATGAAATAAATTCTGTTAATAACACCTGAGCAGCAGAAGCAGCCAAGGGTAGAAGTCTAGGTAAAGACAAATGCTTAAAGTTTACTAAGTACTTAAAAACCACGAGGAGCAGGCCTTAAAATGGGAAGTGTCAGGCAAGCCCTTAATAACAGGTAATACTACCAGCCCCACCTATAATTGCTGTATTCCTCTCTCCACCCTCTGAATGTCACTTCATTTCCATCAATTGCAGCTTTTCTCTGGGCACAGATGGTGCCTTAGCAATGTCTGCAAACCACCTCTTGAAAAATGGGGTGACTTTTCTGTCTGAACCTCCCAGGAGTTGCCGTGAGATCAGTATGAAATGATAAGAGCACAAATAATAGCAATAATAAGGAAAAAGGAGGTCCAGCTCTGCTCACATCTAGCTGTGCTGATGCTATCATATCCACAGTACGGTTTGAGGGTACCTTGAAAGCCTGCATGTTGAGGGAATAACGTACTGAAAGGAATACATTTACCGTGCATCACACAGTCCCCATTAGGAGATTTTTATGATCATATTATTATGTGCTTTGTCTTCAAACAGAGACTTTGCTGGCTTTTTCACCCGTAAGCAAGAAAAAATACTCGGCATACTTGTTATCAGTCTCTTAGTTCAGATTTTCTCTCTGATGTACAGCTGCTTCATTTTGGTTCTCCTTTCCAACAAGATGTATTATTGTCACCTTTTCTGTAACAGTTTCCTTATGCTCCTGGAACTAGATGACAGTCAAGAATATTACTATGAATCTGAGGGGGGGTACGTGTTTAGAAATGTTTTAGATGTGTAGAGATGGTTGAATTTTTGTGTTCTGACATTATTTTACACCAAGTGGACTAAAGGATTTTTTTTTAATTACATATATTATAATTATATAACCAGACAAATCTATTCTTTTTCAGACTGCTTGCTCCAGCTATTTGGAGGGTCTCAATGAGCACACACATCACTTGGAAGCTGTTAGCACTTGCTGATTGGGTATGAGATGCTTTTTTAAATATCTGATGAACCATCAGGAAGTAATAAGAAATAAAAAAAAATCTATGGGATGAGTTTTCAAATAAATACAGGCTTGTGAGACAAATTAGGGAAGCTTTCGAGAGAGAGTGCCTCAATGAATAAGCTCCTGTGTACTTGTCATAATGTAACATACAAATCACAGTAAACCAAGCGTGATGCTTTGATTCGCAAAAATATGCAAGAATATCCTTTCAACTATCCAATCAGTTCTATAGTGAGCCCTCACGCTACCAAAAGGTCAGCCTCCAAAAGGGTTAAGTATTGACTGACAAGAGGATGAAAGGAAGAGCAACAGAATGTAGGTGTATAAAGGTCTTGGGGGACATTCCTAAAAGTCAGCATCGGTTTTTACATTTCTTGCACAGGAGCAGATATGAATTTCAAATAATGAATAGACTTGAATCGTCTGTACTTTTCAGAAGTGTGAAACTCACATTTAACTGTGTCCATGCTGAACACTTTTCTTCTGTTTTCATCCTTACGCTTTCATTCGTTTGAAAATTCCTGCCACAAATCCAACAGTTGTACTCCTTCTCACCCATTTTCACCTGCATAGAGAAGACCCTGCGATTTCTACAGCATAACGCAGCTACAAAGGAACAAACACAGGTGAAAACTATTAGTTACCCAGAGGTGACAGTGTGTTAGAAACAAAGGAGTCTGAAAGCAAATAAAAATAACAGGTGCCACAAAAAATGGCTTGCAGCCCAAATGCAGCTGGCAAACGCAAGGGGTTGGGAAGCTGGACAGGGCATGCGCCCCTCAGTCCTGTTGCAACAGAGCCGTGCTGGGGATGATGGCTCTGTGGCAGGGCTCTCCGTGGTGGTGGTGGCCAAACAGCAGACTCGCAGGGTGAGGGGGCGAATCAAACAGGCCCCTGGCAATCTGTGCTCCGCTCTCCTTATTTAGGGGCAGGATGTTTTAGGAAGGGAGAGTCTGCTGGCAACCTGATCCTCCCTCCGGTTGTGGGGATCTTCAAAGGAGATGGTGCTGGCAGCTGACATCCCCCCCTGCTCCTGCTGCTTTTTTTTTCCCCATTCACTCTGCAGATGCCTCCCCCGACAGACCTCCTGACCAGCTCCTTCCTCCTCCTTGCAGATCAAGTGTGGCTGTGTGCGAGGCTTTCCTACTGCGTGCCATGCTGGGCCTCGCCATGTCCTTGGTGTGTGAAGCCACACAGACCACCTTCAAAAAAATAGTAATTTGAAATGTTGCACAGCCTCTAAATGGGAGCAGGAGCCTGGCGGTTGAGAATGGTGATGGCAAACACATTGATACTGGGAGGATAAAAGAAATGACTTCTGAGAAGGAGCTCGCTGCAATCTACCCCTGGTGCTTCCCAACATACAATAGTGGCTTCATCCCTGCCCCATAGCACTTCACACACGCAGGGATAAATACATCTGCTGGCAAAGTTGGCAGTGACCTTTCCCCACTTGTGTTTCTAGAGGGCAAAGTTGGCACTGGCCTATGCCCACTTGTGTTTCTAGAGGCCTGGGTGCCAAGAATTCTGCCCTTTGCCTAAAGAAACTTTGCAAGCCATCCCTGTACGCTTGAGGTACAAGGAGAGTTTGTCTTGCCTAACCCTGCAGAAAGGCAGAAGAGCTTGGAAACTGTGAATCCACATCCCAACCCCAAGCCTCTAGCCATGCAACTCCCATACAATGAGACGTGGCACAGTGCTTTGCTGGGCAGTTGCAGGGACAGTGGGGTGACATGTACCAGTGTGTGCATGCTGCCTTCCCACCAGTCCCACAACTGCTTCCTGACAAACTGCACCGCGTGATGTTGCTGTAGACAGCAATATCTAGCCCTTGGAATGGTTTCAGTCAAACCACACTTATCTGTCAGCACGCGTGAGGAGAAAGGTGGGTGGAAGGAAAAAGGCAGAGCCAGCACAGCAGCAAATATTGACACAAAACAATAGCAAAACATTATTGTAAAACCCACACAAATGAACAGGTGAGTCTGTGGATAAGCACAGCCCAGGCGAGTGCTTCAGACTCATGCGTTAATGTTATGTTTCCAGGGCTAAAGAATGCACTTAGAGAAACACAGCCTGCGTAAGCACAGTATGCAGAAACTGTGATGAGGGAAATTCAATAAGAAGTGTCGCTTACAGTCATGCAGCAGGGCAGATATTACTATGCATAATAACGTGCGAACAGGCTCGGCCTTTGCTTTTTGTTTGTTTGTCTGTCTGGAGATTTTCTGGTTGTTTATTTTGTTGCCTATCGTTTTGCTCTGTTTGGTTGTTGTGGCTGTTTGTTGTTTTTTGATTATTTATTTTGATGCGGGGAGCTCCACTGGGCATCTTTAACTCTCAGCAAACGCCTTCTCAGCCAGGTGCTCAGAACCCGGCAGGACGAGGCCCACATTTAATATTCACATTAAAACTTAACCTTGAGTCACAGTAGCCCAAATTAAAAAAAAAAAAGTCTTTGCTTAGTCATACAGCAATAAAAAGTAGCCAGTTGCATCGCCTGCATTGCACATGCTGGTGTACACTTAACTACCTGCTTTTCTCCTGAGATGGCTGAAATTTTCTCTTCTTTTTCTTTTTTTCTTTTTTGTCAGAATGTTTTATAATGGAAAAGTGAATAGCTTGTTTCCATTTTTCCCCTATTACATTAATCAGGAGGTATAATATGTCTAAAATGATTTGCATGTTTTTCATAATGAAGCTGTACATAATTCCCTCCATGTAATGTCTTCCTGTGTAAAGTCCCTGTTCTCAAGCTGCTTTTTGCCTGTACTGGGCTAGGGCAGAAGCAGGCGGTGCTGCCCATCCTCCTGGCCCTCTTATCAAGGCTTTGGTCAGCTGTTGTTCCTCTCTGTTTCCCTCCAGAATACCAAGCAAGCCATAGTTCTTGGTAGACAGACTGTACGGAGCGTTCCACTGGCTACCTAAATACACCCAAACCTTCCCCTCAGTCCTGCCGCAGCTCCCCAGCTTTGATTTATAACTTCCTGTTCCGTATGATATGGTCCCAATAACCTGAGTACGGTGGGTGCTGAGGTCCTCCAGAAGCAGGATCCAGTTGGATGAACAAATCGAGACATTGACCAAAACAGTTCTCCTCTAGGGCTACTTCTGAGTAATGGCATTCACCTTTTATTCCTTTAGCCAGGTTGTGCCATTGGGTTTGGGTCAAATTCCCCTACCGAAGTCGCCTGTCAGCAAAATATGGTGACCCTGTGAGAAGGGAAATGGCACGACAGTGAAATAATGGCACACCACATCTCTTTAGGGGGGGAGCTTAGCATACAGAACTACTCGTTCGTGGCATCAGCCTTACTTCAGGAGAAAGGTAATACTGGGCTGTGCAAATACAGGCACAGGAGTTTGCGAAAGCACATTTTCCCACCCCGTGCTTCATATGCAGAAATGCTATACTATTTACTCATTTGGATGATGACTAGGAGACACATTACCATAAGCATTATGGAGATGAATGCCTCAAATTTAGGAATTCATGTCCCAGTTGTTACTCTGAGAAAATAGCTGTGGACATGGATGGAAGCTTAGCTCAACTAACAGCGTAAAAATCAGATCTTGGGAGCAGATGTGAGTGAAGCCACAGAAACAAAACAAGAGCGTGATACAGAAGTAGCAACAAAAACAAAACAATTTTCACTAGTGCTGCATAACCATCTTTCTTTAGTGGATTATATGTTTTCTTCTTCAGGCAAAAGGGATTTGAGACATGCAAATTCTAAGTTGAGCAACTATGCACTTGCAGGTGAGTAATCCCACTGACCTCCCCGGGACGGCTCATGCGAGCTCGGCACAGTCAAAAAGGACACTGGCAGCACTGGGCTGAGTGCACCATCTGTACCTTGCCTTGCTGGAGCATGGAAGCTTCTCCTGGGGCTCCCATCACTGCAAAGCCACTCGGATACATAGCAAATGTGTCCTGGGCAAGGAATTCAATTAGTTCTCTTGGGCTACGTACCGTACCTTTTTCTTTTTCTTTCTTTCTTTCTTTTCTTTAAGATCACAGAAAGAACATTTCAAGGTTACTCTGTGAGAATGATCAATCTTTTAAAACACATGTGTTCTCTGATTACATTTGAAAAAAAATATTTAAAACATGGAAAAAAATAGAAGAAAAATGAGCAGTGTGTATTCTGGTAATGAAAAACCAGAAAAATTAGCACAGTTGAGCCCTTAATTTTCTCCTTTTCTCCACATTTCTGACAATTAGGTCTGAAAAGAGGAGAAGGAGAGAAAGCACCTTGCTAGTTCATCCACGTTAGCGTGCACATGAGAACAGCTCACTGGGCTTCACCTGACTTCTTGTCTTCGCAGTCTGGAGAATGCTGCAAGATGCTACGGGCGTCTGCCGGTGAGGCAACTAGGAACTGGCTCCACAAGCACTGTGTTTACGAGAGAAAACAGCAAAAATCTCTGCTCAGTTCACTGCACATTGCACAAGCCAAATGGCAAAGAGATGTATTTTTTTTCTGTGCTCTGAAGTAAATGGCAGTGCCAACACATACAAATATGCATCTGTTACTAATGAGGTGTTTACAGCCCCTGCCTTGCCAATTGCATGTATGTAATACCTCTACCCATCTTCACCTACGGGGCTCTGGGTAAGAGACAATAGGTGCAAATTAACGTATGGACATGCATTATCTCCTCCAGCTTGGACACGACTGGAAACCTCTTTAAATATTTTTAAATGCCGCAGCTCGCTACCAGGGCTTTAAAATCCTTTCTCCCACTCTTTGCTGATGGTGAAAATGTTCTGGGGACAGGACAAGATGTTTATAATCGCAGGACATTTCACTCTGCACTTTGTTTTAGTGTGTGGGGGGAATAATAATTGTATTCAGACTTGAAATGGCTTGGGTTACGCAGTTCAGAGCACAAGCACCTGCAGCAAATTAATTTGTTGTAGCACATTTATTATCTCATAGCTTCTCTTTAGGCTGCAGCTGTTGCTATTATGTTAATAATGTTTTTTATCACCACTGTATACAACAGGTTATGGTAATACAGAAATTTTGGGGCGAGAGGTGTTTCTTTCTTAATTTTATTTCTCAGGAAAAAAAATAAAAAGAAAGATGGGGAGAATATAGAACGTAAGCATTGATCAGGCATTTAGCTCTGCGTTTATTAGCTGATTTGAAAGAGAATGGGCAACAGAAATTAGAAAAGAGTAACAATAGACAAAGATGGCGCGTGCAGAATTTGTGAAAGCAAAAAAGAAGAAGAAGAGGTGGAAAAAAAGAAAGAAAGAAAGAAACACCGAACACCGCAGTGCTGGGGTGGTGAGTGTTCGGGTGGGGGCGGGGAAAATGCTGCAGTTTTCGTGAAATAATAAGGTGGAAAAAAAGGCATACAAAGAGTAGGTTTTTCATTGTCTGTAAAATATAAACACAGATGAATTCTGTCTTTGGTTTGTTCATGCTTTTCACTCTGCACAGCAGGGATGTTCTTAAGAAGTTGCCCTCTGCGAAATTTCACTAAATGGAAACCGTGGACCCTGCATGATGCGATTATAATCACACCAGCCATTCTTTTTACATAATTTTTTGTTTAAAATCCAGTAATGCTTCTTGTTTTTAAAACATATATCTATATCTCTACGTGCATCTAAACCGGCGCTGGTTTACGTCCCCTCAGCAAAGCGCAAGCTGGAGCTATAACTGGCTGTATCCCATCCACGAATCTCAATGGACTCAAAAACAATATGAAAATTTTTAGCTGACAAGAACATGTCTGCTGCCTGCAGTCACTGCAATAGCTCACCATGTTGCCTACTAACCAAAAGATCAAAAATTATCGATTTCATGGCGCTGCGTGCTTTGGATAGAAAAGCTACTTTAAAATTTGCATTATTTAAGAAACAAATTAAGAGAAAAGACCTGTGTTTTAGAGCACTTTGGAACGCAAAAAATGGCTTTATGTTTTAATCTTATCAATGATTTACTATAATTCTATTATTTTTAGCAGCTGGGGTCTGGAAATGATTTTTTTTTGCCGATGAATTTAGGATTTTGCCGCAGTATACATCTGCAGTCCCAGAATCCTCTGGTAAGATAATCCCTCCTGCGATGGGGAGACGCCTTTAACCTTTTCGTGAATGAAAAATCTGCAACCATTTTGAAATAAAAAGGGGGGAAGAATGATGATTTCTAAGAGCTGGAATGAAATTTACTGTGAATTGAAAGGACAATGAAAGGAAAACATACTGTAGTCGCGTTGTGTCGGTGGAGTTTCCAGCCGTTGTCTCCATCGCTCAAACCCTTTCTTCCATGGTGTCCGTACATACGCCTGGAGAATGGCGTTACCCGTACTGCACGTGGGCAAGAGATCGAGAACCATGATCGGAGACAGACGGAGCTCCCTTGCCAGGAGTGCAGAAATGCTACAACTTCCATTCTGCAGACTGGAAGGAAAATCTTGTCTGCAAGTCATTGATTTTGACCGGTGGGTTCTTAGGGCTACCAGGCTGCATTAGGATAGCCAAGCGCCCAGGTAGCGAGAGGTGCTTACAGCTGCTCGGTGCTTACAGACCGAAAGGGAAGAGGAAATTTTCTGACGCATAAGGAAAACGCAAAGCCCTAACCCATGCACAGCCTGTTTGGAGATCTGTTCAAATGAATCTCCAGCCCCGATATTCTCGTATTTTCAGACCACGCAGTAATTAAGAAAGATTGATCTGAACAGAAAAAATAAAAAAATAAAAAAAAATCAGGCCTTAATAATTTATTATCTTATGGTTTATGACTACGTATTAGAGTGAATTACTCAGAATTAGGAAACGCGGCCTAAAGCTATCGAAAGAAAAAGGCAACATTTAGCAGCTATCTTTTAAGAAACAGCTTTCTACAGCTCTATACAGCTCTCCAGTTAGAGCATTGACAATTAAAGGGTTACGAGTCTGAGAATCAGTGGTTTCTTGTGGACAAAGTTTGATGAGGAGAGAAGGCGGCAGGTGTCACACCTCTGCCGCTGCCATTGTCTCCCGTTTGCGGCCAGCCTTCCTGCAGGGGCGGCTGAGCACCACTGCCATTGTTTTAAATTAGGAATAGGAGACCCGGAATGATTACAACAGGCACACCGAGAGATTTGAAATGAAAACTTGGGAGCTGAGAAATTCTTGTTAATGACAACATTTTTACAAGGACCAATATTGTAGATTTCTGTTTCCCTTGATCACGCACTAAATTTTGAATATGAAGCCGGTCTGGTATTTATTTGTTTGGTTAGTAGTAATTAAAATATATGTGTTGGTAGATGCAGTGCTTCATGTTTATTCTGTTCCACTGTGTCTGCTGCTTAATATGCCAGTAATCAGATATTCTGATGAGTAATGCCTCAGCTGCTAAATCAGCTGGAGATTTTTTCAGTTTCTGAAGCATACCTGATATATAAAGTTAAGCTGTTGTAGACAATTCACGTGCACTGAATTAAAGAGGGGAACACTCAGGTATACTGCATAAATTCAAAACGGGAACACTGAAGGAAAGAAATACCTTTATATATATATATATATATATATTTAAAATTGGTGACCAATGATAATTCTATTTCCACGCTTGAAACATTCATAGAGTACTCCGATTTATGTCAATACAACCAGTTGACCAGATGTTTTCATCAGCATCTCCTATACTAATTTACTAATATTTTTAGCATCCCTCTTTCCTTCCAAATGACCCAGAGCTACACAGAGGCAGATTTCTTTTTTTTATTTTTCCATAATTTTTGAGATGAGGGAAATCTCACCAGTATTTTGAATTTGGCTATCCCTCTCCCTTTATCCATAAAGAACATTCTTTCTTTCTTCTTTTTTTTTCATTACAACTGAACTTGAGTGGCATGACTATTTGTTTAACAGAGCAAAAACACATGTATTAATAAACTGCAGTTCTCAAGTATGTGGCAGGAGCTACATTGATTAGTCTTGTAGCTCAAAGAGTGCTTAAATATTGCAGACATCTCTGCTCTTTTCCACTTCATGCCTGTATGAAAGAGAAAACGCACTGGTTTTTTAATATACTGCAACTTTACTTTGCTGGAAGAAGGTTTCTTTTGTTTATTTTTTTCCTCTTTTTTTTTTTTTTTTTTTTAGAGAGAAGATCAGAATGATGTAATTATTATTTTTTTGCTGACAAGTGAATGTATACGTTTTATCAGTGTCTGAAAAAATATCTGTAGTTGATTCTACAGCACGTTCATAGATGAGCAGTCAGAAGCCAGTAATGCATGTGTTTTTAAGATCCAAACAGGAAATCAAAGATTCAGGCCCAGAGCCCTGGATGTTTCTCCATAATTGGTAATTTTGCTTTGTCCTTACATTAGGCTATGGCCACTCATTTGTTATCACGTTTCTTACAAACACAGCCAAACACCAGGATTTCAGAGGGAAAGGTGACCAACTAAGTTTACCTTTAGCTGTTTGTTATTTTTAATGGGCTTCCTGCTTTCTACAGTGTTAGAAGTTGACGCTCCAAAAGCAGTGCTAAGGATGTTAAAAAAAAAGAAAGAAAGAAAGAAGAAAGGCTATAACAAAAAGATTTAAATCATTATCTTTTAAAATTTAACCATGAAGCTCTCCTTTGCACTGAGGATTTCTTACTGCAGGATACACAATGGACATGTTAGAAGACTGCTTGACCTTTTGAAAAAAAATATGTCTGCAGCATACTCGTCTGGCATATAGTCACCAAAACAAACCTATTAAAGTATAAAAGAGCTCTAAGGAAACTTCTGAAGCTGCATATTCACCCTCAGTGCTTCTTGGAGTGGGGGGAGAAGAGCAGAGGAGGAAGAATCACTGGGATGTTTGTGAATTTACTCATGGAAGCTCCACGCTATGATATCCGATATAACATCCACTCTTCTATTTTTAATACTGGACCATAAAACACTATTTTTGAAAAATCATAAGTAGAAAATGTCTTTTAGAGAATTTTAAAACTGAAGAAAGAATGGAATTACATGATAGAGTTAATTATAATGGCAACAGTTCCAGCAATTAAGATATTAGTTTCCCTGGTGTAGGTTTGTGGGTGTTTTTTTTTTTTCTTAAGTTTAATTTTAGAAAATGGTTAGCTCCCTAACAACTACAAATTTCAAAGCTGAAATGAACCAAATTTCTATCAGCAATGTGCCTAGATCTGAAAGCAGCCTAAGCACTCCGCAGTGAAACAAATGCAGATTAAAATGACAATGAACCACGCAAGACTAAAACAGTGAAAATTCAACAAGAGTCTAGCACTATGTACTATAGGTGTTACAATTTCATATATATAAATATATATAAAGTTGCATGTTCAAAACCTGTTTGTGAAAGGGCTAGTTCCAGTAGTCCTCACCAGGTCAAAAAGAAAAGCGGTCCACGGTTCAGGGGCCAGAAGATGCTTACCATACCCCTCCTGCTCCTGCAGAATCCAGGCTCCAAAAGCCCCATCCTCGTGGACCTCAGGGGGTAGGATGGCACACAAAGAGGCTCTGAAAGGTATCTGGGACCATGCGATGAATGCATCAAGGGCGTTTGACTGATTCTACTGTTGTTATCAAGTACCCAATGGAATTGCTTATAGCGAATTTGGCAATAATACCCTATAGAAGGAGCACTTTGTACTTATATAGTACCTTTGATCCAGGCATCTAAAAGGAGGGGTCTGTCATGACTTATTCCCATTTTATAGAGGGCGAAACCGAGGCAGACAAGATTTTCCCAAGATTGCACAGGGAAGTGGCTGCAAAAGGGAGGTGGACAAAGAAAGTAACTCTTCCCCCCACGCCTGTTTTAATGCCCCAAACTCAACTCCAGGAATGTTTTCTTGTACCACAAGTGGAGTCAAACTTTTGGAGTCAAGAACAGCACAGTCCTTCTGCCCATTGCTGCACACTTCCATGGCATGCAGCACCACTTGATAATTCCCCTGGAAGGCGACCAGTGTTCACAGCCCGCTGGCCCTGCACTGCCAGCATTTGCTTTGCCAGCTCTTGCCGCCTCGCTGCCCTCATTCTTACCCTCCTTTTTGCCTGCAGTGTTTTCTCTGCGACAAACGAAGCTGGATGCCTTGGACCTCCAACTTCAGGGCTGTCCAGGCAACATTTCACCTCTTACAGCGGGGACCTGAGGGTGCCCAGAGGCTGGCAGGGGGACACTGCTGCACGCCCTGCAACAGAACGGGAAGGAATCACAGATTATTATTATTAGAGTCACTACTTCAAGAGTCATTTTAATGGGACAAGTCTCCCTGCCCTGCACGGGGTGCGGCTCCACAGGGATGGGAAGGGTGCCCGGGCCGCCTGGGAGGTTGGGGCGTGTTCTGCGTGCAGCAAACCCTCGTATTTTCTGTTTATTTTTTTCCACAGGGAAGAATCCCATTTTCCAAAAAGCACTGACGGGTGAAAGTTGACGTGCAAATCATTGTAGAAAAGGCTTTTTTTTTAGTCTGTGTATGACTGGATACACCGAGAGGAAAAAGAAATCTGTCAGCGTCACTGTGCGAGCAGAAAACTCAGCGCCCGTCCCGCCGTCCCACAGCCCGCGCTGAGGCGCCGGGGCCGGGCCGCGCCCCGCGGGGCCGCGCACGCTGAGGCGGCTCCGATGCGTTCGTGTTGTGAGGAGCGGGGTTGGGGGTAGCTCGCTTCTTTCGTAAAACAGAAATAAATTACACGAGACACTTTTCTTCAGCAGCCGCTTCCTGGAGAAAAACGCGGGGCGCGTTTCCGCCGACGCCAGCGGAGCCCCCCCCCCGCCCCAGCCAGGCTGTGTGTGAATCGGGGGCGTGCGTTGCGAAACGTGCTTAAAAGCCAGGAAAAGAATATATATATATATATATACTGAAAATAATCATCTCCGTGCAAACAGACGGTGCAGGGACGCAGCCTCCAGGCCGATCCCCGCGGCCGCACCCCTCAAGCAGAACTTCTCTCGCTCGTTCCCTTCTCCCCCACCTTCAGGGCCCGGCGTCCCCACCGCCACCGCCCCCCGTCCGCCCCCTCCCTCCCTCCCTCCCTCAGGCTGCTGCTGCTGCTGCTGCTACCGCCGCGGCCTTCCCCCCCGCTCTTTGCTGCCGTGCCGCTTCCCTCCGCCGTCTCCCTCCGCCCTGGGAGCCGGGCACTATTTCTCCTCCCCCTGCCCTGTGCGCTGGGTGCCTGTGGAATGCTGCGCGCTGGGCCCGGCCGCGGCGGCAGGATACAGCCAGCCCGGCGCTCGCTATAAGAACCTCCTTGTGAGCGCCGCCATTTTAAGCCTCTCGCCCGGTTCGGCGCTGGGAGCAGCAAGCAGCGGCGCTTAGGGACTACCGCCGCCGCCTCGCACGGTCGCCACACGGGAGGCAGCGGCGGGGGACGCAGCCGGGAGCGAGCTGAGCGAGGAGGAGGAGGCGGCACGAGGAAAGAGCGACGGATCCGGCCGGGATCGTCCGGGCGGCAGCAGCAGCAGCCGGAGCCCGGGGGGACGCTGCGCTCTCGCCTCCGTGCCACGTTAGTGCCGCTTCGTCCGGCGGGACCTCGGGGCGAGCCCTTCCCTCAGCGGGGAGCGGGAACGCGGGGGGTCTGGGCTTCGCCCGGGAGGGCGGGGGGCTCCGGGAGGGGGGGGCGGAAGGGGTCGGGACAGCTGCGGGAGGCGGCAGCTGCGGCCCCCAGGGCCTCTCGGGAAGCGCGTCCCGGGGCGAGGCTCGGCGGGCTTGGGGCTTCTCGGGAGGGTTTTTCGCTTCTCAGGGGGTCACCGAGCCGCCGTCGCGGTGGCGGCGGAGTGGGAGGGGTGGGCAACGGAGAGCCGTGGGTTTGTTCGTACCAAGTGTGATCAACTAATCACGGCCGCTGCAGTCAGCAGGCGATAGCTGATCTGCTGCCCCGTGGGTTTTCGGTCTTACTTGCGTGCGTGTGCGTTTGCTAGAGGGCTTACGCTGCGCCTCGGGGTCCGCGAAGTGCGGGTGCGGCGTTAGTCTGTGACACCCCGCAGCCGGGGGTCCCGTCTGGGGACCGCGGTTACCCCCAACTAAGGCGCTTCGGAACAACTTAGCAGTCCCTCCCAGCAGCGTATGGGGCACTCATTTTCGACTCCTCGTGAAACGGGAGACGCAGGTGTGCCCTTTCCTGAAAAGCCGCCTTTTGTGCACGGTCGGTTGCTCCTGGGGCAAGTTTCTCAAAAAGCTCCCCAAACCCTAAATGATCCTCTAGCTGAAACTCGCTGCAGGACGTCGTGCAGTTGATTGGATTCTCTCTTCCCAGAAGAGATACCGCCGGTAGAGGTTTCTGGGAAGGGAGGACAGGCTGTGAAGGTACCGCGGGCGGGCTGTGACTTCGGGAGCAGCGGTGTTGATCTTTGCAGTCGGCTGTTACTTCTTGATCTCTTTCTCATGGAGCGGCCATTGTTCTGACACTCGGTACGTTCCAGACATCTGTGGTCCTCCCATCCCCCAAAGTATGCAGTGGTGAATGGAAAGAGGCCGGGCTGGTATGCTGAGGTCGGGGGAAGGAAATCAAGGAGGGGTTTTAGTAAAACAGGATCTTTGTGCGCTGGGAATAGGGCGAGGGCAGGCTAGGAAACTACCTGGACGTGTCACTGTTTCCTTCATCCTAAGTTCAGGCGCACAGGAGAGAAAGTCTTCGCTTAACAAATTTGCTTCTGAATGGCAGAAAGGTCCTCCTGCAAGCCTTTAAAACTGCGGTGAGGGAGAAGCTCGCTGATGCTTGTTAGGTTAGGTTGTAATGTGAATTTCAGTAACTGACAATGCAGGAACCTAACGTTAATTTTGCACCCTTTATAAAAGGTGCTGACAACTGCAGTTATGTCTGCTGCAGAATGGCTGGTACTGCTGGAAGCCAGCTGCTGAAGTGTTCGGAAGTCTTAAGCCTCTCTAAATTCAGCCTCTGCAAGAAAGATCAGATCGAGTGCTGGGCTCTTCTGGAGCTCTACTGTCACTGTTCTGTGGCTATTAGTTCACAAATTTTAGTTACAAAATGATAGACACGAGAATGTTCATGTTGATCTGTTTGACTGCTTCATTTCAGTGTGTAGGGAAGAAATCAGTAAAAACACCCTTGAGGAAAGGACAAAGAGAGCTTCTAAAAGCAAGGATTTGCTGTAAAGCAAAGCTTGATTGGAAAAAGTCAGTCCGTTCTTCAAATGCAGTGTTCTGTTACATCCCCTGCAAACCAGGCTTCCTGTTCTTACCAAAGCAATAAATGGGTTGGGCTGCTTGCCTGATACGTTCTCATGAATGCTTGTATGTTGCTGTGACTGCCTGGTGTGTCAGTAACCAGCTTATCAAATCTCAGTCCTGAAGCCTCACTGCCCTTCAGAGGTGAGGCTTTCTTTGTATGATGAATGTTGGTTTTTAGTGACTTAACACCAACAGAAGTTTGTACTTCCAGAATGCGGGACTTAAGTGAATTCTTCTGGAAAGGAAGAACAGTACTGGTGGCCTTCTAAATGAAATTTGGAGTAGAGAGGCATTTAGCAAGAAGGGAACAGGAAAAAGCAACTGTAATCTTCCATCTCTGTGAATGGAAGTCTGAATGTGCTGTCTGAAACTTAGGGATAAAGATGTTTCTGCAGAATACTGTCTGGTAGGCAGATTAGTGTGCAAACACAGCAGTAATTAGAATCACTCCTGTTAACTCAGTTAAAGCTGGTAACACGGCTTGTGGTGATGATGGCAGCAAAACTCGTTCTGTAACTCTGACAGACTGCATACTGCGGCAGGAAAATCAGGACTGACCTTACTTATCTTGAACATCATATACTTCATGGGGCCTGATAAGACTTGGTGAGAAACTATGCGGGCGGCTGGGACTTGTGCACGGCTCCTCAAGCATGTGCCTGCAAATCCTGAGCCTCCTGCCTTTTTGGGTGGCTCTGCAGGAACTCCAGCTTAGCTGTGGCACCGTGCTAATTCCGCAGACTGCGTGGCACTGAGTATTGCATGTGACTTCCTTGTCTGTTCAGGAGAAATGACTTTCCTGGTAAAAGAGGGCAGGGCGCTAGTGCTGGCTGACTTTCTGGCTAAGCATCAGAAGGCTTGTTTTGGGGGTGCTTTGCTGTGTGATGCATCCGCTGTATTGGTTAGAGTTACCAATGTAAGTAGCTTGACTGGTTAATTTTAATCCCCTTCTCTGATACTTGATTCTGAGCTAGAATTTTCTCTAGGCTGTGTTGGGACTATAGTCCCAAAGGGAAGTGACTTAATATACTCGTGCTGTGTGGCCTGTGTTGTCTCTTGGGATGAGGAAATAAGTAGTCAGAAGGTTTTTTTTTTGCACTGACAGATAAAATTCACTTGCAAGAGAGAACTTATAGTGCCTTTTGCTGGTACTGTGTGGAACCCCACACTGATAGTGTGAGCAGGTGAGAAGTACTTGCAGGGTTAACTTGGGTTTGACTCAAAAGCAAAGAGGGTCCAATGCTTCCTTCATCTTGGGAGGTATGGGTGCAGAAGTTACTATGTAGGTTTATGTACAGAGACTTTTAGCACTTAATATGTTCCTATTTGCTTTAGAAAACAACTCATGTTGACTCACTGTTACAGAAATGGAATGTCTGCTCTGCTAGTTAACACTAGATAAACTCCAGAGTTGAAGGAATAATTCATCCTCTTAAAGGCTGTAAGAGTTAATCTAATATCCTAGACTCCTGCTTTTAAAAGGTAGCATGAGCTAGCTGGAACTCACTGGAGGTGGCAAATGCCAAGCGTGTTGTTTAAGGGTATTTGTTGGAACTAGCATTTGTAGGTTGACTTGCTGTGCTAAATGGGTTTGTATAAATTGGAGAAGTTTGCCAACTCTGCAGCAAATGTAGCGAGTATTCCTGTACTGTCCTGGCAACAATTCAGGTGCCCTCCAGTGGTCAAAATTCTTAACATCCTAGAGGTGCTGATAAGTGCTGTTATATTGTCAATTCATCTTAATTAAAAGTGAGCTGAGCATTAGTGTGTTTGCTTAAGCAGTGCTTGTTTCAGTATTGTAAATGCTTGTCTATTCTGACAGACAAGCTAAGGCCACCAGTACATACATGCACTTTCAGATTCATAAGTCTTTCACTGGTGTCAGTGCAATTATGACTAATTGCTCTGGTTTCTTTAACGCGAGATTAATGCTTAACATCCATATTTGGGGTTGGCTATGCAGCTGCAGCCAAAGAAGAAACTAGATTATGGTTGGATACTTTGGGAAGGGAGTTACAGTATCGAGTTAGAAAGTATTTGTCTGAAAATAAGTTATGCTCTCTGGATGAGACACTTTGGTAATACAGTGGTTGTCGGTCTTATTATTGATACATACTATCATTAACTATGGAATTACTCTGTTGTTCTTACATTCTGGGAAGGAAGTTTAAGAGCTGACAGTGGACTGTTACTGAGCTGCTTTAGTGTCAAATGAAATGGGATGTGATTGTCAGAGTTCTTGCAGACTGTCTCTAAATAGCTGTCATGGCAGGCTTATTTTCTGTATGTGACTACTTAAGTCTTAAGGAGGCTATTTGGTCCTGGCTACTACTCTTTCCACTGAGGGGTTCTTAATTGATAAGACCAGGGGTATGTGGACTAGAATCTACAAATTGTGCGAGCAGATCAGTTGTACTGCTTGCACTTTGCATGGGCAAAAATGCTAGCCTCTTCCCAACTGAGGAAGGCAGGGGTACACGTAATGTAGATGATAGTTGTGTCCCTCAAATAAAAGGAGGTGACTTTCTAATCTGTGATAGAACTTCTCTTAGTGCTTTGTCTGGCTGTGGAAGTACTCCAGCGTAATGAATGCTGCATGAAAGCCCACATCAGAACTGCTTGCTGGTGAGCAGATCGAGTTGAGCCTGTTGCTGAGCAGAAGTGACTTAGTAACTGTTCTGAGGTTACAAGCATGAATCTGTGGCGCTTAGCTGATTTTAAACAAAGAAGACAGAGTAATTGGGTTGATAATGCAAGTTTGTAACTAGATTAAGTTCATGAACTTGGAACTGTCATAGCAGTCCTTTAATGCTAGGCTTCAAACTGTTGTCACGTGGTTGGTGTATACACTATGTGGAGGCAAACATTTTTTTTCTGTGCTGGATGTGTAACACTCAATAAGTTGATGAAGTGTCTTCCGTCCTAAGTGTTAAGATTATCATCAGCTCCTCTTGGACAGAGGAGGAAGAGGCATAGATACTTGAGCCAATTTGGACTACTGTATTATAGTATTTTGCAGCATTACAGTGTACTTGCCAGTGACATGCTCTCTTAAGCCATTGCTTTCAAGCATGAACTGATGATTTCAACAATCAGCTTGATCACAGCTGTTGCTTCTGTCTCTTGGAGACAACAAAAGTCTATATAGAACACAAACAAAATCCCAGTACACAGTGCAGCTTTGAGAAGAATGCTTTGGCTGTTCCATTTGTAGGTCTTGTTAGAAACTGTTGGTGTACTTTCCATGATTTTTTTTAACACAAGATGTTAACAGGCCTCCTGCAGAATAACTGTGCTGTGAATCCTAACACACTGTAACTTCACCAAAGTGATAAAATCCAGTGCTATCAGATTCAAGATACTGCGGTAGAAATACTCCTTTAAGTGGCAAAGTTTGTGGACTGAAGAGGTGCTGTCTTTGCACTGTTAGTTACGTGGCAGGGCATATATGCAGGCTTTCCAGTAGCATGTCAAGTTTCAAAGTTCATCTCTTAAAGTGATCTTTTCAGCTCAGTGCCCTGATAAACTGGATTATCTTCTGATACAGTTGCCTTTTGAGGTTGGTCTTTATTCTCCAGGCTCCCATTTTTACACGCTGGGACTTATCTTAAGCATTTGCTGGCTGACCAGTAGCTCTTAGATCAGTGTTAAGTGTTCTTTTACTGAAACTTTTAATGGGTTGTTTTTAGAAGGGTGTTTTCTGCTCGTGAAGACCCTGACTAATTGAACAAACTGCTAGGGCCTGTATGCAGTGTCTGTTGCTTGGAGGGATCTGCTGCTCTTCAGATCCATTCAGTACCTGCAGCTGAAAGCCAGTTTGGCAGTGGGAGCTTCACTAAGTCTGTTCCTGATGCATTCCTATTACCTGAAGTCCCAGTCAGTGGCTGAAGTTGTTCCTCAGTGATAGACTGAAACTCTTCTGGGTGGCATTCTGTAAGTGCGGTGAGGAGAAAGCATTGAGCACTACATGGTAGTCTTAGCTGCACTCGGAGCTTGATGAGCTGTCACAGTTAATCATTTGACACTCTGGGTGGGGCATGGTTCTTCACCAGCTTGCTGCCTCTTTTAGAGAGGAAAGGTATAGGTGGTGAGTGCCCTGTGCCATCAGACAGCTAGTGCTGTATCTGGCTGTATGTGCAGCTTTCCTGCTCCTCTGTGTGAGCATGAGGCTGCATGGATTCAGAGAGGAACCTCTCTTTTTCTGGCTGTGTAATCTGAGTCTTTCACTACTTTTTTTGTTGAGGCTAACCTAGTTCTTAGCCTAGTCAAGACAGCTAGATGCCTTGACTTTAGTTCTGTTAAGCACTTGTAATCAACTTTCTTAGAGAAATGGAGCAAGAACAGAAATACTTGCCTGCTGCGTGCTTTAGGTAATGAGCACATGCATAGAAATTCAGTGCTCTTAATTGGCCTTAGATTGCAGAGATGACTGAAAATAGAATAGCATAACACTTCATTTTGTGATGTGGCATCAAATGAACTCTTACAAGAGTTAGTGTGTAGAGGCCAACCTGCTTTTTGCAGAGGGAGCCTTTAGATAACTTCCAAGGCAGAAGGCAAGGGCTAGAAATTGGGGGGAGGGAGGAGGAGATAGAATAGCAAAATGGGATATGGTAAAAAGAAAAACTTCTAGTGAGCATTAGCTGATCTGTGTGTGTGTGTGTGTCTGTGTCAGGTACCCTTTTCCCATTTAAATACTGCCCATGGATTACTTGAGCTTGTTTGTTGCCTCTTGCCACATGTATTAAGGATATGTAAAGGTTGATGGTGTCAAACCGTTCTCTCTTGAGCAGCATCTGTTTCAGTGACCTCCTCAGGTTTCTTAATTTCCTGATGCTTACCTGAAGAAATGGATCCTGAAGAACAATTTTCTTCAGACTTAATGTTTTGTGTAGTCTGTGTTCAGAGTCAAACTTGTTTTGCTTTTGATTTCAATGATCAGATCACAACATCACCGATGGCGAGGCACCTTCTACCTTTCTGTAGGCATCAGCAGAATGTGTTGTCAGAAGTATTAGAGCTGGATAGTCCTGCTGTTGCATTTACATAGAATACTGAGTTTATCAGTGGGTTGAAGTATCCTTCCTTAGTAATTGGTGGGAATGATTAAAGTTCATGAATGCATTTGCTCTGTTGAAGGCTAGGATTGGTAAGCTGGGTTTGGTGTGGTTAAGTGCTGTGGAAGGAAAGTTGGGTTTTCTGTCACTTGGTAGCTTTAAGAAAAAACACAACTGAAATTGTTGCCATAGTTAAGGTTGCTACATCTTAGCTACTTAATAGTAAGGCTGCTGTGACTCATGGTATGACATTTCTTGGGGGGATTGAGGGCTGCACAAGTGTGTTTACCACCTAAACAGAAAGACAGATCACATGTTCTGGGGCTGTGAAGATGCATGGTACGTTTTCCTTTTCACAGCAGTAAAAAGGAATGGTGTTTCCCCATGCTGTATTGTTTGACCGGTTTCCTTTCAATGTTACTTAGTGTCTAAGTTCCTTCTGTTTACTTCACATCTTCAAATGACCCTTAACAAAACACTTTCATCTTGTATTAAATCAGCTTGCTTGAATGTCATAGTAGTTTTTTGTCTGTTCAAGTCCTTAAACTGCTGGTCTGAGGAGCAATTTGAAAAACTGAGGTTCTCAATTCAGAAGCCCCTGCTGGTGCATGACAAATGTGGCTTCAGTAAAGGTCTGCCAGTGTTTGGCTATAACCAACTTCAAACTGATCTCTATTTATTGCAAGCATTTACCACAAAGATGGTTACTCTTAGAATTGTCCGGGTGACTGAGGTCTGCAAGTGCCACTGCTTCACACAGCGTGGGAATGCTACTTAGTACTTGGTTTGTGGATATGGAATGTATTTAGAGAAAACTGTTGTTTTAACTTTGATACCTTTAAAAGAATGTTTCATGCTGAAGATCTCAATTTTATTTTTATTTAAATAAAACTTAGCTTTCTTATCTGTTCCTGCTCTGAAATAAAGATCTACTCATTGAGAATTGAGTCTGTAAATGCAACTGTCATTCTTATCACAAGCTTCTGAAATTCCTTAAAATACATAGAACCTGTACCCCTAGAATTTCTTATTAACCTAAGAGAGCAACTCATACATTAAAACTACCACCCCAGAACTCAGTGGAAGCCAGAAATAGCCCAAGTTCCATTTTTTTTTTTTGTGTGTCTTTGGAAGGGTAGGAGAGAAGAGGATTTTTCCTCCTGTTGGGATAGGAATAATTAGAAACTTAAGGCTCCATAGGTGAGCAGAACTTCTTTTACTTTTAAAGATACCAAATGAAATCCATACACATTCAGAATTCCAGGGCACATGACAGTATCCTCAGGTTCCCAGGCTATCTCCCTTGCTCTGATGAAGCTTGTATCAGCAAGTTTTGAGTTGAATGCCAGTATTCAAAGTGTAATTGCTTTCCACAATTGCTGTATGTTTTTCTCTGTAGCTATTAAAGTCAGTTCTTCTAGGTCACTTGTAGCTTTCAAATAGAATCATAGATTCTCTCAGGTTGGAGAACACCTTAAAGATCATCAAGTCCAACCACAACCTAACCATACTTCTGACTCTTAACCCTCTGCTCAGTCAAGTCCCTGAGCGCCACATCCAAATGGGTCTTAAACACGTTCAGAGATGGACAAAGCAGGTAAACTGATGGGATTCCCCCTATGGAGGAGGAAGAGACAATTTTCAACTTGTTCTAGGCTTCCTGTTCATCAGTTCGGTGCTATTCCAAATCAATACTGAAGTGTGTATCTCAGTTGGATCGTGTCTCTGTGCGACTAAAAGCAGTAGAAGTAGGCCTGCCTGCTGCAAGGTTGTGTAGTTGGAGTTAAAACTGGTGGAGAGAAGTGTGGGCCTGCTTTTCCCCGATAAAAATAAAAAACTGGAGGAAAGAGTGAAACAGTATTTTCATATTTAATCTGGTAAAAGAGGCAGATCACAAAATCAGACCTAAGGAAAGCTTCCAGGAGACAACTGTTAATGTACTTCTCTTCACTTGTATGTAGGTGTGAGCTGTGATTTTTAACTGCTGCAATTTCATTATGAGATGAGGATTTTCTTGTTCTAAATAAGAAAGTCTTTGTGACATTTGGTGCTGATGGTTCATTTAAAGATGCAGCTTTGTAGTCTGTCCTAGATGAGACGTGGTTTGTGAGAGCATGGGCAGTAGGCTTTAAATAGATCAATTGATGGGGATGTGTCAGACTTCCTCTCCCATATGAGGCTTTCTAAAACGCTGCTTTCAAACAAAAGATTTCTGGAAGACTTAAGCTTTGGTATTCAGCTTGAGCAGTTACCCAGTTTGTAAGCTATCACATCTGTCAGGCATAATCGGAGTCAATTTTAATGAAAGTTTTCTATTAAGATTAAGGCAATAACCTTGAAAGAAGGTAGGAATACTTTAATATCAGCTGCAAATATGAGCTGTTGTGTAGGCTAGGAGATTGACAGTGAAAATGACTTTATTTTAGATAAAGTGCAGAAAAGGTGCAAATGATGTTGTCTTAATGTAGCAGGCAGGTAAATATCAGGCTGGTACTTGCCTCCTGCAACAGGCTTTTCTCTTAATTCCCTCCATGTGTAAGACAGCCGAAGTAAACAATTTTGTGTGCTTTGTATCCTGGTGGAGCTGCTTCTCTTTCAAAAGAGAATTAGGTTTCATTGAAGCTGATCCAACCTCCTTAGCATACACTGTCCCTGAGAATCAGAAGTTTAATACCAAAGCATTACTGACCATTAAAATATTCCTCATCTTTCATTGCTGAAGAAAGAGAAATTTGAATTATTCTTCCATATTATGAGCTACCAATTTCAAGTGAAGCTTGTTCTGCTTAACTTCAAATGCATGCTTGGGACTGAGGGTACCTGGTGCAGTCCATTGCAGTGCCTTGTTAATACTCTCTGTATGAGAAGTTTGGTACATATCCATTGTAAAAGTCCATTAAAAGCTGGAGTTGACGGTGCTTACTAAATAAATTGATGTTGTCCTGGGGGAGGTTTATAAGAGGTTGATAAGACTATACCTTGGTAATGCATCCATGTGGATATATGTTGTGCATAACACAATTACTTGGAGGAATTCAGGCCTGAATTCTGAGCACTAGGCACTCCTTAAATCTAGTGAGGGCTACGAAAGTTTGCTATGATGCTAACATCTGTTTTTGAAATGCATTAAATCCTTTTTCTTCCTAATGATTCAGATCTGTGATACTGACCTTGACAGTGTAATGTCTCTAGTTCTGCCTCCTGCAGGAAGCCTGAGGAGGAGCTCGATGTAAAGGAGCTTCATGATCTTTGCAGGGTTGGGGTTTTCCTGTTTGCTCACCCTTCCCTCAACCATCTACTTTCTGTCGGGAGAGGTAACAGCACAAACCTTTGTACCTAGGCTGGGGCTGCTGCTGTCAGAGGCAGCAGTTGCTCTTAGTGATACTCACTGGGAGGAGTCAGCAGCTTGGCTGGGCTCTGTTCTACCCCCTTGTAAGAAGAGAATAGAGTGGGAAGCAAAATACAGAAGAACATTCAGCTGCAGAAACCCTAAAAGCAATCGGAACGTACTGCTTTTCCCTGGCTGGCTTTAATCTGTGGTTATTTTTAACTTTGAGGATTAAATCCAATTTCACATCTAAATTAGGAATGGTGGCTGGAATTGCTGGGGGGGCTTTATGGTTGTATGAAATGCAGATTAGGAAGTTAGAAACTATGAGGTGCAGCAAACAGGCTGATGTAAGGTCAGTGCTTCAAAGTCACACTGTATCTGACTGATAATGCAATTCTGAATGCTGAACTGTTCTCACTGCTAACCTGCAGGTGTTCTTCTTCATTTTTAAATGTTGTTGCCATGCAGTGACTGGTGTGCTCTGTTGGATTGGTGCTGCTACCCGTCTGATTCCTTCAGGATGTTGAAAGTGAACCATTTTGGAGTGCAGTTGCTGTAAATGAGCTGCCTTCCTTTGTGCAGAATTCAACAGCAGAAAGAAGTGATGTACCTTCTCCCCAAGCTCCCTATTGCCTATTTGAATGTAAGGTGGTACCGACTGTCTTGGTGCTCTTGGCTATTCATCTGCTGGTGTGTTAACTATGGAACTAATCTGGTGATCGGTTTCTTATTAGCAGAGCAGGCAAGAGAGCTTACAGTCAGCAGAGATCTTCTGTGCAAAGGATACCAAGCAATACAGATTACCTTCAGTACTGTTCTGCTTCTTTCTGCGTGGAAGGTGTTAGTGGGGCTGGCAAAGTAACGCATGAGGCATGTGAGGTGCTACCAAGGTGTTGTATCCACACTTCTACTAATTTAGACAGTCAGGAGAACTTATTAACGGTGAAGTGATAGCTTGAGTTAGTTTCTCTTTCCCTTTCTTTACCAGTGCTTACTCCCAAACTCTTAGCAGCATCTGGAAAGAATTGTTTTGCAGCTTTTGAGGGGGGGAGAAGGATGTGGAATGTGTGAAGCAGACTAAAGTGGCTCGTCTCCTCCAGGCTGCGGAGTAGGATCCATTTGGAAACGTCAGCATTTTCAACTGCTTAGCAGCGTATTTACTGTATGTTGTGCTGTATCTTAAATCAGCTCCTTGCTGCCTATCTGCTACAGAGGCAAATCTGCTGTCCATTTTAAAAGAGCCAGGAAAGGGATACTGCCAAAAATGATGTCAGGACAAGGCAGGACAGGCAGCACTGGCGTTTGTGCAGCAGAGTAATGAGTTTGCTCAGGAGCTACTTGGGGTATCCTGCAAGTGGCTCAGACAGCGAAACACAGCCTTGCCTCAGCACTGCAGTCTCTTCACTGAGAGCCCTGAAACTGCAGGCCTGTCTTCAATTGAATTATCATTTTCTAAAAGCTGCTCCTGAAGGAAATCCTTAAACTGCTAAGTCTGTCCTTACACAAATACAGCATCAAATGGACTTTGTTCTCCTGACACAGTACAGCAGACCTGTCCTTGCTCTTACTTCATTGTCTAGGAATGTTTTGATCAGCGTAGCTCTAACACCGAACACACACTGAAAGCTGATTGCTGGAAGAGACGGTTTTGCTCTCTGCACTAGTTACCACTACAAATGTTTCTGCTTGGCTAGCTCCCAGAACAGGCTGTCATCGGCACTGTGTTTGTGCTGGAAAAAAAAACCCTACAATAAAACTGATATAGACTGGTAACAAAAAAAAAAACCAAACCCAAAACAAAGGTGTTGGACTGCAGGGGGAAGGCGAGCAAATGAAAGCATGACAGCTTTGACTGACCCATTGTGAAGTAGCAACCTTGAGTTTCTCCTGTGCTAATGAGGAGATAGCTACAAATGTACGGTACATGTACTTTGGTAGTGTTTGGTGATATTAAATGGAGGTGCATATGAGATTTGATGCAGCATTTAATCATAGCTCAGTCTTCCGTGCCTTGGATTTCAGCAAAACAAAAGAGTTTGATGACTTAATGTGCAACTGAAGCAGAATTCTTGATTTTTTCAAGGTTGGTTCAGTTTTCCATATTAAGTTCACAAAAAGATTTTATATAGACCTTTCTTCTTGTGGTACAGAAAAGGAGTGAAGAAGGAGGTTCAGTTAAGAACTTTTATAACACTGAAATGATAGTAGATTGCCTTAAATGGTTGTTAAGCTTTCCTGGCAGAAATCCTTATTGTAGCCCTGTATCAAGCGGTTTTGCTAATATCTTCAGAGTGGTTTTCTGAGAAGGGAGTGAGCAATTCCAGTGTTTAGCCCTTGTCTGCAGCACATCTAGGCCAGGTAATGTAATGTCTGTACTTCATCTTACGTGAGGATACAGAAGTAAAAAACAAAAAGGCTGTCTTGTGGTCATTTTTCACTTTTCTCTTATGGCTTTAAAGAATTGAATGTATCTTACATGTAGTCTGCCAGGAAAAGTCTGGGTGATATATCTCATTCTTCTGTGTCTGTAGGGGAGTTGCTAATTAGCACTGGATACACTCACTTTTAGCACATATTGCCATGTCACTGCTAGCTTTAGCTTGCGATTCTACTGTTAGAATGTGAAATCCTGTCTTACTAGGTGATTAGTGTTTAATAAGTTCTAATTTTGCTCTTTTTTAGAGTCTCTGAAAGGTAGCAGAAAAGAGTTCTGGGAGCACAGCAAGGAACATGGCAACCCAAGGTATATAATTTATTACAGTTAATTTTTTATTAGACACTACCAGTTGTAATAAAGAAGAGTTAAAGTGGCTCCTTACTTTCCTTTTTAACTATAAGTCGCTTGAATAGAAAAATGCCTACTGTACTGCAGCAATTAATACCATACCACAGTAACTTAAGCCTGCAAAGAGGTTTGTCATCATAAATGTTTTGAGTCACTTAAGTATGGCCAGGTACTTAATCATATGATGTGGAAAGAGAGCCTTTAAGCAGCAGACTTGAGTCACAACAACAGTGATTGCTCAGTCTGCTAGTTAGGCTTGTAGATGTCTGCACTGGTTTGATATAACGCCTCAGTTTAAAATGGCTGTCTCACTTTCTGGGCGACGCTCAGCTGGGCTGAGGTATTGTTTATAACAGTTTATTTTACTGTAAAATCCTGGTCATTACTTGAAGGACTAATACGTGCTGGAGTAATTCAACTAACCCAAATTGTTCAACGATTTCTTACAGCTGACTTGATGGAGTTGGATATGGCCATGGAGCCAGACAGAAAAGCTGCAGTCAGTCATTGGCAGCAGCAGTCATATCTGGACTCTGGTATCCATTCCGGTGCCACGACAACTGCTCCCTCTTTGAGTGGCAAAGGAAATCCTGAAGAGGAAGATGTGGACACAACGCAAGTCCTGTATGAGTGGGAGCAAGGGTTCTCTCAGTCCTTTACCCAGGAGCAAGTTGCTGGTAAGGCCTTCTCTACAATGCCGGTTTGTTCAGACATTCAGCTTAATAATACTGAAATGTCAGTACTGAATTATTATTAATCTAGAAGAATACTATTCCTGTTTGAGTTAAAGACATGTTTACCTTGTTTTTCAGATATTGATGGTCAATATGCAATGACTAGAGCTCAGAGAGTGCGTGCAGCTATGTTCCCCGAAACACTGGATGAAGGAATGCAAATCCCATCCACACAATTTGATGCTGCCCATCCAACTAATGTGCAGCGCCTGGCTGAGCCATCCCAGATGCTAAAACATGCTGTTGTTAATTTGATAAACTATCAGGATGATGCTGAACTTGCAACTCGTGCAATCCCAGAACTGACCAAACTGTTGAATGATGAGGACCAGGTAAGTATTTTGTATTTTGTTAACTTCGGTCTAGCGTGACTATGGGGATTCTTTGATGTCCTTATACTAAAAGCTTTCTTTAAATACTCCTGTAGGTGGTGGTAAACAAGGCTGCGGTTATGGTTCATCAGCTATCCAAAAAGGAAGCATCTCGCCATGCTATTATGAGGTCTCCTCAAATGGTATCTGCAATTGTGCGTACCATGCAAAATACAAACGATGTGGAAACAGCCCGCTGTACTGCAGGCACACTACACAATCTCTCACATCACCGTGAAGGCTTGTTGGCAATCTTCAAATCAGGAGGCATCCCTGCGTTGGTTAAAATGCTTGGGTATGTGGATTGCTGAGACAGTAGTTTGTGTCTTTGAGCTGTTGCTGGTAGACGCAGATACTCATCAGGCTTTTCCTTTTGTAGGTCTCCGGTGGATTCTGTGTTGTTCTATGCCATTACTACTCTTCACAATCTCCTGTTACATCAGGAGGGAGCCAAAATGGCTGTCCGTCTGGCTGGAGGGCTGCAAAAAATGGTTGCCCTGCTCAACAAGACAAATGTGAAATTCTTGGCCATCACGACAGACTGTCTTCAGATTTTAGCCTATGGCAATCAAGAAAGTAAGGTAAGTGCTTCAGCTCTTAAAGCTCTTCTAAACGAGTAAGGTTGCTAAGGATGGCCTTAAAAGATCTTGTGTACTGATATCTTTGTTCTGAATCCCATGTCAAGCTAAGGATTTTGTCAGTTGCTGAGCAGTTTGCCAGTCAGTCCTGGCCTTGAAAGAAGGACACTATTTTGTGGAAATGTTCATGGTCAGACAGCAAAACTTTACAGAACTGACCAGTAGTTGTGAATAGTTTTTGAGAGATCTGTAGCATGTGGTCTGTGCAAGCCAGCCTACTCGCGTGACCAGGAAGTAACAGATAAGTTCTATATTGCTATATTTCTGCTGTCTTTCAGCTGATTATTCTGGCAAGCGGTGGACCCCAAGCTCTAGTAAACATAATGAGGACCTACACTTATGAGAAACTATTGTGGACCACAAGTAGGGTGCTGAAGGTGTTGTCAGTCTGCTCCAGCAACAAACCTGCTATTGTTGAGGCTGGTAAGTACATTCCTTGTACCTCTTTTCTTTTCTTTTTTTTTTTTTAATAAAGGCAGACTGGATTTCAGAATCAGTACATTCTGCACTAACCAGAACAGAAGCTGCCAGCACTGGAAATGAAACACAGTTGGTCTTTTGATTTATAACTAGTTTTAGAGGCCTTAAGTATGCATAAGTATAAAAGATAGTCTGCTGTGGTGTTAGCTATGTGCCTTTATGGCTGAATGTTGTCAGAATTGTCTCCTTAGAACATTCTATACATACATTTTAAGTCAATGTCACAAAAAGAATCACAGCTTTTTTTCTTCCCACGTAGTGAAGGGTTAGGGTCTAGACATACTAGGATATTAATCCAAAGAAAGAACCAGAAGCTTGTGAGATGTTGTGAGGAAAAATTATTCCATTTACAAGATGAGCATTTGAGTAATGGTGTGTGACAAACATGTACCATTATCTTTTAGGTGGGATGCAAGCTTTAGGACTCCACCTTACAGATCCAAGCCAGCGTCTTGTCCAGAACTGTCTCTGGACCCTGAGAAATCTGTCAGATGCAGCAACCAAGCAGGTAAGTGGGACTTGTAAGGGATCAGGATCAAAAGCCAACATAGTGGAAGAGGAAAGAGACTAAATTTTCTTCTCTTCTTTATGCAGGAGGGAATGGAAGGCCTTCTAGGAACTCTTGTTCAGCTTTTAGGATCAGATGACATTAATGTTGTGACTTGCGCTGCCGGAATCCTTTCTAACCTTACTTGCAACAATTACAAGAACAAGATGATGGTCTGCCAGGTTGGTGGCATCGAGGCTCTTGTGCGCACAGTTCTTCGGGCTGGAGACAGGGAAGACATCACAGAACCTGCTATTTGTGCGCTCCGTCACCTCACCAGCAGACATCAGGAAGCTGAAATGGCTCAAAATGCAGTACGTCTCCATTACGGACTCCCAGTGGTGGTTAAACTGTTGCACCCACCTTCACACTGGCCTTTGATCAAGGTAAATAAATAACGGCTGATGTCTGTCAGTGCTGAGAACCGGTGCCTTTTTAATGTAACGTTAACTGAGAAAAATACTGTGTTTCCAAGGCATTGGAGAATTTAACTTGTCTGATGGAAAGACTGCTTCACATGAGCAGCTTTCAAGTTGTTTCTTACAGAGATCCAACTGTTTGGGACCAACTGATTTAATAACAAACACACACAGCGCTAAATAGCAAACACACCCCTTATGCTCTCTTTATTCCCCACCTCCTTTCTGAACTGCAGGCTACTGTTGGGTTGATTCGCAATCTCGCGCTCTGCCCCGCAAACCATGCCCCACTGCGTGAACAAGGTGCTATCCCACGGCTAGTTCAGCTGCTGGTTAGAGCACATCAAGATACCCAGCGACGTACTTCCATGGGTGGAACGCAACAGCAGTTTGTGGTAAGTGGCCACCAGGAGCTACAGTTACCTAAATAGCTATTGTTTTAACACTTGCTCTGGTTTATGTTACTCTGTTGGTATGCTGATCGTTCTGCCTTGGCAGATCTAAGTGTTTCTGAAAGCTACAGATTGTAGAAATACTGATTTTGCCTACCCTTGCAAAGAGAGTGGTTCTTTACGAGGAAGTTCCATTCTTGTTGGAACTGTGGGTTTTGGAATGTTGTCACAGCTTAATGCATATTTTCATGCTTAGAGCTGTACAAGTACAGAGGAATTGTACAGGCTTCATAATTAACATACCTGGTCAGTGTGGCAGGATCAGTCTTGATTTTTCCCTCCCCCTATTAAACACGCTGACGAAGGGGAAGTTACATTAGCATAGGCAAATGGAAGCAGTACCTACTAGTACAAGACTGTAGTTAATACTTGCAAAGGCAAGCCAGTCAGGGCCTCTTCATCACTGATTAGCACTTTCAAACTTAGTAAACAGCCAAGCTAATTCAGCTTGGGGGGGAAAAAAACAGCGTTGTCAGACATTGAGTTTACAATGGACTGGAGGAAAAAAGATAACACAGGGAGATGTTCCACTGAAATGCTTCACTTACTGAGTTTAGCTGGATGAACTAGGCCAGGTCTTAGCAGGGATGTTAAGCTTGAAGGCCAGCAATAGGCAGTGGGTATTGAGGTCGGCTGGGGGGAGGGATGTGTGTGCAGGAGACGAGTTTGACTGATTTGATAATGATCAGCTTGTTGGCAGTTGTTTTAGAAGATGGCGTTCAAGATCTCAGCTGAAATGCCTTTTCTTTCCCTGACTTAGGAGGGTGTGCGCATGGAGGAAATCGTTGAGGGCTGTACTGGAGCCCTGCATATTCTTGCACGTGATGTTCACAATCGAATTGTAATCAGGGGTCTAAATACCATTCCACTATTTGTGCAGGTAAGTGGGAGCTCAAGAAAACGCTGTAGTACATACTAGAAAAACTAGTGTAACTGCTCCAATGCTTTGTTGTAGAATTGCTAATTGGCATTGTACTAAAGCTCTTTTTGAACAGAAGAGTTAAAAGAAACCCTTGTTTTGATTGCAGTTGTTGTACTCCCCCATTGAGAATATCCAGAGAGTAGCTGCGGGTGTACTTTGTGAACTTGCTCAAGACAAGGAAGCAGCTGAAGCAATTGAAGCTGAAGGCGCAACTGCCCCTTTAACAGAACTGCTTCATTCCAGGAATGAGGGTGTTGGTAAGTGAACTTAAAAAATAAGTTTCATACTTACTAGAAAAGTTGCTAGAAGAATTGATGTAGACTAAATTCATTATTTTTTTTTAATAGCAACATATGCAGCTGCAGTGCTGTTCAGAATGTCGGAGGACAAACCACAAGACTACAAGAAGCGACTTTCAGTTGAACTGACAAGCTCTCTGTTCCGGACTGAGCCAATGGCTTGGAACGAGGTGAGTTGTGTCCTTGTGTGAATGGTACCTCGGGGAGACTTCACTTTCAAGTCCTCCCTCCTTCCAGTAGTGAAGTGTAGATGCCATCAGTGATACGGGTTCAGTTTTACGCATGCCTGTAGCTTCCTTACTCTCTTTACATGTTCAGGTTCAGTGAACATGTGCTCATAGATTTGCAGAAATGATGCAAACTTAAAGTGTGTACTCTTGTCCTAGGGCAGAAGTTTATACGTAAACAGGTGAGACTGTGACAGTCCTGGGAATCCATTGAACAGGACAAGAAACCCTTCTAAAAGTACAGACTTGAGCAAGTAGAATGAAGAGCAAGCAGCCTTAGAGCTGCTGCTTTGGTCCTTTCTTTTCAGATAGGAAGAGTCTAAAGTTTCTAAATCTCATTCTGCTCTGCGTAAAGCTGTGTATAAAAATTCTGTAGGTCTCTGTGCTGCTTCTAATTTCAAAGGGCAGCTCAGTAGTAATCCCTAGGAATTTAAGCCAATTTTTGCAGATTGTCCTAACCTGATGAACTCTGCTGGCAAATGCTGAGGAAAGAATGATAGGATACAAGCATAACCATAACATTATCTTGTAAGGGCTCTTATTTTGCAAACCCTGTAGGAGTAAGAAGCTTGTTGTGGGTATGCCACTTGTGTTCTCCTTAATTAAGAATTGAGCTCTCAGATTTGGAAGTATTTGCAAGCAATCGCATAGAGTTTTTTCATGCTTAGAGGCCTGCACAGTGAATTGAGACTGAAAAATGCCACTGGGGGATGTTTCACTAAGTCTGTCTTCCCCCACGTCCTTAAGGTTCAGGAGTTTTATCCTGACTTACTTAATAGGTTTGTAGTATTTCAGTGCTCACTTCTGATTTCTTAAAGTCTGTATCCATCTAACATATTAACATGAGAAAACAAAGCAAAAATGGAATATCTCTTTGAAATACAGGTTGTTTCATTACACTGCAGACATGCAATTCTGTAATTTGACAAACCAGGGCAAGCGCATTGGGAACTAAACACTCAGTTGCTAGCTCAGGAATCTCTGTCCAGCTGACTTGCAGAGGTTGGGTGGGTGTACCGGAGCAGTGCTCCTAAACCTGCCCCTTCCTGCTTGTCCCCAAACAGAATCCTCTTTCCAGTGGGTTATGGCTCCTGTGTTTAAATAGGGCTGTTAGACAGTGGGTGCAGATGCTTGGATAAAAAGACGTTTTACGTTCACAGAAGTATCGTACTGAAGTGTGCAGTGCAAAGGAGTTGCTAAAAAAGGATTTATGGCAAGCTTTAGAATTTCTTAAATTCAATTACTAATGTTGGCCCTAAGTTCTGACATTAAATCTGTTCTGTAACTTTTTGTGCACATCTAGACAGCGGATCTTGGACTTGACATTGGTGCCCAGGGAGAACCTCTTGGATACCGCCCAGATGGTATGTCTCTTCCATTCCCCTTGACTAAGCTTAAGTTGAATAAAGTCAAGTCATTGACTGTAAAGGAGAACTGCAAATGACTGAAGAGTGAATTACTCTTCAGCAAGATATTGCAAACTGACAGGCAGATGGGGAACTGCCAGTTCAAATAAGCATTTTCTGCAACACCTCTGGCTGCACTGAAATGGGAGCCATATGAATGTGCAAAATTGGTGTCGCTTGTCTGAGTCTTGCAAGAGAATCTCCCACTGAGCTACTGTTTCCAGAAATCTTTTAAATCCTTTACAGATGGACTTGACAACTCCAAAAGTGCAGTTTTTCTTTAAAACAAACATTGGTATTGTATATATTAGTCTTTAAGCGCCTGTAGACTTAAACTCAAGCCTAGCCCTATGGGTTCTGAGCTATTTTTGACTAGCCTTTCAGAAGAAAGTCTGCAGTCTTGTAGCCTGGTTTTGCTGTAGGATTGTTGAATTTTAGTACTGTTGATTGTGCAGACTAATGGCTTGGCTGGAATCTGCTTGTGCTTCTGACTGCAGTGTGCTTTGTCTGCAGAATCACACTGGAAGGCTGTTTCAAACGATGGAATAGCCATTAGGGGCAGGCAACGGATCGTTTTGAACTTGGCTGAACTAGAGAAACAATTAGATGGCTACAACGATCTTCTCACACACTGATACTTGCAGCTTCTGATGCGTCTAACATCTGTTAACATTATGCTCTTTTTCCCTCTGCCACCTTTAACTTTCTTAGATCCTAGCTACCGTTCTTTCCACTCTGGCGGATACGGTCAGGATGCCTTGGGTATGGACCCTATGATGGAACATGAAATGGGTGGCCACCACCCTGGTGCTGACTACCCAGTTGATGGTCTGCCAGATCTTGGCCATGCCCAGGACCTTATGGATGGGCTGCCTCCAGGTGACAGTAATCAGTTGGCCTGGTTCGATACTGACCTGTAAATCATCCTTTAGGTAAGAAGCTCCAATCTTGAATTTAAAAACAAAGCAAAAAGAGAGAAACAAATTACTGGACTCAGGACTTGGTTGGCAGGGAGGGAATGGCTTAAATGGGTCCCAGTGTGACAGAATACTGAAAATTAAAAATAAAGCTCTGGAGACAACACTATCAGTACATTCCTACAATCCAAACTGACTTCTGCCGTGAAGTGTGGAAGTAATTAACTGTAATGTCTTGTGCATCGTCAGCTTCATGCAGTCTTTATGTTAAAATACCTTTTACTGAGGAACACTGACATCTTTTTCTTTTTTTCTTTCTTGCAGCTGTATCATCTGAATGAACTTGCATTGATTGGCCTGTAGAGTTGCTGAGAGGGCTCGAGGGGTGGGCTAGTATCTCAGAAAGTGCCTGACACACTAACCAAGCTGAGTTTCCTATGGGAACAATTGAAGTAAACTTTTTGTTCTGGTCCTTTTTGGTCGAGGAGTAATAATACAAATGGATTTTGGGAGTGATTCAAGAAACGAGGAATGCACAAGAATGAATTGCAAGATGGAATTTATCAAACCCTAGCCTTGCTTGTTAAAAATTTATTATTTTTTTTAAATCTCTGTAATGGTACTGACCTTTGCTTGCTTTGAAAGTAGCCTTTCTTTTCGCAGTAATTGTTGTTAGGTTTTTTTTTAAGTCTCTCGTAGTATTAAGTTATAGTGAATATGCTACAGCAGTTTCTAATTTTTAAGGATTGAGTAAAGGTGTAGAACACTAATTCATAATCGCTCTAACTGTATTCTGAATAAAGTGTAACATTGTGTAGCCTTTTTGTATAAAAAAAACTAGACAAATAGAAATGGTCCAATTAGTTTCCTTTTTAATATGCTTAAAATAAGCAGGTGGATCTATTTCATGTTTTTGATCAAAAACTTTATCTGGGATATGTCTGGGTAGGGGCCAGTAAGAACTGTTTATTTGGAACCTTGTATTGGACAGTTTACCAGTTGCCTTTTATCCCAAAGTTATTGTAGCCTGCTGTGATACAGATGCTTCATGAGAAAAATGCAGTTATAAAATGGTTCAAAATTAAAGTAAACTTTTAATTCACGCTGTGTCAAGTTATTTCAGACTGGAAAGTATAGTTATGTCTTGACAGGTTTTCCAAAACGTGTTCTCAAATTGCACAACGCTTTCACTACTTCAAAGGCAGAAACCAAGGACTACTCCCCTTCTCCATCCCACTGTGAATTGCTCTGTCCTTCAGAGATCAGAATTATAATCACAGAGGTTTCCTCCTGCAGTATTTTTCCCATTGAACTACTGCTGCTTTGCTGCAGGTTCCTCAGCTAGGCAGCTACACTTAGCGCCTCTTCTGCAAGCCACATGCTATTCTGTGGTCAAAAAATCCATTGAAAAATATAAAACAGCATACTTCATGCTATGAGTATGAGCAGAAGCTCCTTCACTTAGAAAGTCTCAGCTACTCCACTAGCTTTAACTCATTTTCAGGTGTACTCAGCCTTCAGTTCCCACTTGAGATAGGACCTGCATGCAGCTCGCCTTCTCTAGAGGCAGCACCTGTGCAGCTGGAAGTGGGTAATGCTGCTCTTAACTGCTGGCTAATTTATAGACTGTGCACATCTGCACTCTGCAGCTGTCACCAGCCTCTGCCCAGAGTGCTCATCCTGCCTCAGAGCAGCAGCTTGCCAGCAGAAGATCACAAGGGGAAAAAGCTGTAAAGGATCACAGCTCATGGTAGGATCCCAAGGAGATGAGAGCTGAAGCGAACTACAAAAGAACAGACGAACTGCAGCTACGCTGACACCTCATTGAGTAACCCAGTTTCACTCCTCCCAGCAACGCATGCAGTAGGAGATGATTATTATAAAACACTTCACCAAATAATTCACTTCACCTTTCTGAAACCTCCGGCTCTAATTCCAGCTGCAAAGCTTTGAGAAAGGGATAGATACAGTGATAGTAAAGGTTATGTAAGAAAGCGATTCCAGTAGAAAGTGCAAGGTGAGGCCAGTTTGTTTACCTTGTTTGTTACCCCACTTGGAGAAAGGGCTGTCCAAGGGCAGGCCCCTATCAGCAACTCAGGAAGGTCCCTGCCTTCTAGGTGTGGCAGCAACGTGCAGTTGCTTTGACAGAGCAGGGTCATGAAGGAAGTACCACATTTAGCCACTATGCTTACTTGAGAGCCATAGCAATGAAGGGGATTTAATCTTACCCACTGTGGCATCTACTAGTTGGAGAGGACTCTTGCTGGATTTTCTCACGTGGGCATGGCACATGCACACACACTACAAAGTATTTGCTAGTAAAAAGGTATTGTCTAATGCATGTCACAAGTGTAAGACAACTCAAACTGCCCAGCCAAGGCACTCAGCTGATCAACAAGACAGACACAGGCATTTCTAACACCTTAAAATAGCAAAACGCTTTCTGCCCATACTGTGAAACAGCTATTTTATTTACACTTCTCAAGCTCTGGCTATCAAGTACTCGCACTACATCACACAATGCCAGCAAGGTAAAATAGCAATCAAGAATTCACCCCAAAGAAAGCTGTTCCTTCTGGAGAAGCCAAAGCCATGCCTGTCCTCTGACACAGCAGCAACTCACTGGGTGTTAGGTCTGCTTTGCTCACGTGAAGATGTTGATTGAGGACAGCACTGAGCATCACACACAGCTGTGCATTTCAGTGGGCTGGTCAAAAGTAGTTCACTTGGTTGGCTTTGGATTTTCACATGCCACCATTCTCAGAATTTCAGATGCCAGGGATGCAACAGCAACATCAGCGTGACAGCTAGGAATTAAACACAGTGACAGCTGTTAGACATTCTCAAGGGAAAACTTGTTTAAATCCCACCTTTGCCATTATCTATGCTGGAAAACTCTCAGCATCCCCCATTGAGCAACTTCACCCCGTTTTCCTGTTGAGCAGGAACACGCAACTAGGGATTTTGTCCTGCAGCAGATCTTGTGTAAAAATGAGTTCCAGTTTAAATTCACAGTAACTGCTGCCTTGCTCAATCTCCTCCGTGAACGAGAAGATAAAAATCTACCACGTCCCCATGAATCCCACACACAGCTTGACAGGAAAATGACTCCACTTCTGCTTTCTCCCATGTAGAAACAAGCAGTTTTTTTTATAGGCTGCCATCCTTCATTATTAACTCAGGAAGTACAGCAGTAGGCCAACTTGCAGCTTCCCTTGTTGCTGCTGATGGCAAATAGCTACTGACACTCCTCCTGGGGAACACAAATCTGCCCCTGAAATCCTGATGATCAGTCCCCATTGTAAACCAGTTTCTTAATGAGCATCAGTTTAAACCAGAACATTTAGTTACCTGAAACAAACACACATGCTGGCAACCGAGAAATGCATTACTAAAATCCCACATTATAAAGTTCAGATTGAATTCCACCTGACTGCTAAGCAGGATGGGTTGGTTGCATACCAACCCCAAGGCTGCCTGTTCTGACTAGCCAAGAATACATAACAGAGAGTTTAGCAAGAGGCAGCTGCTACAAGCTGGTAGGAGAGCACCGAGAGCAGCTTGCTGCCCAGCCATGCTCCTGCCAGTAATGGCACTGCCATTGGTTGTTGTCTTCCTTCCGCTGCACTGAAAGAGGAGAAACCGGTCTGTGAAAAACAAGTGAAGCAAACACGCCTCACCCACTCCGACCCAGTGATGGTATGTGGGTGGCAGGGCCTGGGAGTTCACACTGCTCATGTTTCCAATTCAGCACGAAGTTCGGAAAGGCTTCTTACCAGAGTTCAAAGCACAGGTGAGAAGAGGAGGCTGAAGTGAGTAGGTGACAAGGGATATTCTAGGAAAGATGGCACACGAGGAGGAGTTTGAGGAGGTGGCAGAATGCCCATGATGTCCGTATACAAAATGGCCACTTAGCTAAAGTTGATTGAACATGATAACCTCAGCCTTTTCCTGTCTACCCTGTAGGTCATTTATCCATGCTTGAGTCCATCACAGCCCCCCAGGATCCAGGCTAGATCCCTCCCAGGCTCCTCAGCAGATGAATGGACAGGGACATGCACCCCTCAAAGAATGGGAGGAGGGAAAAAAGAAATCCATGAGCTCCTGGGAGCCTTCCTGCCACTGCTGCAAGCAGAGGAGCCTGACCTGTCCTAATACATCAGAACACTACGATTTGGTCTCCTGAGCATCTTGTATCAAACGAGGGAGACTGCTGCTTATTTTGGACTCCACAGCATGTGGTTTTCTGAGTACAGAAATATACAGATAACAATTAGAGGAAGTCAGAGAGGCAGACTCAGAGCCAGCTGCTGGATGGGCTGTGCAGTGCATCTAACACTGAAATGCAATGAAAGAGATTGAAAACACGTTCTAGAACAAGAAAAAAAAGCTTCCTTCTCCACTACCACACCACTGTCATCTTCAGTGGTGGTGCCAGTGTCTCCCTTCGGGAGAGCTGCTATTTTATGCTAGTTGGATAATTTACCATGTCATATGAAAAACATGAGTCAGCAGCTGAGGGAACATAGGCTGTTCAGGATGGGCTTGGTGTGTCCCAGCACGCAGCTCCTCACACTCACCACTTCCTGACCATTTCCCCTCTACTCACATCCCTGCTCCCAGCGCAAGGTGACATCGAGGAGTCAGCCCAGCCTGTGTTTGGGAGCACAAAGAGCACTGCGCAGACTGAGCGTTTCAAGAATTTCTCTATAAAATACGATCTCTGACTTATTTTGACCAGGAGCAAAATGCAGCCTAACAGCCCACAGTTGGGGTGCAGAGAACAGCAAATTCATTCATTTGTATATCCAAGGGGGGGATTAGGTGAGGAAAAGTCCAACAGCGAGGAGCTGAGGCCTGGCCAAGCTGCTGGGACCAGCACCTCTGATCCTGCAGAGGAAGCCCTGGCAGTGCCCGCAGCCTCCTGCCTTTGCTGGGAAGCCACAGGTATTTAAAAACAAAAGCATCTCTGTTCTTCAGCTGCATATTTAGAAAAAAAAAAAAAAGAAATCAGCTTGCAAGCATACCACACAGTTTGGTTACTTTAAAACAGGGCACAACTACCACATTGTGCATCTTGCCCGCTATGCCAAGAAACACGCACCAGCGTCCGGTTATAAAAAGAGACTGATTGTTTGAAGTAAAATAAAATGGAAAAAAAAAACCAAGTTTAACATGACAGATGCGCACCAGCACAGGCTGGCGGTGCAGCTGACTGCGGCCGGCCACAGCTGGGATCAAAGCAGGCCTCTGATCTGCCACAGAGCTCTGACAGAGGGGGCCAAGGGTGGAAACCTGAGGGGCCTCTACTGCAGGAGGCGATGCTGGGAGAAGTTATGGCAGGCAGGAGGCGGAGAGATCCCATCCTGAAAGCCCCCAAAGCCCGAGGGGACGCACCTGGCGGGCTGGGCCAGGCTCTGCAGAGCACGGAGCAGAGCATCGCCATCACTCTTCAGGCTCTCCGAGCGCTTCTCGTTTGAAGTTACCTGGAACAAAAAGAAAGAGAGCTTATCAAAGGCAGAGAAAGAAATTCCTCTCTGTCATTTTCTGTGGGATAGGGAAGAGGGAAACAAGTTACAGCATTTGTTACCCCTGTAAATGGAATGTGACATTAAAGAGACCCAAGAGAAAAGTCCCTTTTACCAAACAGGGCTGAAGTTTAGGCGCAGGCTGTCTAAAATGTCTCAGCTTAATTAACAAAATCCGTTCTTTTTCTGAATGCCTGTATATGTGTGAGTTCACACATCACAGTCTGCCAACCCTGATTTCATCCTTAGAACCACTGCAAATACAAACCCCATTGATTCTGAATTCCAGGGGGACCCTAGGAAAAAACAACCAAGCCTGTACCAGTCTTAACATCAGGGCATGTGGGGTTTTTTCTGGTTGAAAGTCACACTGCAGTGGTAACAACTGCATTTCAGTTGTTTCTTGCTGCTCACCATTCATTAGGAATATTGCCTGCACAGGGCTGTCTCCGACAGAGCACGCAATGAATGACCCAGGCTGTATGTCCTTCAGTATCGAGAGCATCCTGATCACAGCTGAACTTGCTGTGACTGCTTTCTCCCACTCATCTGTAACAGCTGGTTTGTGAGTTCTCCAGCCTCACACAGCATAACCACACAGCTACAGGCAGCTGCACATTCCCTGACCCAATGGCAGGGTGAATGGCAAGGCCATGGGGGACACAGCTTTAACCTGCCCAGTATCATGGCACAGACACTGGACACCTGACAGATGCTGAAGCAGCAGTCCTACCACAAAACCGGGGGGGGGGAGGGAAGGAAAGGGTTGCATATCAGTTCCTGCTTGCAAAGGTAAGTAAATCTTGGCCAAACAGAAAGGAAAAGGAGAGGATCAGATAGCTGATTATTTTGATACTGAAGGAGTTAATGCCTGAAAGAACAACTTCTAATCCCAAAATCTGGCAAGGACTTTTAAGCCTTAGCATGCCACGGCTGGTCCTATTTACCACTGATCAAGCAACATGTCTTTGAGTGTCCCTCTTAAATTACAGGAGAAGCTGTACTTAGGGCTGCCACCCCCGCCATTTATCAGCAGTGATTCTCAAACACTACAGCTGTAATCAGAACATCCTGTTGTTAGCAGGAATAGGGATCTGTCTGTAGTACACTAAAATCTATCCTGTGTGTTGGGGGGGAAAAAAACCAAACCAGTGACCTCATTACCTAAGCATAAATCATTAGTAGGTTTTGATTACATGTTATTGGGCATTTTTACTCTCCCGAGGTCATTTCTGAACCCTTTGATTTACATTTCAGCAATCCATTGTATTTCAGTAATCCATTCTTCTTTAATTCACATCACATAGCTGCAAAAGACATTCTGTTATCTGAGTTCTGAATTTCAGGACAAAGACACAAAACTGTAACAGTATGGCTGCTGAGAGAGGGAAGTGCTCCAAACTTAAATAAGACACTGCTGTTCCTCCCCATTGAGCTCCCAGCCTCTGCTAAACACTTCCAACCAACTCTGAGGTACCCCTCATGCTCATTCCCCCCATTTATCTCACACATTTGAAGGAGAACAGTCACTGAAACCTGGATCATGCTTCATAGAGTTAAGATGTCAAATAAAGGCTACTGGTATCTCTAGTTCTAATAAACCCAAACACTTAGGTGCTGAAATCTGTACCACCTCTGTGTTCTTTTAACAACTTGTCCTCTGTGCATTACACATCAACCATTCAAAACACGCTCATTTATAAAGCCTTATATCAGTTTTTTTGTTTTATTTTTCTTTTAATTCTGAAATGCTCTACTTCAATTAATGTCTTAGTCCTGTGGAGTTTTAGGATCTGACTACAAGTTTTCTTGTGTTGCAGCGAGCCTCGTCCCATTATTATCATAGAATCACAGAATGGTTTGGGTTGGAAGGGACCTTAAAGCCCACCCACCCCCAACTCCCTGCTGTGGGCAGGGCTGCCAACCAACAAGACCAGGCTGTCCAGGGCCCCATCCAACCTGGCCTTGAGTGCCTCCAGGGATGGAGCACCACCACAGCTTCTCTGGGCAGCTGTGCCAGGACCTCACAGCCCTCTGAGTAAATAATTTATTCCTAATATCTAGCCTAAATCTCCCCTACCTAGAAAATACTGCAGTGATGCATTGCCAGCAGTGCAGGTGGCACCCCAAGGCAGGAACTGAATCAGCAGCACTCTACAGACTTCTTAATGCATTAAAAGATTGCTCAGTTTTTGTCTTCATTTTGTTCCACAGATAAAAATAAATTAACACATCAAGCTGTCAGCAATCAAACTTTCTGGAGCTGCATGTACTCCTCATGCATTTCATTGCCTTTCTCCTTCCCAGCACTTCCGTATCCTTTATCCACACCAGTTCTACTTCAGTTAGAATTTTAACAACTTCTTTAATGATCTCTTGTAACAATGCTGATTTGTTAGGGCTGGCTACAACACATACTCGATCACATAATCAATAGCTGTTCCATTAATTTAGAATGTAATTAAATCTCAGTTTAGTTGCACACTCATTGCAATTTTAAAAGAATTTCAAGATGACTTTCCTTTATTAAGCTAATAACCATTCTGAAACTTTCCTTTCTTCAGTTCTATTCAGCAGGGATGAGTCATAAAGAGTTCCATAATTGATACATAAAGATCAGTATTACTTACATTTGAGAGTAGCTGTCCAGGCATTGCGGGGCTGCTGAGGGTGAGTGCAGGAAAGGAGACAGCATGAAGCACCCAAAGGAAGAATGCTTTTGTGGCACTGGTTAGTGGGCATGGTGGTGACGGGTGGGCGACTGGACTAGATAGTCTTAGAGGCCTTTTCCAACCTTAACGATTCTGTGACTCGATTTTTTGCTAATGAATTGAGAAATCTTTGATTCTTGGCCTAAGAAACTCTTGCAACTCAATTTTCAAGAAAACATGGAAACTTAAGAGAATTACTTTTCTTAAGGCCTCCAGTTTCACCATACTTCCCCCAATTAGTCAAAATTCACAAATATTGTAACTTAGGACTGAGTTAAAAAATGACCCTGCAGTAAGCTGCTCTGTCACCGCTTTGACGAGAAAGATATCATTATACAGTCACAGAATATCCCGAGTTGGAAAGGACCCATAAGGATCATCGACAGTCCTTCTGCTTTTTGGAGGTTTAGAGAAACTGCAGGCCTCATCTCTCTGAAACAGTGGCACACACAGACACAATCAGGCCACTTCATAAACGTTCTTTCACATAAACTTGGCTTTTTCCCAAACATGGTTCAATGTTTTAACGTCAAAGTGATGCTTCCTACTTCTTCCTCAAGCTTTAATGCAATTAAGCCAATTATTTTGCAGGATCAATTAGCTGAATTTCTCACTCAGCTTTGCTAGCAATGGGAGCAACCACTGACAGTGCATGGGCTGGTTTACCAAACACCAGATATTCACAGGTTTAACATCACTGTGACAGCAGCACGTGCCCAGGCACTGCACATCCCAGAGGTCCTTAGGTCCTTCTGTGAACAGGAGCTGTAGCTTTGGCTCATGCTGCAGTCAGAATAATCACATTTCTTTCCTGTGCATTACCTGAGGTTCTATGTAGGACATGAACAAATCGAATGAATGTCACAATATATGGGGTTGTCAAAGCATCACCATAGCCAATGTGACAGCCCAGTGAATAAGCAAATGGAACGGCATCACTGGAAATGGGGCTGGAGAAGAAAACCTCCCCATGCTGCTGACCTCTTGTGCCCATCTCAGGGCATTTAAAGATACTTTTTCTTGCAGTCTGTCTCCACTGAGCTATTTGCAGGCAGCGCAAGAATCAAACAAAGCGCGTTCCTTGGTTTGTCATTCACTATTTGTGGACAGTAACACTCAGCCACTGCCTCTTACAGAGCAGTGCTGTGACCAAGAATATGCTCAAGGAGAGATCAGTGCAAGTGAGAGCACTCACAAGGGTGGCCACATAGTACTGTTGCTCTCCATCATGTATGAGATCTCATGTTAAGGTCTGAGCACCTTTCTGACATCCATCCCATTAGAGCAGTCTTCCTTGCTACTCTTCTCTCTACAAATGGTTCTGCCACAGAGAGACAGACAGAATGTGTGTGGGAAGAACAAATCAAGTCAGACAAGTTATATTTACGTTACTAATTGCCAACTCATCTGAACAGGCCTGAGCAATGTTGCTGGACCATAAAAACAAGAAATGAAAGTTACAAATGCATGAGTGTTCCAGGTGTGCTTTGGCAAGCACTACTATAGCCAGGGATTGCAGACAGAAAGACGTTGTGGCCTTCAGATCCTGCAAATACATGTGAAAACAAGCAGGTGCCTGTGACAAAAAACCCTACGTTAGACAGTTTAACTCTGATTTTAGAATTCAAAAATCTTTTTTTCCCCTCTTTATGAGTAAAATTTATGTTCCACTGAAGTCAGCAGCAAGCTCCATTTGACTTTGATAAGGCCAAGATTTCACTCAATATGTTTTGTTGTCTTGTAATTTGTAGGTGCACAGGTTTATTCCAAGCTTAAAGCAGTTCCCACTGCTAACGTGCAGACAGCTGGGCCCCAGGCAGGCTGAGCACACTGCCTCAAGGGCCTGTTGCAGTGAGACAAGGCAGGTCTGCTCCCATTGTATCACTGTTAATTGATTTTGGAACTGAGGTTGGAATCGGATGATCTTTGAGGTCCCTTCCAACCAAAGCCATTCTACAATTCTATGATTTTAAGTGTTCCTTGACACCTTACACTTTGATGCTATTTTTGGTCCTACAGCATATGCATAAGACACACAAAGGCACACTCCTGCTATAAGGTTAGACTATGCCCTCAGAGTGGGCAGTTTTTATAAGCACTAGAGAAGACTCATAAAACCTCAGGGTAATTATTGAACTGAAGTGTACTCCCAGCCTCATGCGGGTTTCTGATATTTTTGTTGGTGGTGGTGCTAACAGTGCTCTCAAATGATTTTCAGAAAATACAGCATGTCTTTATAACCCAGAAAATAGACATTATCACAGCTTCTACCCTCTGCACCTGAGTTCAGAATATTTGACTTAATGGAGGTGGACAGCACTATCTCTTTACATCCATTAGAACCAGTTGGCCACAACAACCCCATCAGCAAAAATAACTCACAGTCCTGTCCAGCAAATGGTAGCTCCAAGATGACAGAGAAGACTTCCACACAGTGTTGCAGGGTTACATTATACATAGAATCATAGAAACATTAATGTTGGAAAAGACCACTGAGATCATCTAGCCCAACTCCAACCCATCTCCACCATGCCCACTGACCACATCTCTCAGTGCCACATCTACACGTTTCTTGAACACCTCCAGGGACGGTGACTGCACCACCTCCCTGGGCAGCTTGTTCCAATGTGCACAGCCTGTTCCACAGTACACATTAGAAAGCCCAACATCAACGTGACATTAAAAATAAACACTTGCCACCGTGTTGCTGGTGACCTCACCCACAAACACAGGTTCATCCATCATCTGCACGCTGACAGCTCCATGAGGTATCATTTCAGACTAATTTCAGTCTGCCCAAACACTGCCTGCTGGCCCCAAACATCAGCTTTAGCAAAAAGGGCCATGGACAGAGTTGTACACTCTGGCAAGCCCCTAATAGGTCTCGCTGTATCTGAGGAGTCCAACAACTCCTGGACACCTGCCGGTCTCATATGAATTCCTCCATACAAAAGAAAAGGAGAAATCTACCACTTAGTTTCCTGTGAAACCACAAAACAGCCTGACTACACAGTTTGGACTTATACCCAAATTTAATTGACATATGCTCCAGAAGTTAGGGATGGCCTCCTTTTCTGGGCATAGCAGTTAATACAACTAACCCCAGATCTTTCACTCCCATATTTCATGTTATGGCGATTCAAAATAATTTCAGATGTGTCTATGCTTGTATGGGTAAGAATCATTACTACAGATAACTCATCTTCTCACTATTAGGAAAAACAGTGACACCCAGAATATATTGGAAAGTTCTGACCTTTAAATGGCAATTACTATACAGGAAAAGTACGTAAGCAACCAAGCAAGTAGCAATTTCATAAATGCTTACACATATCCAAGGACGCAAACACTTGAGCAGCCATGCCTGTGATGCATAAAGGAACTGACTAAATCCCTATGAACTGCCAAGTACTTACTGGAGAAATCTGAGTTTCAATGCATGGTCTCAAAAATAAAAAGAAACCCACGAACAACAACAACAGGCTGGTTTTGCTTTAAAATGCTCCTCATAAAAATAAAGATTACTGCACCATCATGAAGCCATGTATGAGCGGATGCTGTCAAACTGTCCTTGTACAGACCTGTTGGTGCAATTCAGGCTTCCCCTGGACAGAACCCTTTTATAGCATTAACTTTTGCTGAGGATGAAGCAGAAGAACTTTGTGCTCACATTGGTTATCATTCGGATACAGAACTCCAACAACTAAAAACCTGTACAACTTGACTTCAGGTTTTAGATTTACCGTTCCAAGAATAGAAAAAATATCAAGAATTATATTAAAAATAACACAGAATATGAAAAATACTTGAAGAATAAAAAGAGTGACAAAACCTTAAAAATCATTACAGACTATGAGTTTAAGCTAAATATTAAAGCATTAAACATTAATTCCTTCATAGCCTTTATAGGCTTAGTTCGTATGGACACATAAAACTTGGACATAAAGCCCTGAGGTTTTCTTCTAGTACCAGAAATGGACAGTCCTTCATACAGTGGAAAAAGAGAAAACATAGGTCTGGAGAGTTTTTATTAGAGGAGAAAAGCATCATTATTTTTATGCTTTGTATAAAAAGCAACTGGATACGTAAATGACTGAACAGGGATATAAGTCTCTAAACCATCTATTTCTGAGAAAAATTATGCTTTATGTAATGGTTCAATTTGCATAAAATTGTAAAAACGGTCATAAAAACCAAATGAACTTCTAAAATCTGTCTGCTCATTGTCATGTGACAGATGGCTCTGGCTGCCTGGCAGAAAGCAAACAGCTACCTAGTCGGTCCTCTCTGACCTCAAACAGAATCATTTTGGTCTATCCATTTTTTCCTGTTTGTTTGGGTTGTTTTGTTTGTTTGTTTTTTTTAATGAGCACAGTTGAATTTAGGTATCTTTACAGCAGTAAGTCATGCGTGTGCAATTACAGAGAAGAGGTCAAAAGGAAGTAATAGTGATGAGCCCAACAGATGACACAGCTGGGCAATCTCAACAGAATTGCTCTATGTAAAATTACAGTGCACCAAAACACCAAATGAGTCCAGCAATACTTTTGTGCCCGCAGAAACAATGAATTAGGACTCCATAACAAAAAATAAAACCAACAGTGATAGTCACTGGGAATTATGCTGGCCTTGAATGATGAATCAAACAGGTAGCAGGTTTCAGAATGCTTGGCTTCACTGTACAATCAGAAGGAAAACATCTGTCTGTGTGAAAACAGAGCACATTTCCTCACTGCTGACCGTGACAGTTCTGCTCTCTGGATGGCTCCTGTATCTATTCCTAACCACACTGGGCTCCCAGCATGGAAACACCAGCACAGCTAATCCCTAGGGATGGCTCTCAAGAAGCGAACACGTTTCCAAAGAAGGAGGTAAGAAACTTTTCACAGGAATAAGTCCACAGCTTGCCAGCTGCTGGAATAAACACTTCTTTTTGCTCCTCTCTGAAGAGCAGGTTGCGTACTTGATTCCCCTCATTATAAGAGATCATCCAGTACAGACTGACTAAATACTTTAATGTCAGTCATGAAAGATCACCAAAATGGCAGCCCAACTCTGCACCCAAGACAGACACTCACGTTTCCAGACTTGCACTCCTCATTCCAAACAGACTAAATAGAATTAATACCTCCATATGCCATCTTGCAAGTAAGAGCTTACATCAGAGGTCATCCCTGCTCACTGCAGCTCCCCCTGCAGAGAAGCACAAATTCTGTCACTCACATTCTGGATGTTGTCACTATTAGCCCTTTTGTTCTGTTCAGACTCCATATGCTTCACCCCGAGTACAGCTGGTTTAGTGCTATCAAGCAGCTAACGATCTCATCATTTCATACCTATTTTCCTCTACATACCTCAGCTCACAGGTACCCACACTTGGCTGATGACCACATTCATTAGTCATGAATAGATCCTGAGAAGCTTTCCTGTGTCAATTCACTATGTTCCAGCTCCTCGCAGTCTACATATGAAAGAAATCCTTGCAGCTGCCCCCAACATAATACCATCTTCCTGTTCTTTATAGTCATATTTCAAGATACAGATAAATGTAAACATTGCAGAATTTCTTTGCTGCAGCTGCAAAACAAAAGGGCCCTAAGACAAGGTTAAATGATTTAGAGCAGAAACTTGCAAAGAAAAGATAAATCACCTTTTTTTTACTCTCAGTACAATGCTTTACAGGCATCTTAATCTTTTCTTATCAGCTGACATTTCCAACACATGCAAGAAGTGCTCTTATTATGCTAGGGAGCAAAAAGGATCAAGCTCTTCAACCTGGCAGTCTTCTATCAACAACAAAAGTGAAAAGACACAGCAACTGCAGGTCCAACATGATGTCATTAACCAGTGACACGAATGGTAATATACTGTATTACTGTTGATAAAAAGATGTCACAGAAGACCAAGGTTCATTTTATTTAAGGGCAAACTCAAGCTGCTGGTAACTCATCCCTGACAGTTTAAAAAGAAGGGCAGCACATGACAACTCTGCATAAACACTTGATGGCAGATGGAATGAGGGAAGGGGCTGTGTGTGCAGCTCATGGGCATGGGGGATATTTCCTTCTGGTGTCACTGCCCAGTTGTGATCATCTAAGTGGGAGAAAGTAAGGAAGCATCTATCACAGTGTCAACAAATGAATAAAGAAATTACAAACTAGCTACTTAAATTGTTCTTCCTCATTACATAGAAGGCTGTCTGGTACTGAGTTATCACAGATACCCCAGCTTATCTTCTGTGTATTCATTGTGTATTCAAACAAATTTTAGCTAAATTAAAACCATGCAATTAAGTAACTAATCAGTCACAACCACTTGAGTTTAAACAGTTTAAGAAATTACCATGCGCTTAGCTAGAATGTGACATCTATATACATCATGACTAAGTTGGCTAACTCAAACTACCACTGATGGTGATTTACAATAACCCATTGCATTCCATGCTGCAGAAGACCTGGGAGCAACAATCAGCTGTGCTGCATCAGGCAAGGGAGAATGAATTTCCAGGCAGGGGGACAACAGCTCCTTCAACATCTGTGCCTTGAGGGTACTGTGATGGAAGTTCTTATTTCGAAAGCTCTGTAAGTGATAAAATCCTGAACTACCAACAGAGGAAAGATGCTAGCACAACATTTTTAGTGCACCTTTATTTTTATAAAAGACACTCCAATTGAAATTAGTTACATCATCTATTAGTAACACGGTCCCAGGGCCTTAACAAGTGACTTTTGCTGGGTTTAGCTGCCATGTTTTTTGTTTATTTGCTTTTTAAGTGGCAAGAATCACTGCCCTAGCTGGCTGCTGCATTTCATCGCCAGTGGTTCTTGTCCCCAGAACAGGAACAGCAGAATAAGATCCCTTCTTATATCACCGTGAGCTCACAGACCTTTGCCACTAAAAGGTGGAGATTAAGAGGCAGAAAACCAAAAAGACAAAAGTTTCCTGGTGAAGAAACAAGTCCACAACAAAGGGAGAATCTTGCCTTCCATAGACACAAATTGCACAGAATTGCCATGCTAAAAAGCCTTTGTCCTATAGAAAGTTAACAGCTTAATTTGGATCGGAGAACACTCATTGGAAGACAGATTGTTTCTCTTTGTAAGTCTATAATACAAAGACTGACATCATCATTTTGATGCTTATCTTGAACAAGCAGCCTAGAAGGCAATGTCTAATAAGAAAAAAATTTAGGAAGTGACTTTTATGTAAAATTGTCAAGCAAGTCCTATTGAAAAGTATAATAAATATGAGTCCAGCTGCCGTGGCTCAACATTAACCAGCTTTGTGATGTATTGTTTGTTTGGCCATGAGATGCTTGCTGAGACAAGTTAAACTTCAATCTTGAGTTGTATTATTAAGTCTTTCAGGGAGAAAATTCTTCTTTGTAGTTTTTGTTATCTCAAAATACGTTATATTTGAGTACCAGCAGATGAACAAACATTCTCTTATTTTACACATGCATCGGCTTTTTGCTTTTATCTTGTGTGTGAAATTGGTGTTCAAGAAATGGATACTACTGGCTAAAAGCAACCCTAATGAATGCAGGGGTTCTGAGAAACTTCGCCCACGCAGGTCAGGCGGTGAACCTTACACTTAGCTTACAGCACTGCCGCTGCCGCAGCTTTGGCTTCAGCTGAATAGACAATCCTATCGAACTGTGTACAAAAGGCTGCCGACAGCACAGCTTTCAGCTATGATCTAATCAGGATGTGAACTGGGTATTTTTCGCCCTCGTTTTCTTTGTGACTATGAGAAGAAAGTCGTGGAGTACTATTACCGCTGCTAATACACACAGTACCCAAACACAGGATCCAAATACAGCATTTTGAACTCTATAAAGCAGCTTGCTTTCTCCTAGAGGTTTATAGATAAAACCCTCCAGACATTTTTGCTGACAGGCAGCTAATTACATCATTGTTTCCAGTTTCATGTTGCACAACTCCTATGAACAAGGTGTGCCTTAAAATTAGATGGTGCGGTCCGTATGCTTAACCTGATTAGGTCGATAATTTAAATATTAACACTGTTATGGAAACGAAAGCAGACATCCTCATTAAAAAGAAGTCATACACACTCACATCGTGCTCTTTTAAGAAGGAAAGACAATGTTTTCAGACTCAGAAAGAACATCTGGATGTCTGCCACGCGATACTGCCTTTTGCTCCCATACCCACAGTGGCAGTCAATTTGATAACTTTGTCCTCCAGGACAAGGTAACTGAGTCACGGTGCAAACTTAATCATGTCACAATACAAAGCTGATATGATGATCTCATCATTGTTCCATGAAAAGTAATAAACTCCATTTCCTATTTACACTGGAAATTCCAACTTTCGGCAAATATCTTACAAAGGCCCTGACCACACAGTACACAGAACGAGTAATGTGATTGGCACGCTATTAAGGGAAATATTCATCTAAGCTAGACGGTGGAGTTTTGAAGTTTAATCAGCTCTACGATCCTTTCTGGAAAGGTTAAGGTACCTGGAAGTTACACTGATGTCAGGTTAAAAATAATTTCATAGATTAAAGTAAAGATTTATTGCTCTATTTCAAGCACTCAACCCAATCTAAATTAGTTAGCTCATTTTGAAGCATGCAGAAACAAAATCTAAAATGACTAAACCTGACTTAAAAAGAATACCTGTCTAATCAAAGCCTCTTGCTCACCTGTTGGGATTTTCATTTGGTTTTGGGTTTTTTTTTTTTTGTAGAGCTAGCAGGAAAAGTTTTATCTTCTAAGAGTTACTGATTGCTTATAAAGATTTGAAGAATGATTGAGATTATCGTTTTAAAACAGCACCCAGGGGAACTGGGTGGATCAAGGGATTGTTAATGAGATATCAAGTCTTTCACATCCACACTGTGGATTTAAATTCAATCCAAGACAAAGATCACCCATCTGGTGGTCATCTAATGATCTGCAAGAGAGGTGATATTCTTACCTTACATGTTTTAAGAATGCTGAACTGCCAGTGAATTTGAAACTGTTTGCCGTGAAACCAAGGAATGAGTTGACAATGAGAATAATTAAATCAACTTTTTATCCCTCAATACGGTAACATAAAACAAGGCATTGGCTTGCTGGATCAGGTTTAGATCACAGTTACTTTCCTTAAACTGCTTATAATAAGCATTTCAGACTCAAAGGCTACTAAGGAAAATGGAAATGAAGTATTTCAGTAAGGTAAAAATTACTAAGTCCCAGGGTAGACATATTGGGTTTTAATGACTTATAATTTACAGAGAAGCCATCACTAGATGTGAGTCAGACAGCTTCCTATTATGGTTTTCTGAAGTAGTTATTATCACATGTCAGCTGCTCATAATGTAGCACTCTTCAGTCTTCTCTTATTTCATAAAAGCAAACTAATCATTTCCAAACATTTATTTACCAGTGAATTCAGACTCTAGCTTCACTTATAGATTATAGTAAATATATCATTTTAATATACTTACTAGTCACAGCTGTTCTACATACGTTTGTTTGAACTATTTGCAACTCCTAATACTATGATTCTTCATTTACTAATGGGACTTAGAACAGATGAACTGCATGACATACAAATATTACTCTTTGCTGAGTACTGGACTGGGTCAGACTAAGAGTCCACCTCCCAGGCCTAAAGCTCTTTGCTCCCAGAACATGACATGGCTACTCATTTCAAATGGCTACAATGGAAACCAAACCCACAGCCAGCACATGGAGATGGACTGACTTACCTGCGTATGAATCAGTGGGTTGGGCACACACTAATTGATGCAGTAGGAGCAGAGCCTTTTCCCTCAGTCAGCCTTCTTCCTTTCCCCATTCCCTCCCAAAAGTATTCCTTCCACCCCTTAACCCAAGGCCCTTCTCCCAGCAGGAACCTCCCTCTCAGCTCCATGGCAATTACTTCCTACCTGCAGGACAGGAAACCACCAGAGCATGGAATGGGAAAGGCTAGAGGAGTCCTTTGTTGAGTCTTTCAAAGGATCCCTCTACTGAGTTCACTGCTCTACTAAGGATGCCAGCCTCTTTGCTAGACCCCAGTAAAAATCCAGAAAAAAAGTGCCCCTTAGTCCAGGAAGAGGTAATACGGTCTCTAAATACTGAAAGGTGCTGACCATCCACAGGTGTCTCCCTCATCCCTCCATGACTCCACCAAAAGCTCATCTAGGTTCTAAAATGCCACCCTACAGCAGGTTTTCACAGCAGGCCAAAGCTGCCCAGCACAGCAGGACAGGTTTCTTAGTCAGGGTGAAGAGCAACGCCACAGAGTGTGAAAGAGGACACCTTGCAGGAAGATATTAGTGATTTTCCTGCTGGTTCTTTCCTACTCTCCTCCTCTTGTGCACTCCCTTCCAGCTCCCGCTCACCCCTGGTTTTGCTAGCCATTGCTCTGTAGACACCCACACACTTGTCTTAGGGCATGAAAATGGCAAGCATAATTCATGGGAGGGGAATGGGGGACAAGGTTCTTTCATGTTATTACAGAAGTAACATCACCATCAACACTTCTCTCAGTGTCCTTGGGGAAGCCTTGTGTACAGTCCTCTCTGAAGTGGTCGGTGAGAACAAAGAGCTGACCCTCTGTGGCCAAATTCACAAGCTTTGGCAAGTACCTGAATCAATAGAATCCATGAAGAGAAGGTCTACAGAGGAAGCCCTTTCTTCTCACATTTCCTGTGATATGTAAGAAGGGTGCCACCCTCTGCCAGGAGGCAGCTAACGTACTTCTTGGTACCCTTATATGCACAGTCTGGCAACCCTGACCATGGTTTGGGGGGTTGTAACTAGAGGATCTTTGGGGTTTCTTCCAACCCAAGTCATTCTATGATTCTCCAGTTCCTCAGTCACATGAGTGGAATGTTTGATCAGAGAAACATGACCCAGGACAAGGGGTCTTCCTGGAGCCAGACTTCACCCTCTCTCTCCTGTCCTTCAGTACACTAGGATGGATAAGGCAGGTGCCTTCAGACTCTAAAACATATTGCACCAGAAGCCAACTAGCCACAACCAAGTAGCCTTTTTCACAGTATTACAGTAAGTGGACTGGCATACACTTTTGCTACATGCCAGCACCTTTTCAACAGGAATAAGGCTTATTTTAGTTCCTATGATGTGAGCCAAAATTTCCAAGGGGCCTTTACGAAGCCCATGTCCTCTGACAGGCTATTGTAAAAATGATAGTAGGCCATTCCTTGCCAAAATTAAAAGCCAGTGACCATTACAAAAAACAAACAGCAGTCCAAGAGAGGTGCTGACCCAGCCAGAGGGAAGCTTCTTACTCACTTCTATTCCCATGGACACGTCTTAGACCAATATCACGCAAGCTCCAAAGTCTGTATAGTTAGGGTGATTTTTCCTTACATACATTATTCAATATCTATCATTACTGATACAATACTGAATGTTATCTGCAATTCTGTCATCCATTCAATCAATATTTTGTCTGTAACTCTTCACAGTCAGTCTTAGTTTTAAATAACTCTATTATTAAAAACCTTTGTCACATTGCTGTTCATCTCATTACTCAGGCAATTTATGAATACATTCCATAGGAAAGATCTTGGTGGGTTTATGATAGTAATTCACATTTATGGTGAAAAACTAACCATTTATTATTTCCTATCATTTAAGCTGTTATTAATCTTGATAAGAACTTTGCTCTTTCCTTGCAGCTTAGTTGCTTCAGGAAGTTCTACTGAAAGACCTTATAGAAAGACTTAAAAATCCAAGTCTACCATACCAAATAGACTGCAACTCTTCACAAACTACCGAGTCACTTGGAGGAACTGGAGAAATATTAATTGCATTACAGACGTGATATTGACTACTACTTAAGATACCATATTTACTTTTAGTTTACCTGTCCTTTCCTTATTACCATATCAACAAGCCCTGTCTTAGAAAAGTCAGAGTTAATTGTTCGCAGATCCCGCAGAGACATTTTAAAAATTTTAGTATAGATGATGATTTTATTTGATAGGTTGCATACCACAATTACAGGCTAAGCAACTTCATATGAGTTCCTCTAGAATTCATGGACAATTGTGGACAGTCACCACCAGGAGCAGCTGACCTGTTACTACTCAAATTACTCTAGAACACCTTCTTGTAACATCTCAATTTGTAGACATTTCCTTATACATAAGAAAATGATTCAGATGACAAAACTGTAGCTTTTACTAGCAAAGATCAGAAAGTCTGAAAAGTGAAGTTTGTGGCATAAGACTTTCCCTCTTCAGAGGAATTCTTCCTATGTCAGCATACAAGATGAATCTTTGATACAAAGATTTAGCAGTTTCTCAAAGCTCTGTAGATAGCAATGAATGACTACTTTCATTGCTGACAATGTATCAGTTCATCAAATGAGAAAATACAACATTAAAGAGGACTGTCTATGACCAAGAATGGCACTCTTGTCTCTATAGGAAGAATTATTTGAAAAATATACACAATCAGAATATAAACCAGATAACTGACCATGATAGCTAACTGAATAATCAAATCGCTAGAAGTACACAAACAATAACCAAAATTATCTCTCTCAATGTTTATAGACAAACATTCCATAAAATATAGAAAACTACTGACATTTGGAAGTCTTCTTATGGACATCACACCTGGAGGTAAGCCATCTCATCACCTTGAAATGGTTTCTTACAATTGCTCTTGAAATACATCTGCAGGAGTTTTCTCGAGGATAAGACAGCTATTAGTGATTGTGTCTGTTTGTTATCACATTCCCATTCAAAAAGTTGCATGCCAGAGTGACTGTCCTAAAAAGTGACTCAGTGACACTCACTATAAGGCATAGCTTCAGAATTTGCTCATAAAAATCAAAAGGAGAAAGGAGTTTGAAGAGCATGTTCCCATGTATTTGTAGCACATATATGACAAGCACACAAATATAATTAACATATCTAGCTTTTGAGTGTGAGAACAAATTGTGGGTGTATTAGTTCTTGCTTAACAAGAGCACCACTGAGAAGTACTTTTGAAAAGGATAATAAGGCAGTGCAGAGGACTAAGATTCACGAAACTATTTAAGAGAAGAGGATAATTTTGTAATGGGTGTGGACTGTGGGAGTTTTCTGACTGGATGCTCAAAGCCAAGAAAAACTAACCCTTTCTTCTTTTCCTAAATGAAACAAAACCTTCTCATAAAGACATCATGTAAATGGAAAAATGTTACTGCCATAGGACAGGCAAGTACATTAAAACCAGGATATTACAGCATTTAATAAGCAGAAATCACAGTTTAGAGTGGGATACAAAATAAGAAATGTAAAATTAGAAAATGTTGCAAGTGTATCTGAAAACAACCTCAGTGCTCATGAGAACACCGTGCTTACAGTGTTAGCAGAGGAAAATTTGCATAATTAAAAGGCATTGATAATTTTCGTAATGCAGGTGTAGCAGTAAGAACATCAATGCATTGTAATTAGGAGAATTATACGTCAGTCTCATTTTAAATTGGACTCAAACTTCAGACATGTTAGTGACATTTATATGAGTAAAAGTTACTGGAACAACCATATTTAAAACACTAATGGGCAACTAACCTTCAGTTAGTTAGTTGAAAAAAACCACTGTCAAAAGTATGCTGCTAACCAACATTTGAAGGCAAAAAAAAGTTTCTCTAGACAGTCTTTGATGATGTGGGACTGGAAATGCTAAATTAGGGAAAATGTCAAAGAGTGGCTAGGGTGTGGAAACAGAGGGCTGACTGGCACAAAACAAAAAGTGCAAAAATCAGACTGTTAACAAAGAAGTCTTATGGGTGAGACTGCCCCAAGAATAAGCTGGAAGCTGGCAGTGGGGATGGAAGAGGAATCTGAAGGAGTGCAGTCATGGCCTCATGGCTTTCATCTTTTTCTTTCACAAAAAAAACGGTTCAGGAAAGTCATGGCACAGATGGAACTGAATTTCATGAGGGATATGAAAAACAACAAGAGTTTCTTTAGATACAATGAGCAGAAGAGACAGGCAAAGGAGCACATACCCCTCTGATAAATGAAACTCTCCTCAGACATAGAGAAGAGTGAGGTACTTAACAAGTTCTTGCCTCATTCTCCATGGCCAATCAGGCTTCCCATTGACTGCTGTGCCCCTGAACTTCTGAGCAGGGGCTTGGGAAGCAAAATCCTCCCTGTATAAGAGCAGAGCAAGTCTGAAACCACCTCATGAGGCTAAATGTGTACAAGTCTATTGGGCAGATAACATGCATCCTGTAGTTCTGAAGGAACTGGCTGATGTGGTTGCAAAGCTGCTCTCCATCATATTTGAAAGATCATGTCTGTCAGGCAAAGTCCCCTGTGACTGGAAAAAGGGAAACTTCATTCCCATGTTCAAGAAAGGGAGAAAGGAAGACCTGGGGATCTACAGGTTGATGAGACTCACATACATGCCTGAAAAGATCGTGGAGTGTCATGCTTAGGTTGAAGCAACCCCAGACATGAGTACAGACTGAATGGAGAGAGCTCATTGAGAGAAGCCTTGAAGAGAAGGACTTAGGGGTCCTGGTGGACAAAAAGCTGGACACTGAGCCAGGAGGGTGCACTTGCAGCCCAGAAGGCCAACTGCATCCTAGGCTGCATCAAAAGAAGGACAGCCAGGAGGGCAAGGGAGGTGATTCTTCCCTTCTACTCTGCCCTCATGAGGCCCCAGCTGGGGTCCAAGCATAGGGCCCCCAATACAGCAAGGATGTGGACCTGTAGTTACAGGTCCATAGGAGGGCCACAGAGATGGTCAAAGGGCTAGAGCACCTCTCCTACAACAATAGGTTGAGGGAGTTGGACTTCTTCAGCTTTGAGAAGAGAAGGCTTCAGGGAGCCCTCACTGTGGCCTTCCAGTACTTGAAGGGAGCTTACAAGCACAAGGAAGACTGACATTTTATATGCTCTGACAGATACAGGACAAGGAGGAATAGCTTCAAACTAGAAGATGGGAAATTTAGGTTAAAAGTTGGGAAGAAATTTTTTACTCAGAGGGTGGTGAGGCACTGGCACAGGCTGCCCAGATTGGTTATGGATGTCCTATCTCTGGAGGCATTCAAAACCAGGTTGGAAGGAATCCTGGGCAGCCTAATCTAGTGGTTGGCAACCCTACTCATGGCAGGGCAGTTGGAACTAGATTATCTTTAAGGTTTTCCCCAGCCTAAGCCACTCTGTGATACTACAATTCTATGAAAAAAAGGATTGATTATCGGTTAGGGTTATAGTCAGAGTAACATATTCCATGGAGAGCAGATAGAATTTAAAATAGGATAACAACAGTTGGGAAAGGATTCTCCAGTGGATAGAGAACACTGGCTCCCAGCTTTTCTTTTCCCTCCTTACTTAGGATGAACTCAGATCACAAAAATTGAGACACTGCCTATGTTCAGATTTGCTTCCATGGCTGACTGATAGAAGGTAGTATTTCTTTACATCCTCTTCTCATAAAAGCCTGTAGCAACAGATGGCTTTTGCAGCATAAACTAAAGGTCAACAACTTCTGACCAGCAAACTAATGGGGAACAGACTGTAGCAATATCAGCACTGGGGAAATCTAATTAAGAATGGTGTCCATATTCAATCAGTGTTTCATTATTGTACAAGGACAGAGATAGCACCTGATGTGCCCAAGGTATGTTCAAATCAATAAATGAAGCTTCAGTCAGGCAGTTTGTAATGTGGGCAAGTGGTCAGTAAAGCCAGTCACAAACATTCAACAGCAGAGGTCATCAAACAGTGAAACCAGTGCTGTCTCTGAAGCACTGCATGGCCTCTAAATGGCAGAGCTGAAATATCTGAAAAATATATATATATATATATCAGTATTTTCTATTTGGTTTTACTAATCAGGCTGAGGGTACTTAGTGCCTTTGACAGTAACATTTTATCATTGAACTTGACACACACACACTAACTTTTAGATATGAATTCTATGTATTCACAGATCCATTCACAGACATTAGCAAAGCCCAAAACACCAGTTACTGCAACAGTAGTAGTAATTTCAGTTATTATGTAATTGATAATTAATTTTGTTATTTAAATTGCATTGTTATTTTGTACTTGGACTATAACACCCCATACTTTCTTCAGCACGCACTTTTCTAAGTATGCCTCATAGGAAATTTTCCCTATTTAAAAAAAAATTCTGAGATATTTTTTAAACACTGCTGAAAGCATTTAGCTACATTTCCAGCTGCAGACTTTTAAACAGGAGCACAGAACATAAACGTGTGAGAAGGGAAGCACACATTTTAAAGAGCTGGCTAAAAGTTGGCGCTTTGATTTTTGCCCTAGTTGTTGATTTGATTCCATGAGACCATGAAGAAGACCAACCAGTGGGAATTAAAACATTAGATCACAATAAATCAACAGACATGAAAACATTAGCTCAGGCATTAAATTTACATTTTCCAGACCATTGGCTCTTGTGACCCAGCATATACTGGGAAATGTGAAGTTCTGCTGTCAGTTCTGTAGCTCAGTTTCACTCTAGCCCAAAGCAGCAATTGTAAAGTGTAGTCTCTGGCTTCACTCTCTTGCCCCACACCGTAGCATACTTGGTTTTAGGCATGGCATACTTAGAACCCAACTGTACGTATAAGTGGGGAAGATAAGGACCTCGCTTAGCCTCAGAGGGGGCCGATGCATTGTTTAAATGGTAACAGCAGCTGCTGGGGAACCGTAAAAATCAGCCACAGAGCTGCAGGAAGCTTTAGCAAATTGGGTGAGATGGGAAGTTTCAGACATTTCCTAATATAGAAGAAGGTTTTTAAACGAGCATATATTGAGCTGCCACTTGTTGAACCATTTCAAGCTTCTAAAAAACTTTGCAAATAAGAAAGAAGTTTCAAGGTAAGGCAAAAAGATACATCATCAAAACAGAAGTCAAGTTCTTGACATGAGCAATAAGTTTTCAGAAACATAGTTTAGAAAAAAAGTCATCAGAAGTTTTAAAACTATAACCAGATAATAGTGAAAGTATCTCTTGGTAACCTTTCAGGAAACTACAGAATAGCTTAGGAAAAATTAAACCTGAGGCAGACACTTAAAATGAAAAAAAATGAGAGCACAATCACTCCAAAGTTACAGTTATACAACTGTTACACAGTTGTAGTAGTCAGAAAATGACAATAATAAGCAACCATACGTGTCATGTTGGGTACTGCCTATGCCAGAAGAAAAAAAGATATTTTGCTGCATTTTGGCTAACCTGCTTTTAGCATGCTTTCTCTCCCTAGCATCACCACTGTGTTCTCCTAACCCTGTGCTGCAGTACATACCTTCCATGGGTTGCTTTTTTTCCCTCTTCCCTGTCTCCACATTATGTCAGACACTGCACTAGAATAACACTGGCAACCAGTGTTTAAACACGTTCACTGCTATCACAGTTTCAACAGCAGTGCACAAAGGCTGTGATGGTTGCATCCTATCCACTGCTACTCAGTCAGCTCAGCTCCACCGAGACGCCCTTGTGGGACACACACGTAAAAATCCCTTTTGAGATCTGAAGTGAACAACAGCTCTCCGGGTCCTCTAACTTCACCTCTCTTGCAGAAAATTCAGATAAAGAAAAAATCAACATAACGAGCAAGTTTGTGGTGGGAACATTGCCCAGGCACTAAAGAATATTTAATGTTCTCAAGCAATAACAGATCAGTTATGGAACATTTGTAGTAGTAGAAACAGAATATGATAAAAATACAGACAGGTTTTGGAGTATTCCTGTAATAAGTTACCACCTATCTATGATCAAACATCATTAATGCAACAATATTCTACAGATAAAACTTCAAATCCATTCTCACTTCAGTTGGCATTGCCTTGCCCCACAAATAGTACACATGCCCTTTACGTGACATACAGTGAAGGTCAAGAGGTCTTCTGATAAATGGGGATGGTTTAGGAGCTGTAACCTTTCAATATAGCAAAGTTGGAGTCTGTAGCATTTTTTTTTTTCCATTCAGTGTAGCCATGGATCCATCTTAGGGGGTCTGTGTGTTGAGCCTAAAGCCTGGGTATTGGAAGTTAGATAGTGCACATCAAACTGGTCACTCAGGTAATCATAAACTGTGTCCTTTGCTCTCTCTACAAGAGGTCTTAAAGCATTAAGCAGCACAGGGCAGAGGTAAAGATTCCTCCTCTTGAAGAGATAAGGAGAGGTTTCTTTCCTGATGGAAAGTTAGAGGGCAGCCTGGTTGCCTGAGCTACATTCGTGCTTTTCCATGAGGCTACTCAAGGGTGGGAGCCCTAACCACATCCTCACACACACTCTGTGGATACTCTGCTACTGGTGGTTAGGAGCTCTCCCTGTAGCTTCAGCTTTGCTGGGGCTAAGTGAAAGAAGCATCACTTTCAGGAGAAGTTACAGATGAACAGCCAGGTAGCCACCCCTCACCAATCCATCCAAGCAATGCAGAGAAACAGGATTCAGTCTTCTCAAGTCTCTCTAACCAGATTGTTTTCCTTTGGGATCAAGTTACTCACATATTCAATGATAATGAGTTTCTTGAAGAAATTTTAAACAAAAAAACAGTTTTTGCAGTGTACAATTAATAAGTATACATACATTAAACAGAGACATTGGGCTGGTAAGATTACCACATTGGAAAAGATAATTGGATATAAATGAAAGGTGCTCACCCTGGTTGTAGGCTCACAAAAACTCCACAAGAAGCAATCTCCAGGAAGAGATACCTCCTGAGTGGCAGTCAGCCCTTAAATGGGGTCTAGGAGAGGTACAGCCTGGCTCCACCACTTCTGGTCACTCAGGTGAATTGCCTTCACCTGTGCTCCTGTGGCTGACTCAGTGCTCGCCTCAGGTGGTCAATCAGAGGTTCAGGGCGTGATTCAACAGTTCCCATGCACTGCAGTTACTGGGATATTGGATAGGTTTTAAAGTCATAGAATACGCTGGATTTAGTACAGAAACTTTCTGCACTGGCTTTACTTTTAAAAATAACAAAATTAAACCCACAGAGTCTACATCCAGTAAACAGAAATATATATTCTTTCCTCTCAGAAATCATATCCATTAATGTTAAGTCACATACCAGAGAACTAAATCCAATATTAACTTTGGTCAAATATTTAAACCTATACTGAGCAGGAAAAACTGTGATCTACTCATGTTAGTGGCTTGTTCTGTAATACGTAAATTTCGCTAATGAAAGCAAGCAATTCACTTCAGTCATTCATTCATTCCCCTAAATGAAACAACAGACTTCCAATTTTATCAAGATAAATGAAGGAGTAGGGCTACAATTCTTATGGGGAAAATTTAATAACCGGTTATAGTAATTTTTGATTTTGAACCACTGTGCCCTACAACATAGATATTGGCATTCTGCACCATGTCAAAACAAGTCCCAATTACTGAAGGCTGTGATTTATTTCCTGATCCTAAAGCTGAGGAGTCAGATGCTAACTAGCCCTATTTCATATCTGCTTGCAATTGTTTTACTGTGACTGAAGAAAAATAATTTAAATAACTTTCCTCCTTCTGCTACTGAGATGCACAGCTTTTGTGATCTACAACAATGGGCTGCTTCTAATATTACTGCCAAATTGCTTAGGGAAAATTCTTTGTATATTTATTGGAATTTAAGTTTTTATTTTTGCCCCATTAAGGACTCTTAAATAAGGATGACAGAGCACAAAAGAGCACATTCTGAAAGGTTTCGTTCTCTTTACCTGTGTCTTTCAGGAAAAGTTCTAACAAACCAAAGCCATCCATGCATCAAAACCTTCTGGTACAACTATGTAGCTTAAGTGGTATTTTCCAAAGCATCATTCTCACAGTAAAAAATCATTTTACCTATCTTCCTACTTAAGGTAATTGGAAGCAGGATGGGAATATGTTTTATTATGTAGATAAAATATTTAAATACTGCCTCAGTAAAAACAGAAACTGGGCAGGTAACTCACACATATAACAGCCACTATTACCATTATTTGCACTGAAGCAGTGGTCAAAGGTCTGCCTCAGAAGAACAGGGCCACAGCCTGCAAGGCGACGTATAGGTATAGCAAGCAATCTTAGACCAAGCACTAAGTATGGGAAAACAAACAAACAAACAAACAAACAAAACAGTACTGGAGAGTAGAAGAAAATGCTGTATCAAAATAACCTTTGTAATTAGGCTAAGAACATATTCAAAGTCAATTCCACAGATAACTAAGCCAGAGCAACTGAATGATGTCCTCTGCACAGTGGTGCAGCTTCTATTGTTTGTGTGCAGTTAAGTCACCACTGCACAAGGTACAATGATACACGTCATTGCACCTTGGCACTTTTACTGGAAAAAGCCTATTCCTAACTGTCCTTTACAACAGCTTTGACATCAGCAGAATGTTTACCCTAGGCAGATGAGCGTCAAACTCTGTATGTTAATTTCCCCTATTTCATCGGTAACATGTTTTAACAAGTAAGTCAGGTGTTAGAGGATCAGATGACTTTGGGAGAATGGAAGGTTATTCTGCAGGTTCTTCTTTCCATAGGACAATACTGACAGTGGAATGAAGATGAACAGGCATCCTTGACGTGTTGTTATCTGTGAGCTACTCAATCCTTCAACATTTCAGTGTCAACTCAAAAGTGAACATGTAGTAGATATTTTCTGAGCAAAAACTAAAACAAACAAAAAAACCCACAACAAAAAGAGTTTCAGCGTTGAAGGAAAACAGATATTTGCATGATAAGATTGCCAACATTAGTTTCAAATATAAAAATCCCTAAGTTGCAGCAGGACTGAAAAAACATCAGAGATCATACTTTAAAAAATATCCAAAAATGGCTGTTTTCTCCAAGCAAGAATGAAACTGTAAAAAGCTGGAAAGTAGAGACTAGGTATAGGCACACTACAAACAGAGAACAGTTAACTGAGAAGAAAAGTGCAGACTTCCAATAAGCCATGGAACCATAATCACACACTCCCTTGTGAAGCTGAAACTCTTTCAGGTTATACTTCTCCATCAATGACCTGAAAATGAGTCACCACCGAGATCTAGCTCGAAACAAAATCACCTGCCCATTAACCAGACAAAAGTGACTACTAATTTCACTCAAAATGAACTGTTCATTCTGATATTTCTCATGTGTAAATAGGCTGTCCAGGGAGGTGGTGAGTTCACCACGCCTGGAGGTGTTCAAGAAATGGCACTGAGGGACATGGTCAGTGGGCATGGTGGGAATGGGTTGGTGGTTGGACTAGGTGATCTTAATGTTTTTTTCCAACCTTAATGTTTCTGTGATTCTGTGAAAGCCAGGCTCTGTGTAGGAGGCAGAAACAACTGAGGGCAAGTGTGCGGGGGGTTCACATTCTGACACGCCACCCCTGCTAATTGCCAAGCAAAAACAGAGGGTCCTATTGAAGTGCACTACGACAGAATGTGCCACTGAGCTCTAGCTGCGTTACAGAGCTGTACCATGTCACCGGCAGTAAAGAAGGGTCCAATTGCTCAGCGAGCATGAAGCAGCTGCTTCTGCTTCCAACCATCCACCAGCCCTTGCTGTTTCCTGTGGGAAGACACACAAAAGTGGGAGTTTCAAAGGCAGCCACAGTCCTACAGCTTCGGTTACTGCTTTGAGATGTGTCTGCTTGCTTCCAGTTACACAGCAAGTTGATTCTTCGTAATTTAGATTTTAATTTACTTTAAAACTCTTGCCTTCAATATAGTTAATGAGTGCAATAACAGTACAAAACGCGTATTAGTCAGCGAGGACACCCACGCCCTGGGTGTGTTATAGCCCTCGGCAGCACCACTGCCCCAGCACACCTCAGTGTATGCACACTGGCTGACAAAAACATGCCTTGTTGTGTGTTACTGCTTACATAAGACAGGACTTAGCAGATGTAACTGTATATTAATGACATGCCTTGATACGTTGTTAAACTGAAAACCATGGTTGTGCTCCATCAGAGGTTTAGGTGTGTGCTGTGTTACACAGAGCAAAATTAATTAAGAAATACTGTGTTCTTATTGGCAGGAGTTGAGCGATATGCTGGGAAAGAGACTGTGCTCCTCACTGACCTACATCAAGCCAGATCTGGGCCACCCTACAGAGCTTAATGCCTCTCAGACACAGTCCCTGTCCTGATAATGAGCTGCAGTGGCACAGTTCACATGGATGGGATGCCCGTCCTCGGTGGGCTGCAGGCTCTCCATCACTGTGACACTCCTGCCCGGGCAGGAGACGCTGCCCGAGGGGCCTATCTCTGTGTCGAGAGAACATCCCTGGCCTCTTCCCTGTCCTGTGCAGTCAGAGGGTGAGAAATGAGGGAAGGGCCCTGGCCAGCTCCTCCCATCCCTGTCTCCTAGGCCTATGTTAGCTGACAGCCTCCACCCAGTCCGTGCTGGCACCAGGGAGGCGGCAGGAGCTCGGCTGGGCCTCCCCTCTGACGCCGGCCCACACACAGGGCTGGTTGGAAGCAATCACAAAACCAGATCGTTAACAATGCTGGCAACAGCCTTCCCACAGACACAGTTATCCCAACAAGAAGTTGCCTTGCCCCACTGACTTCTTTCATCTGAGCAGGGAGTTACGGTGGCTCTATACTGCATGGCAGACGGGGAGGTTTCCCCAAAAAGCTCTGCAGGAAATTGCACTAAAGTCTTTAGTACAGCTTCAACAAAGCTGTGCCAAGTGACGCCAGCAGAAGACCCAACCACTGCTGTTTTAATTCTGATTCGTTGGCTCAATTTTCAATATCTTTCACTTCTTCTTCTAAGGACACCAACCAAGATCTCCCTTTCTTTATACTTTTTCCCCTTTAATGCTTCAAGCTACCTCACCAGGAAGGTTTTACTTCCAGCCTCCATCAGCTATCCTACTGGCCCCTGTGAAAGAAGTAAGGTGTTAATTAGGGTGTTAATGACTACACAAACACCTTTTTTTCTTTTTTTCCCTTCAAGGAAGAATCAGAGCCTGCTGGAAACTCAGCATCCCTCACAGAAGTGTTAGACTGCATAAAAAATTTAACAAATCACACCTCTGTTAGTCAGCACACGGTGTAGGTAGTCTTTGGCTTCCAACAGCTTCGAACTACAATTCTTTTATTTTTTTTTCCTCTTCCACCTTTTATTTGCAACTATTTTGTTGTGAAAATGAGCTACAGCTTTTCCCGCTGTCTTTAAATGCCAGAGTATATTTTTAATCTTTAACATTCCATACCAGAGTGCATCTTCACAAGGAAAGTGCTGCATTAGCACTGGAAGCGGTGCATGGTTTCACAAGGCAGCTGAGCCAACCTTGCATCCTGCTGCTGCTGAATGAGGCTTCCTTCCTGCTGAGCTTCCCAGTGCCAGTCCACAGTTGTGCTGGCTCAGGCACTTGTCTGATACCTCTGGGAGTTCCACTCACAGTACTGACAGGAAACTCTTCACTTTTATGCTGCTGGGTTTACATTCTGCCACTTGGGTGAGCTGAACCATCTAGAAGGGGAGCAGCATAAAGAGTAGGGGAAGCAGTGGAGAACGTGTACCTGGGACATCCTTCCTTCTGACACCAGCAAGCTGCTAAAATGGCTGGGGCATCTTGTGAAACCTCACCCTATGGGCATGGCTTTACTTAAATCTCCTGATACAAATTGAGTTTGTTATTACAGAAAGAGACAGGTCCTAAGTAGTCATCTGATTTCACATTAAACTGTTTCAGCTCACTGAAGTGGCAGCGAAGAGCCAAGGAGATGAGTAAGCCCACTCCATTTCAGCTGTGGTAAGATCTTATGACCTGCAAAATCACACCTAGCAAAAAATAATATATACACAGGTTGCTCCAAAAGTAATGCCTCCTATTTATTTCCATGGAAACTACAATAAAGAATACAAGAGCACTATTTGACAGAGAAAATTCTCAGCTACAAAAGGTTATTCTTTAACACAGACACCACCATTACCTGTGCATTTTCACCAGCAATAAACAAGAGTCTACCTGCCATGCTCATAAAAATTCATACCAGTGGAGATGACCCACTCTTGCCCCTGGTGAAATGCACCACCCACCACTTCACCGTGCTCACATCCACCTCTTTGCTTCAGACACACTTCCATATCAGATGTCATTTTGCCAGATTGCTGTAGGGCAAGCTGTGTTACTACTCTCTCAGCTTGATGAGTTAATTGCGACCATTCTTTGTACATTTTAGCACAAAATCAGCAGGGCTAGCTCAAATTACCCTCAGCCATAATTGACATTGAGCAGCAGAGAAAATTTTGGTTGTTATCTAAAAATATTTTTTGTAGATGTCAGGTGGACATAAAACCTTTACTTCCAATCCTGCAGCCAGAACCCAGTGGATAGGTCCCATCAAGGGCTTGGCATCACGCCAGGCTGTATACAACAGGCATACTGTAGAGTTTGTCTTCTTAAACCAGAACAGTGGCACATCTGTAAGAGCAGTGTGATGAGACCTTGGAGTAGTGACCTTTGTAGCCCAGCCTCACCTGGATTTGGCTCAAGTGGGCAGAGGGGTATTTTTCCATTACGTCTACTCAAAACATACTCATATATTTGGCTTTCAATTACTCATACCCATTTTTTTGTTCTGACAAAAGCCTATAGAAAAGATATTAAGAAGAAGCTTCAGATTCAATTTACAGAAATATCTGGAGTCATAAACAAGCCAGGGAGTTCATGATGCCTGGATATGCTAAGAATACAATCTTACAGCCTGTTTCAGCCGGGGCCGCTGGCCTCTGAAAAGCTGCTGAAATTCTGTATGTTCACAGCTGAACTCCAGTCCACATTTAATTCAAACTTCAACTAATAAATCTGGATCATTACCTCATCCTTACTTTTAACTACTACTAATAAGAAACTTTATAGATGGCTACACCAGACAAATCATTTAATATTTCAGCTATTTTCTAAGTGAAACGAAATTTATATGTGTTTCTCTGGTCTCCATCTCCTCTCAGAGAAATGAATGTACCTCTCTGCACTGGTTTTACTTTATTTCAACACCTGATAACTCATCCGTTCTCATCTTCTCAGGATTCAAAATAAATCAGTACGGTCTCTTAGTCTACTCTTTCCTAAAGAATACCATCCTCCCAGATCTAATCTCTTTGAGTAACTAAACCCTCAGGACTTTGAATCATTTTGGTTTTGTAATATTTTTCTGTAACAAGAAAACCAGGACGCGCACAGTGCCTCCTGTAACTCACATTCTGACATCTGTATTGATGCAGGGTAAGCTGCCAGTGTTGTATTTGGACTGGATTATTCATAGACACATACGTATTTCACTTCTGAGGTTACAGAATTGTTGATGTTTTTTAAGAAATTATTGCTCACTGAAACACCAAGTTAAGAAAAAACACCGAAGGGAAAGGAGTGAAAATAAATTCTCTCTGAAAGAAGGTAATTACATAGCTAAATGTTATCTGTAAAGAGAAAGAAAATCCTAAGAATCAGGGAGCCTTGTCAGAGTTGCTTTAATGTGCCTGATTTTTCAGAAACACTAACCCACAATTTCTTGACATCATAAATTACAAGCTTCTGAGAAGAGTACAGTTTAGCTACAGCCTGTAATACACACAAAGTCCTTGCTGACTGAACAGAAGGACATTTCTGATGCTAATACAATAGGCTGGAACAATCTTTACAAAATATGTAATATAAAAAATGCCCCGAAGTTAACCTACTGTTCTGCAGAGAGTACTCATTGCAGCTCCAACTGCGGATCCAACTTAGTTCCCAGTGTCCATTATTAACTCTACAAGGAGGGCATAAATAATTGGTAAAACAAAGCAAGAACAAGGGAAAATCTTCAGGATCCCAGAGTTATGGAAAAGATTTGGTTTGAACCAAGAGGATAGAAAGTAACCAGCCCAAATATTTTGATTAGAACTAAGTACAGGCAGGCTGGTAGCAATGGACAAGGAGAAGGCTGAAGTACTCAACATATTTTTTGCCTCAGTCTTTGCTGGCAACTGCTCTTCACACAACTCTTGAGTGAATGGGTCAGAAGATGAAAACTGGGGGAGCAATATTTCTACCAGTGAAGATCAGGTTTGCTGCTACCTGAGAAACCTGAATGAATGATCCTGAGGGAATTAGCTGATATAGTCACCAAGCCACTCTCAAGGATTTCTGAAAAGTCATGGTAGTCCCTGGTGTCTGGATAAAAGGGAATGTTGCACCCATTCTTAAGAAGGATAGAAAAGATGACCCAGGGAACTACTGACCTGATAGTCTCACTTCCATGCCAGGGAAGATCATGGAGCAGATACTGGATGTGAAATTGTACACAGAAAGTAGTGGAAAATGGCTCAGTGTTTGGATGGAGATCAGTTACAAGTCGTGTCCGTCAGGGGTCAGTTCTGGGACAAACACTCTTTAATACCTTCATCAGTGACATCAACAGAGAGATCAAGTGCACCCTCAGCCAGTTTGCAGATGATACCAAGCTGTGTGGTGCAGTCAACACACTTGAGGGATGGGATGCCATTCAGAGGGACCTAGACAGGCTGGGGCAGTGGGGCAAGGAAAACCTCATGAGGTTCAACAAACCCAAGTGCAAGGTCTTGCACCTGTGTTGAGTAAACCCCCACTATCAGTACAAACTGGGGGATGTAAGAATGTAGCACAGCACTTCTGGATAGGATCTGGGGATACTGGTGGATAGCAAGCTGGATGTGAGCCAGCCATGTGCCCTCGCAGATCAGAAAGCCAACCATATCCTGAATTGCATCAAAAGAAGAGTGGCCAGCAGGGCGAGGGAGGCGATCCTGCCCCTCTGCTCTGCACTGGTGAGGCCTCACCCGGAGTACTGTGTCCAGATGTGGAGTCCTCAGTACAGGAGAGACATGGACCTGCTGGTGCATATGCAGGGGAGAGCCACAGAAATGATCCAAGGGATAAAACACCTCTCCTACAAGGACAGGCCAAGGGAGCTGGGACTGTTCAGCCTGGAGAAGAGAAGGCTCTGAGGAGACCTGAGAGCAGCCTTTCAGTATATAAAGAGGGGCTGTAAAAAGGAAGGGGACAGACTCTTTCGTAGGGTTTATTGTGACAGAAGAGGGGGGGTAATGGTTTCAAACTAAAAGAGAGGAGATACAGACTGGATACAAGGAAAAAGTTTTTTTTACAATAAAGATGGTGAGGCAGTGCAGTAGGTTGCCCAGAGTGGTGGTAGATGCCCTGTCTTTGGAGACATCCAAGGTCAGACTGGACAGGGCTCTGAGCAACCTGATGTAGCTGTAGGTAACCCTGTTCATTGCAGGGGAGTTGGACTAGATGGCCTATAAGGGTCTCCTCCAATTCAAAAGATTCAGTGATTCTAAATATTAATACTTCGGTGGCTTCCAGAAAGAAATATGATTAAATAGAGTTTAAAACCAAATATTAGAGAAGGAAAATAGATTTCAAGTTATTATGCAAACCAGACATTTTCTATGCAAATTCAGTCACCGAACTTCTATAATCTGAATTTTAAAACATAATGTCTTGATGGTAAATGGTGTTTTTTTCTTTCTGAATGTCATGCTAAATTACTGTGTGCATATGCAGAGTCTGTGGGTGGAAGGGATTGGCACAAAGAGGGACACGTTCTTGTAAAAAAAAATGTATAAGGGCATGGATAAGAATAAGAACATGGCACTTTCAATAAAATGGAACTAACCACTGTTTGTAAACATATCAATGTGCAAATGAAGAGGCATTACTTATTAAGTGATAGCAATATTTGATTCAGCCTATGCATGTACCAGTAAGCTGGTGTAACTGGACCCAGTCTCATCTCTCTCTTATTCTAAGTGCTTATATTCTCTCCACTGGGAGTGTGCCTCACAAGTCAATATGGATAATCTTCAGATTGGCCTTCTAAACACATCCCCACTGCCAAGTCCTACACATACTCCATTGTTTAATTTATCTTAGTTATAACTTAGTTTTAACTTAGTTTATCTTAGATATAGTGATCAAAAAGGTTGGCTCCTGTAATTCCCACTCAACTAAGCAGCACGACAGCTGTTGAAGGCCTTTTATATTTATACAGTATGCTAGATCTACTGCATTTTTCAGTGTTACACATCTGCAACATAGAATAATGAGAGACAGACAGAGATTTGCAATGCTCTGCTAAATACAGGTGCTTCTACTGGAACCACTCCATAGTGGCTCATCGCAGCCATAACTTTTTTTCACTAGTACAAAGTAGCGGTTTTCTGTGTATCTGAAAATTAGGAATGCTGAGCTTGTGGGCCTAGCTGGGCAAGACAGCAGGCAAACCCAAAATCAACTGACTTCAATAGGATGTAAGAGCTCCCCACACCTGGCATTTTTGCAGTAACACAGCATAACTTTCAAGCATGCACAAACAGCTGCAGCCCTGCAATGTCACCAACGCTTTGCTGGATTACTTGACTTGTACCTCTCAGTCTAGTGAATGTAGGAAGTGCTTCCGTAAATAAGAACCCTAATTCATGCTGCATCTGTATCTTGGAAGATTATTATGTAGTTAATTTTAGAAAAGAACAGCAGAGCTGTGCTAACCAAAAAAAAAATGTAGAAAATATTTTCTCATAATATTTATGCAACAACATCTCAAAACACAAATTATCTCTAGTTTGCATCTCAATTTTCACACTAAGATGAAGATATCTCAGCCTGAAATCCACTTGTAAGAGACAATATTATTGTTCTGTGGTGCATATAATTTGCTGTATGACTGTTCTGGAACAATTTTTAACTCTACATCCCATGAAATACGCACTGCAACCTTCCCGCTGTAATAGCGTTATTTCATTCTGCAGGAAGATACCAAAACATAAAGGACTATAGAGGGCTGTGCTAACATTTGCTGACCTTTTGAAGTTTATTGCAACCACATTTTTTCAATTTCCTTGAGATAACGGTAATATAGATCAGCACATGCATTTGATCTCAGTGGTCACTTTGAATGTAACAAAAGGTTAGTTCCAATCAATTTAATCTCCCTGCACCCCAACAGTCTTTTAACAATTGAATTGAGAAAACTTACTGTCCTACAGCATATATAAGGGATACTATTCTATACACACCTGATTAACAACTGTCTGTATGCCTCTTTTCCATTAATCTGTATTGTTCTACTTTCTCCTTAATATAGCATTATTTTGCATGCTGATTCAGGAATTTCACTTCAATACTATTACTGCCCGTATTGGCTAAACCAACCGAAAATGACCAAATAAAATACTCAGACCATTCTCATATCAATATGAGAACAACCAGCATAAGCCTCATTACGAAATGCTAAAAATGAATTTGTTGCTTCAAGCTTATGGTGTTGAGTCAAAAACACTTGGAAGTGAAATTAACAGAAAGCAAATCAGTTTCACTGATAAAATGATCAAAACCAAAAACTATCTGCAGAAAAATAAAATAAAAAGGATTACAAATGAACATGCTTTCAATATACAAGAACATCCTCTTGTAGTATAGCATAAAACTTGGAGGGGTCAGAAACCAATGATGGTTTGGGACTCACCCAAATTTGGAGTTTTACAAGAAAAAAAGATCTGAAATCTTGGCTTAGATTCCATTTGTCACCAAAAAGCCACACTGAGTGTATCAGCAAGCAGTCATTGTTTTCTGTCTGCTCCACACAATAATCAAGCTGCCCCATTCTGCTCTAGTGACAGCTCACCATCAAAGCATTAGAAACCTAACCATATAGGTTGAGTCTTGCGGCGGCAGTGGTCAGATCTGGCACTGTACTAGTCGGATGAAGTCTGTCTCTATCAAAAGTGAAGAGTCTAAGGAAAGGTTACTACTTCCCATCTTCTTGTATAAGCATAGCAAAACTTTCATTTTGCTCAATTTAAACTCTGATTATCCTTATCATTCAGTTTTGCCTCTCCTTTAACCTTCACATGATCTCCCTCTGTGCAAAGCAGAACTATGGTCTGCTTTTTGGTGGTCCTGTGTGGAGCCAGAAGATGGACCTGATGATCTTTATGGGTCCCTTCTAACTTGATTCTACGAACATAAAACCATAAATCCTGACCTATTAAAAACATCTTAAAAGTCATTTCAAGTACAGCACATGAATTGCAATTATCAGTCAGAAGAAAACCCTGTGAGATGCTTCAATAACTTCCAGCATAACCAAATGCACACTTGCCACCCTGGCCCAATGAGAAAAGAGAAAAATATTGTATCACTTATAAAACTTAAACTGCAGAACGGTCAGCAGCATGCAACAGCAAAGCAGCCCAAGAGCACAACCCACGTCACTCCTAGCAAGCTATGTGCACAACTGAAGGCATGCTATCTCATGTGTACATGGGGACAGACAGCTGGATGCTGTGTCATGATTCCAGATGTGCTGCTTTCATAATTTTCAGTTTCCAGGAGGAGACTACAATGTGTTCATATATTCTCATAATAGTTGTCTTGAACACCTCTAGAAAAGATTCTTTATCTACTTCTCTCCTCAAAGCTGAGACAACACGATTTATTTTTTTTTAATACAAGTCCTTTCTGCTCAGACTGCTGAGCAGCAGCACTTCTGACAACTCTAGAATCTAACTCAACAAAAACCCAACGTGTGGCAGTCTGAAAAATGCTCAGCAGCAGCAGCAGGCCCCGACCTATGTTCTGACACCACTGCCCCAAGGAAAAGGTGATGTGCAAGGTCTGTGGGCCTGCAGGATTGATGAGAGCTCCCTTCCTTGCATCCTGCACCGTGCATCGCCATCTATTGTTGGGATCAGTCAGCATGCGTACCGGAGCTGGAAGTGGTTGAAGGCTGTAATAAATACTTTGATATTTTATGCTTAAATGCAAGAAGAAACCATCCTCACTGATTTACCAAAGGGTGAAAGAGCTGACTGAACAAGTCTGCGTATGACCTTGAATGGGGCAGACAGGTGGTTTCAAACGATTGCCTCAATTAAACACTGACATTCTACAGAGATGCCTCTCTGATAACTGGCTGAATGATACCACAGGGAAATTTTATCCTGCCAGAAACCCAGTGACCTCTCCAGTTTCTGCTTGCAAAGATTTATCTGCACTTGAATAATGTTACATTTTGAGAGCCTTTTTTTTTGGACTAACGATAGAAATAAGGGAAAGAGTTTGAATGTTATTGAAGATCCACCTAATTACTAATGTAGATTAACTGGTGAAGTGTGTTCTCCTTGATATAACAAGCCCAATAACACCAAGAGAAAAAAAAACAATCAAAGCCAGAGCTTTGAAAGTCCCAGTATTAGCACACTGTTTATAAACAACAGCTCACTTTCAAATTTGACTGATTTTCATTAAGGATAAAGGTTTAAAACAACAACAACAACAAAAAAAGTGAAATAAAGTCTTTCTTTTAAGATTAAAACTTTCTCTCTAATGCTAAAACCTTTTCCCCCCATGGCCACTTCATTTGCCTGGTCCGTTTCACTCCCTGCTCTTTTTTCTTTGCTCAATAAACCAGTGTTAGTTGAACATAAATAAAACTCCCATTCATTATTTAGGAAGGCAGATTCGACAGCTTCAGATGTATGTTCTCATTTTTTTTTCTTTCCATGAAGGGGTGCTCAGCTTTTTATTTTCAGTTGACTCAATGCTGTGGGGTCGATTAGGTAGATAGGCAGGATGGTTTTTATCTTAAATATTTTTAAAGTATGGATTACAACATCACAACTGTAATTCTTCCCTTCAAAATTAAGAAGAAACGGAACTGAAAAAAAATACGAACTGCTACAAAACCATACATTTCCTTTCTTGAAACTTTTTATGCTTGCAGGAATGCAGTTTACCTAACAGACACCACTTTCAGTAAAGAGGAGCATTATGTAGATTTATAAATGACTACTAAAAATGAGTTTTGAGACTCATGTCACATTCTACCGATGTTGATTTTATTTTCCTCAATAGCTGTAGGAAAAGAAATGCTGCTTGTGAGTTTCACCACCTGTTCCCGAGTTTGAACCAATTCTGCATCTTGAATTAGCCCAAGCATTATAGGATAGAATCTGACTTTAGCTGTGATATGAGGGCTCATGGACCCCCTCTCCAACAAAGCTCCACATCCGCACATAACTGAAGGCAGAGTTTCTTGGGAGATAACGCAGTACTGCTCTGCTCTCTCTCCTGCATTACAGCTATATTTGAGTGCAAGCATACCCAACATCAGCCATATTTGACAGCAGAGGTATATTTTGGAGAGTTAAAAATAATTCATTGTAATTACATAGGAATATTAAAGAAAATAGATGAATTCCACTGAGAAGTAAAAGATAGTAGTGAATCATGGCTTAGCTATTTAATGCTATTTAAAATTCAAGCTTACAAGAACTACGTCTAAATCCCACTGTGTTTCAGTAACACTGTCCAGTTGCTTTTCTCCTTCTGAAAACCACAGGGTGCAACTGCACTTCTGGGTTATGGTACTTTCTCATTTCTGTACACTGAAGGACAGCAGAAATCCCTCCCAAATAACTGCTATCCAAGGTTAAGATCAGATGCTTCTGTATAGAGATGCTTTGCTTTTTTTTTCCTTGCCTCTCCTCTTTTTTCATTCTTTTCCTTAGATCTCAGTTAGCTTTAACCCTATGATTAAACTGTCATTAGTAAGTGACTTCTATAACATTAAAAGTATGGGGCTTTAAGCCTCGGTTTTCAAACATGAAAACATCAGAACATTTGTGGCTTTTTCCTTTGCAGCTTCACAGAAGCATATAATGATTATTCCGAGCTCTTCCACATTTTCAAATTAATAGCCAGATTTAAGCAAAGGCTGAAAAGGTAAAAATGCCATTAGAGGGCAAACCACTAAGTGTCGCTCACTCAGAAGTTTCTGCCCAGTGGTTTGGGGACTGGAGATAAACTAGGAAAGTGCCACAAGGAGATGACTACGTATTGCACAGTATAATTCTAGTAAATTACTGACACCTGCAATTACTTAAATAGAAACACCATAACTTCTGCCATTAGAGTATCAAGATATCCTTAAATAAATTATTTTGTATAAATGAAATAATAATTGAGATAATAATCCGTTTAAATCAATGTCCATGATGTCACATTTAGGTAAAAAGAACTGATAGAATTATGTCCTTAACGTCACAAGTGATAAATCTAAATCACATTCACAAGCAACGCTTGGCATTTAAGCTGAATTTACACGTTTCATAAAGAGCAGAGAGACCTTATGGTACTTTGGAAACTTTTCTTTCCAAAGGAAATAACAGCAAAAGTAAGAAGCAGCAGATATACACAACTTTCAACTCCCAAACAAACAAAAAAAAATAAGGTAATTTGAATGCTATATACTTTCCAAACAAGTAACAGCTCATAACTTTTCCATAAATGATGGTGGTGGGGTTGGAGGAACTGTGCAAAAGACCTTTTGACAGACATCAGCAAGCTGAAGGTGGGAAATACTGCTTTTTATCAGGACAGCTGCAGGAAATCACTTAAGCACAGGTCTCCCTCTCCACACTAACAAACCTGATGCCTGTGCTTAAGGTCTCAGTTTTGATGATGACCGAAGTCCTCGTTCATTCTTTCTGCTTCTGCTACAGAAAACCAGGCTATGGACAGACAAACTGTTCAAAGTTGTGGGCGATAACTCCAATTCTGTGCACAGCAATGACTGTGAGAAATAAAATCCCTCAGACAAAAATACGACAGCTGAAAGAGACATGCAGTCAGCAAGAAGGCTGTGTCAGTCACTACCTACCTTTTCAGAAAGCTCACACAATATCAAGACGTGCACATAATGACTGCAAAAGAAATCTATGAAATGCATGTGACCAGCAATTTCTCTGACTGTTTTGGAGAGCAACGCAAACCATATTAACACAAGCTAAAAGCACTGGTTGTCCCCTCTGCATGCTGAAGATGAAATGGCCCAATTTCACTCCTTCACTTCATTTCAGAGTGCTCCAGATCCCTCTTTTACATGTTTTCACAAGAACTTGCTGATGGCTTCTTTATGCTGGACCACATCTCTAGGCCAGGAAGAAATAGAGGCCCTGACTCTTCCTTCTTTTCCCTCAGGATCCAGCGTGTCAGTAGGGCACTAAAGACAGATGAACCTTTTGCTTTTCTCTCTGTAGGTTCTGAAATACACCCCATCCAACTACAGGAGCTGGAAAAGGCTGTGACCTCTCCACACTGCATACCTAAAAGCCAGGGGCCATGAAGAAGCTGACCCTCGACAGCAGGAGTACCGATCCCAAAAATCCTTACATACATGAACTAAGACCAACTATCAGTCTGCAAAAATTACTTTGTAGAATGACAGGTTTAGGAAATAAATGCACGTGTTCTGCTTCTCATAGGTCTCAAGTCATTTATTTTAGAGCTACCAAAGTTGGCCATTAAAACGAGAAAAATGATCTACATAAATCACCTTAGGAGCTATTCACAAACAACACGCTCTGCAAGAAATTTATATATATATAAATATATATGTAAATATAAAATAAAGAGATGAGATGGGAAGGTTTTTATATAATGTACATAAAATACATATATAAAAAAATCTTCCTTCCAGATCTACTTCTTCAACAAAGATGGTATCAAATATATTTTTATTGGTGTGTTGCGTAATCAAACTGGTTTAGACATCTTGAATAATGAAGATGTTGCTACTATTATTATAATGTCATATAAAAGTAGGTAGGCAGCTGTAGTCTAATAAACACACAGCTGAACAAAGGAAACTGCTGACAAGTTGCAATCTTGTTTTAATGTAAATTCTCATGTGTTCACATCATATTTTAATTGTACACAACAGTAAATAAGCTTCTGTCACTAGCAGTTTCTCATAAGTGGGCTAATGCTAATTATCCCTCTATTTTCAACCACATGCTTTTAGTGAAAAGATTAATGTCAGGGAAAAAAAAAAAACATGAAAATAATGAGCTTTGCAAGTCATTTGACTGGCAGAAAATATTAGTTTTCTTCAATTGATTTTACTAGTTTTATACAAAAGCTGTGACAACTCTTTCATAAAACACCTCAATATTTCAAGCATTAGATCTAATAATCTATTAATTATGTAAGAAATGTATAGCCTGTTTCCCTAACTTTCTCTCCAGGATTGTTGTGCTGGTGAACTGAGGTTCAAGATGTGCTACTCTAGCACCATCTCCGAATTTAAGAGCTAGTCTTTCTTACATCTGGAAGTACGTAATTAAATACGGACAACAGTTTCCTGTTTAGTCTGTCCTTTGTTCTACAACTTTTACCTGTTCTGAAATCTTCTGTACTAACCTGACAAAGTTAGATCAACTTATGATAAGATACCACACCTATAAGCATGGATGTCCAGGGAACGATTAAGAAGAAAGAGCTCTTTGATCCGCTCAAATGCTACAAACTTGCCTCCCATTTTATTATCTTGGCCCACAACATCAGAGGTGGATATTGGTGGTATGGCAGTAGAGGTTGAACCTGCCCACCAATATTCATGTCAACAACATGTTGTTGCCATGTGACAGATGGCAGCAGAGGGGCAGTCTGACAGAATGGTGTCTGATATGGAAATGTGTCTGAAGCAGAGGGGTGGAATTGAATTCCTTCAAGCAGAAAAAGTGGCACCCACTGACATTCACCAATGCTTGTTGAACATTTATGGAGTCCAAACAGTGGATATGAGTACAGTGAGGCAGTGGGTGGTGTGTTTCAGTAGGGGCAAGAGTGGTTAACCTCCACTGGTATAGATTTTTCTCAGTGAGGCATGCAGGGTCTTGTGCATCACTGGTGACAATGCATAGCTAATGGTAATGACTGTGCTGAAAAACAGTGATTTGTAGCTGAGAACTTACTCTACCATAAAGTGTTATTCTACTTTTTTTTGTATCTGTTGTAGTTTCTATTGAAATAAATAGGAGGCATTATTTTTTTGGAGTGACTTACATGTTACTGAATCTTCTGGATAAGGCTTCAATTAAGGTTGCCAGAACTTCTCTAATCTCACTTATGATGTGACTATGGCTAGAAAATGTCTCTAAGAAGACCTCATTCAATGATGATGCTATAACACATGGTTGTTCTGGTGCCCCTTTTCTCCCCGTGTAGTCTTCCTAAATGCACAAGATCTCACTGGAGCACAAACCCTGCTATGGACATTATAAAACAGAAGTACAGCTCTGATCCAGCTTCTTTGCAGTGAGCTGGAATTAGCACCCGTGCCCATTGCAGGGCAGAGGAACAGAAAGGTGCGTGAGGAACACTACCATTTTGTCTCTTCTCTAACTCTCTGCTGGAACAAAGACATTGCAAGCTAAAACCCGTAAAGTTGCAGGGGAGGGGCTGCTGGGCCTAAGCAGCACTGCTGTGGGGACAGGCTGTGCACAGTAAGGCACAAGATTGCTATCAATATAAAATCAGAAGCTGCAGTAATCTCAAAATCTAACGTGTTCCATATTGTTTGGGAATGACATTCAGTACTTCAATACCACCCATGGTAGTGAGAGGCTGCTTATCACTGCTTTGTATTTCACACCTTTAATAGTTTCCTGATTTTGTTTTCTCTCCTCCTCACATACATGCATTCAGCTATAGTCAGTGTTGCTCCTTACACATTCCACTCCACATCTTGCCACAGTCCTCTGCACCCTGCCTTACTCCCAGGTGTACCAGAGTCATTAAATCACTGTCAGAGTGATTACATTTGCATTCTACCTTCTCATCCAAGTCAAACTAAAAGTTTCATCATTTCTGAAGTCCCTGAAGTGCTCTGCAAGGTATTAGGCAATAGTTGAATAGAACAAGCTTGGCAGATTTACATTTGGTTACTCCTACTTTCTAGTAGAGTTGGACCAATTTGGCTTTCCTCTTTTCAAAGCCATTTGAACTCTGAGGATGAAAAGATTGAATAGATCATCATTAGGTTCATCACCCATTTAAAACAGTCTGTTAAAAGGGCAGTTAAGCAAAAGACACAAATGCAAGGTATAAAAACAAACAAACAAAAAAACAGAAATAAATACTTTTTGCTAGGATTCAAAAGAGCCAAAAATTTGGGATGGGAAAGAAGAGAAAATGTTGTAGGCCTGATATTGAGGAATCAGTAATTAGTGCCTTCAAGGGAATTATGTTTCCTGTGGAATTTCTAGAAATGAATTTGGAAAATTAAGGTCTTTCAAATCCTATCAATTTTAGAAACTTTTAACTGTTATGTAAATGGAAATGCTGAAAGTAAGAGAAGTTATCATTTAATGAGAAAATTTTAGGGGATTACAAAAAAAGTGTATACGCTTAAAGGTGTACACTCACAAGCACATAGCAGTATGCTAATGTAATTATGTACTCTTGAGATCATAAATAGTTATGCAAAATTAAAGTATGTAACTGCAAGAAGGGGAAGAGGATCTTGTAGGAACCTGCAGTGGTCAAAATTAAGATGGGAATAGATCTTAACATTCTCGCTCCTCCACATTTCAGCATCAATTCCCACAAAGCTTTCCAGTCTCGTTTAAGAGAGAAAGAAAAAAAAAGTAAGCTTCAAGAAAGGTCAGGAGCATCTGGTTCAGGAGCTGAGAGAAGAATGAAAAACATGTGAGTAGAGGTGGAAATCATGTAGGAAAAAAAGGCATGGGGAGCAAAGGATCCTAATAAATATAATGATGAAGGAGCAAGGATACGATATAGAGACTAGAAGAGTCTCTAAAATCATTCATTATTAAATAACATCACCTTCAAAATGCAATATGTATTACATCTCGGAATTCCAATTACATGAATAAATTGCATGAGCACCTCTCTGATGTCATCAGAGATCCTCAGTGGAGCAACAGTCCACTCGAGCAATCCTGAGGGCATGTTATTTCTTAAGTCTTTCAGTGACAGCTGTAACTTGCTTTTCAGCAGCAAGAATTTCCCTCACCAACCTGAAAGAATTATTGCTATATTAGCAGAGTTGGAGTAAAATGTATCTGACTGATACATGTGGCACAAATTACTCTTAGCCAACTTCTAGTTATGGATTTTGAAAATAAATGTTGTGTGCCATTTCATGAATATATTCCCATTTATATTGCAAATACATAAACTGCAATATTAGCTCAAAATGGTAAAAGAGGGCACAGATCTTTATAAACAATTATTCCTTTTAATCACATACATTAAAAATTGCTTTTTGCCACGTTTAAATAGCAGAAGTATTTTAAAGAAAAGTAGCAGTACGAGCTAATATACTCATTTCCATGGGAATGACTCTATCATAATAGATTAACTCATTTTTGTTTCTAACTCCGACATGATTTGTGTAGACTTGCACTCTAATGGGAATAAGTAAAACACACATAATCATTAAGGGGTCTTAGGTAATATTTTCAGGCTGATTCAATGCTGCTTTCCCAGGAAGCCATGCAGAGCTGCTCTGCTCGGGCACACAAGCCAGAAGTACGTGCTAAAGCTTCTCCAGGACATCCTGCTGCTACATCTCCCCAAGTCCACTGCAAGAAGAAGCTCTGCCCAGGGCACATTTTGTTTAGCCCTGGGAAGGGCAGGTTCTGATATCATCATCTTATGATACAATTCCAATATGTAATAAATCCATGCACTACAATTACCATGGGTCTACAGCATAGAGATCAGATTTCTATCCATAAGGTGCAATATTCTGCACTTCAGAACATATCATTTTGACCTGTCAATATACAGTCGGATTATGCTCTGCAACAGCTCTCTTGTTACTATACACACCAGTATTTTTTGCTAAAAAAATAAAAATTTAAAAAAAATCATTTCAAATCATCAGAGCTATTTGATACCACAAAATGTCATGCATCTGATGATCCATCTTCTAAATGATCACTACCTAACTCTGGCAGAGGTATACTTTTTTTGATGTTAAAGCATATGGGTAATCAGTTGCTTTTCAGGAGAAGTCTTTGCTCTCAAAATACCCCCTGAAAGATCTAAAGAGGCAAGCTGTACAAGCAGAGTAGAGCTGGTATGCAGATTATGAGACATTCTTATCATCATATGAACTCATCAACCAGGCATTATATCCCAGAGAAAGCATCTGCTGTATGAAATTTAGGACAGTAATTCACAGTCCATAGAACATCACATTACCAGAAATTACATTTGTTATAAATGTATAATTATGTTCATATAAAAACATTACATTTTAATGGTTTAAAGAAATGACAGCACTGGGCACTTTATAAATGTTTAACTAGTAGAGTCTTCATACTTTAAAATGCAGAGGTTTCATCACTGAAGATGTTAGATTGAATCACAGCTTGGACTGGGGAGGGCAGGCAAATTATGGTAGTAATCTACTGAAAGCCTAATCTCAATGCATACAAATGCTATTTTTAAACATAACCTTGTTTGAGAACGCTTACATGAATCACAGACTTATCTGAAATTGTGCAGCATCATGTTCATAAAGCCCAGATATGGTTACTATAGCTAGGGATTAGAAAATGAGTATGGGCCCTCTCTTGGGGAACTTGAAAAGTATGCACTTACTGTTAGCGAATACGTCAACGAGCCACCAGGTTCATGAGGTATCCAGGGATGCCAAATGTTTTGTGTTCTTTCATTGTATGTACGCTATGACTGATGCCTCTAAAATAATTTTCGTCTTTGATTTTTCCAATAAGCTCTAACTCCTTAAACACTGCCTTCCTTTGACCTCATATGCTCATATTGCTTGGTCTCATTATCAAGACTAGCATACTTTTTGTTGGATCTGTGTCATATTTTTACTCACAATTTCCCTCCCACAGCCTATATTTGAAATGCCCTATGAATCTACATCTCCTGTGCCTCACTCATGTGCTTCAGAGTCCCACACATCCTTAAAGCTTGATGGTCAAGCACTGCCTCCCTCTACAAAATATCCCTATAAGCACTTGAACTATATTCCCTGTTCACCTGTATCCATACACTACAGCAGTTAAATCCTTGTTTATTTATTTCCTAAGCTCCTTGTGACCTGCACATTTGCTCATTACATGATTTCTGAAAACGCAAGCTTCTCAGACGTATTTCAGCCTTAGAAGATGAAGAGAATATGGATCCAGACAAAGTGAAACTCAGATGGCATATTAAGGTACAGAACTTGAAATATGTGCAGAAGTCAATGGATAGAGACAATATGAAGGAGAACAAGGAAGTGTTGAAGTTTAATTAAGAGGATGTGTCAAGCCCTTTGACTCTGGTCTTGCATCAGGTCATTTAGAAGACAAAAGAAGGACCACTGCTTCCCAGTAGGGGATTTAATTACATTAGATTTCTACCCAGTAAATGGTAGTTAAATTTTACTTACAGTTAAAATTTTACTTACATACTGAAATGCAATGGAATACTTCACCCTCAGGAAATTTGCTGAGTTAAGCGAATAGATGCAATAAGAAAGGGAGATTTTGTTGAAGGTTTCACAATAGGACTTTGCAAGAAGTCACAAAGAACCTGGCTTCTTTGTGTACTTCTATCCCATCTTCAACACAGGCAACCAAAAACTTTCTAAGTTCTAGTTCCTGGTAATGGCTTCACATTAAGACTATATAAAGACTAAGGATTTTTAAATACTGCTGTGACTATAAGAGTTTAACTTTAGAATAAAATGAATATACTTCAGCATTAGCAGTCAGGAGCAATGAGTTACACTCCCATTCTTGCTTTCACAGAGCTGAACACTGCCCAAATTTTATAAATGATGGTCATCACTGTGTCAAATTATTTCCTGTTTGAGAGTGTTGGTGTCAGGCAATTTCTTAAGCTTATTTTGAAGACAGGGTAGCAAACTGGATTGTTCTCTGGAGCAAAAAATGACTTCTTACTGTGTTTGCACTGAGCTTACCACAACGAGGTCCTCTTCTACCGGCAGTAATGCAATTCAGTTATGGTAATAATGGTAGCAGTAACTACTGCTTATACGCTCACATTAACGGACCCCAGAAATATGTGCACCAGGTATTAACATCCCAGCTGAGAAAATATTTTTGATAATTTAATTGTATTTTCTTACTGTCGGTGGGATCCTCTTAAGCAAAATGTTTCATGTCTATTATTTCTAATGTGAGGACCATTAAATATTTTACAAACACTAAGTATCATAGTAGCCTAAGCAGGTAGGAGAGTAATATTAAACAAAACTGCTACGACAAATAAAAAGCATTAAAAGTAGGATCTGTCTAGCTTTATACTAGAAAGACATCAAGACATCAACATCAAACAAACGCTAAGGACAAACGAAGGAAAACCATTAATATAGACCTCTGTTTGAACTTCTGAGTTGGGAGCAGGCAATGTCAATATATGATTAGCTAGCAAAGCAGGTGTTTCTCTGTTTGATGGAAATACCAAAGTGCAGTGTGCTCTCCTTGATATGGAGGAAACACTTCACAGTTATGTATAAACACTGACTGCATATTAGTCATTGTAGACAGGCAAATGTATAAAACAAAACAGCATCTCTGGATTATGACAACTATGGCTATTCCAGACATATCATGAGGTGCGAAATAAACAAACAAACAAACAAATAAATAAGAGATCTGTATCATGTCAGAGGTTAGAAGTCCTAGAAGTCGTCCCAGTAACAATCTCCTTAATCAAAACTCTCCATGCTATGCAAACTCCTACACACCTCCAAAAATGATGAATCAATTGCATTTTAGAAACATCTTAATCATGCAACTTTATACATCACTACTTAATTTTCTGATTTTACCACAGGTTATAATAAAACAGGCTCGTGGAATCCATGTATCAGCTGGAGAAAGAAAAATCTCAGCTTAGATCCAGAAGATGAAACTTTAATTCTCACAGTTAAAATTCCTCAGAACTTTCAGTTGAGAATACCTCGTTACAAACAAAAAGAAAATAAGATGTGGTTAAACACGAACATAGGAACACATACCATATGACAGAAAGGGAATCAGAGCAAGTGTACTCGGAGAAGTACAAAATTTACACAGCAGAAGAGGACTCAGATACAGGCAGAAAAAGGTGATCCTATAAGCCTGGACAACATTGCCCCTTCTATGAGAAGAAATAACTGGAGCATTCCTGTACCATCTGGTGCTTTGGACCAAAAAGATGGCAAACTTTTCTGCTATCAACAGTGACAAGATAGATGAAGATAAGAATTCCAGGGGTTACAGTAATGACTGACACTTGCTGCCCATGCATACCCATCCTGATTCATTTCATCAGACATAAATATTAGTACCGAAATAACTGAATTACGCCCTATGGCTATGCAGCTTCAGAACACTGCACTCAAGAATTCTGGCTGGCTGAAAGAGGGATACGGCAAAATGCAAAGGGAAGTTAATCAGAAAGAGAAAACACCTAACAAAATTCTCTCAGTGCCCTAACAAAGTAAGTCTGAATACTGAAATATTCTTCCCCTTCTTCCCATAAGACATCACCAATCAAACACAAAGTTCAAGACATGGCTAAGGTGACTTTTTTATTAAAAATAAAACACCAAATGACTCAGACAAGCTGATCAATTATGAGCTCAATTCACTGTTCAGTAAACAATAAAATACAGCAAAGGGGCTTTACCACAAAAGGGAAGTCAGCCCACCAAATGCTTGATTTGTTCAAATTATACTACTTCTATTTAAATCATTGTAAAATTGTTGTTTGAATTGATGTATAGGCCTAATAATAACTGCTGTAATACATTTTAGCTGTAAACTCCATGCACTACTTCTTGACCAAAGGGCATGGGATGGCCCAGATAAGCGATTTTGTTTCCCAAATCTCCATGTTGGAGTTATGGAGTCTCTTTTTAAGAAGTTTCATTAAATTTTATTTCAGTCAGAACATATGCAAAATTCACCAAGCCATATTTAAAACCCTGCTTCGCGACTAAGTTAAAGCCAGCAGGGCAGGGGGTGGAAGCACACCTCTCTCACTGCCCATAGGCCCTCTGGGCAAATCTGGGAAAGGGTGGCACCCGGGAAGGCAAGCAGTCCATCTCCACCGCTTTATTGCAGAGCCTGCAAATAGGATGGTTTAAGGTTACCAAGCAACAGCACTGCATAAACGGCCTCCCTATCTGTGATCTCTGGAAACGCTCTCCAATTTCATTAAAATCTGTCCGTACCTATTACATGAAGGCCTGTGAGGGGTTTGTAAACAGGGGGAGCCTCTCAAGTCAGAGGAAAAGGAATAAAGAAATGAAGTGGCATTAGCCTTTCCATCTGTCATCTTCAGAACATTGTGAGAAACTCATCCTGTCTAAGAAAGGCGTGAGGTGTGTTTTTCTCTTGGGGGAATCTTTAGTTGTTTATGTCTAATAAAATGCTTCATCCTACCCAAGGATGTTCTTCTACTGAAGATGAAGCCACTCAATGATGCTCTATAATGAAGAGATGCAAGCTTGCTAACAACCTGAAAATAAGCGATAAGGGAAGAAATTGTTTGTGTAAGAATGATCCAGATAGTAAGAAGATGTATAACTTCAGGAAAACACATCAACAGCCGGTGCACTTACAGCAATACACATCAGTAACCCACATCAGTAACCCACAAGTGAGTATGGTATTCAGAATCTAACAAGCATCTCTGTCATAAAATCAACCCTAAGAGCAATGAAATCGTTTGGATTGTGTCAGTGCATAATTTAAGTAGAGGTATTCTTAAAAGATTCAGATTAGGAGAAAGATGTGTAAGAAGCTTTTCTCCAGTTAACTGAGGCTATTTGAGAGAAGTACGCTCTCGGAGCAGAAGTGCCAGCAGGTTCATTAGCTTTATAAACACTTTGAAAGCAGACCGCTGGGAATTGCCACACAAGCACCTCCTTGTGGCGCCGAATACTCAGAGCTGAAGATGCAAAAGGGACACTGAATATCTCTTGGGATTTTGCTTTCCTTTGTCTGAGGCAAGCTTTGCACAGATATATGTGCAGGAGTGCACTGAGGAAGAAAATTCCAGTAAGGAATTCAACTTTCAGAGGGATTGCAGAGTTGTTATCCCATATCACACCGTATCTCTTTTCAAGCTCTAAATGTCTTTCCTCAGAATGTGTGATCAGTGGTTAAGATAATGAGGACCTAGTCTGAGAACTATCATAGCAATTTTTAATAAATATATGGACTTTTGTCATAGTGCATGTACAGTGATTCTGGCCTTATCATCTTTCTACACAGCCTAATACAATTTGAGAAATCTTCCTACATATCCCCCACAGAGTATCTGACACACAGATCACTTCTTAAATGTCTTAGTTGCTCAAAAATAAGGGATGAGCTACTTTTTGACAGTTATGATATGCAAATTAGTGAAAATCAGGTTCTAGAAAGAAGATCAGAGGAAAAAAGTGTGATTTAGGTGGAATTCAAATATACTTTTTGACAAGTACTTAAAGTAAAAGTCACAGAACAGAAGTTCACTCTGCACAGTGAGCGGAGAACTGCCTGTTAGAGCCTGATGTTTATTCTTTTTTCTCAGAGGAATTTTTCCATATTACCAGATAAAATTTACAAAAAGCGTTTTCTCTTGTTTTGAAAGATGAAACATCTTATTTGCCTGTACCAAGCTATAATCTCACAGTGATTATGTGTCCAGTCAAAAGGCATACGCTAGTTCTAAAAAGTTCTGGTGATAATCACTTGCTTTTACATTGCATACTAGATGTTGATTTGAGCTGGCAGGTAGACAGTTTTTTCTGTGGAGAAAAGGAAATTAAAATCTTCTGAGTAAAGTATGCAGAAGTTGAACTATATGCTTCCCCCATGAAAATCTTTCCCACTTCACAAAGAAGTACTTTAATGTTGGTGATTTACTGGACCATAACAAGACACGTTATATTCTCACAGCAAAAATGAAGTGGTAAGATAGCAATTTCCACAAAGGGTGGCAGGAGAGGCTTCCAAATCCAAAAGATGAAACAAGACCACTCTTCTGACGTCGCTGTTCAGTTACACAGATGTCGCTAAAAATGGGTATCTGAATAGCAGTATTGTCTAACCCAAGACGAAGAAACCAGAACAGGAGAGTTAGAAAAAGGGTTGAAGGAAAAAAAAAACCACCTATTTCTTTTACTCAGTGATTTTATTCAGTTTCCATCCTTTGTGTCAATGCCAGTGAGAGAACATCCCTGAAAAAGACAAGTTAACCTAGGCCTGACAGAGTCAAAAGCTTTGAAAGCTAGGAGTTTATTGTAAAGAACGTAGAGAAGATGGTCAGTGCTGCCTCTTTAAAGCTTTTCAATGATCCTTTCTTACACAGTTTAAAAAGTTAGCTGAAAGTACATTTCTTCTGTTTTTAATTCTACCGATTTCTTTTTACAATAAAATCATTTTTTCAACATCCACAATCTACGGTGCCAAATGGGATCTACCCAAGGGTGCTGAAGTTACTGGCAGAAGTGATTGCCAAGCCACTTCCAGTAGTGTATCAGCAGTCCTGCCTACACCAGGGAGGTCCCAGCTGACTGGAGGACAGAGTACATAACGTCCATCTACAAGAAGGGCATGGAGGAGGATTTGAGGAATCACAGGCTGTCAGTCTGAGCTCAGTGCCAGGAAAGGTCATGAAACAAATAATCTTGATTTGCCATTACATGGCACATCCATGACAATCAGGTGAGCAAACTCACCCACCATGGGTTTGCAAAGAACAGGTCATGCCTGACTAACCTGATCTCTTTCTACAATGATCAACTTAGCAGACAAGGGAAAGGCTGTGCATGTTGTTTACATGGACTTCAGTAAGACATTTTGTACTGTTTCCCACAGACTTCTCTTCAAGAAACTGCTGATGGCTGCTTGTGGCTTGGAGAGGTATACCGTTTGCTGGCAGGATGGCCAGGCCCAATAGGTCGCTGTGAATGGAGTTACATTTGGTTTGATAGCCGGGCTGCAGTGGTATTTCTCAGGGGTCAGTACTGGGTCCAATTTTGTGTAACATTTTTATCAATCAACTGGACGAGGGGATCATGTGTACCCTCAGTGAGTTCACTGGCAACACCAAGTTAGGCAGGAACTGCTTGAAGGGAGGAAGGCTTTGCAGGGATCTGGATAGGCTGGATCAATGGGCCCTGTCCAGCTGTATGGCATTCAACAAGGCCAAGCGGTAGGTGCTAGGGTCACAACAACTCCATGCAGTGACACTGGCTTAGAGCAGAGAGACTGCAAAACTGTGCAGAGGAAAAGGATCCGGAGGTGTTACCTGACAAACAGAAAAAGGTTCTCAAAAAGAAAACAAAAACACAAAAAGGGCCTGTTCATGTTATGTTAATAAGTAACTGTACTTAATTTCATCTTGACCTAGTCTGGCCTAAATCCATATTTCTTTTTACAAAATGAATATAAAAAAAAATTGTAGGGCAAAAATCAGTGTAGGAAGTGCTGCAAGAAGTTTACTTTGTTCTGCAGTCAATTTGCTGGACAAGTCTGATAAATGAGAAATGATCACATTAGAAACAGCACATCAACTTTGTCCAAAAAAAGCTTACTGGGGGCAAAACCTCATAAATATTATTAATTAAATCAACATAAAAAGATAAATTTCCACTTCATCAAGGTTAGACAGTCTTGTACGCTGAGAATTTCTATGACATGGTTTTAAATTGAAGATTCTGATATTGAGAGATGCATCTCCGCCGGCTCTCTGAAGATACATGAAACTCTTGGACAAAGACTAGCTGCTCTTACTGCTATGCCATTTTCCTATTACCAGAAATACATATCATAAAGACAGCTATACCATAAACACAATAATTTCTTTTTACAATATCCCTGTCTTGTGTAAGCAATACCTGTGTCTCTAATATCTAAGTTAATGTGATCACATGTTGAAAGGATGCTTTGTACAAGCACTGACTGGCAAGAATAGAAACTAGTGCATTTACTGATCCTCCTATTAAAGTATTGCACAGGTGTGAGAAATTTATGAAAAAAAAATGAAAAATGCCATTCAACGCTTTAAAATTCAGAATGAACAGATGACGTGGGCTGAATTCTTGTTAAATAGATATCATTATATTCCTATGTCTTTTGTGATTATGACAAGATAATCATCTCCTCTGAGCAGGGCATTTTAAGTTTTAGAGAAATAATGTACAATTTATTAAATAATCTGTCAAATTATCTATGAACCTTGCTTTCAAAAGAAATCTGATGATCTCATTAGAGTAATTACAGAAAATCTGCCCGATATAAATAACAAGTACCAGCATCATTGGTATACAACTGAGAGAATAAAAAAGCATAGGAACTTCCAGTATTCAAAGGGTGATAGCATAGCTTTGTTCCCTTAAGATAGTCAATAGACATTTGTATGTTAAATATCCTGTGTGTAGACTCAACTTTTGAATCACAGCCTTCAAAATGGAGGGAAATGCAACCACTCTGTAGCTATGCTAATATGAAATACTCCGGATATGTGTATTACAACCTCCTTTCTCCTTCCTTTCCCCACTTTTTTTTTGCCTCTTCCTCTTAACTGTTACTGCAGAAAAGAAACAGGAAAAAACCAAAACTCTTCTAGCCTGCATAACAATTATACAGAATGAGAAGCAAAGGTAGAAGGAAAAAATAAATAGGAATTGTCTTAGATTTTTTGTTAGATTTTTTTTTTTTTTTTTAAGAAGAGCATGAGCAAATAAAGGAGATGAATAATTCCTAGGATGATACCATGAATGAGAGAAACCACCAATTTTAAATGTCATTCCAATTTCAGTTTTCTATAGTTGTGCTTCTTCTAGGGAAAGACAGGGCTGAGCAAAACTGGAAGCTTGGTGAGAACAATCTACATACAACTGAATTTCAAATACAAAATAGCATTTTATTTACCATGAAATCAAACCCTGTGCTTCTGAGCAGCTATTTAATGATACCAAGTTAATTATTCCAGAAGGCATTCAAAAACTGTTTCAACACTTCATAAAGCTGGAGTACTAAACAAATACATAAATGACATAGAATCATAGAATCACCAAGGTTGGAAAAGACCCACAGGATCATCCAGTCCAACCATCCACCTATCACCAATAGTTCTCATTAAACCACATCCCTCAACACAACGTCCAATGACGTTAATTCAGTGAGTTAATTCAATAGCTGAGAAGTGAAATAGGAAAAACTCAACAATTTTTTCTCGTAAGAGGACTTAAAAACAGAAGTCTTCTTCTCCAGAGATACTAACTGAAATTTAAAGACATGAAATTTAACTTCATATATTCTGTTTTCAAAATTCTTTCATACTCTTTTTACTTTGAAAGGAAAATTATAGCCCCCGAAAAATATCAAACAGTAAGAAAAAACTGACATGGCATTTCAGAATGTTGAGAAGCTGACTCACCAGTCTCTTTATAATCCTCAACAAAACTTTCCGATGCCGTGTCTCTTGTCTGGACTTCAGCACTTCGGCAAAGCTGTCCATGTTTTCTGGAGTCATGCTCTCCTGACTGTTCCCTCCGTACAGCTGAACCAGCAATGATAAGCACCGTGAAGCATTCTCAAATATTTCAGTATCTTCACTGGGAAGCTGAAAATGAACAAACAAAAATCAAATTCCAATTTCACAAAGAAAAAATTGCGTATCACTGGGAATTCAAAAGGGTATTAACATGAACAGTGAGGCGGGAAAGAGTCATTTCTAGTTGACTGATTCAACATTCCATTAAACTAAGCTGTATTAAAGTGATGAAAATATAATTAAATTATATCTACTCTTAAGCAGCAGTATAACTGTGCCTTTCTTATAATGATATCAAATAGCAATATCTGCACTGACATCGTTAAAGCACTCAAAAGGTTGCTCCCAACTCTGTTACTTTCAGATCATATATTTAGCTTTAAAATAGAAGCAGTAAGATCAGAAAGTATTATTATGGTCATGATATCTAATCTTCTGAATAATGCACATTGTAAAACTTCATTTAATTATTTCTAAGCCGAGTTTATAGCTTCTGGTTGAGATAGAGCACAGGCTATCTGGTTTTTTAAAGGATTTAAGGAAGTCACACTAGCAGGTGTATTTTGCAGATATTTTTTTGTTGTTGTTTTTGTTTTTTTTTTTTTTTTTGAGCTATGTTCTGAATTCTAGCTTTTCTGTATTGCTTTAAGAGTGGACATGGGAGCAGGTCCTAGCAATGGGGCAGAGGAACTCTTGGGAAGCAAAATAACAGAAAAGATTCAGGGATATGGTTACTAGTCATCTTTAAATGACCTTCTGGTAGTATGACAGCACTGTCAAAATCATTTATATCATTCTTGAACAAATAGTCTGGAAATCATAAGCAGAGAGATTACACTATGCTTGGTTTTGGCACTGGAGGAGTAACACGAGGAACACAATGCCTGCTTTGGTGCACCATGAAAGCTAATGAAAAAATTATAGAAATTTCTTGGGAAAAGTTGAGAGGATGATAGATTGAATTGGAAAACCGAACAGCTTAAGACTGAAGGAACTCAATCTATATAGCCTATCAAAGGGAGGGTTGAAGGGCACTATGATTGTATTCTTTTCCTCCATGTGAGGAAAAGAAGGCTGAGGATAGGTTAATTTCTATGCATGGAAAAGGACTGGTAAGAGATGATGGCTCGAAACCTTATCTAAAGCAAGTCAGATTAGAGGGAAGATTATAATTTGATTTTCTTTTTATTCCTTCTTTCTTTAATAAAGGCAATTAGCCACTGAAACGACCTCCTCAGATCTGAGACAGATTCCCCATTACAGAGATTTTTTATATCACAGTAGTCTTTTTTTTTCTAAAATAATAATAATTTTAAAAGATCTCTTTGCTATAGTGAAGAACTAACACAGAAAAGTCCAACATCTTGTGTTATAAAAGATAGTAGGCCAAATGATTACAATAGCCTTTTCCAGCCTTACAATCTGTAAACAGAACAAAACATACCACTGCTTTTCTTAGCAATAAGGTATGGAAGTGCAAAAACATTACTCCTACTCAGTATCTTAATTCCAAAAATATGATATAATCACAAAGAAGCTTTATTACAGTATGGTTACAGCCTACCCTTACCAACAATTATAAGGAAACTATCTGTCCAACCATTTATATAATATCCCCAAGCGGTTCTGGTAATGATTACTTATTTAATCCGAAGCATGAACTTCCCCAGTTTTTTCATTTTAAGGGAAACCCATACAGTTACTTTAAATAATCTAGAAACGTATAATCAGATGAATATTCCTTAAATACCCAAGCAGCAGATCCCCAGGGATCTGCATGCAAATTCAAATCTGCTTTCCATTAGCTTCACAGAACTGGCTGTTTAAAATAGACTGAACTGAGATGTAAGCTCTGAATACATAGCCCCAAGACATATCACATTCTATTTGACCTAGTGCTATGCGAGTGACAGGACCACAGCAGCTATTTCTTTCACATCTTTGCTGTATGTTTTCTCTTCACTTCTGTCTAGGTGATACACATTTGATTGCTTCTTTTCCAATATCCAGAATTATATAATAACGTCACCAACATAAATAGGAAGGCTTAAAAGGAGGAAAAACTACAAACAGTAATAAGCTTTACAGCTCTATTTATATCTTCAGTCCTTATCGAGCCAAAAAGAATTCTGCTGATCTCACTGGGGGTTTTGAGTTTACTTTTACTTCCTCCACTGAAGAAAAATTTGACTAGATAAATGAAGGGAAAATTACACTGTGTTAATGTATCACTCTTATCTCTTTTGAAAGGGGCACTCTCTAACTCGTAGTTGGTTATTGGGTAAGTCCGGACAGGTAAACTAATAACTTCCTGAAATCACAGAATATGAACTATATTCAATTTTCAAGTATGGTTTGTTGAATAATTAAGAAAAAAAAGACAAATTTTAAAATAAAAAACAGTGGACATTTGCACAGATTATGTCCTTGCCCTGGTGCTGCAGTGTAGGTTAGCTTCCTGATCTCCATAAGCACAGAATTCCATGCATGATCCATTATCTCAGCAGCCATACTTGGAAGTGAGATTTTTCCCAAGGTCTTTTGTCTGAGATATTCACTAAACATCAAACTGAGGAAAAGAAAGGTGTCAGTCTTTGCAGAGGACTGCTCCTACAGAACCTTGCATGAAGAAACACAAAATGGTTTTGCTTGCCTCCTCCTGGCATGCCCAACCTTTTACCATTGTTGTTGCTGGCCTTTTTCCCCACAAAAGGAAACAAGAGAAAGAAAGAACCTAAAACCCTCCTTCCAGTATCTCTTGGCATCAGACATTCTCGCTCTTTACAAGTTATCAAGCTGTCAGCAACCATCCTCCAAACCCAGCCACCGGCATCACTCCAGGGTTCACACTGCTTGCCAGCTGTGGCATAATGCTATTCAGTCACAAATGCTAATAACGTCCTTCATCCTCTGTTGTATTTCAGGCTCTTCTGCTTCACAAGAGACCCTTTGAGCTTCGGTGTTACCTATAGTATGCGGAGCAAGTTTTTGTCATCCTGGAAAATTGTGGGGTAAAACACAGCAAAGGTTTTGAAAGAAAAAGACAACAATCTGGGATCAGAAAAGACGGGATTTACTCTGGAGTGGTTGTGAAGCATTAGCCTACAGTCTAACCCATCAATAATTAAGCAGGGAGAGGAACCCTCCTTCAGCAATGTAGTTACTTACATACAGAAAATCTACGTACTTACATAGAGAAAAATGCTTATGCATACATGCTTGTAAGTCCTACCATTAGATTATTTCTGTAGTAACAAGCAGCGATTCAGTTGTTGTGTTATAAGCTGATACCCTGAAATGTAACACTGGCTGCCATTCTGTGTTAGCACTTTCATTAAGGGTAAGAAAGAGCAGAGGATCTGAAGAAAATTGTTGGCATGAACAAAAGCAATGACTGAAAATATAATAAATAAAGATAGTAAAGCAATGAATGAAAATTCAGCTTTCAAGCAAATAGTATCTCATGCCTAGTAGAACAGAAAAGCTAGAATAATAATGCCAGACAAAAGAATATAGATGGTTGGTCCATCTCTTAATAAGCTGGAATAATGCTCTCATTTTTCTAATCACAATTCAATTTGATAATGAGGAAGCATATTTCAAGTCTAACACATTTCTAGCTTTTTGTGGCAGTACCTACTTAAGTTTTTATTCTCTGAGAATAAAAGATCTTTGAGAAAAGATCTGCACCCTAATATTTCATAATTACAAGAATGAACTTGAGTTGGCTTTCATTTCTTTTTTGCCTTATCTTTGAAGAGATTTTGGATTCAGCAAGGTAGAAATACTACTACTCTTTCTCCATGCAGCTGTTAATATTTTCAGCTAGCGTGCATCCCGAAAAAACATTCAGCATCCTAAAAATAAATTAAGGAATGACTGAAGGCATCATTTTTGCCATTCTATAACTCAGAACTGTAGGTTTGTCTGTTTGCTTGTTTCAGTTCAAAATTTTAAAATAATGCCTCAAGATGAGATTTTTGTGCCATGAAGATTTTGTATTACTTTCACTTAATTTTATGGCCAACGTATAACCTCCCATTAACAGGCTCATAATGTAAAACTCCATTTCTAAATGGAACCTGCTCTCTGTATCTTAAATTAATGGGGCTGAAAAGCAGGTTTCTTATTGTTATACATCTATACTTCTGTAGTTTGTTGTCAAAAACACCTCCATTTTGAGCCTAGTTGCAGCGTGTTCATGAATTGCAAACCATTACAAGAAATGTGTGATCCTTTTGGCTGAAGTGGCAGTTTTCACATCCTTAGAGCTGTTACAGAGTCTAATTCAGAGCTACAATGAAACTGTCTGGATTACCCGGAGGGGACACTATTTCAGTGCATTAATGAGGTTAAACACAAAGAGAGTTTATTACAATAAGAGATAGATATTCGTTGAATCATTAATGAGATTACAGAAACTGTGGTACAGGAATCACCATTGGGAACTACAGAGGAGATGATTCTACAATCATCAAACAAAACGTAAAAGCCAAACACTACTATTAAATCTGCTACCTGTACTGTTCTTATTAGTAAATATGCACAGTTTAAAATTAAAGCAATACATTTTGGCTTGGGGCAAAATTTTTGTCTCTATACCTCAAGAAAAATAATTTTTAAAACAGTGTATGTTCAGTTCATATTAATCTAGTCTAACTGCTGAGAAACTAAGTTCCTATTCTTAAGTTCAGTACTTTCAACAATATTTTCTTATTTCCTCTGTTGTTTTGATTGTTTGGTTAAGATGCCTTTGTGGAAGGGAGTTCTTCAAATACATTCCAGAGACAACGTTTCAATTACAATCACAGCAATCTCATGGTGAGGTATTACGGGATAACCAAATGGTTTCACCAAGGGAAGCTCCTGCCTGACCAACCTTATCCCATTTTATGATGATGTAACTGCGTTTGAATGAAGGAAGAGCCACTGATATCATCTATCAGTACTTCAGTAAGGCCTTTCACACAGTCCCTTGTAATATCCTTCTCTCCAAACTGGAAATACATGGATTTGATAGGTGGGCAGTTTGATGGACTGGTTGTAAGATCATACCCAGAGAATGATGGCCAATGGCTCAATGTCTGGATGGAAATCAGTGACAAGTGATGTTCTTCAGGGCTCAGATCTGGGACTGGTGCTCTTCAATATCTTCATCAATTACATTGACGCTGAGATCAAGTGCACCCTCAGGAAGCATGCAGATAAATGTTAAGCTCCCACCAAAAAGGACCTGGGGTACTGGTGGACGGCAAGCTGGATGTGAGCCAGCAATGTGCCCTTGCAGATCAGAAAGCCAACCGTATCCTGGGCTGCATCAAAAGAAGCACAGCCAGCAGGGCGAGGGAGGTGATCCTGTCCCTCTTCTCTGCTCTGCTGAGGCCTCACCTTGAGTACTGCATCCAGATGTGGAGTCCTCAGTACAGGAGTCCTCAGTACAGGAGAGACATGAAGCTGTTGGAGCACATCCAGAGGGAGAGCACAAAACTGATCTGAGGGATAGAACACCTCTCCTGTGAGGACAGGCTGAGAGAGCTGGGGCTGTTCAGCCTGGAGAAGAGAAGTCTCTGGGGAGACCTGAGAGCGGCCTTTCAGCATATAAGGGGGAGACGGGGCTATAAGAAAGAAGGGGACAGTCTCTTTAGGAGGGTCTGTTGTGACAGGACAAGGGGAAATGGTTTTAAACTAAAAGAGGGGATATTTAGACTTGCATAAAAGGAAGAAGTTATTTACAAGGGTGGTGAGGCAGTGCAATAGGTTGCCCAGAGAGATTTGAGTCAAAAGATTTTTTGACTTGACTCAAAAGATTTGATGATTCTGTGAATGCATTACACAGTACAGAATATAAAGCTATGCCTTCCCACTCCAACCACAGAACTGTCTGTGTTCCTAAGAAATGCGAAATGAAATTCTTCACAGTCTGTAAGATTATCATTCTGCAGTTATTTTCATTATTCACTGGCAAATATCTTTCACATTTTCTGAAACCGAAGTCAAGACACAGCCATAGAGCCAGGGGAATGTTGAAAAAGAATGGACCTAGAAAAGATCATCTCACTTATCTGTGTACACTGAGGTTCTGTATTTGTCCTCTTTATGTTTGCACATGACAAAATTCCAGTTTATAGGTACTGGCAAGGTAATACAGCCATTCCAGCTGTCTGAAAAGCTCAGTCAGCTTACATGAAGCTATCATTTATAATCTGAGCCCTCTAATCTAGCAGCATAAACGGAAGCCCATGTAATGAAGAACATCATGCTATTCATCTGCTGTGCTGATCAGATTAGCTAATGAACATTCAGAAGTAAAAGTTTGTTCTTTTTTTAATTATGAAGTTTGAAAAAGTTTCTGAAAATCCACTGAAGTGATATGAAACACCAGCAAATATTTAATTTCCAGAATAACCATTATACAAAAATAGCAGAAAGTACTTTATGCATTCCAGAATTACTGCAAGTTTCAGTATAATAATCAAATTAGATTTATGTTCAAGTGGAGAAACATGAGACAAAAAAGCTAAGTTTAATTAACTTTTAAACATGAAGCTGCTAAGCAGAAGACTAAATGCTCAATCTATTTTCCTCTTATCGATCAATTAATGGCAGACTGATCATGGGATTAAATATTGAATTCCCTACATCTGCAGTGTTTTCTGCATGACAGAATTTGTAATTATTTCTTCTTTCACGTCCTTAACAACCCTGAAGTTTCATTTACATGCAATCTAGGTTTCCTGCACTTGCTTTCCTATGCCTTATGTGATAGACTAAATCATAATTACAGAAAGGAAAAATTGATTCTAAGTTTTTGACATTTTCGGGCTTAAATCCATTGATTTTTGAGGGGTTATTAAGAGAGATAAATAGATCTTCAAGAAAATAAATAAATAAATAAATAAATAAATAGCCAAATCAATGGGGCATGGAACAATGATCTACTTGAGGGATATACATATCAACAAGGGATAGCAATTATTCAAGGTGACATAAGAAACTATAAATATAGTAAGAAGAGTAGGAATAGTAAACCAGAGGGAAAAGTAGTATTCTTCTCAAAGAATAAACAAATTATTGCACTGCAGGATGAGTGTGAGTCAGTGGTGTACTGGTACACCACCCAATCAGCTTGTGATATTCCCCAAGCATGGCTGCTCTCTCTCCAGAGTCAGTACAGCTCAATGGTAGCAGATGCTTCCCCACAAAGACAAAGTCAAAATCCAACCCCTGCACTAGAACACATGGCATTCAAAAAAAACAAAAAAACAAAAAAAACAAAAAAAACCCATCATAATAAACGAGCTTTTAAAATAAATCAGTAAATTCCTTCCTTCTCACAGTGCAAACACATTCTTCATATCTTTCATACTCCGGTATGATAAGAACACCTGCAGTGGCAGCTATTGAGGGTAGCTCTAAACCAATGCTACAGCTTTCACTCTAGCCCTTGCACCTGTATACAAAAACACCAGAAGAAACAGACTGCAAAAGCAGTGCACTAAGGATTTATTCCTATGAAAAGAAATTAGAGCATAAAATATTTTAAACACCTGGATCCTAACTTCTCAATGCTTATTCCATTGCTCAGACGTTTACTGACTTATCAGGAAAAGTTTAACAAACCACAATGGGTGGTGGATACAAAGTTTAAAAATCCTAGATCAAATAACTTTCATAAATCCAATAAGGCACATGTACATAAAGAACAACTCATACACAAGAGAAAGCCCCTCACATGTAGATTCTCTTTAACAGAACTTACACCAAAGAAATGAAGCACCACCAATGCTCTTTTCTCTTTATCTTGTGTTAAAACAAGCAGATTTTACGTAAGTATTTTCAACATACTAAAATACGTAGAAATAAAGAACAAAGAAAAACCTAGTGATAATTTGCAGCCTCACTTCTGAAATACGAGGTCAAGTCAGAATCTAATCAGTACATGCTAAGAATACAATTATTCTATCCTTTAATTACAAACTTACAAAAAAAGACTTCAAGACTTCCAGGTAGTACAGGCTGAGTAAAGCCTGGACTCTGATTTTCTGTTCTTTAGGGAGTTAATGTAATTTAAATTTATGTCCAACTTCATTTTAAAGGATCATTTGCATCTCTTCATGTCTTACTATTTATCATATATAGTGATTAAAAATTAATAGAAAGTAAGTTAAAAGAATTGATAAAGATTAAATACTACGCAGTTGAAATTCAGTCACTTTGTTTCAGGTCATTCAGTGAACATTTCCAAAAATTCTTTTGATTAAAATAAATTCATCATAATGCAAAAGTTAATAAAAAAAAGGCACCACACTTCTCCCCAAAATAGAGGATGGACAGTGCTAAAGGTATGAAAAGTGCTACAGATGTTTATATCACAATCTAACCTATACTTAGGTGGAAAGGAAGAATTCCAAGAAGACTGGGGATAGAAGAGAATGTCATACTGAATCTGAAAAGCCTCTAAGAAAAATGATGCAGGAATGATAGTGTAATATGCCACTGGGAAATTCTCACATACCATTTGCCTTGCTTTATGTTGACTAAAAGGCAGAGGTAGCATACCAGGCCCCTAAAAGCCCTGCTCAACTCAAGAAGCATTCCCCCGCTCTAGGCTATCATGCACACAGCCAGTACAAGTCTCTGGCTCAGTGTAATGGAGTCTGAGCTGGTGGGATGTGTCAGGGACGCTACAGCTCTCTGTAGAGATTTCAGTGCAGCACTCTAGTGTCTACCAAAGCCTGGAAAAAATGGACTTTAAACAGACTTAAAAGATGATTACAGGCCACCAGGGACCATTCCCACTTCTAAATCATTCACTATCACATTAGAATCAAACTAAACACTTGAAAAAAACACAGGAAGCTCAAACCCAAGAAAATAATATTAAACGTGACCACTCAATGCAGACTAATTTTAAGTTTACTGATAGTTCTACTGGTAGTTGTAGTTGCTTTCTAATTTTGAATACAATCCTTTCTCTGTACATTAGTCCATTCTTTGGGGCTACAATTTGCCTGCACGTATTTATCACACCCAAGAATCTGGAGTCTGCCCTTGCCCCAATTCTAGGTTTGGGCAGATGTCACTCGTGGCATTGTAAATCCTTTTGTGGCCTGTAATCCTGCAAAAACTATAAAAGTCCTTGTCTTATGTTAGGTAGAAGCTTAAAAACAGCAAAAACCTGTCAAACACAGCTCTAAAATGTTGAGTTCAGTTGAGTAATTCTAACTTCGGCGACATTCCAATAGGCTTCCAAACAAGCAAATTCTCACCAGTTGAATAAGCAGGCTAATTAGGTCCGTCAGGGGTTTATTGATAAGCAGAAGGTCTTCAGCAACCTGCGTGTCCCCTCCTGCGCCGGATTTCTGTGCCTTAATAGGATGAGGGAAAAAAAAAACAACAAAACAGCCTCAGTGACTGTTCAGTTATGAGAAACAAATTAGGTTCATTGGGTGGTCAATGTTTGAATGAAAGTCTGAAGGAAACCTATATACTCCCCCTGTCTGCAACACTAAGCACAAAGCAAAAGCAACTCACGCTGGCACACCTGTTCTGCACAGGCTGAATACACCCACCTACGTGACATTTATTCAGCTAGATTATATGAACTGTATACTCAAAAGATACTTCCAAAGCCATAAATGTTTTATGCATTTGTGTTCTATTTCAACAGGTCTATCTTAATATGAAAGTTCACTCCTTTTTTTTTTTTCTTCCATTATTAGGAATAATTTTAAGCACAACTCAGAAGAAGAAAATGAGGATAACCGAGAGGTTATGATTCTCAACACCAATGTCCACCTTTGCCCTTCTGACTTGCTTTGCATCCTGAAATATTCACAATACATAAATAGTTTAAATTATTTTTGAAATGGGAATAATAAAATCGGAAAGCGTGTTAAGACCTGTTACTGCCTAGAATTCTGATCATTGTCTTCCCCTTCATTGAAACACACTGCCATCCCAGGCAGTGCTAGTATGACCCATCTGCGCCCCAGGGTACCAGCAAGGTCTGCTTGCAAGGTTTTTCATTTAACTTCACCATCTTGCAGCAGCTTTGGATTGTGACCCTGCAGAGTCTAGCTGCTATAGGAAAACTTAAGCATTTTATCTAGAGGACACATTTAAAATTCATTTTGTATTGTGTTTCATTTAAAGTGTAATCCTTAAGCCATCACCCAGGTATAATAACCAAGGATTTTTGTTTGGTTAAGTGAGCACAAGAGCAGGTCCCCAGAGACAGGAGACATTACTGCTGAAGCTGCACTGTTTATTTTGATGAGTTGAACACATAATGCCTTTCTTCCAGGAAGAGTTCAGAAATAAAGGAACCCTGAAGAGCCATTTCTCAGTAATAAGAGACATTGGTATGTCCCTCACTGAGACTCACTACATTGCAAAAGTCCAAGAAGGGCAAAAAGACATAGTGCATAGAAGAAATAAAAAAAAAGAGTGTTTACAGTAACCAAGAAAGCAAAGTAGGTTGCCTTCACTTTAGCAAAATTTACAACAGCCTTTTCTGCTCAGTGTTTGAATCGGAAGTAAGACATCCTCCATCAGGGATATCTAAGTGCTTCGAGTGGTATATATTTAGTGTCTTTGAAAAGAGAATAAATGATACTCACTAGAGGAATTATACCTTTTATGTATACAGGATGTACACCACACTTAAACCTACACTAAGTCACTAAATAACAAGTTTACTTCTCAAATGCAGCTACTGTGGATCACCTGTGGAACATGCTATGACAAAATTGCTCCAAAACAGATATTAAAATTAATCAAAACCTTAGAACTATTTATATTATAATACATATACTTGGACCACAGAGGACAAACTCTTGAATGGAGCCAGATATAGTTATCAGTACCATCCAGCACAAAGTAGTGAAATGGGAATGGACTGTGCTCTCATGTTTTGCCTACCCAGTTGCATAAGGCCATCAGTTTACATATAAAAAAGTCAAAAATGAAGATTCAGGTGGACTGTGGCATCATCTGCACAAGTCAGCTTAAGGCCTCAGTAATGGTATTTTGAGAAAATTTGATTCCCTAGTGCTGTTCTAGCAGGTATCTTATGCAGAAGATCCCTTTGAAAACAGTCAAAGAACATTTGTTATCAGTACCATGATCCATTAAGTGACACACAGATAAGAGAATATGCTGTGGATGCATGGTAAATAGCAGTCAGCAACTAATTGCCATCATTCAACAGGGCATGTGTACTGAGGTAGCTGTAGAACCCACAGGAACCCAGTGATGACTACTGCTGAGACAACTATGTCAAGGCAAATAACATCACCTTAAAGATAATTTCACAGGGGAGAGCTATACTTCACAATGCCAGCTGCCTCTTATCCATTAGTCTTCCAAAGCAAACTAGATTACTTTGACTGAAGTTGTAAAAAACTGGAGCTGGAGGTTTATCAATCAACGGATGTATTCATGTAAAGTCAGAATCAAATGTGGCAGTGAATGCATAGATTTAAGTTAGAATTGATGTATAAAAGCAATGATGTGTAAAAGCAATGAGTATTTGGTAATATTACCAAACTATGTACAAGGTCATCTCTCCTCATATGCCCTCCAGTATAATTGGCCTCAACACTTGCACAGAGCACAGGTGCAGAGCTTGGCTCTCAATGATTACATAGACTGTTGCTAACAATATGACAATCAGCAATTAGCTTACGAAATTTGATTGGAAAAGTGATTCTTAGATGTGAAACCCATTACAGAGCCTGTTGCTAGAGGACTTGAAAAAGTCAAGGTATTGTGCCATCAGATCTGAAGTATGTTTTTTCAACAACAACAAAAATATTCTCAGTGAAATATCTGTTTGATTGCAGCTGATTATTTAATTCTGTGTAGAAAAAAAAGTTCAATTTTCAAGACTCACTTCATACCTTAAACTTCCTTAAAAAAAACCCACAAGTATAAGAAAGCCCAGCTCTGATACACAGTACAACCTGGCTGTCATCTCCGTCCTCCAGATATACTGGATGTAAGAGCATTCTCTGTTCTTTAGTGGAAAATGAACTTGTAAAGTACTGCTTATAGCCCAAATACAGTAGTTGCTTCCAGCTGATGAACTATAACAATTTAGTGGATCACTTAAAAACAAAGCAAACATTGCCAGTTTAGCATCATATCTAAAAAAGGACAAAATATTCATCCTGTTTTGTTGTTAGAAGTGTTACGTGCAATTTCTTGGATTAGTATCCTTTTGTGCTCCATTTTTAAGGAAGAGGAAGACTTCACTGGGAGAAGGCCTGTTAATGCTGTGTTTTGCAGTGGTTCAAAGAGAAAGTTAAAACACTAGCAACGTAAGCACATCAATACACATGCAGAGGTTACATACTCTTCAAGCACAATAATCACATTTGATTTATAATGAAAAGGTACTGCTTTTTACGGAGTAATTTTTTTCTTTTAACATGAACTGAAGGAAAAGACTTTGAACTACCATAGAGAAAACGTTGCATTAAGCTGTTTGTGGAGTACAGAAATGGAGCATGCAGCTAAGATCTGTGTTCCCAGCACAGTGGGGCTAAAATGAATTTTCTAGCCAGGCAAATACAACACACAGGGGCAAGCAGCTGAAAATAAGTGCTCTTCTCTTTCCACCAAACTAAAAATTTAATGAAATGAGAGGAGTGGTAAATTCACCAATAGCATAACAAGAAGGTATCTAAAAAAAATGTTTAAGATGGTTATCACCCCCAGGAAATGAACTCCATACCTGCAAAGTCTGGCGCACAATGTTTGTTGTGAACATCAGCATGCAGTGCAAAATGTCAAGCAAGGACAGCAGCAGTGCATTTGCTGTCTTGGTGCTGCTTTTATCATCTGCCTCCAAGTACAGAGCCACAGTTTCTATTAGGAGATTACAGACGTGAGGAGCCAGTCCTATGCAGACAGTGAGACAAAAGGGAAAAAAAAAAAGGCTATCAGGAAAAAAAAACACAATTGAGAAGGTAGGCCAGATAAAAATAGTAGATTAGCAGAAAAACAAATTTCACATACACAATGAATATTTATTAATATTCCTTTTTTTTTTTTTCCTCCATTATTATAATTACCGCCTCCTTTATCCTATTTGGAGCAGTTCATAAAGACAGCTAAGCTGATACAATCTAATTCGCTAACTGCACGGAGTATTATGTAACACTCATTAAACAAAAACATATCAGCAATCCCAAACTTTTCTGTAGCACAAAAGAGACACGAGTCTCCTTCACATCACCCCTGGTCATAAGAACCAGGCAGCTCCTCCAGACTGGAACAGAATGAGATAGCAGCTGTATCAAGGTTGGAGCCTGAAGTTTTCTTTCTTAATTGGTCTGTCATTGCAACCTTCTCCATATACTTCAACTGTTTAATTGAACAGTGCTATGCGTGGTATGAAATGGATACGGAAGATCATAACGAAGGAAATACCAAATTCTACACCTAAAATGCACTTCAGACCCGTTTGACTGGTGGTAGTAAAAAGTTTCCAGAGAAGACATCTTTGCCTTGAAGATTTTTTTCAGCACCTTTGGTATTCAATAACACCATCTCCTGTAGCTTGCTTAACCCACCAATCAATTCACACATCAGACAATCCATTTCAAGGAAATACCAACTCAATTCAGAATCCACCTTACTTTCGGATACAAAGTAACTGAGTTTATATTATTTAATCTTAATCTTGTTCTTTCAGGGTTTCATGAGGAATGAAAAACACTTTGTGTGTTACTCAGAACATAATTAGTTTGTAAACTATCTTCCTTTAAATTGGCAATTAGTCGTGCTCTGACTTGGGCACACATGTAATAGCACTTCAGCATCCTTAGACTACCAAAACCAACAGAAGTGAATCCGTATTTCACTGAAGAGACTGCTTTTATAACATTTCCTTTAGAAAGTAATTGTTTGTTTGTTTCTTTACAAGCACCAGTACAAGAATAAGGCATTGCAAAATACCCTGTGCAATTATACCACTAAGCTTTTGCTGGTAGACAAATCTATGGGGTGACTATTTTTGCTTTGAAAGCTTCCCCATCAATTACTTGAGCTTCCACAAAAAGTGTTCCTCTCCTATTCACCACCGTTAATACATCCCTCAGGAAATTAAGTACAAAAACATTCATTCAGAATACAGTTACAGGTCAGGTTTGTTAAGACTTGCACTATTATATCTCACATCTTTGTGTGTTTTTATGATTATCAGCACTATTCTCCCACAATAGTTTGACTGACGGAGTACGGCTCAGGCTGAACTTTGAATTTCCTGGGTTTTTGTCTGCATGAACCACACTCTCCAAACTGTATCAGTTCAATCTTACACATTTAATTTCCTCCTCCTTTTTTTTAAAGTACAGTTTCTGCTGCAGTTCTGAACACTTCACACACAAATGAGATAGAATGCAGAGACCAGATTTAAGTGATGTCACCAATACCCACCAAGAGGAGTATAAACAGATATAACTGTATGTCTGCCCAACATAAAACCTGTGGTTATTCTATGTCCCTTTTTAACTAGGCTAAATTAGAAGAAACCTAAGAAAACAGCCCATGCAAAGCTGGCCCCTATCAAAGCGAGGTCTGCAAAATTGCCTGGGAGGATACGTCCAAGTACACCCTATTTCTCCCTGTATATGACCACAAAACCCACAGCCACATCAAAATGAATGAGTCATCCCTATTTCTAGATGGTTATATATAACCCTTAAGACAGAATATTCACATTTACTTAGTTAACGAAAACATCAGAATTGGCAGATCGTACATAGATAGATGCATACTAACATATGTACAAAAAATATGTACGTTAAATTTGGAGTTCTGGGGAGAAAAAACACCTTTGTCTGGGCTTACAGTACACTAGGACTCTAGAACCCATGCAAACTTTAAAATAAAGACACAAAACATTGGTGCAGTTGCTCCTTAACACACTGCATGATTCATACAGAAATTTGATAAACGCTTGATTCCATGGATAAAAATAAAACTGACTGACCTCTTACCAAGTAAGTAAGGTTCCAGACATATCCTTTATTGTGTCAGAGCAAAATCAGAATTGGAGACCATAATTGCAGGCATGTAAATATACTCCTTGCTTACACCACAGGACAAAATACATATCCTTTGTCCTCAAAAAGAAAGTTGGGGAACTGGTAGTTTACACTGACCATGACAAAATTCAGTAGAAGTTGAATGGCTTTGGACACTAACACTGCAGTGAATTTACTCAAAAGGCCATTATAAAGATCAAGACAGATGTGTCTCAGCATTTTGAAATTCAATTCCCAAAACAGATGAAAAAAAAAAAAAAAAAAAAGAGGATGTAAGCCTAGAAAAAAAAGGAAACTTCACAATTCAGTAAATCAAAATCTAGAAACTGCACAGGAGTGTTTCAGTTTCATAGCATACACTGAATTTCTGACAGATTTTACAATCAATTCAAGAACCACACGCTTAGTTTACAATAAAGCCATCACTGCCCAACCTTTACGTTTGCCTGGGTCACAGTGAGCAAACAGGAATTGCCATGGGCCGCATATAAAATACATAATAAACTTAATGTATATAAGTGACAAAACTTATTTTTTATGTATTTTTATTTAAACATAAAAAACAGTGAGCAAAAAAATCATAAAACTGGTGGGATGTTTGACCTTGTTTCTGTGAAACTAATGCATCAGGCCGGTTCAGTGGCAACGGTTACCACTCCCAGTGAGCTCTCAAGGTGCTCACCAAAGATTACTGATGAAGTATCACTCTTCCTGTGCCTCATACTTGACAGTAATTGTTCACAAATGTACATACTGCCAAAAAGTGATGCCATGAATAAGATGTGACTGTGAAGTGAGAGGTATTTTTCTCTGGTAAAATAGGGCTTTGATTGCAACTCTATATATTCCATGCAAAAATTTGCAGGTAATGCATTTATGTCAACCAAAAGTGGAGTCACGAATATATAAAAAAAGATATATATATTTTTTAAATCTTGAAATATATTCTCAAATTTCTTTTTCAAAATGGAAAGCAGAGCTGCACATTTTTCACTGCTCACAGGACTGCATTTAGCCAATGTGTTAAAATGCATGAGATTATTTGCCATAACTTGAGCTTGCCATAATTGAAGTTTCGTTTCAAACACTGTTATTATCTGAAACACAGAACAGATAAGCTGATTTTCACCTTGAAGACACATGTTTAACTCAGGTAAATAAGTGGTCAGATCCACCAGAAATGCTAAATCTGTGAGTCATTTTTCATCTTCATGTTCTGGCATAAATTTTCCTTTTGATTCCATAAAGGACTTGATTTCACTTTGCAAAGCCTTTTTAGCATTTTACCCTGACTTAGACACCTTCCTTCAGAAAAGTAAATGATGACCAAGTAATGGTTATTCATACTTCTAATGAATTCCTCGAACTGGTGATGATTCAGTCCCTTGGACTTTATGAAATTCACAGCTTTGATGACGACTTGCATGACATTATCCATTTTTAAAGCTTTCACACATGGATTTTCTTTATGTCTGATGCAGTTGTAGTTCATCAAACCATTGCGGGGGCACCATCAGTACTTATACCCGATATGTTGACAAAGGTTAAAGAAAATAGCTTTAATGTATTTTTTTTTCTGTTTTGTACATATTATAGATTTAGTTCAGTCTTTCAGTGGCATTAAAAAAGCCATTTCTTCAGTAACTCTATATTCATTACCAATATCTCTAATGAAAATGGTAAGTTGAGTTGTATCAGTAGCATCAGTATTTTCACCTATCACCAAAGAATAACATTCGAAATGAGCAGCTCCACTCTCATTTCTTTTTATAGATTTTCCTATTTCTCCAGTTCACCTGGACACATTCTGGTGAGACATACTGGCTTTAGAAAAATCAATTTATTATTATTATTTTTTTAATCAGGACCCATTATATGTGCCATGCTGTCCATACATTGCTTAATAAACTCGCCATCAGGAAATGGTTTTGAGGTTTTTTGCTACCCCATAAGTAACTTCTATAACAGAGTCCATTTGTGTTTTAATTATTTTTTTTAAATATTTTGTTGAGATGACAGACTGTTTTCAGTTTCACTGTTTTATCTTTATGAAGTGTACCTTGACGTGAATTGAATTTGGCTGCATGTTTCTGCACACAATGTGTCTTTCCAAATTGTCATCTTTGAAAACTGATGTAATTTCCTCGCAGATTAAGCATAGTGTCACCTGATTTGTCAGCACTGCACTGTACCCTCCCCATGTCTCAGGCCTGGGCTGGGTTGCTCAGTGAGGCACAGCAGCCGCCATGATAATGACATGCTTGGAACAATTCTTGCCTTTAAAAAATGTATGCAATATATTTAATATATTTCTGACTCACATTAAACAGGCATGTGGGTTTTTTTATGCATTGCTTCTCAAAAGACACACGCTATCACACTATGCACTCCCAAACTTTGAAAGTGGTGGATCTGAAATGAAATTCCGTGTTACCTCAGAAAGCTAAATGGAACAAATCATGGAATATTGTTCTGCTGAGAAAAGCTACATATTTTTAAGGACTCTGATACTTCAATGTATCTTGGCAATACTTCACTCTGTCAAAAGAAAAGTCTTAGTGACAGCTCACATGAGTTAAATGAATGTGTCATCATTTCCTTCACCTGGGCATTTCTTATTAACAAAGCAAAGTTTATTAATTAATCACACTTTTTTTTTTTGGTTACCCTATTAAATTGCAAATTCCAGTAAACAAAATGATTAAAATATCACATCATATAGCTTGTAGCCATAATTACAGTGCACTAGTCATCCCTTGTATTTGTTAAAGTAAGGAGGATCTCCAAAACACCATACCTCGGTGTAGACCAAATTTTGCTGAAAAATAAGACAAAAGTTAGATTTTGTCTTGAAATTATGTTTATTAATTACCATAGCTGGAGCTAACAAAAAACCAACAGCTGTTCTAATTGCAATTTGAGATTCATAACTTATGTAAAAAGACAGCATCCAAAAAGTCCTAGCTTCAGTGTTACAGCATTTGAGCAACCCAGTGTTCAAAGCAAAGTATTTTTCTTGCCCAAAGAGACCTCTGCAATGAACTGAACATGCACCTAATAGGATTTTATGAATGTGGTCTGTGATGGCTATGTTTGTGTTTTACAAATCTTTTCATAAGATAAAAGGAGCCTTTTGGCCCATGTTACAGCTAATCGGACTGAATGTGTCGTGATACCTTCTGGAATTAAAGCTGAGAGGAGACATTTCATTCTCAACTATTAACAAGACTGATAAAGGAAAAGAAACCTTCACTTCCAAATCACATGAAACATCAAACGACAGCCTAGGAAGCAATCTTCTAGGCAATCCTTTCATGCCTACCAGCAATTAGAGCATTCAACAAACCCGTCTGCTTCTAGCTGAAGAAAATGTTCAAGCAGGTGCACTTCCTCCTAACAATGCCACCACGCAGCCAGCAGTAAAGCCCTCAGCCCGGCAGAAAGGTTTCTCTTTGTTCCTTTCTTCTCGTCGCTCCCTGGAGAGCTGTTTTTCCCATTTGTATTACACCTACACAACTGACTCCCCGGGGATCTTATGGAATATAAATTCACTACAATTTTCTTATTGAGAACTTGAAACTGCACTGCTGGACTAACTAGAAAATGTATTTCTTAATCTTTTTACTATTAATTATAAAACTAAAAGCTATTGCTAAGAAGGAACACGACTGTTGTCTGATAGGCTCTTTTGTACAGGAAAGAGCTCCTCAGTACCTGAGTCCTTAAAATAATCCATCATGTCATAAAGATAATTCACAAAATCTCATTTACCTATAGAAACTTGGACTTCATTTGCACCCTTTGCATCACAACCTGGATACTCAAAGTGTTTTGTTTTGAAAAACTGAAAACAGGAAACACGTATTTTTAGAGAAAAGGCATTTTTCAAGAGGCTGATTATTTTTGTTTATTATTCATCACTGTCATTTATGTCTTACAGACTATTTGCATTAGTGTTGTGATACCTTTGAGGGAAGAATAAATGAGGTTGCAAAATTAGGTCACCTCTGATTTCAAGATTTGGTGAGTGATGAACATCATATCCAGTGGAAAGAAGTCAGAGCAGCTGAACATATTAATTGCATGACTGCTGCCCTGAAAATTACTTTCTGTTGTGATCTTAAAAATAAGTAGCATCTAAAGAAAAAAAATATTGCCCATGTTCCAACTACTGAGACAGCATGAATGATTTTGTGAATGCATTTTAACAAATCACTAAGTCTGAGGAACAAAAATTGCACTGTAAGTGGTCACATCACAGTGGCCAAGGAAGTCCAGAGCTTTACACTGTGGGAAGGGTCCATGGCTCAGCTTTCCCTGCTCACATGGCAGTAGGACATGGACTACAATGCCAGGCAATATCAGCCAGTGCAGGAAAACGGATATAGTAAGGATTATGACAACTGGGGAAGAAAAGCCACTCATCAGCTTTAATACGAGGCTGAAAGAAGACAAGGAACTATTTATTATCCTGAATGTGAGGGTGTCTAAGAGAAACGCACACCTGATATTCCCAGAGGTAGGATTTTTCTGCTTTGAGTCAAGAGAGAAGACATGACATGGATCTACTACGCTTTTCCAGGACTAGCAATGTTTGGCTGTTAGTGCTAGATGGCAGCTTAAGGCAGCATCTTTCACTAGCAAAGAAAAAATGCACAATTGATGACTCCCAAGGGAACCATGCCAAGTTCCTCTAAGCAAGAGAGAATCCTTCCAGCACAGAAATTTACTTTCTTCTAAAATTTAGCCTATGTAACTAACACTCAGGTGATGAAGACTAGCACATATTTAGCACAACTATCTAGAGATAGCAAACAATTTGATTCTCTCTTGAAAAATTTGCATAAGTATTAAAAAAGACAGTAATAACTCAACTTGAAAAATCTAGGAATAATAAAATGACATACTGCTGAATATGCTTGAGTGGTCAGTAAAAAAGCTGGAAAACATAAAAAATATATCAAGTAGGAAAGACTTCTTTGTTCTATATGAAAGATGTGGTTAGAACAACGTACAAAGAAAAGGAGAATTTCTGAAAGCATAATAACTGATCCCTTGGGAATTCCAGACTTGCTACATCTTTAAAAAATGAAAAGATGGGAGTTTTCCTATCTTAGAATCTCATTAAGATCTCTTTAGCAAAATTTCAACAGACTTCAACCTTTAGTGTCAGACTGACTCAACTGTACAATAATCAAGTCAGAAGAGATAGCCAATGTTTCTGCAATTGAGTTGACAGCACACATGGGTATGTAACATCAAAGTTTTAAAGGCAGGGAATTTTGGTTTAGAGGTTTACTGAGATAGTCCTCATTCCTAGGAGTATAACTCATTGAATGTGAACACACAGTTGTTCAGTAGGGATGTATGAAGGACCAGAAAGTAATGTACTTCCCAAAATAATTACAAGAACATCCGAATGCTTTCTGGTACAATCAAAAAAAATTTATATGCAAAATTGATATGAGAGAATACTGCATAACTGTGGACTGTAATGACATTCAGGAGGGTCTAAGCAGAGTGTTGACAGGATATTAATAGTGCCTCATTTCTGCAGTCAGGTTTGATTCGTTAGGATTCCACACTCAGCACCACAGTCTCTAGAAATATTGTCTGCTTCTTACATTCTGTAATAGCTGAGAACAATTAGTTGTTTACTACAAAAAGAGAAGTGAAAAATAGAATGGAAAGGTAAGACCCACTGAAAATGCACATTATAGCGTTAAAAGGCTCATATTATAAGGGCCTTGTGGGACTGGATATAAAAGAAACATTTATTTTTAAATTATTTATTGAAATTAAACTTTTGCTCTCCAGAGATAAAATTTAGTACCCAGCAGAGCCATAACATATGCTGCCAGCCCTGTCACTAATGCATATGTTATGTGCATGAAAAGTAGAATGCTTTTTTGTTAATTTGGGAGCATAAAGCCCTTGATGCATGTAAAATCAAGTGCTGCCATCCCAAGAGACTAGTGGCAATACAGCAGAACACAAAAGTAAGACTGCCTAATAAGACATTTATTTTGTAAACAGCTTCGTTGACTGCAGATATTAGTTCTTCCCAGATGTTAGCTAGTGAGCAATTGTTGGAGGTTACTCCCCTACAAGTGTGTGAGTGTCTGAGGAGTCTTCCTAGTCTCCTTGGGAAACAATGTTAGGTTTCTTTACGTTGGATGGGCAGCCTACATTAACCTATCTCAATTAGCCTGAAGCAAATTCACACTCAAATGACCCTTCTAGTTGGAAGATCCAGGAAGGAACAGGGGTGAACATAACACAATGACTTAGAGGAAAGACATTTAAACTACTTCCGTCCTCAACTGTGCATATATTAGATATGTAGCTTGTATTCTGTTCATATAGGAGATTTTGATACAGTTTTTCAGTATGTCAGTGCTTACAAGCACAATCTTCCATCAAAAGAAACACACACACACACACACAAAAGGCTATAATTAGATAAAAATTTATTGTCTAGATTGAATATTATTGCTCTTAAGTAAATTTGTACCTTTCCTCTCAGGTATTTTTCCCCATATATCAGAGATAGATTATAGATGGCACTCCATTTTATAAAGTTATAGAATCACAGAATCATAGAATCACAAGGTTGGAAAGGACCTACAAGATCATCTAGTCCAACTGTCCTCCTGCCACCATTACTACCCACTAAGCTACTAAACCATATCTTGTAGCACCTCATCCAGATGCCTCTTGAACACTGTCAGGGATGGCAACTCCACCACCTCCCTGGGCAGGCCATTCCAGTGCCTGACCACTCTTTGAGAGAACTTTTGCCTTATGTCTAATCTAAATGTCCCCTGGCACAACTTATGTCCATCTTCTCAGGTCCCGTTTGTTGCCTGAGAGAAGAGGCCGATTCCCTCCTCATCACAATCTCCCTTCAGGAAGTTGTAGAGTGCAATGAGGTCTCCCCTGAGCCACCTCACCAGACTAAACAATCCCAGCTCCCTCAGCAGCTCCCCATAAGACTTGTGCTCCAGACCCCTCATCAGTTTCATTGCCCTTCTCTGGACATGTTCCAGGGCCTCAATGTCTTTCTTGTAGTGAGGGACCCAAAACTGATCACAATACTCAAGGTGCAGCCTCATCAGTGCTGAGTACAGGGGGATGATTACTTCTCTGCTCCTGCTGGCCCCACTATTTCTAATGCAGGCCAGGATGCCATTGGCCCTCTTGGCCACCTGGCACACTGTGGACTCATGTTCAGCCAAGCATCAAACAACACCCCCAGGTCCCTTTCCTCTTCACAGTCATCCAGCTACTCTGACCCAAGCCTATAGCGCTGCATGGGGTTATTGTGGTCAAAGTACAAGACCTGGACTTGGCCTTGTTGAACCTCATCCCATTCATCTCAGCCTAGCGATTAAGCCTATCCAGATCCCTCTGAAGGACCTCCCTACCCTCAGGCAGATCGACACTACCTCCCAACTTGGTGCCATCTGCAAACTTACTGACGGTACACTCAATCCCCTCATCTACGTCATCAGTAAAGATATTAAGCAAGATGGGCCCCAGTACCGACCTCTGGGGGACACCACTCATAACAGGTCGCCAGCTGGACAAGTTATTCTACAGCATGTCATAGACTTCAAATCAGATCCTGATAAACGCCATTTCATACCTTACAAGTTGACAACTAAAAAGATTTCTTAGTTTTGAAAGACACCTTGAATGATGCTTAGGAGTTTTTCCAAAGAGCGTGTTTTCATATCTGCATAATGAACATGAATGTATATCAAGGCACCTTATTCTCTGAGAGGAAAGGCAATTGTCTTTAAAAACTCCTTTAGAGTCTGTCTGACATATTAAATGTTGCTCCACAGCTACATGGAAGAATTTTTGCTTGCATGCTGTCAATCTATATATAGCGTATGCTTTTTAGAAAAACAAGGGCATGAAGTCCTCATTTTAATGGCAAAACTAGACAAAAAATTTTAATCTAGTAAAAAAAAAAAATCTGTAGGGTTCATTTTTTTGTTACTTTTTAGATCAGGAAATCTTTTCATTCAGGAAGATTCTGAGTCAGAAAAGATTCAGAAAAGCCTTTTGATTTACTGCCCAGACAGATCAAGCCTGCAATAATTACTGTGTGATAAAATACAGGGGGAATTCGTATCCTGGGCTTAATTTAGAACTAGAAATTCTTCTAAAGAGATTGCTATTTTAATAATAGACTTCCTGTCACATAAGATTAAACCCTGTTTATCTGCTTCAAGAATCTTAACATACCTCAGCTTTGGCATCAACTTTCTGTTCTACCAAAATCCTTGAGAGACCACTTTAAAACTTTTAGAGCTGTCTTTCTGACAAAACCTGTACAGGCCAGATAGGAACAGCCTCAGAATACCGATAGAGCACTGAACTGTTGTCACAAGCTGACAGCATTCAGCAGCTTTAAACGACGTTACCAGTGCTAATTGCTCCAGCTATTGGCCTCTCAAAGGCCCTGGCCTGAAAGCGATAAGGACCAATGAGCCGGGGCTTCACGACATTCTCTCAAGCTTTCCAACAGTTTTAAATTGCAGAAATAACACACAGTTGACAAATATCTTCACATACCTGTGGCAAAGTGTAAAAACTACACACTTCCCTACTGAAAAGTCATGCGCTGTGAGATATTAAATATTTATTTCTACTTTTCTTGGTCTATTTACTTCAGTTTTCCACAGGATGAAAATGTACAGGGTACAGATACTTGGATTTTACTTGGATTGTCAAGTGCCAGCCTTTTGCCATTGTTACCTCTAGACCAAAGGCCAAGAGCAAAGGGGAGAGTATCCACTGAGTGCCACTTACTGCTGCTTATTGCAACAAAACTGAAACTATGCCACAGTTTCCTGTAATATCCTGCATTATTTATCACTTAACTTTAGAACAAAACTGAACACTGACAACAGGCAATTGTAACTGTCCAAGGTGGCTTCGGTGTGTTTACGCTTACAATGATCAAAGGGCCTAAACAGAACTCAGGATGTCTCACCTGGTTTTGCGACTACGATCAGACAAATGCTCTTGCCTCAAGCTTACTTTGCTAGCTCCGCTGTTTTCTGAAGTGCTAGGAAAACTTTGACCAGCAGATTCTCTTCAGACTTGCTGTCATCTGGCCATACCACTCAGGCCACGTCCAATTAGCTTTCTAATATCTAACCACAGACTCTTCATCTCAGATGTCACTACTCTTTTTATTAAGTGGTTCAGGTTTATGTCTTTTTCTCTTTGCATGGATACCTGCTCTGCTTTGACATAACCACAATGTTCAACTTCACCACCAGGATCTTTGAGCTCAAACCCATCGTACGTCATTTCAAATGGCACAAAAAGTGCCTTCTCCAATACTTACCACTACATTCCAACACTACCTCCAATACTTAGTACAGTCTAGACCAATGGAGCGTTTCCATCAGCACAGATACTTGACCCGAACAAGGGACTTTGGAAGTAGGCTACAAACAGTGAAAACTTGATCTATTGAGTCTGGATCCATGCCAAACAAAAGCAGCTCTGGAAAGAAGAGTGGAGGAATTAATAACTGAAATTGTACTGTCAGTGAATTATGCAAGAACTGGGAAAGCTGCAGGAAGCAGACACCAGAAAGGAGAGATGTGTATTACTAAGTTTTTTATCTAGCTGATGGTTTTTGAGGCTAGCTGATGGGCTGAACAAGGAGGTTACTATCAAGGCTGTCAGATGCCCCCTTTCTGGATGTGTTACTGTGATTATGTCATAAACACGACCATAAGCACACCCTCCATTAGCAAAGATTTTCCTGCAGGGGCTGGGTAGCGTTCCCTGCCAGTTTTGGCACAGTCCAGTTCAAGAACCTGGCTGCATCCAGGCTGGTCCTGTAATACACAGATTAGTCTGAAGCAATTGCCTGACCCACCTCTTAGGCAGGCAAAATCTTGTGAGGAACACTGTTCTTTCCAAATCTTCTGTCAAAAACTCTATACCTGCCTTGATAATCTGTTCCTTTGGACACTTTATCTACTTTTTCCTTATCTTGCCTACGACTTACAGTGTAGACAAAATACTGTCTCTAAATTCATCTTGTGTTGATGTCTGAACCGTATGCTCTCTTAGCAACATTCAGTGTAAGTTCTGACAAAAATACACAGTAAGTAATGGTTCAAGAGAGCTTTTCTTGTAAGAGAAATAATGGCATCAACCTACAATTCCTGTCATTCCAGGTTGGGTGGTGAGATCAAAATATGCAGTATTTGCCTGCGTATGGAGAGGTGCAGGTAGTAGATTCAGCAAAAGCATGCATTGGAAAGACTGGCAGGCCATCATGTTTTTTCAGCCTCTCTGTAATGCATATAGTAGCAGTACAGTTGCTGTCATCTAGAGGAAGTCGTCATATTTCATGGCAGTACCACTGGCTAAAAACCGCATGTCACAATTTGGGCATAATAGCTAGGAAATATGATCTTTTGAAAGTGTGGATAAATCCATTAACAACACTATACAGGATTTTTGCCAAGTCTTACAGGAACAGGGGTGAGTGGTTTGAGTAAGCAACCTGCAATGTGATAAACAAAAAAGAATGGCCTTCAGGATAGAGAAGTCAAAATGAAACTAAATGGATGCCAGTGAACAAGAAGTTTCCACCTGTATGTTTCCTTATCTTTTCAAAAGTTAGATGGTAATGAAAAAAAAAAATCACAGTTCTTATAATTTCCTAAAAGACTGAAAGACCAAAAAATAACTCGATCCCTTATAAAGAGATTTTCTTCCCCTATTCTTAATAAAAATTCAAAGGGTTCTAGCGTTAGGACTAAAGGGAATGGCCTCAAGTTGTGCCAGGGGAAATTCAGGTTGGACATTACAAAAGATTTGTTCTTAGAAAGACTGGAGAGGCAGTGGCACAGGCTGCCCAGGGAGGTGGCGAAGTCACTGTGCCTGGAAGTGTTCAAGGAATGTTTAGATGTTGTACTGAGGGATATGGTTTGGTGAGAAATATAGGTGATAGGTGGATGGATGAACTGAATGATCTTAAAGGTATTTTCCAACCTTGGTGATTCTATGATTCTATGTATTACTTTCCTCTAAACAAAAACAAAACAGAACAGTTACCTAATGTAAAATCTTCTAAGAATGTGAAAACATTTATGGAAACCTTTAAATCATTTTTTTTAAATGAAATTAAAAAAACCATATCCAAAACCATCTCCACAATATTTATTGAGTTAGGACCTCTTTATATGTAAAGTTACACTTGAAACTGAGATCTGAAATCTATCTAGCTTTGCTCAACTGAAAGTCGATGCTGGCACACTTCCATCTTCAAAATCCTTTCTTAAATACATATACTCATGATCCAATTAGAAAAAAAGCTTAAGTTAAATAAAGACAAAATAGTTCTGTTTTTTTTTTTTTTTAAGGGTTGATACACACATACATACCCCATTTATAGAAATGTACTTAAGAAAAGCAACTGGCATAATCAGATGAGTGACTGCATTTTTCTCAGAGCAACCTGTCATCACCCTCATCTGGAAGTTTCTACTGCAGATCAGTCATGTTCCCTCCACAGCTGGCATTCACAAGACATAAATACTCATGGGTACAAACATCCACAAAATCAGTCACCTAATCTACTCTACAAGGTAATGACCAAATGAAAACTACTTGTTTAGAAGTTGTAGCTTGCCTAAATAACCTTAAAATCACACTCACCTCAATATACTCTGACTTAGGATGGTGGAAAATCTGTGTGTAAACATGGATCTAATGGCTTTAGACTCCACAAGAAATTTACCTATGCAAATGATTTTTGAAGAATGAAATTCACACAAAAATATTACTTTCAGCATTTCAAAAAAATAAGGTAAACAATATTATAAAATCATATCCCGAAGGGAAAAAAATTCTATCACTGTAAAGATTTTAGTAATAAGGACTACTACTTTATATTTCTGTACAAGTTCAGATTTTGAAAAGGGTTTAAAAACACACAACTCTCACTCTCCAACTCTATGAGGAGGGAAAGCAGAGGGAGGTTGCCAGGCTCTGATCCTGGGAACTGATGTTGGGATGTGTGGGAATGGCAAAAAACCATGCTGGCAAGGCTCAGACTGGGAGTTAGGAAGCATTTCTGTACCATGAGGGTGGTCATACACTGGAACGAGCTTCCTAGAAAGGTGGCTGGAGCCCCATGCCCATAAGCATTCAAGAGGCATTTGGACAATGCCCTCAATATGCCTTAACTGTTGGTTAGTCCTTAGGTGGTCAGGCATTTGGACCTGATGGATCTTTGTGGGTCCCCTCCAACCAAAGCACTCCACTTTAAAAGAAAACTTGATTTTCCACTTTCCATTAAGATATAGTACTCCTTCTGCTTTAAAGAGAAAATTATTTCAAAGTTCAGTTGTCCACAACCAACTTAAACAGATCATTTTGTGAGATCAACACATTTGTTTAGCTCATAACTTTCATGTGAATGACTTTGAAGAGGAAAACAGCTGTCCTGGAGCTACTACAACTACTGAAAGCATCTGAAACAAAACAATAAAACAAAACACTTTTCAAATCAGTGAAAAAGAATTCGTAGAATCATAGAATAGTTTTAGCTGGAAGGGACCCTTAAAAGTCCTCTAGTTCAACACCACTGCAACACACAGGGACACCTATAGCTACATCAGGATGCTCAGAGCCTTTCCAGACTGACCTTGAATGTTTCCAGGGACAGAGCATCTACCACCTGTCTTGGCAACCTCTTCCAGTGCCTCAACACTCTTACTGTAAAAAACTTCTTCCTTATATCCAGTCTAATCTCCCCTCTTTTAGTTTGAAACCATTTCCCCTTGTCCTGTCACAACAGACCCTGCTGAAGAGTCTGGCCCTTCCTTCTTATAGCAGTCTCTCTCCTTTAGATACTGAAAGGCCACTCTCGGGTCTCCCCAGAACCTTCTCCAGGCTGAACAGCCCCAGCTCTCTCAGACTGTCCTCATAGGGGAGGTGCTCCATGCCTTTGATCATTTTTGTGGCTCTCCTCCGGACACACTCCAACAGGTCCATGTCTCTCCTGTACTGAGGACTCCACATCTGGATGCAGTACTCCAAGTCAGGCCTCACCAGTGCAGAGCAGAGGGACAAGATCACGTCCTTTGCCCTGCTGGCCGTGCTTCTGTTGCTGCCGCCTAGGATACGGTTGGCTTTTGGGGCACATTGCTGGCACATGTCCAGATTGCCATCCACCAGTATCCCAGGTCCTTTTTGGAAGGGCTGTGCTCCATCCTTACATCCCCCAGTTTGTACTGACAGTGGGGATTGCTACAACCCAGGTGCAAGACCTTGCATTTGGGTATGTTGAACCTCATGAGGTTCTCCTGGGCCCACTTCCCCAGCCTGTCTTGGTCCCTCTGGATGTCATCCTGCTCCTCAGGTGTGTTGATCGCATTACACACAATTCAAAGACCATCTGTGCACTACATAGATCGATCCTGTTTCAAACGGTGCTTCTTTTATAGCAATTGAAAAAATGAACTTATTTCAGTAGGATCAAATAACTGCATCTGAAGACAACCACTACACCATGACAGAGTAATGATTGATGTAGTTTAATTTTGTGTACAGTACTTTGTACCTTTCCAACTTCACACTTACCTCAAAACAGCAGTGATATAGTGCTTTCATACTGAGACAATAAAACAATATGAACAGTAGAACTGAAAATAAATGACATCTCTACAATCCATGGTACAGTGTCTGTATTCGAACAGGGTCTCTTTACAAATATATGCCTACATACATAATTTCATCTCTTAATACCATCTCTTAGCTCACTATTTATAGCTGGAAAGCTACACAGGGACACCAACATAATTAGATTTTCATTTATTATCTGTAACAACTTAGTTTGTGTAATCAATATTAAACTTGTAGCTAATACGACAGCTACACTTCTACCTAGTTACTCATTGTCTCAAACTGATCAAATCCACTAGTCCTAATATATGGCTTGGCTTGCACTTCATGAGTATACTGGCATGAATGTCTAATGATACTGCCTACATCAGACAGCAGGAAAAGTAGCATCTAGAATGAATGCAAAGAAGATAACCTCTAGAGGAGAGCAAACCACATCATTTATATGGCTAAGCAGATGAAAAAGTGCTCAGGCTTTAAAGACTTTTTTTTTTCCAATCCAGAGGTTTTCAACAGGGAACTTTCAGATATCCACATCCTCAGATGCAAAATCAATGACATTTTAACATTCAGAAAAATCACTTTCTAGATTAGTCTTCTAGCAGTCACTGTAATCACTTATGCCTTATTTTGTCCAGGAATCTGAGAGGTATGAGAAATTTCTATTACAGCTGACACACATATGTACATGTACGTAGATTGTTGAAGTGTTGAAATTGTTGTATTAATTGAACTTCCCCACCAATAAACTAAGCTGATCACCTGTGTTATTAAATTTCTGCATGTGCCTCTCAGACTCAAAAAACATGAATTCAGAACATTTTGAACACCTTTTTGTTGCTAGGCCTTTTTGTTTCCATAATTAGGTGTTAACGTGAGCTACTCCAGGCAGTTTCAAGTAAGCCATGCTGCAGGATGGTCTGTGTGGCTGACTGTGGGGACAATGCCAGCACAGAGAAGGACAGTCCTCTTTTACAATGCGGCACCAGCGACAACCTGCTGAACTTCTATTAACTTATTTCATCCTTTGAAGTCTTAGCAAGCGTGCTGTGACATTTTGCGCATTATGGGTACAGCTCTCAACAACAACAGGCTTGGTTCTGCTTCAATGGCATAACTGCTTCTCACAGCGATTACAGTTGCTATTTTCATCCTTTTCAAATGGCTGTATTGTTGAATATCACAGGAAGACGCAGGTTATTTTTTTCCTCAAAGACCCTGCTACTACCGTGATATTTTGACACAATTTCCAGTTATCTTTTATGATACCAAACTTCTAAGTTTAACAGTGTTATACATTTGCACCTGACTGACTGTCATTTAGGGTCAGAAAAACATGTCAGTACTGTTAAAAACATCCTGAATTTCATAACATCATAGGATAGACTTCGGGCTCAACCACTATAGATTCTCATATAAGCTGTAACTCAAACAAAAGTAGTGACACATGACTATTACCTTTTGATGCTCATAGTCATGTCTCTCTGCTCAAGAGATGAACTAGTAACAGCAGTGCTGGCAGAGAGCTGTGTAAGGCTTACATCCTGCATAGCAGTGGCTGTGAGCTGCATATAGCTCCCAAATGCAGCACTCTCCTGATGTTAGGAATATCTACAACTACTCCAACAGGGTGATACAGTCTATCCACATTATTTTCTGTACTTAAAATTAATTTCTTGTATTTTTTGAAGTGAGAGCAGTTTGTTTCAAGATGTCGATCAAATACAGAAAAGCTATTTTTGTGTTCTTACTCTCATTGATTTCCCTAACTTTTTCTCCCTGCCACTTTCCATGTAGAATAACAGTATCTTGAAGATAATCATAGAATCCTGAGTTGGAAGGGACCCTTAAAGATCATCTAGTCCAACTGTCTTGCAATGAACAGGGACATCCACAGCTACATCAGGTGCACAGAGCCTGGTCCAGCCTGGCCTTGAGTGTCTCCTTGAATGACTGAATGATCTGACCTACGTATTTACTCAGGGCACTATACAATAAGCAAGCAAAAAATACTTTCATGAAAAAAAAAATTCTATCTTCACTCAGTGAAGAAAAATTCCTATACTGCAAGTTGTACAAGTTCTTCAGGAAAATTCTGCTTTCCAGAAATAAGTCATAACAAAGACTCTTGACGATAAGGACTTGTACTTTTAGTACAAGCACTGTTAATGACTAAATAAACTGAAAATAATCCATACAGTCAAGTTTAATTAGCATAAAAACAATACAGTAAAAATAACCCAATCACTCTTTACCTACTACTTTGAAAAGGCAGTACCCTCACTGAACACCCTGTATCTACAGGCAGGGATTTGTTCTTTGTAAGGAGGAGAAGATAAACAAATGGCTTCAGAACTAGTGATATGTGTTTGTTTTCTACACAGAACAAGTCCATTTGTTTGTTCTAAGTGCAGATTTGTTTAAGTAATGCATTTTATAGGTTTCTGTAACTATCATCTTTCCTTTCTAAGCTCACTTCCACTGTAAGAGTAATCCACAATCCTTTCCTTGACCACGGTCTTAGAGTCAGTTGAGACAAACTCCCAGCTCAGAAGGAAATCCTGAACCTTTGAAGTCAGGCACTCCAACAATTCACCTATATTCTTAAAATCAAAACTGCACGCAACATCATGCCAACACTTTCTTGGTGCTTCACAGTAGTTCAAACTACTGTTGTACAGGTGAGTATGGCAGGGAGAATCATAGAACGGCCTGGGTTGAAAAGGACCACAACAATCATCAAGTTTCAACCCCCCTGCTCTATGCAGGGTCACCAACCACCAGATCAGGCTGCCCAGAGCCACATCCAGCCCGGCCTTGAATGCCTCCAGGGATGGGGCATCCACAACCTCCTTGAACAAGGAGGATGTGTTCCAGTGCGTCACCACCCTCTGTGTGAATAACTTCCACCTAATATCTAACCTAAACCTCCCTTGTCTCACTTAAAACCATTCCTCAGTTAAAACCCTTGCCCTATCACTATCCACCCTCATAAACAGCCATTCCCCCTCATGTTGATATGCTCCTTTCAATGCCACAACGAGGTCTCCTAGAGCCTTCTCTTCTCCAAGCTAAACAAGCCCGGTTCCCTCAACCTTTCCTCATAGGAGAGGTGCACCAGACCTCTGATCATCTCAGTGAAAGATGTGATTTGTTAAGTTACTGCAGCCTACTGTCTAATTTAATACTGACAATTTAGCATGTGGGAGTGAGCTGGCTAGGAAGTCAGAAGCTATTATGAAGAAGTTCAAAGCTGCTGTTTAGAAACATGCTATAGGCAGCAGATTATGTGTTTTGGAAACTGAAGCAGAAATGCTATTACCTATAAGGACATTAAAGGTAGAAAAATATCCTCTAAAGATCTAGTTCGAAAACTTTGGGGTCTACCTAGAGAGCTCAGAATTCATTGTTATTTACCTGTCATTAAAGATTTGTGTTTGTTTCCTCTTCAACAAAAAAAAGAAAAGTTAGATGCTGGTCTCACAAGTGCTATGTTTGGATATGCAATATTTAACAGACTTGAACAATACAAAGCACAAAGACACTTGAAATCTAATCAATCTCCTGACATTTGACTAGAAGTCAAAGCAGTGAACCACAAGTTGTTAAAGTTTACTTCACCCATGAAAACTAATCTCTTTCTTTCACGAGGAGCACATGAATTATGATGATCTGAACACGAAGTTTAACTGTAGATTTCTTCCTTTTTAATAACTGTCTGTTTTAAGCACTTACCATGCTTTCTAAATATGTTTTGTTGTTCTAGGTGTCAAAACGTACAGTTTCATTTTTATTTTCATTCCTGAGACTCAATAGCATTAATACATAAGGAATAAAGTTTAGGATTTGCTGTACTATATAATAGAAACTGTTTTCAAACATCCAGACAAAGTTTTCTGCTTACTTTGCTAGTGATGGCTGTTTCAGAGCAGGTGCCAAGCACAGAATTACAGCAGTAGAGACTGGAAAAGGTCATTCAATTCAACTTGTTAGAGCTAAACTTTCACATACACATGATCTCCTTATAAGACTACCATGAAAACATGTTTATAGACATCTTACAGAATATAATGAGATTCCAAAAAGCCCTAAAAAATGTGAACTCATTGTTAAGCAAAACTGGGGTGCAAACAATTTATTAGATAATCTTTGAGTTACACTGGAAACCCTTCTCGAAGACAAAATTACTTGGAATTACTTCTATACATAGTGAAAAAAGCTGGATCTCAATAAAGCAGTTGAAGCCTTTGAAACATTTCTACATTCTAAAATAGCATGTCTAAAGTCTACCTATAAGCAAATGCTACTGATACAACAGTTGGAATGATTAATTTCCTTGACTTGGAATATGTCCCAGGCAGCAAGTAGGACCCCAAAAGTTTGAAGACACTGTTCATTAGAAAGCCCCAACCACTACAGAAACAAATGGTCTATTACTACGACTGTACTCCTATGATACCTCCTTAAGAGCTGATGATTCTACTACCTAAAATTGTGTATTCATTTTGTAGACAGCAGACAGCATCAGCCCTCTTTACATGGCAAGCACAAGTAATATACAGCTGGTTGTATCATGACTACGAGAACTAACTATCTCATTTCCTACAGATTTGCATCTTGTATGTCTGCCTATCTGCACAGCCAGAACTTGCCATCTCTCCCAGTGATGACTCCCATTCCTTATTTCTGAAGCCTTGGCACTGCTCTGCCCTACGTCACCTAACTACAAGGATGTGCTGTAGCAGGAGTGAGTTCCACACACTCGCTGATCCTGTAGCATCATTGCATAGCTTCCTTCCTCAGCCACTGATCAACAACACACTGTTGAATTCAGTTGTTACAAACTTAAAAGATTGCAAATAGCCTGAAAAGAAACCGTAAAGTGAATACCAAAAAAAGGCTAGGGAGGATATAGCAGCATTAATAGATCTCAAGAGCCCTATTAGTTGGCCACAGGCTATTATATAAGGTCACATCCAACACTTTACAAGTTAATCTAATAAATTCTAAGGAAAACAGAATCACAAATGAGAAGGTTTCACTTCCTATCAGTACAAAGCCTAATCCAGGATATAAAGTTGTAGCAGTTGGCTCCACTTTGATCACACTGCAGCACAACAAAAGAAAGAATATAGTTTTAAAATGATGCTTTCTCACAGCCACTTTCCTTAGATTTTACCTCAAGAAACTAAGGGTGCAATGAAATCCTTGGGTTTTTTGTTGTTGTTGTTGTTTGGTTGTTTTTTTTTTTTTTACAACCTAATTTCCATAGGTATAGGCCGAGAAAACAGGTTGCAAACTTCACATATTTTAGATTTTCTAACTTAGGAATGTGGGGTATTAGAACTCATTTCTTTCTCCAAATGTGCAAGTACATTTATATTGTTTCACATGTCATGCGTCGCATTGCTTTGTTTGCTGTGGGTTAGCCAGGAACAGATAACAGATAAGTCTATGCTATCATCTTCCCTCAAGCTATGGCACTAAATTGGATCTCTTTTCTGTTGATTATTACAGAACCAACACAAAAACTGTATATCTCAAAGTAGCTTAAAATTGTCCACTGATTTCAAAAGATGGGAAAAGGGAGAAAAGAAAGAGACTTGTAGACAAACAAAGGGAAAGGGGTAAGTTTCACATTCTTAGAAGATCACACTAAAAATGACCATTGTCTTGATTTTTTAGCATCTCATCTCAACTTTTCACAGGAGACCATATACTAATCCTAGTCTATTTACTGACTTCCAGTCTCAGTAATTAAACTGAATCATATAATTCCCCTCTGATTATTAAGTGGAAATTGTTGTTAATGTTAACAGAACAAATGTTTAATAGCTGATAATACAGCAGCATTTCAAATTCCCTTTGCAACTTCAGTTGCGTATATTATTGTCCTTTCCACCTTTTGACATTACAGGCAGTTATCGTTATATGTATTACATTACCCATCACATGAGGACGTAGTTCAGGGGAAAGATAAATTAATGATAGACTGCCCACTCTTGAGAGAAGGAACAATTCAGCAAGTAAGCTGCTACTCTTTAACTGTTTTACTCTTTTACTGTTTTTTTGGCAGCTGAAGAAAGGCATACAAAGAATTGGAAAGAAATCCTCATTGCTAGTGTCCAGACTGTTGAAAACTAAAGCTTGGCAGGACTTGCCCCTTAACCTGAGCTCCTAACAATGTTTAGCATGTATTTAGAGTTTTTAATTTCTAAAGCTCCATATATGCAAGAGTTAATCAACATACTACAAAGGTGAAGTATGGGAAACTGACATATTTCACAGTTTTTGGTAACAGAACAGCTCATGAATGTTGACTGCCTTAATTAACAGCCCGAAAAAAGAGTGTTAATGTGTAAATGTGCACCTTCAGCAAGTTTGCAGAAGTCACCAAAGTGAGGCAAGCGGCTGATGCAGCGAAGGGTTGGGCCAGTGTTCAGAAAGAGCTCAGAAAGCTGAAAAGCTCAAGAAGCAGACTGACAGAAATCTCTTACAGTTCATTAAAGGCAAATTCTGTACTTGGGTAGGAATAACTACAGGTAATACTGCAGACAGATGCTGGAAATACACACATTGTGTGCTCAACCCTCCCAGATGTCCTGGTGGCTCTTTCCTGGATTTGACTCCTATTTCTCACCGTCCTGTATTTTGAAGCCCAAAGCAGAATGCAGTATTCCAGATACGATCCCACAAGTAAAGAACAGAGAATAATAACCACTTCCCTCAACCTTCCAGTTATTCTTTCTTGTGGCAGCCCAGATTTGCTTTTATTGCTGCAAAGGCACCTGCTGACTCATATTCAGCTTTTTCATTGGTCCCCAAGATCCTCTGCAACAGAGGTCTTACTGCCCATTTTATTGGCTTGTGCTCTTTTCCCTCACTCTAAAATCATTCAAAAATGACAAAGTTGAACATCGAAGATGGTAGCAGAGGATGTTTAAGGTATTTTCTTGTAGCAAATACTACATATTTAGTTGGCAAACAAAGGGATAAAAAGCCTTTCAGTTTAGGCAGAAGAATATTTCTCCCAGTTCCATTCAAAGAAAGTCTTACAGTCTACAGCTATGAAATCAGTAGTTTCATAACATTCTTACAAACCAAATTTGAGAAGTTCTCCACTTGACAATTATGCCCTTAATCAATAAAGCAATGACTGAAATACAGGTTTCTACTACTCTGAAGAATAGCCCATTAGTAAAAAGGATGGGAGAAGACAGGGATATTTTACTTTAGATTATTTTTGGCTGCTATGCTGTTTTAACTAGTGTACTGAAGTTCAGTGACCCAAGTTTGCATTGTCCAATCACTAATAGTCTGAACACATTACTGAATTTTTTTTTATGACATAGCATAAGGAAAAGATTAAAGACTAAAGTTTCGAGCTCACTTCCTTAATTTGGGAATTACCATGATGGAAGGGATGCATTTTATTTTTGGAGCAGATAAGATGTGAGAGAGCATTGACATACTAACAGCAGCAGAAAAAGCACATGGGAGTTTGCTCTGTAAGACAATAAAGTGAAGTTTAGGGAACGGTGTCAGTTTTGCTATGTTGTTGAATAGTTTTGCACCAAATTTGCCATGCAGAATTGCAGAGCTTATTACTTTGACTAAGATACGCCAATTCTTTAGTTACATGTAGGACCCGAGATAACTTCTTTATCATTGTGCAGCTTAAAGAAAGTATCCTGCTGCAGCTCAGATCTGCTAGCTTAGGATAAGATCAGATCGGTGCTAGCCCAAAGCTAGCCCAGAGAAAGCAAAAGCAACACTTACATCTAACCCCCTATAAACTTTCAGCATTTCTAGGATGATAGGCACTTCGCTGAGAAACAACCAAAACCCTACAAACCATCCCTCTCTAACTCGTTTACATTTTCCTTTTCCTCTGGCATATGATTCTCACACAACTAAATCCAGAGTGGATCTGTTTCAGAAAGAGAGGAAAACTTCATTAGCTACAATGTCAAATTCCTGTTGGAACTTTGGCCTTCAGAGCAAAAAGAATCAGGAACTCAGATCTCTTACCTTCTAGATGAGTGCTTCATCTACTGAGGTAATGATGAAATCAAGGACACAACCACTTCTGCAGCTCTTCACAGATTTATATGCTGGTGTGTGTTCAACTTTTTGTTGTCATTTTTTAAAGAGTTTCTAATGCAGATTCAAATCTTCAATCTGCACAGCAGTATCAGTGTATAATACATAAACCGCTGATTATACTTTCATTTGGCTCCTTGTCTGGTCTGATGACCAACACAAAAGCTGACCTCTAAGGAAGTGACCTCCCACCTTTTGCCCCCTGCCTTCCTCAGTCTTTTTGTAGAGACTTCTAAGAGGTTTCCTCTCAACTCTTGGCTTCAGAAGAGACTTAGTTGTTTCTTTGTCTTTCTACCCAAATTCCTTCCCTTTCATTCTGGAGTATTCCATACATTCTATGTCAGTAGCATCAGTCCTTCATTTATTTTGTACAACTGCCATTATAGATCTGTATTGCCGGCTGTCAGTTACTCATTAACTACAAGTAAGAGCAAAGTTACATAGACTTTCAACAGTAGAAGCTTTCTCTTCATTTTGTAAACCAGAACCAAGCTGTAAATAAAAGGCAACTTCAAAAATAAAATACAGTGAAAATAAGTAGAATGGCTTGACTAACAAGGCTGCAGAGTTAGTTTGGTCTCCATCCCATCAGTCCTCGCTACTGGACTGGAACACCAGCCTGTTCTTTTAAGACATCCACAATTATTATATAACAACTTCGCAGTTTTGAACAGTGGGAAAATTAAGGACTTGCAGAACCCATGCCTGCATTCTGCATTGCTATGGTTAGAGTTCCAGCCCACTCCTTTCCAAAGCCAATCTTCATAGGTAAAATGAAACTGCCAGTCAGTAATTATTTTATAACCACATTCAGAGGAACAGCTTTCTGAAAGTTAAATTTCCAACCAGAATTCTTAAGTGAGGTAGATGAAGTGAGGTGTTGCATCGACCAGTTACAAAGCGATTACTAAACAACCACTATAGAAGATAAATATATTCAGGTCCAAAATCTCACGCAGCGTGAGACAACACAACAGACTGGGAAACATGTATGAAGTAGAATAACTATAAAGGTAAAGAAGACATACCTTCTGCAAAGAGTAACATCATATTTGTGCTTTTGCTAGTAACCACGTTGTTCAGTAAGGCAACTGCAGTTTGCGTTGTATTCCCTAGTATATTGTCTTGGTGTTCCTGTAAGTAAAAATTAAAAAAATCTAGTATTTATTCTGAAAGGTTGGTAAAAGACTACTTCCTTCCAAAAATGTAGTAACACAAAAGCATTACTCTCTCAACCCCTTGAGCTTCAATGTTTAAAATACCAGAAAACTTAAAAATACCAACATCTTGCCAAAAGATTTTCTTTTAATCAGAAGAATTCATAGCTAGGTGTAAAATGTTCGGACTTTTAAAAATACTACTGAGACTTATCAGTCTCTAATCTCTACATATTCAGAACCAGGAACTTTTCCTTTTATACAATATTACTTTTAGTAATAGTATTGATTTTATTCTTATCAGTTTCAGCTTGATAACCGAGAATAAGTCATAAAAATCTACTTTTGTCTCTGCTTGTACACTGTCAACAGTATAAACTTAATTCTGTATACACATCAGGTATCTATTTCTGTATCTACTTACATCACTCCCACGATGTCTTTCTTATGCTTGAAAATTGCTTCAGTAATTTTTGACAATATTCTGAGACTACACAAACAATAGCAAGCTCTCAGGATCACTAAATAAATTTCAAATGAAAAGGGGAGATTTAGAATGGATATAAGGAAAAAGGCTTTTATTTACAATAAGGGTGGTGATGTACTGACACAGGTTGCCCAGAGAGGTGGTGGAAGCCCCATCCCTGGAGACATTCAAGGTCAGGCTGGATGGGGCTCTGAGCATCTTGATCTCACTGTAGGTGTATAGGTGCCCATTCATTGCAGAGGTGTTAGACTGGATGGCCTTTAAGGGTCTCTTCCAACTCAAAAGATTCTACAATTCTATGATTCTTCTGCTGTTGTTGTACTTAACACACTTGCACACTTAGTTTGAAAGGAGTGGACAAGGCAGTGAGAACAAAACATTTATTTACTCACACTAATCACAGTAATAACTCACATAGCTTCCAAATATCCAAACTAGGATAAGCTTTTCCAAATCTGAGTCTAGATATAAATATCAACCTGAATGCATTTCAAATCTCCCCAGGAGGCTCAGGAAATATTCGATCCAATTTTTCAGACTAAAATCCTACTAGAAGCATACATCCAAAGTGAAAATAACATTAATAAAAAGTCCTATTTCAGATATTGCAGCTTTTTCATATGAATCTTCACTTCCAGGCTTCCCTGCCCCATCAAATCTCTCAATATACTGACATTACTTGATTACTTCACTGCCACAGAACATGCTGTATCTTCTGAGCCATTTCCTGAAGTAGCTCCTTGAAAAAAAAGCTCAAATTTGAAATTGAACAAGACAGAAGATTATTGGTCTAAAGTTCAGTGAAGTATCTCTAATGCCAAAAGTGACTTCAGTCCTTGAATACAGTTGAACAAACCTCCGCCCTGAAAGTTCCTTTAGAAGATGAATGCCAGTGGCCAGGAAGTTTATTTTCTGCAGCTCTCTGCTCAGGGTATTTATGACCTTCTCTCTCAGATATATTCTTGAAAACAGCAGCAATTTATTCTTCATTAGGAAAATTTTATTGATCACCTAAGTGCCATAGCTTCTGCAGAATTAGCCTGACTGACTGCCGGCCAGCAGCAATCACAAGTAACATGTTTTACTAATCTTCCAAGTATTCACTCCAGGTCAACTTATGAATGACATTCAGAGTGATATCTCTAGTTTCATAAGCCACTTTCTACATTGGGTTAGGACTAAGCAACAGCACTGCATTTAGGAAAAGCCATGCTACCTAAATCCCTACCAGTGGCCGTAAGAAAAGTTCAGGCAAGAATCTCCTGAGTTTTATTTCTTTCCCAAACTGATGAAATTTAGGATACTGTAAAGTGTGTACTCAGTGCCTCTTCAGAAAATACTGTTACAATGGTACAAAGGGTCATGCTATGTGAAAAACAAATGCTTTCCTTTAAACATTTATCAGTCAAAGGATTTTTCTATAGGCATAGGCTCAGACATCTGCTTTGAGGGAATTAATTTCTGTTACTGCACTCAGAAACTAAAATCAAATGCTATTATTTACTATAAATACCATGAAACATACATGATAAGGCATAATGTATTAAAGGATGAAGAAATACATAAGCATTTCCAGCCTACCATTCAACTTAAAGCCCTAAGAATTCTCTATTTCTGCTAGAGCTCTTCAAATTGTATCATGAGAAATGATGAGGAAGAGTGCAGTTTCCTACCGAACACTAAGAGAATATATCCAGGATCTCCGAAGTTCTATTCACTTTACACAGCACTTAGAGGCGTCATTAATGACTTCTATACTCCTATGAAAGTTTAAAATACAGCCAGATATATTTGAAAGCTATGTTGGAAAGCATAAATGCCACATTCTCCAGAAGATAAAGCAGGAAAATAGAAAAGAGATACCGTAAAGTCATAATACTAAAAATAAATCTGAAGTTATTGCTTACAGATAGCTGAAGGGTAAGAAAAACATTTATTTGAAAAACCAACATGTTTACCTGTTAATCGATCATCACAGTATTTTCTTAACTCTCAAAAAGAACATTCAGAATACAAAACCTTTTATAAATACAACAGAAACAATAATTCAACGGCTAGGTGTTATTCAAGATGAAATTAATAAAAACAAAATACTCTAGACATGCCAAAATAAGAGATGACTCATTTTCACTGCAAGTATTTGCTACTGCTTCATATATTTCTGAAGTAAACACCTTCTAGTAGAATTCCCCTTTGAAATATACAACTATAAAAAAAAAGTTGGCAGTTGTTTGTAATTGCAATCTTTTGCATCTACCAGGTTACTCATGTTAACATGAAGCCAACTTTGCTTTTAGTGAGGATCAATTACACTACACAACCCTCTAGTGAAGGACTGATACTGAAGCTGTTATTTACACTAAAGCATATGCAACAAAAACCTACATTACCCTAAATACGTTCAGACTGGAATTCAAGATGGAAATGTATATCGTGGAAGCAAAACAGTTTCTTAATGAATAAAATAATCTCATAAGAAGCGTACTCAGCTGGAATACTAGAATTTTAACGTATGGATCACAGATAAACTGTGACAAGATACTGGGTTTCAAGAAGCTACAGGTATGCCTCACTTACCTAGGTCATCACTGATTGCTGCTAGACTAGATTTTAGAAGTCTATAAAAAAATACGTAACTTCCTCATAATCTATCAAGGAGCAAAGCTGATCTAATTTGTGTGCACAGCACCACAGACTGGATATTTAATGAACAGTGCACTTGACAGCTTTAATAAAACATAGCATTTGCCAGCAGAGATAATTAGAATTGAAGCAGCAAAATTCTAGTGTTTGGCAACACAGATGAAACAACTTCATTAAAATGTACAGCTTCGGCAAATGAAAGGCAGGAAAGCACTGGACCCTGAAGAATCAGCCTTCTCAAAACTAATTGCTTCAGTGCTTAAAAAGGACAGCTATAAAATATCAAGTGCATAACAAGGAAATACTAGCATAAAAAAAGAACCACAGAAGATAAATCAGGCTTTTCAAATGGGACTGCGCTGTATTTAGGCCATTAAACTTTTCGTTCTCATTTTGAAGGGCTGTATGTTAACAAAAGACATAAGTTGAAGTATTTTTTAAAGCCAGTTAGGTAAGAGGGTATGAATTAGCAAGGTGGGAGTATGAAACTAAGATACTGTAGTCTAAAGCTATCGTTTCTCTTCCTTTTAGTATATTAGGGCAGCGTAGGTAGACTACGGTATTTTAATTACATTTTAGATAAAAGATCAGATAGCAATTGTGGTAAGAAGTTACCAATTTGTGAGACTTCACATACATGCCTCCAACTCATTTAACTAAGAATCTAAAAAAAAAAACAAAGGCTCTAAATGCAATTTTTGCAGATATGCTGTAATTAAATGTAAGTGCTCCACAGCAGCACTGTTCATTCAGTGTAATCAGAGTGATTAACTGTACAGGGACTCTCCTTCCCAAGCTTATATATGAGCTATGAATGTGAGTCAGGAAGAAAAGAGGACATAACGAAGAGGTTTGATTTTTCATACATGAAATCCATGGAAAGATGAAAATTACAGAAGTGAACCACATCCTAACTACATTTACTAAAAGATGCAGTTTTTACTTGATGGTCGATTGACCATTGATATGGTGATATCCTCATGAGGATATCACAAGGAGCACAACTTAATACTGCATTCAACCTAGATTACTATGATACACTATAATACTTTATATGCATGAAATAGAGGATGAAAAACTTTTCTGCCTGTAACAGTGGTACAGGAAAGCAGTATTATTTGCACATAGCCTACACAGGACATTTACAGTAACCTATGTACTGTTCTTTGCTTCTTCTTTTCAAACACATGACAAAGTTCACTGAGAAACAAATTTAAAGCAGCCATGAATAGGCTAAACAGGCCTTAAACATTTTGTGGCTTCTGGTGCAAAGACCACTCATGCATTAGCTGAAAACATTTAAATACAGATCCCAAATTTTAATGCAGTACTATTTCGCTTATTCTTGATAAAAGTCGGGAAAAAAATAACAGTCTAAAATAGACATCTCTCCTGCAATCATGCTTTTCAAAAAATAGCCTTGTTGCACAGTAGTTTTAACAGAGCTGGTATTCCTAAATCTTTTCCTATCATATATCATAAGGATCTACTACAAAGCTAGCAAACAATTTCTGGAATAATCATGCTTCTTGGATGAGTCACAACAGTGATACCTGTAGATGAGAAGTCTTGTAACTTTGAAAAAGAATGCTGCTTAAATACAGAAAAAAATAAAAGCTGTACTCCTAGTCACCAAGTGACTAAGGAGAGTTGGTTGAGGACAGGGATACAGGAATAATTAAGAAGTGGAGGACATAGAAGGCCACTAATAAAAACCCAGAATGTCAAGTATCAGCCAACAGAAAGAGATAGTCATAGATTTTGTTCTCTCACCCACTGCAATAGGTGATATAGAATTACACAAAATATTTTTTCAGAAGTACATCAATTTACAAGTATGTTCTCTTGCCTGGGTTCAGATTTTCAGACATCTAACAATCTTTTTTTTTTTAATTCTGAAACTCGTTTGTCGCATCCTTTTCATTTCCCCAAGTTCCTTGTTATCTTGGAGACAAGCATGCAATTTTATCTGCACTAATGTCAGAATCTCATGAGGCGTAAGGAGGAAAGGTGTTATTTACAACAAACAGAGCTCTAAGCAATGTTGCCTCTGTGGAACGAAAAGATGAAATTTGTTGCTTTTAGAAAAGCAGTTTCTGTCAAGATCATGCAAGTGCTTCTTTTGTGCACAAAACATTAAGAAATGAAAATCTCAACAGACTACTGTCCCTTCTCTTCTCCTTCCCAAATACAAAAATAAAAGGCCAAAGAACAAATCCCATGCAGGCACTGTGAACAAAAACAGTATTTTTTAATAGCATGTTAATAGGGTAACTACTTTTCCTCCTTTATGTTTCAACATGTAGAGGTGGAATAAATCAAACTAAACCAAGAAAGAAAAATTAAGTAGTGAGCTAAGGATTGCAAATCTGCCCCATGCCAGCAAGCACAAGGTTTGTAACCAATACAAAGAGAAGAATGCTTAAATCTGCTCAGAATTAGAGGTAGACATCTTCAAAGAGAACTAACCCTTACTAAGAGGGAAACCATATGAAGACTTGTCAACAATACTACTTTACACATGATGAAAGGAGAAGGATTCCAAGATACTGATGTACTTCTAAAATTACCATGTAACACTTTTAGCAGAAACTATGAGGGTCCCAAATCCTAAGCAAGAATTCCATTTTGTATCTACTTTTCCTTTTTATTTATTAGACAAAGAAGAAAAGAAGAAAAAAGTTAAAAAGAATAAAAAGAAAGAAAAAAGTAAAGAAAAAAATCATAGAATCATATAATGGCTTACATTAGAAGGGACCTCAAGGATCATCAAGTTCCAACCTCCCTGCTGCAGGTGGTGCCAACCGCAGCAGATCAGGCTGCCCCATGCAACCTGCCTCTGAACACCTACAAGGATGGGGCATCCACAACCTCTATGGGCAGTTGTGCCAGTGCCTCACCATCCTCTCAGTGAAAAACTTCCCCCTTGAGTCTAAAAAAAAAAATATTCCAAAAACAAAGGGAAGAAAAAAAAAAAGAAAAAAAAGAACAAGAAAGCCTTAGTGCTGAAGTTTCTTAGTCATTTTTCACTGAATCAAATTGTGATGGGGGTGCAGGAGGGGAGCACACAAACTACTGATCTGATTCAGTAAATTTAATGTACAATCTTTGGTCTAATTTTTGGACAAAGGCACAGGATAAATTTTGTTGCTGCACAATAACCAGCCACACAGTCCTACATCCACATTTACAGATGACGTGCAAAGCAACTCAGCAGTGAATCTCTAAACTAAACACCATTTTTCTTCCTACAGAGCTTTACATAAATTTCTGACACCCATGACACCTGAAAGCTTCTCTTTGTTTCTGAAAATCATAGGGAAAGGAGAACATGTTCTCAATGGTACAGTTCTTTGCTGCCAATAGAGGCGGCTTGAGATTCCTCTCTGCAAGCAGTGCCGAACTCTTCTACAAAGAAACTGTCAGAATTTCCTATAAGAACATAATTTTCTCCGCTATCTGGAAAGGATTACAGCAATTAACCTCCTAAGCATTAAAGATCATGTTTGTGAATACAGCTTTTAAAAGAAAAACTTGCCCTGAAGAGACAGTGTGGAAAAGAAGCGACATGGATATCCTATAGCCTGGAGGATGACGCTTCCTCCTATCAGGGAAGATCCTGGCACTCTGGAAGTGCTCATGCTTTGAAGCAATGAAGCCCCCTAAAAGAAACTGATACCACCAAAGCAGAAACATCGTATTTAGTATCATACATGTGTAAATGCCATGGAGAATACATGTGTAAATGCCATGGAGACTCTCAAGTATCAGTGACATGTTTGATCCACAAACTCACTTGGGAGCTGCAACAAGCCCTTACACCAACAAGCATCCATTCCAAAATATTCGCTTCTCAGACTTACATTTTCAGCATCAATACAAAGTTACTTCCTAAACAACTTCAGAAAACAGACAGATACCAATCAACTGACATTCCTTTTCCACATAGACCTTGCTTTGATGTAAATGACAGCCTCTTTGACATTGCAAGGAAAGCAGCTTAGATGAGTTGGGGGAATTTGTTGATGATGGTATTAATTCGGAGAACACAGCTTCATTAGACTTATCCAAAGGATCACATTAAAATTTTTGACTGGGAAAGTTTTAAAGTGTTCAGAATGGAATCTTTGATTTAAATTATAAGAAGAGACACATCCTGATTAGGATAATAGGACAGGGCAATAAATAAGGCACTCATGTCAAACACAGAAAATGTTTCAAATCTATGATGAAATTGGGCTACCCATGGATTTGTACATTGGCTTCCTATCCTCTGCATGCCCTAATCCATCATTAGCTTTTAAAGAACAGGTCACTGTCTTTTCTCCCCTAGAGCCCCCCCACTCACTTCTCTATACCTAACTAACTGCTAAATTAAGGTCAGAAATTGAAAATGACTCTGTGATTATACCACCCACAGAGGTGTGCAAGATCCAGGCTGAAATGCCAGCTACATTTTCCTTAACAACTGAAAAAAAAATTAAAGAAAAAAAAGTAGACTTTTCTTTAAAAGTAGAAAAGGAAAATACCCATTGTTCTTAATCTCAAATTGAATATATCACTCTTCACATTCAAAGACTATCTTGAAACTCAGCAGTGCTGTAGAAAAATGTGTTGAATGTGAAGTCATGGGCTGACAAAGTAACACACAGAAGTTGAACCTGTTTGAATGTGGAAAGGATGCTTTTTCCTACAAAAACTTAGTTTGGTTGAGGGGAGATATCAAACATAGCAGGAAAAATATATTCATATATTTAAGTTTTTTATTTTACCCTTTGTTTTATGCTTTCTGCTCTTTAAGTACTATTTAGTTTGAAGTATATTTTTTTCCATTAATTCACCTTTATATAGTAAAAGCAAGAGAAAACACTGATAATTTTTTAAATTCAAATTCCTTGAAAAAATAAGGAGCTGTTCCAACGAAAGGAAGCATCTGCTGAATATTGTGTTACTGAGATGACAATCTTATTACCTAGGGAAAAGACAGAAGGGGTCTGATTAATGTTTATAAATATGTAAAGGGGAAGGAGAGGCAAGCAGATGAGGACAGGCTCATCTTGGTGGTGTGTAGTGATAGGGCAAGGAGCAGCAGCCTAACGCTTGAACACCAAAAGTTCCATACAACGTGGAAGAACTTCTTTATGGTAAGGGTGACAGAGCACTAGAACAGGCTGCCCAGAGAGGTTGTGGAGTCTCCTTCTATGGAGATATTCAAGACCCGCCTAGACACCTACCTGTGTGACCTATTGTAGGGAACTTGCTTTAGCAGGGAGGTTGGACTCTTATTTCTTGCAGTCCCTTCCAATCCCTGCAGTTCTGTGATTCTATGATATTGTTATTTCTTCATTTCTATTAGGATTTTGAATTTAGGAGTTAGCTAAATAGTTAATATCTAGTCTGAAAGACTCTGACTAAATTCTGCCTTCTTCTCTACCTTTTTAAGGCAGCCCTTTTAATCCCAGATACCTGTTCCTCAGGGTTTTGCATTTCCATGGAGTGGAGCGTTTAGAAAACAAACACGTTTAGCAATCAAACTATGAGCAATCAGCACTTCACTCAGCCCTAAGGATATATACTGCATGTACCAATGTTCTAGTAAATTCAGCTCCCAGCCCCTGCCTCTCAAGGTACTCCTGTAGCAGCAAACCACATCTCCTGTTAGCAGATACCCAGGCACCGAGCCACCAGGCAGGAAACAGGTGAGGGCAAACAACGTTCCTCAGTGAACTGACTGGCAGAAGTACTGAAAAGAAACGCAGCTAGCAATATTATCACACAGGTCAGTTTCTATTTCTTTCATGTTCCAGCCGTGGGCTTAGACAGGCAAGCAATTACGCTCTGAGCAAACTATAATCACATTATGGTACTATGTAGACAAGGCAAGAGAAATTATAAACTGTTTGCCAGCTATATACGAAAGCTACATCTAATATAACACTGGTTAAGGGTCAATAGAAAATTGCTAAACTACTACTTATCACGGTGCTTCTTGTATCATTACACTCAAGCATCAACTCTCAACAAGAGAGTTATTTAATGAACAATGAAATTCATACATACCCCACAGAAATATTACAGGGAGATTTTATTTGGCATGACTTTTCTTTAATATCCACAGTCAAGGGAAGACAACCTTCTGCCAGGGCTCAACACAAGTTATAACAACTCCCTTTCAAATCACCAGTCTTCTCCCTCCCTGCTGACACTGCAGAAGGTTACAGCATCTCCTCCATTTCAGCACTATTGTTTTCAGAAGACTGAACAGTGAAAACAAGCTTCAATATAATCAAGTAAGTGTTTGAGGTATTTTAAATTAGCTAATTTAGGACCATAAGCATTAGCAAATCTTCCCCGTAATCAAATTATAAAATATTTACAAATCCAGGAAATTAAAAAAATATTTTTTGGTGAGTTACAGTATCTCTGTGAAATACAGGGAAAGGTTATGTGGAAACTCTGGACTCTCTTCTTCCATAAACTAGAGGTATAGCATCTCTTCTCTCAACCACCTCAAGTTAAGGCACCCTGGTAAACAGTATGTACATTACTGCAAATACTCTTCACATCCCATGTGTTACAGTGCTATCTTGGTGCTCATTCAACTCAAAGATGAACCATCATCATCTTGTGCCAAGTTGTGTCTATACAATCTAAGGAAAAAAAGAGCTGGGATGATGGTGAAAAAATCAATGGTCAGATCCAACTTGAACTATGGTACTAGGGCAAAGATTCAGAATTTGAAGGCAAGATTAGAATTTATACTAGTCCTAACTGTGTGTATGCCACAGTGGAACTTTCGATTAAAGCTCTCCTATGTGGATTGGATATGTGTCTTTAAACTGAGGACTTGAAGTGTTTGCTATCCCTCAATACCAGTTTACAAAAAAAAAAAGCATTTGTGAAATCTAGGCTAAAAGACTGCAGTGTTCACGGGCACCAGAAACCTCATTGCTCTCAGAGAAATGAGAACCACACTTGTGAACAGGTAGAAGGTAGAGTTTGGATTCACAGCCTCAGCCATGGAAGTTATACTGTCCAGCCACTGGAATTCACTGTTATTTGAAAACAACTGTTTCCTTAGCTGGAAGTGGTCTGCAAGTAACACTGACTATGAATTAGCATCTAACAGAAACTGATGAGAAGTTAAATAGAGAAAGAAATGAAAAAAAAAAATCAAATCCAACTTGCAATATGAGGTTTATAATAATATGCATATGTGGTAATAGATTACTATTCTTATCAACTTAAAAGGGTATCTGCGTGTAGGCATCAGTGACAACATCCATGTTTCCACAAAGCAGCTACTAAGATATATATATATAAAACTCACAGACATAGAGCACTAATAGTTCCCATCACCTAGGATAATAAACTAGGAAGAAAAGGCAGAAAATAGAAACAGCTTCACTAAGTAAACAAAAAGAGCCTAGCACAAGGAATTTTGGAGTGGCCTAAGTCTTGCTCCCATGGAGGCAACCTCGATCGTGCCAGGCAGCACACAGTTTGCAAAATTCATGGTACGGATATTCTCACAGCCCTACATAGTCAGCTGCTGCTCCTTGGTACTCTCAAAGCACTCTGTGTATTGCTCAACATTAGCTGAGCATCACTTCCAAAAATCCTCACCTGGTTCTGACTCAATTCCTACACTTCAAAGAGGAGCAAGGGTACAACTTTGGATTTAAAAGCTGGTCCTAACTCAGACCTACAATAAAACAAGGACAGAATAACAATTCTGCTTCTCATAAACATTTGCAAAGCACTATCAGGTGCCATGACTTAAAAGAAAGTATACTTCTTGCTGCCCCATACGTTCTTACCCATAATTTATTCCCTTTTGATTCATTTTTTAATCTCTGAAAAAGATTCAAGAATGAATAATATCAGCAAAGTAGGAAACTGTTCTAAATAAGCCTCACTTCTTTCCCTGAGGAAATTCTTCTGCTTTTTATTATTACTGTTATAAACAATTTGTTGGACTCCACTTCTAATCTGCACATCTTTCCAAGGCAATCTATAAACGATTTATTTTAATTTTCTTCATATTTTCACCCCACTCACTCCAGTGAATATCTATTTAGGTGCCTACCGCACTGATTCCATAAATGAACTTCAGGTATTCAGGTTTGAAAACTGGTACAGGTTACAAAAATAAATTCTAGTAATGATAGAGAGATACTCCAGTCATCAGAGCACACTGTCTTCCAAGCACACATTGCATTCACAAACTTTCATACTTTTGGTCATCATCCAGGAAGTTACTCCTGGAAACACAGGGGATAGATACACTGAGAAGGCACTGCAAACACAGTTCCTTCAAGTGCCAAGGAACATGAGCTTTTCTTGCCCCTCCACTTAGTTCTCTTCCGTAGTCAACAAATACTTAATGATAACAAGACAATTAATGTCTATTGCTTTAAAAGGAAGACAAGAAACAAAATACTTATAATATATGCCTATATATACACACATATGCACATTTTCTTGTCAATTATATTAACTACAATGTACAACACTCAAGTGAAATGAGTTTAGCGATACTTGAAAATGTATCATATGAGATTCTATGTCATTTCAAAACAGAGCCAGACTTTCCGTTCCCTCTGACGTTCAACATTTCAGAACACATTTACATCTCAGGGTCCACCCTGAGGCACTCCCCAACTTCTCACACTACCTGCACTCCACAGTGGTTCACAGTCTCATACAAAGTGTACAAGACTGAAGATCTTCTGTTTCACTCAGAGGGTGGTGACACACTGGAACAGGTTGCCCAAGGAGGTTGTGGATGCCCCATCCCTGGAGGCATTCAAGGCCAGGCTGGATGTGGTTCTCGGCAGCCTGGTCTGGTGGTTGGCGACCCTGCACATAGCAGGGGGATTGAAACTAGGTGATCTTTGAGGTCCCTTTCAACCCAGGCCATTCTGTGATTATATGATTCTATTTCTCCACACTGTTTGTGAAAGCCTAAAAGCCTGCGCTAAGTAGAAAAATTTAATAAACACAACTTCAGTAGGAGATGGTGAGAGATGCAATTAAAACATCCTACCTGGTAGTCGAAATGTTTTCTCTGAGCCTGAGAGATCCATTGTAGACCGTTCCCTCTGGGTGGTTCTGAACAAGGGGCACTTGGCCCCTTCCCCTGAGACATTCCTCATTAACTGAGCTCTCTCCCCCCTCTCTGCAAGCCTAACACTTTGTGCAGAAATTTGACCTTGAGCTCAAGATGCCTTCATCAGAGAAACCTACATCCTAATTGGAATAATATCACAAAACATATAACCCTACAACCTCCTCCTTCCAACACCACATTCAGGTCTTGAAAACCACAGAACCACGACCGGCTCCCACGGGGGAGATGCTGCTGCTCTGCCCAAGCTATCTACAGACAAGGTAATTTTATTCTCATATGAGCTCACAGCCTGAAAAGGAGCTGGATGCTTTTAGATCAAAGTAGCATTTTGATGCTAAGAGAGAGACATAAAATACCATCGGGAATTACTTTTATTATCACTAGGGGCCAGACAGAAATTTCATCCCATATACAATGTCACACAATGTCCCACTGCACTATAATAGGAAAGAATATAAAAAAATAAGATTGCACTACTGGACTAAGATATCACAGAAACATGTTTTATATGAACCCACCAATATATTGATTTTGTTAGGTGCTTGTAATAAACAAAAGAGTTAAATTTTAATTAGTCATACTTCATTGAAGAGTAATTAAGGTTATGACATTAGTGTTTTACTTCATTTCACCCGAACTATCCTCATGAACAGTTATTCTCACGGAAAAATGCGTACAATAGATGTGAGAGGAAATAAAAGGCTGAAAATGGAAAAGAGCTAAAATATATCAGACAAACTGGTAAATGAAACTTTAAAAAGAAAAAAAAGCAGAGAGAGGAGAGTGGTGTTATTAGCCATTTTCATAACCTAATGGAACATGCAACTTCCAGCCTGTTACTGAGAGCGGGTCCATGGCAAAGAGCCCAAATGAGGTCTGAGAAAGGATAATGTACCTTTAATGATTGAAATAGCAAGAAAATTAAATCTAATCATGTTTCATTAAGCATACTCTAGCTCCCATTTTTACTAAATTATTTTATTATGATTTCCCAACTGTCTGTTGAAATAACCTTTTACAGCAATTTAATTCGCCATCATAAACAAGTCTCATTGCTCACAATGAAGTCCCCCGGGATTAGTGCGAGGAGATGGATAACCTATGCCTTGCCAATCCTGCAGCCACTAAGGTAACCACTCTGGGAGACAAAGATTTTTGTTTTCCTATTTGTGGCTGAGATCATTAAGATATAATTAGAAATGTATTCATGAGTAACAGAGCTCCTGCTACGGAGATGCCATTCGCCCAACGAGCATCTTCTCTACCAGTCTTTAATAAGGAGGGCAGCAGGAATAATCCCCACTTCTCTCTCTGGAGAGTTCTACATTAATGGACTGCATTAGACATCCCTCTCTCTCCCCCTTTTTTAATGGCATCTTATTCAGGCATCCAGCATTTTCTCAGACTCCATTGTTACCATCAGAACTACTACTCTGTTTGCTTTCAGCAATATGCTCCTGCAGTGCCATCCAGATGTGAGCCCTAAAGATAGCTACGTGCCCTGAATTTAAATCCTGTTCCAGAACTTCTTGCAGGGCAAACAAATGTGGGACTTTGCAATATTTAGTTGATGTAAATAATAGACTGCCTGTAGAATAGTCCTTGGCTCTCCACAACGAGAGGAATTACCAGCCCTTGTGCACCTCCCTTTGCTTGCCGCTTACTTTACTCAAATGAGTAGAGTACCTCAGAGAAATATGTTTTGTCCTTGTACACAATTTAATTCCAAGCTTGATATCTAATCATCTGACACTGCAACAGAAAATTAGAAGCAATGTCATCCACCAAGCACAGCTTACACAGCTGCCAGAGAGACCAATATAACTTTCTCAGGTTGCAGAGCAAAAGCTGTCAGTCACCATATTTAATACCACAGTGTTCATTTATTACTGTTTCTGTAGGTAGGCAGGAGTTTGAAAGCAACCAAGCAAACCATTCTGGGGCACAGTCTTCCTTCCTGCAGCCATATGGATAGTAAAGAACAGCTTGCTCAAAGTAAGCAAGGGGCAGGAACTGAACCCTGTAATGGGCACAGGGGATCTAAAAGACAAACCTAGAAGAAAAAAAAGGAGGTTGAAAAAATACCAGCTGACTCCTTGAGACAATGCTACTGCTTACAGTTGTAATTAGAAAGTCACAGTGGGTAAACTAAGATTGGATCATTGTAGGTTTAATCTTTTTAAATACTTTTGACAATAGATCTACTTTAGCATAACAGTGATTTTTAAACTTACCTATAAAAACACTTTGTAACAAGATATATTCAGTAATCAAGTACTGTAAGTCAGTGAGTAATTGACTGTAATTAAAAACAAACTGAAAAGCAGAATATTCAAGATTCAAATTGTTTTACTTCATGGAAGAGCGACACTTTAAAACCTAATCATCATCCCTCAACATGAACTCTTTGAGAAGACGTCAACGTAAGGAATGCATTACACATGACTGAACTCAAAACAGACAAATTTCCAGGTAAATGACCAGAGTTCAGAAGCATAATACAGAACCTCTGCCAGCCAGAAGCCATTCACAGACATTCAATATTCCTTTGCAAGCGCTATTGTGAAGCACACAATCACTTATTACATTAGCCATCAAAATGCAGTTGGTCAATAACTGTACAGTCAGCAACTGCCACGTTCTTACATCAATATTTATTCAGATGAGAGCAGGAGATACACCACAGTTATTTGGCAGAAGAGTGTAAACGTCACCGTAAAATTTCAGTCACACAATCAATAACCCCCGTTCTGTAAAGTAAGGATCTCAGATTTACTTCAGTATCTATTTCTTTAAATGCTTTCTCTTTGCCTTGACAGCTACAGGAACAGTAAATCGCCAGGCTGCTCTTAATCAGGATGACAGACACAAAGTCTGGAAGGTATGAGTTTTTGCTTTAATGTTGCTTCAGCACCAAAAAGAAGAAAATGTAGGAACAAATCACTCTGGGTGAATGCCTTCATTGATAGTGATTCACTTCTAAGTGACCCATTTAAAATGGGTATGGTACAATCAGGATTTTTCCCCATAATTTCTAAATCACAAAAGATGCACCACATGCTAGATTTGTAAAGTATCACACGTTACAAAGATGCATCACTCACACTTCCTGCAGCATCTGCACTCCACGTGTTTGCAGCACAGTGCTGCAGCCTCTCCTACTCACAAGGTCTAAAGGTGCCTCTTGGTGCCATCTGTGAGTAAGCAACTGGCCACGCTCATGTGGAGGGAAGGCTGCAGGGCTGCACTCTGGCCAGCATTGGAGCATGCAGCAGTTGCAAATGAGCTGCCCTGTTACACTGCAACATGATTATCACCCTTCTTCCTCCCTCCCTCTTCCAGGGCTCAAAATCAACTATGTCTCTCCTACAACCACGCACATTTCTTCTCTTTTATATCACGATTCAGTATGGAGAGCACTGTTATCAGCTCACAAAGTGCTGAGAATTCTAACGTAAATAAATGACACATCTATATATTGGTTTTTATATATGAGGGCTGCTCCAAGAGTAATACCTCTTATGTTATTACCATGGTCTACAACATCAGAGGCAGACATTGTCAATATGGCAGTAGAGGCTGAACCTTCCCACCAATATTCCATGTTGTTGCTGGGGATGGCAACAACAAGATGGCAGCAGAGGGACAGTCTGACAACACGGCATCTGACATGGAAGTGCATATAAAGCAAAGGTGCAGAACTGAATTCCTCCACGCAGAAAAAAAATGGCACCCACTGACATTTACTGACACTTGCTGAGTGCTTATAAAGACCGAACAGTGGACGTGAGCACCATGAGGCTGTGGGTGATGTGTTTCACCAGGGGCAACAGCAGGTCACATCCACTGGTACAGACTTTTACAAGTGCAGCACACAGTTCATCACCGGCAAAAATGATAGCTAGTGGCCCTGAGTATGTTAAAAAATACTGTTTTATAGCTGAGAATTTGCTCTATCAAACAGTGTTACCATGCTTTTTGTATCTGTTGTAGTTTCCATGCAAATAAATAGGAAGCATTACTTCTGGAGTTACCCACTGTGTGCATACGCACATATGTAAGTGAAGTAATATTACAAAATTACAAGTGGATTATAGGAAAAGAACTAAATAAAATGTGTCCAAGGTGCAGGCACTGTGATACTGAGAATGAAAAAAGCCTACAGAACAGTAGGTGAGAATTACCAATTGCTGATGCAGTCAGGTTAGAGGCACGGAGGATAAATGATTGATAGTTTTACTCACAGTGGGACCAGCTAACACTCTAGAAGTTTAACTACTTTTGTGGCATCATTTGAATTAAAAGGCAGGAGAAAACCAGCAAACTAAAAGGGAAGATTTAGACTGGATACAAGGAAAAAGGATTTTTTTTTTTGTTTTTGTTTTCTTTTGCTTTTTACAGTAAGGGTGGTGATGCACTGGCACAGGTTGCCCAGAGAGGTGGTGGAAGTCCCATCCCTGAAGACATCCAAGGTCAGACTGGACAGGGCTCTGAGCACCTGATGGAGCTGTAGGCATCCCTGTACATTGCAGGGGAGTTGGACTAAATGACCCTTAAGGGTCCCCCCTTCCAACTCAAATGCTATGGTTCTAAATGCTGAAGAATATTCAATTTGTGTCTTGGAGGGAAGGGAGGTGACCAAAGTAAAAAGGAATTGGGAAATATTCTGAAAAAGCAACAAGAATGATTGAAAGTGTGGAACAGCTTCCACTTTAAAACATTCAAGTTATAATGGCTTTTTAGTTCTGAGAATGGTTTTAGAAAGCAGATGGGAAATTTTGAGATTTATAAAATTGGGAATTAATATTTATATAATGACATAATCCACTTATGTCAATGCTCACACGTAATCCCTGCTAGAGTTAAAGAACTGAAAAAGAGCTTATTATTAAATACTCTACATGCAACTAAAAGTGAGAACTTGAATAGGAACTTTATGACAAAACTTGTTTGTCAATTCTCAGAATGACTGTTGATCTGTATGTAACTCATGTACTCATTAACATCAACCTATTTGAATCCAATCAAATAATCAGCACAGACAGAAAATTACCCTCATAAATCAAAATTAGCACTGTTTACTTTTAATCTGCTAATTTATCAAAGAAATACTGTTCCTTCAGAAAATAAGTCAATCAGTTTAAGTCATTTAAAATAATCTGGTTTCACACAGAAGGAGGAATGGGAAGACAACCTTCTATAGTTAATAGCTAAAAGCTTAACATACTAAAAGGTTCCCACGAGTACTAGAAGCCTGCTTAGCCGAACAACCCGTCTACAGCACTTTGGCAATGGCAGTTCTACAGCACAAACCAGGTATACAGAACACTCTCCAGGCTCTAGGAATTCACAGCCCAAAGACTTCAATCCAGAAGCAGATCTTTTGAACAGCAACAGATCTCAATGGAGCTTTCTCCCATGAACTTGTCCTAACCTTCTGGAGAATTCACATACTCTAAGCTCATAGCTGAACTTAACTCTACAGGAAGTTGTGTCTGCGTTTGTCATTTTGTAAGATACCAACTATAAGTTTTCTTTAACTCTTATAACACAGTTGTTATATTAGACGATACAGTGAGCAGGAATACAATTCCCTATTCACCTCTACAAGCCTCTCATGACTACATGCTATCCTACTTCCCCCTCAATCATCACCTTTCCAGATTAAAGTCCACAGAACAATAATTTCTTCTACAGTTGCTTGTCCAGACCTTTGATCACCCGCATATCTTTTCTGCACTTTTTGCAGTTCCTTTGTAACCTTTATGAGACAGGAAACCTGAAATTCATGGATGGATTACCACAGTACAAAGTTTTTCAGCATAGCAATGTACTTCTTTCACCTGCAGTCCATAACATCCAATTGTTTCCCTGACCAGGACCAAGCATTAAGTAGATGGTTTAGATTTTTTTTTGTTGTTGTTTCCTAACCATGGTATCTCATTCCAGATTGATAACAGCCCTACATCACTGCCTATATAGAGTCAGCCCTGCCAACAGCAGAGACACTGCTCAGCACTTCAGAACACGTACAGGTTTCAGGGTTGCTCTGAAAATTAATCTGGAAGTGAGTGTCAAAAAAACTTGTGAGGATTTTAATTACAAAGATACGATATCCTGAAGGTTATGCACAACACTTCTATTTTTAAAAGCTGCAATAGACTGCGATGAAAGAGCATGTGAATACTAAAGAGCTTTATGATTACAGAAAAAAAAGGACCAAACAAAACTGTTGAAGAATCTGGAAACTCTGCACTGTGAATGTTAAGATTCTAAACATTTGTAATTTGCAAAAAAGTGGGGAGAAGAGACCTCGCACACCAGTTGTGTGCCTGTTCAAGTCCTGGGGCAGCCTCTAGTGGCAAATAGTCCTGCCCCCAACTGCTGTTGCTGCCACCCATCATCAAGAAACGTAGCTCAGTATACTTATGCTTTAAGTTCACAAAGTCAAGAAACTGATCCGATGATCAAAACAAAATTACAAATTAAGTGCCCACCAAAGGTCAGAACCTCCTCTCATTCAGTCTGAAGCAGGCAAACAATAACAGTTTTTCCTGGAGTAGTCTAGACAGGGGAACTTGCTATATAAACTCACACTATAAAATGAAGTTGTACAAAATATCATTTAAGGCTATAAACAGAAATGAAACAATGCCTACAAGAAATAAAAATCCCATTTAAGGGTAAAAGAATAATGTATTTTTCATATTTTATAAAAAAGTCTTTTGAACTACGGATAGACTGATTCAAGCCATCCCTTACTTAACATGAGGAAATCACAGGTTTTTAAAGGACATCTGAACTACAGAGGAAAACAAGGAAAGTATTTAACATTAGTTAAATACTAGTTAAACAACTACCTATCATTAAATTAATTACTCCTTCATTTTGCTTTTGCTCTTTGTGCATATTTTTCTTCTAAACTCTATCATCTTGCTCAGTACTTATTTCAGATGTTCTACACATCTTAATTCTTCAAAAAATTAAACACCTGTAAGAATAGGCATTAGCTGACATATAAGTAGGCTTGTTTTCATTCACTATCACATTTTATTGCTTCCCTATAATCCATTTATAGGACTGCCTCAATACCTACTGCACTTCAAGAATCAATCCCTCCTTCTAACCTCAGGGAGAACTCAACATATGGGGTTTCTCTATCAGTGTCTCACAAACAAACACAAGGAAAATAATTCATTATGGATCATTACAGTAGTGTTTTAGCTTTGATGAGATTTATACACCGGAGAGTATCCTCCTGAATATGAAAATCCAGTGTTATTTTCTGAATTAAGCTAGATCAAGCAAATGAAACCATGGCATATTAGGAGTCAACAGCAACATCTACTGGAAATAGTCAAACTTCAAGCTATATATATGAGGAGTTAGGAAGGTCTTTTATTACAAAATGTGAAGATATTTACATATTTTTTAAAAATGGATCATGTTAATAAGACAGCAAGAAACAAAATTATGCCAAAAAATAACATGCACAAAAACTGCACACATTCCTCATCCGTTATGTATGTAGGTCACTCCAAAAGTAATGCCTATTTATTTCCATGGAAACAACAACAAAGAGCGCAATAACACTATTTGACAGAACAAGTTCTCAGCTACAAAACACTTTTTCAACAAAGGCACCACCACTGCTTTGCATTTTCACCAGCGATGAACTGTTCAAGCCTGCATGTTGCATTTATAAGAGTCTGCACCATCTTGTTTTCTTCAGTGAGGAATTCACAGATTGTCACTCCACAGACTGCTGTTTTGACTCTGCCTCACAGTGGTGACACTATGTTTTGTCACCAGCAATGCTGTGATTCAGTAAACTATCACCTTCAGTCTTGTACTGAATCAAGTCCTGAAAAACTTGCATACAGTGTTCTTTCTACTCCTGGGTGAGCATTAGTGGGACATGCGGTGCAAACTTTGCGATGTTCCAACACTACCATCACTGTTCCCACCTCACTGAAGTTAACGTTCAGCTCCAAACACAGCTCTTTGGTCATAATCTGCTGATGTGCACAGATAAGCTAATTGAGACATTTTTCATTTTGTGGTGTGACAGCTGTGGATGGTCATCCAGAAAATGGCCTGTCTTTCACATCACTGTCACCACTGCCAAAACACACCATCCACTTCTCCACCATGCCCACATCCAACATTTGGTCTTCATAAACATTCAGCAAGCATCAGTGAATGTCACTGGGCACCATTCTTCTGCATGGAGCAATTCAATGGCACAACTTTGCTTCATCTGCGCTTCCATGTCAGATTCCATTTTGTCAGACTGTCCCCCCTGCTGCCATCTGCCACATAGCAATGAAATATAACATAATATTGGTGGGAAGGTTCAACCTCTACTGCCATTCCACCAACATCCACCTCTGATATCAAGGGCCAACATAATAAAACAGGAGGCATTACTTTCAGATCAGCCCTTGTAAACACTGAGGATGTAACAGATGCTCTCTCAGAGAAAGTTTAGTACAAGGACAAAGTAAAGTCCAGAAATTATTTTTCAAGGTTGTCCAAAACCAGCAGTAGAGTTGCATGTTCAGAGCATTAAACTTTAAGAAAAAAAAGTAAGGATACAATGAAAGAGCCCAGTGAGAGACTTCCCACACATAAGACAAAATCAGCTAGCTTGCTGGAAGACCTTCTCCCAAAAACTAACAATTGGAGGTCATTTCTGTTCTGTGATGCTTAACAACATGCCCACAGCACCACACAATACCAAGGATGTCTATCGGAAAAACAGACACCATTTACCAGCAGTCAGCGAGTCTAAAAATACAAAAAATTACAGGCCTATAGAAGAAGGGGTTGGCATTTCATATATAAGTTTAAATTTGTCCCTTTAACTTGACAAGAGTGTTCAGAGTGGGGGGGGGGGGGGGGGGGGGGGAAGAACTAACAAAGATACCAGCCACAAGTAAACCTGAAAACCTATAGTAACAGAGGCTTTGATTCCTTAAGCATATTGCCACCTTTGCCTAAGCTAGTAGAAGTACCTACCAGAAATTATGGTTTTATCCATTTAAATACAATGAATGGGATCATGTAAAGACTGTTACCAGTAATCATACTCATTTTTTTTCCCCTACCCATGACAGCATCAAATGAAATATAAGGGAAAAATTCACTATGTTTGTGTATATACTCAAAACAATTAACAATTTGAGGTTCAGAGATGTAAAACTTACATGACAGAGATCATTGGAAAAAAAATCACCACCCTGACACTAGAAAACTTAATTTCTGGACTACAAAGAAGGAAGGTAATGGCAGCACCTCAATTCCAACAGCCAACCCACTGCTGCAGAGCAAAAACCATTTTGTGGTGCTGTGCGTGATGAAAAACATCAAATGAATTAGCAGCCCGCTCTACGTTTTCCAGTTTGATGGATCGTGAAGTCTCTTTCTATTGAGAACACACAAATCATTTAATCAATCATGTTACTCTCACACCAATTATTTACTCACATGATTACAGACTCAAAGGATTGAATTTGATCTGCCCTTAATTATGCTAATTAAGCTTGATTCTTTCTTCATCATAGCTACTGCTTGTTCAACAGACTAGTTCATCTTGACAACTGGCACACAGAAATAGGGAGTATCCTCATCTAAAGCAGAGACTTGTGACACCTCTAAATTTCAAGTACACTAATCAGGATACAGAAAGCAGTTTCAGTTTCACCTTCTCTCATTAGGGATCTCTTAATCTTAGTCACCTTGATCTTAGTTAAGAATTTGTTCAGAACTCTATTCAGTGTCCACAAAAAAATAACAGCTATATGTAAGGTACCGCTCATAATATTCAAGAATATTGCCAGATAAAACATCATTGCAGAAACATTCTGCAATGTTTTACGTCCACCCAAACAACCCTGCCCCACTGTATGTCTTGGATGTAATTCACAAAGGAACACTACCATTGGTAGAAGATTCAATTGGCTCAGGTAAGAAAGAAGTGGGAGTGGAGCAAAGCCAGCTGAAAACACACTGTCACCTCAGCAAGTCCACCTTGCTTACCTGAAGGTTAAAGCACACAAGGAATTACAACGTAGGAAACTGGTGAATAACTCAGTAACTCAACTCATCTAGGACTACTGATTGGGATCCAAGCCCAGAGGATAGTTAACGTATGTAATTATGGGTAGGACACAGGACATGGTGGCTACCATGCTAGGAAATGTAGGGTTGTTTTTTGTTTGTTACCTTATGATTTCATGGGTTTTCATTTGTTTGTTTTTTGTTTTGTTTTTGGAAGATGGACTGGATTGGGCAAATCAAACTACAGAACTACATATAGCTGAAGGCACCTTTGGAGCTCTTGAGTCTGCTTAAAGCAGCCCTGTTGAAGCAGGTTGCTCAAAATACCTAAAGGGACTGTGGGAGTTCTGTATCCCATACTACAACACCAGACAAATCTTAGGGTTATGATTACTTCTTAAATGATTTTTTAAATGATGATATTGTCACAGATCCTGGTCACGCTGACCTGTTTGTGCCAACTGCTAGCGTTATAGTTATTACAGAAAAATTAAAAGGACCAGAGGTCCCAGATCAGCTGTAAGTCATTGTGAAGCTACTCTGCGAGATGTTCTTGGGACAGCTGGAAAGATACAGACAGATCTGCTCACACAAGGCACAACAGTGATTATTATTCTATTTTTCTTTCTTTGAAATGCAGTATGGAAATAGCAATAATCACATTCACTATTTCTGCAAAGCACAGGTCTGCACACCTCTTACCACTTTCGTGATTTCCTTCTCCTGTATGCTACAGCTGGCTTCAAAATCTTATTACAGTCTTTTATCTACTCATGTTTATTATCCATAAAAACATTGCTGTTCAGGGACAAGGTAAGAAAAGCTACCTGGGAACATTTATGAATATTGTTTAGACATGAGTTTTCTTAGACTGCCTAGCACTGAACATAAAATTAAAAAAGTTGTGTAAGCACAAACACTAAAATATTAGTGTCTAGCAATAGAAAGCAATTTCTTGAAGATGAAACTACTTGAACTCACTTTCCATAAAAGAATATAATGCTATCAGAAATGCTGAGGACTCTTTTTCCCCCTCAGAAGTGAAGTTTCGGATGATTTTGTAAGTAACTTTATTCCCTCCTCCAGCAGGAACAATAGTTCCAAATATATTTCCTAATAAGAAAAAGTGATAGAAGAATATCTGCTAGTAATATCTTTTCCTTTTTAAAAGCCATTTTACTACCCACAATATCAATCTGTAATATTGAGTGATTTAAAGACAACTCTGCTTCCCATCATATATTTTTCCTCATCCACCAGCAATCCTATGGTAATAGATCTATTCGACTGTGTAACTAAAACATAGAATTGTCCACATTTGTTTTCAATTTGTACAGTACTTTTCATAACAAAATCTGAATACTTTCTAGTGTCTAATTAGCTAATCATTGCTGCATTCTAGTAATTCAAATAGGTTGCTCTGAAAGTAATGCTTCCTAATTATTTCCATGGAAACTACAACAGATATAAAGAGCACAATACCACTGTTTGGTAGAGCAAGTTCTTGGCAACAAAACACTATTCTTCAGCAGTCACCACCATTAGTTGTGCATTTGCACCATCCATGAACAAGAGCTTGCATGTCACACTCAGAAAATCTGCACCAATGGAGGTAACCCACTGTTGCGCAGACGCAATGGCAGCACTGATGTTGCCACACAGTTCATCTTTCATTGGCCCAGACAGATGGATGTCAGAAGGCATCAAAATTGGAATAGACAGTGGGTATGCTAGGACAGTGCAGACAAACTAGTATGGGCCCTAGCATTATAATGTTACAAGGGAAAGGTTCTCTTCTTCTCTGGCCTGACTCTGGAAATTCCAACCTTCAACTTAGTCAGTGTTATGATATAGCAGTCAGAGCTTGTGGTTTGTCCAGGTTCCAGGAAATCCAAAAGGATCACACCTTTACCATTCCAAAAATTAGTGCACATCACTTTACCCACTGAAGGCTGTCTTGAACTACTTATTTGATGGGAATGCACATGTCGTCACTGAACACACTGCTGTTTTGATGCCAGCTAATAATGGTGACACTACATCCAGTCATCCCTACTGACGTGATCCAGGAAAGTGTCACTTTCAGCCTCATGCTGGTTCCACAGGTCCTGAAAAACTTGCATATGGTGTTCTTCTGTTCCTGTGTGAATAACTGTGGGACTCAGATGGTGCAAACTTTGCAATATTTCAATATCGCCACCATTGTTTCCAACACATCAAAGCCAATATTCAGCTCAATATACAGTTCCCCAGTTGCAATTTGCCAGTTCACATAGATGAGCTGATGGAGACAATCCTCATTTTATGGTGTGACAGATACACATATCTGTCTAGAATGTGGCTTGTCACCACTGCTGAAACACACCACCCATTGCCTCACTGTGCTCGCATCCACTGTAGGGCCTCTAAATGTTCAGCAAGCATCAATGGGTGCCACTTGTCTGCATGGAAGAATTCAGTCCTACTCCTTTGCTTCAGATGTCATAGAATCACTCAGGTTGGAAAGGACCTCAAAGATCATCAAGTCCAACCACAGCCTAACCTGTATGGCAAACAGGTATACAGGTATTGGACCAGAGAGATTATCGTGTTACAAAGAAGTAATGAAGTAAAGATCTTACCCATGTCCTGGGCTCACAAAAGGGCTCCAAGAGGAATGATCTCCAGATAGCGATCCTTCCTTGTTGGGAGTCAGCCCTTAAATGGGGTCTAGGAGAGGTGCAGCCTGGCTCCACCCCTTCCAGTCACTCAGGTGAAACTGCGTTCACCTGTGCCCCTGCAGCTGACTCAGCACTCACCTCAGGTGGTCAATCAGAGGTTCAGTGATTCAACAGTTCCCATACACTAACCATAGTACCCTAACTCTAACAACCCTCCACTAAATCATATCTCTGAGCACCACATCCAAACAGCTCTTAAACACATCCAGGGTTGGTGACTCAACCAAGTCACTGGCCATGTATTTTCAAGTCAGATGCCATTTTGTCAGACTGACCGCTCTGCTGCCATTTTTCACATGGTAAAAAAATGTAACAGAATACTGGTGGGAAGGTTCAACCCCTACTGCCATCCCACCAACACTTGCCTCCAACATCATAGGCCAACATAGTAAAATAGGAGGCATTACTTTCAGAGCAGCCCTTGCCTTTATACATAACCTTACAAGGTCCTGTTGGCACCTTAAACACGCCTAGTTTCAGAATGATGAGCACCAAATTCTGATAGTTTTCTAGGAGTAAGTGTCCTTTGTTGACACACAAAGGACAGAAGCACACTGACTGAAAAAGGTGGTTTATACAGTTCTCCCAAGCACCAGAAAAAAAAAGTGAATCACCAATGGAAACAAGAGGCAATTCTCTGAACTCGCTCAGAAATCTGCCAAACAAGCCTATTCTTCTTCCCAGTAATCATATATTTTGGTAAATCCCCTGAAAACCAGTTTTTCCATCAAATTTTGTCATTTATCACAAATGCGCATTTAACTACTGCTGTTCTGACCTCTGATCTTAGAAAGAGGAGTTAAAAATCAGTGAAAAGTATTTGAGACAAGCATCTCTACAAGAACAGCTGAAAATCAGTTCTTAATATCACTTGGAAAAATTGAAACAAAGCCCAACAACAATAATTCCTTCAAGGTCACATAGAGAAAGGAAGTAATTCCATCTCTGTTTAAAGCTAGCATCTTATAAGAGGAATCTTTTAGCAAGTTTTCAAACTTGTATGTGCAAAAGTTTTATCTGTGCAGTATTTCTTTCACTATCTCAAGGTCATGACCTGCATAAAAAGAACACAAAACAAGTGGCATACTTTCCCTAGGAGATACATTAAGCAGCTCTTAAGAGCAAAATATTGTTGCCACGTGTTCACCAAGTCATAAGAATACATCACAATCATCACGGAGAGATGAGCTGGAGTGCCAGAAATGTTTGTTCAAACCATATTGGTCTTATGCATGTATGGGAGGGTGTCCATATACCAGTTGTGAAGATATCCTCTACTTGGAACTAGCTATGGGACCTGAGACAGCAAAGTGCCCAAGTATTGATTAAGCTGCAGGAGAAAGCGTCATATGTTCTTAACCCCTATTGCTGTAGCCACATTACTGCTGTAAACTAAGCTGCAAGCCCAGAGTGAGGTGGGAGTGCCTTTCTGAATTGCTGCCACACACTGCAGCACACAGAAGGCTTAAGCTTCTCGGCAACAGACCATGACAGTCCATCACCAGTTACAATTATATTTAAAAGCCAAATCTTGCTCCTACTAATGTTAACAGCCAAATGCCTATACAAAGGAAAATTTCTTGACCTTTTTATTGCTTACCCACATGCAAAAACACTACTTGTCATCTAAGATAAGGGAAAAATAACATACAAGGGATTCTCATTAACCACATTCAGAAATGGATTTTATACCATGCATTTTGGCCTGTAACAGCTTCGTTGCTAGGAGTTAAGCAGCTACACATTCAGAAATATAACTGCTAAGAGTTCATTCTGTATACGTTAGCATTCAAGTGTTAAAAGTTGTGGAGGAAGACTGACCATAACAGATTAATAACCTGACTCAATACTAATTAAATGCTTATAGAAGTATAGATATATAGAGCACTTCCCTTGAAACAAGTGATAGAGAGATTAGTGATTAAAAAAAACAACTGCATATGAAAGTCTATTCCTCTAGTAAGGTTGTGTTCCCTACTAAAAGTTTTTCAAGAGAGTTACATTTAGACATTTATTTCCAAGAGTATACATTCTGATCTGCAAGTTTTCCCTTCCAACTATATATTACTCCTCAGTCAACAATCTAGACGATGTTGGTAGTTTCAGACATCTCATCTTTAAAAGTGCTTAAGCAAGGTACATGAAAAAACATTTCTAGAGAAGAGCCATGATATATTCCTTGAAAATCAGAAGTTAGCATACTGTACCCTATTTCCCTTTACAGTATCTTATATGGGCTTTAGAAATGCAGCTATTCATTTGATTTAATGTTCAAAAGAGAATAAATATAAAACCTTACTGAATGTTGACATGAGATTTTAACAAACTGGTAAGAAATAATAGTTTGGAAAAAGAGTTACACCACCCTGATCAAGGCATTCATGTTCATTAATTACATTTGCTTTCTTCAAACTGTATCTTTTTTATTTTTAAATCACTGAAAACAGGTAACTTCCAAGATGGTCTAACACTTTTTCACTGATTTTCCTTTGACTCATCTTGAAATATCAAGTTTCTTTGAAAACAAGCAATCATTTTGCTCTATAAACCATCCATAACAGATTTTGGTACTTTAACTTCCAGAAGTCCTTACAGATCACACGAAATCTATTCCTAGCCTGTCACAACAATTTTATGCACTCTACCACAACATAGGATTTGACCATCTAAGCTAGTAAATTGTAGGCAATACTCATACTTCAGAAATAAGTATAAACGAAGGCTCCTAAATATAACTGCAGTCCATCCACTAGAAACCTCAAAGAAATCACTCTTAGAATCTAAATTCAGATGCCTTATAAATGCAGATATTCCATAAAAGCAGGAACGAGCAGAGAAACTACACCAAAATGAGCCACCAAATTTCACTATTTCTTATAACAGCACTGAACGCACAGTCAAAAACAGGAATATTACACAGAAAGCTAATAAAATAAATGCCATTTCCTGTACTTTAAAACAGATGTTGCCTAACTGTTCCCAGATCGCTTCAGGTTTGGTTTGGTTTTTAAATAGGAGGCTGAAGCTAAATTAAGTATTGTGTATGACTGCAGACTGGAGCAATCTGTCTACAGATACCACTTAGTACCAGTGTCAGCGATCCCTGGCAAGCACAGAGCTTAAAGAGGAACATCAACCTGAAGTTCATTTACAGTCTAGTGGACCAACTACCTATTCACATGAAGTGCTAAAGCTTATACTGTTTGCCATATTTGCTGTCCTAATTCTCTCCAGCAGATGCACTAGGTATCCTTATTTGGGCAAAACTACCACAATATAATTTGTTTTCTTGAAAAGGCATTACCCAAACAAAACTGGGGTCTTTTGGTGGTTAATGCTGGTTTTTATTTGTTTGAAGTATGAATACATTCAGCTAGCATTTTTTTCTATTATCATGCCTGAGCTCACGCTCCCTTCTTTAGAATAATGAACTCAATTTTGAATTGAAATTAGTGAAAAGTGAGCTAAGTACACCTTCCAAGAGGATCACTGTCTGCCAGAATAACAATGACTTTGAAGCATTTTTAAGTGTTTGAGCACAGGTTTAATTATTTCAAAAAAGTAGTAAAGCAAATTTCTGATGAAGACATGGACTTGCTAGTATCATGCACTGTTGGAAATTTTTGATACCAAATGCACAACCTTCATAATGGTATTTAATAAAACACCATTTACAAGTTCAGTAACTTTCAACATTACTAGCAAGTAATTTGCAATAAAAGGAAGTGCCCTTAAATCCAAGCAGTCACGTTTTTCATGGTATCACTGACCTTTAAAGTACAGGATGTTGCAAAAAAATCTTTTGACAACAGAAGCTGAAGTCTGTGAGATGCTGGCATGTTAATACACAGGAAATTTTAATAGCATAAGCAGAAAATGGACTACTGGGCTTTAAAAAGAGGATACCACTGAGCTTCCAATCACAAGCACCACTGGCTTTAGTCTGTTAACTTACCAGCAGAAAAATAGCATTTCCACCAACTAGACGGAATTTCTTTTTTTAAGACAACAGCTTAGATTCAGATTGCCCTAAAGGAAAGCCATATAACATTTATGATGTGTGAAAGGTTCCTCCCCAACAGCAGATAAGAGCCACTTAGAAAAGCAATATAGTACAGAAAGTAATATTGATGTCAACTTTAGTTTCAGCTACTTACCAAAAGGGGCTAGCAGTCTAAAATACAAACACACATAAGCTACAGACTTGACAGAAGAGCATTTCCAATTCTATCAACCAGCTCAATGTAACAGGACACTGATATTCAAAAATATTTTGTATATAATATACTGGTAGTTCAGATGATCACAGGTTTGACACAATGAAATAGAAAATATCAGAAGCAGAATACTAAGGGTACAGCAGAAAAAGGTAGTAAGAAACTACAACATACATTCCACAGCAACCTCTTCTGCTGCAATCCCATTGATCAACAGTATTATTTTCTATTTGTATCTTGCACCAGTCCTGCTTTGTATCATTTACATCATTGTAGAATTTGCTTCTATTTTTAATCTTGTTACTAAAGGGAGTTTGCACCATTTAAATTATGCACATTATGTTACCAAATTTCCTTATGCTTTTCAATCCCATATTGTTCTGAATACACTCATGCTTACTGTTAATCCAACTTCCTTTCTGTGGATATGAATACTTACACCAATACACATCACTACACCGTCAATGACCGCATTAGATATTACAGCGAGACAAATGCTCACCTGTACTGCAGTCATACCTTCATATTGCTTTGTAGAAATACTCATAATCAATACAACAGGTAGTGCTAGGATCTAGAACAAGGGTGCTGATAAAATTATTTTGCATTCAGCTTCAACGTGAAATTCCCCTCTGAAGTCTTGCAACAAAGGGCTGTAAACATGTCTTTCGCACACTGACAAAGAACACTATCAATCTACATTTACTAAATGTAACTAAAATGATTAATGAGTGCTGAAGGTTGGGTTTTGTTTTTTTTTTTTGCAACTGTAACATTTACAGAGTTCACATAAAGGGCATGGCATGAACTTTTGGTGTAATTTGGTACACTTGGTGCAATTAAGTGGAGTTCTGAGAGTGAATTGGTCCAGATACTTGCAACAGGATGAGAAATTGCCAAAACTCAGTCTTAGGGTTAGGTCACAATCCAGGATAAGCAGTACACAGTAGTGCAAATCTACATCAGTGAACAGTGAGAGGCAGTAACATTAAAACATACTGCCTGTGAATTGCTCAGTGTTGGCAAGCCACCACATCTCTGCTGCTCTGAGAGCTGGATTAAAGCTAGTACACTCAACACCTGTAACACAGACAGCCCAGAAACACAGGCTACACCTACAGACACTACGCAATTCAGAGCCAGTACTATTTCCTTTCACATCCTAGAAGTGTCACTGCATGGTTAGTGGCATCATCGCTAGTAATGTGCACTTTATGATACAGAGAAAAATCACTGGACATTTGGTTTCTGCATAGAAGATTATGAAAAACAAGTGATACTTCTGAACTTGATAGTGGATAGCTATGCATTATTTATTGAGATTGTACCCACAAAGTGTACTGAATAGGAAGAAAAATTTAAAATGAATAGTTCAGGGTCTTATAAAAATCTAGGTACAGAAAAGAAAGCTCAACATTACTGATCTACCCTATTTGATGAAACAAACAGAAGTATAAACTAAAGAAAAAACTAGATTATGGACTAGTACTGAAAAGTAAATGATATGCAGCTCCTTTCACTCTTGCAACCACGAAAATGATTTCAGAAACTCATAATGATGGGTTTGCTAACTCATTCTGGTCACAAAGAAGAGCAGGTTAGATAAGTAAGAATTTTTCAAAATCTAACAGGATTTCTAGAGATCACCTATTCAACAAATCGTCACATGCATCCCCCCAAAATACATAAATATACATGTACTTTTTTGTCAGTTAAACTTCAAGATACCAACAATTGGTGAAGTTTGATATTTTACTGTGTTCCTCTCTTGTTGTTACCTATAAGCAGTACTTATCCCAGGTTAAATCTATTTATGAAACATTTTGAAGTGTTGCTTTTGTTGTTAATGCTTGTCAGAAGAGCTTCTCAGATTTGTACATATATATATATATATAGACACACACACAAAATATAACCTCTTTGACATGTTACATTAGTTAAAAAAAGGGGTCATCCTGTAACGGATTTAAGATGACATGTAATGAAAAAACATCACTGCAAATGAAAAGAGAAAATTCAAATATTTAAACCTAAAAATGGGAATTCGAATTTGACTCAATCACATTTATGAATACCTCCTATCCTGAATAGGACTGAATTTCAAGACGGATGCAATAGGAAAGATACAATTCACGTGCACTGCACACATTCATATTTCGTACTCATCAGAAGCAGGCTGACATTACAGAACACTTACCTGACAAGTTCATGAACAAACAGGCTTGAAAAACTAAACAAGAGAGTCTGGAAATCAGTGAGGAAACTATTGGATATCTAACTATCCCGCAGACTTTTCTTTTTTCTTAACACATCTGCATCACCAATTTCTCCTGATCATTTATCATAGGTGGCAGATTCTATTTATGGATGGAAATCCAGCACGTTACTATGAAAATCATATCACTGATACTTTATATTGAAAGAAATTCTAGAAGAGAACAGCAGTAGTTTGCCTTACCGTAGCCAAACTCTGGTTTGATTCTGCTAACTAAAACACAAGTTGCTCACTATCTGTTGCTTGGGTTGGGCAAATACTTAGTTTTATTTAAGAATCAAGCTCATTAATTCCATTTTTCAGAATTTTATTTGGATAGAAAACAAAAAAAATGGAATTTTTAACTTATAAAAGAAAGGTTTTATACACATAGTGAGAACCATATACATGCCTACATTTAGTAGATTCTTTGAATTAATAGATGGTTCACGATCACTGGCGTACAAATATTCCTTACTTAGCTTACTATTCTGACATGGTTGGAAATACAACGTGTATCTATTAGCATATGTATACGTAAAAATTATTCTTACCAAGATGACTTGGAAAAGAGCTGGAAAAAGATGGTTTTCTTCCACAAGGCTGTAAAAACATATTTTAAGATTTATTTTAAAACAGAGGAAGTGAATTCTTATTTAATATACTAAACACGTAGAAGGAGCAGAACAGTAGAATAAGTGTTAGAAAATCTATGACCCCAAACCTCATTCTTTGATTAGCTTCCAACAAAAATGAGCTCCCTTTCAGATATTAAATAGAAACAGCAACATGCTGCTTCGGAAATTACTTCTAGATCTGCTTCATTGGTGCAATTCAAGAGTGATACAGTAAGTAAATTAGTATTTTTAAAAGGCAAAAAAAAAAATCAAAATTCAGAAATACCATACTGTACCAACTATGAAACAGTCACTGCACATCATCAACTAATTTGAATTAAGAGGTTCAGAGTGTACAACGTGAAGTTATAAACATGCTGCGTGTTGTTTTTTGAAGTATGCTATGTTAACTAACTTCTTGGGTTTAACATATGTTAATATATGACACATTTGCAACCACTTCCCTTCAAAGAATTGAGGAGTGGTTACCCAAAATAATTTACTTTTATTCTCCTGAATTTCAAAACCTATTCAGAAGAATTGAGAATATTCTCAAAGAAAACTCACATTCTAAAAGCTTTATGTCTAAAGCACATGTGTATCGCTATCACAAACATCACGATGACAACAGAATTATAGGTAGGTCACTCTGAAAGTATCACTTCCTATTTATCTTCATGGAAACTACAACAGATACAAAGAGTACAATAACACTATTTGACAGAGCAAATTCTCAGCTACAAAACACTTTTTCAGTACAGTCACCACCATCAGCTACGCATTTATGCCAGCAATGAAGAAGAGCCTGCATGCCTCACTCATAAAAGTATGCACCAGTGGAAGGGACCCACAGTGGCTGCTGCCACTGCTGAAACACCACCCACTGCCTCACTGTGCTGTCATCCATTATTTGACATCCAGAAGTGTTCAGTAAGCATCAGTAACATGGTAAATGTTACCATGCTACCAAATGTTACCCATCTGTCACATGGTAACCATGCTTACGAATAAAATGAAAATTTTGTTGTATTTTTTATTTAAATAAAAAAATGAGGGTTGAACATGCATGTCTTATGAAAAAAGTGACATAGGCAAAATAATCCACGGTAAGTAGAAACTTCATAACACATCTCAAGATGTAGCTGTATAACTTAAAAAAAAAACAACAAATGAGCAGGGATTACATGGAAAGAAAAACAGTTCATTCAGTTCACCGTTCTGTGCCCTTCTACAACAAGCTGAGATTCTGCCTAAGTGCTAGGCAAAAAAAAAAGAAAAAAAATTGCTGGTTCTCAAAAAATTACTACCAGAGCTAATTTTAAACTGTGAATATTTAAATAGGAAATGAATTTCTGAAAGTTTATAAATAAATGACAACAACTTAATTCCAGCAGTTGTTGAAACCACCCTTCTTTAGGCCATAGTTCTAGCTAATAGCCAACATAAGACTCAAATGACACCAGTGCCAAAGGAGGTAGAAAAAAACCAAACATTTGAATGTTAAGGAAAAAGGAAATTGTTTTGTCCCCTTCAAACAGACCAAAGCATGAGAACATAGGAAAAGGAACATTCATCTAAGACCATGGACAGTATCTATTGGTACATAAAAAAATGGTCTTAAGATCTTGTCCAGTTCAGAATTTGTCTGGTATAAAATGACTATCAATAAATCAAGCTAATTAACCTCATTGCTATCAACTGAAAAAAGAAGGGGGGGGCTGGGCAAGCATGGCTGTCCCTAAATGTTAGAAAGTCTTCGTGACAAAATAACCTCTCAGGTCCATTGGAAACTTAAATTAGAGCAGCATTCAGATAGATTTATTTATTCTTTTTTGGTGAATCCCACAGAATAAAAACCCACCATTGAAATGGAAAGTTTCAAAGTCATCTCACTGCCACACTTTCATGTCATGCCCTTCAGTAGCTGTCCAAAGGCAAAGAATGATCTTACCATTGATTTTTAAGACATATTATACCAAGACAATTCACAATAGTGTCTACCATAGAATACAACAGGGAGAAGATCTATCAACTTATCTTTAGGGGTCTCAATTATTTCAGAGTCAGTTTTCTTGAACAACGTTATTCTTCACTTCCAGTTCCTAACCCTTCTTAGTAATTTAGTTTACATTTCAAATGACCCAGGGGGCAAGGAGGAAAAAAGGATGAAAAGCGTGTGGAGGTAGAAAATTATCTTGGATGTCAAATAACTGGATTTTTTTTTAATGCTTTACTTTTTCTAGTAGACGGAAACTGGAAATAAACACAACAATGAAGATCTCATTGTAAAAAAAAAAAAAATCAATGTATCACCATTATACGATGGTATTTTAAAGATCTTTCAAAAGTATATAATTAATACCAAAAACAGGAAAGGCTGACATACTCAAACATAGCAAAACAAGATTTGAGAATTAAAGTAAAATTACAGCTTAGCAGTAAGAAAGATACTTGAAGTACGATATTTCTCTCAAATATCTTAGCTACAGCTGCCAAAGTATTCAAAATTCTAGGAAAACACCTTTCAAGAAGTAGAACATGAAGATCTGCACTAAAAGTACTGATCCACAGCATTTTTTTTTTTTAAATGCATATTAGCAGCAAAACCATTAGTAGCTTTCAGTCATTGTGTGGAGAAAGAGCTTACTTCCAGTCCCAGCACAGGCTCAAAAAACTGTCTGTGGTGCACAGATATTGGAAGGGCATTACTGTAATGCCAGTCAGTTTTCCAGCAGTCTCAGTCAGCTTATAGAGGGAGAACAGAGTTTGTATTTTCAATTCCTGATCAGTTTCCAGCTTCAAAATCCACAGTTTTATAGAAATGTCTTTCGATAGGTTTTCAACCACAGCATAATGTGTTTTGCTGATTTCCCATTATGTTCTATAATTTTGCCTCTGCCTGTTTACAAGCAGTACAAAAACCTAATCAATAATCTTTAAATAAGTCCCATTTTTTAAAAGTAATTTTCAAAATCATAATAAAATGGTTCCCAGACAAGGAAACAGTAACTGTACTAAAGAAAGTTGTATTAAATTTAAAAAGTGAAGAGCCTGTGTTATCAGCTTCATATATTACAAACCCATAGCATGGTATAAAATAAGCAAACCATATGCCATAAGCAGTTTTGCTAAGAGTTCATGCTATCAGAATGGAAAGCAATGTAGACCTAACAACAATACAGAGAGCAATAACTCTATGAAAAATAAATGCCAACCTTAAAAACAAACACCAGTTCACCACCATTCTCTTTGAATATCCATAAAAACAAGAACATTTCTTCATAAAATTACAAATTACAATGAATTTAGAGTGTGATCAAGTGATAGGGCTTTTTTTTTTTTTATAATTCTATGTCCCAAATTCCTTAAGTTCAGAAATTACACAAATGAAAAGATATCAATCACAAAACCTCAGAAAGTAATTTTAAGAATTATTACAACTCATGAAATTCTTCAGCATAAGGATGCAATTCAATGAACTTTCAGCAGTTCAATTGGTGATTAATAAATCTTACTTTCTTCAAGAATCTTAAAATATTTTAACAAAGCTTTTTTTGTTGCTTCATCTTGAAGATGAGTATTTCCTGAAGGTTTTGTCAGATTATGATTGCATATTTTGTCAACTTCACGATCTGTAGCTAATGGAATATTAACACCTTACAAATAAATACAAGCAGTGGCTATTTAAATGTTAAGAGAAAGTTTGCTTCTACACTAGAAGTAGTAAAAACAAGAGTAATTTTATTCAACAAGAATATAAGAAAAACTACTATTCTTGAGTTTTAAAGAGTTTGAAGATGAAGCAGAATGATAGCCCTTTCTCAAGTTCTATGTTCTACATTACATTGAAAAAAAATTGGTTTTTTGAAAGCAATGTTCAGATTTTTCATTCAGATAACATATGGTATAATTCTATAAAACATCAGAATATATCATAAATCAGCAACAGGTTATACAAGGTATTTCAACCATTTATAGATATTTATATACATTTCCAAAGCCTTTTTTTAATGTTTTTTATACATCTATGTGCCTCGATTCTGACTGAGATTTCAGCCCGAAATATATACAATTCCTTAAATCTAAAATTAAAGTGTACAAAATAAATTTAATTGATTTAATATATGAAAAGAACCTCCTCAGACAATTCTGCAAAACCTCTTAGCCCTATTTGGAAAACACAATAGTATACTAAGCAGTTATTCTCTTGCTTCTGGTCTATAACTAAGCATTCATACCAGTAGAGGTATTTGTTCAAATAAGGATAGCAAGACTGAATTATTCGATAGTATTAACAAAATTTAACTCACGGGAATACTAAGTTTTTACATGGACCAAAATATTTATTATTTTTTTCCTAAGAAATTATAAACACAATATATAATATTGCAATATATAATGCATTTATAACTTCTTAGGAATAAAAACAGGAATGAAGATGAGAAAATAATCTGTAAACTCTAAATGTAAACACATCCCTCCCCTAAAACATTAAACAACATTTTCAATGCACTAAATAAGAAAGGTAAAGTAGGTTTATGCCCTCAATGTAATTCTTTTGAGACTTTCTTTTACATCTGCTGCAGATCATGACATAGCAAAAAGCAAGGAAGCAGCAAAAGGACATTATATAAAGTTGTTTGGATTTGTTTTAAAAAAACGGTCTACAGCATTTTATGACTTTTAACACACTTCCCATACACATGGGCACAAAATTCTTACTGAATTTGAAACAACAAGAAGATTGACTGGGAGAAAACAGAAGAGAGTGAGTAAGATAAAAGCAAAGGTCCTACTTCACACAGCAGAGATCACTTCTTCAGGTAGTTGAACAACATTGATTTCAAGCATTTTCAATTCCTATGAAATGTCATTCTAGTACAAAACATTAATGTAGCCTGAATTAACAAAAGAGATCAGTATATTAGCATAAGGATTGATAAACTAATTTATTAAGAGGAATGAGTGTTAGTCTTAAAACTTTCCATGTTAACTTCACTTCCCGTCAACAATCCTGCTTCACGGAAGCACAAGAGTCACAACAGACTACCTTTATCTTCTCATCCATCAGGTGCAAGGACTTCTTCCTCAGATTTCACATATATTGTTTTAGATTAGAGTGCACTAAGACAAAGTTGCTCATTATGGCCTAACAAGCAGCAGAAATTTGCTAAACTGGGGAAAAACAGCTAAAGGAAAGCCAATAGTCACTGTGATGAAGCAGAAGGAGAAATAAAAGAGAGGAAGATGGCCGTACAACCACCTCAGATGCAACTGCATATGCCCAGAGGAACATTTGTATATATTAATGAGGTTTTTGAAAATAATGAGTATGTATACTGATATATTCCACGTGTGCTTTAACTGTTTAAATGTAGAATTTGAAATCTGAGTGTGTGAGCTTGATTTGTCAAGTTGCCTGGTATGTATCATGCAGAATAATCAAATGCCACTTTCTAATACCACATGAGCTCTGAGTTACAGAACTTTCTTCCTGGATTTTGGATGACAACATGAACGATGTCACCATCTCTGAAAAATAGCTGAAGTTCAAAAGAGAGAGAGAGAGATACAAGAGAAGGCCAGCAAGATTCCCAAATAGATAGATCTTTCTCCACAAAAGCACTAGTACTCATGCATTTTATAAGATCATATTGAGAACGATTAAGGAATATGTGTAGGAGAACAGTCATTAAAGTGAATGTAAGCCACCCATTCCACATTAGGAGTAAAATCTGAATTGAAAAAGAGTATCAACAATTCAGCTTCTCATTTCTGTAGAACCTGCAGTTCTTGCACATGATTACTTTTAACTGCTCTTTCTATGCAGTCTCTAGGGAAGAGCCTAGTAAATACATAGGAACTTACTAAAAAATCCAAACCCATTTTCTGTTGCTCAGAGAAAGAAAACACAAGTAAATATGTTTTGAGCTGGAAAAAGATCTAGGTAAATTCAAAGCTTTATATAAATATATTTATATATAAATATATATAATATGTAATATTATAATATATAATAAATATATTCAATACTAGCTACATAGCTATAAAACAATTTGTAAGCATTCAACAAAATTTTAAGCAGGTAGTGCACCACCACTTGATATTATGTTAACAAGGTTATCTTCCAGTTCTCTGAAGACTTCCTCCATTTTAAATAATAAAAATAAATAAAAAACCATCATTTAAAATACATCATTTGTCTTTAAAAAAAGGTAGTAATAAAAAAGGAAAATGTTGAGAAGACATTTGGGAATAGTAGCACTTCTATGCTGGAACTGCATGGGGATTTAGGTGCCCTCATGGTCTCAGAATTTCCAGTCATAAAAAAGGAGGAGAGACTGTGAGTTTAAAATCATGTATCAGACTGCTCTAGCCAATATCCTCCCATCCTTCAGGCTCAGAAATCAATATCCATTTAGGATTTACAGTCTCATGCAAGTCAGCTTTTTTTTTCCCCCTTTCGAAAAAGAGTATTTTCAGTGTTTTGTGTTAATGGGTACCAAATGCCTTCCTTAGAATTGCAAGGGAGAACCAGGTTCCAATCTCTTCTTTAGCCTCAGCCTCCTTTCTTCAGAGAAATCTAGTTATCCAGTAGCCTGTGTTCTCCCCACAGTGGCTTACATTTCAACTTCTTTGTGATGCTGCTCTACTGAAATAAAAAGGAATTAGAGATTTATCAGACCACACAGAGGGAGAATGACTTTGTCAACTGATTTTTTAGTTCATCATCTGATAAAGTTATATAAATTTCACCAGGGATTCCAGATACAATTTAAAGACATACAAAAGAACTAAGTAGGTAAATTCTGCAAAAAAAAAAAAGCACTGAAATTCATTTTTGTAAAATGGGACCTTGCTGTAAGTATACATAATTCATACGTTCCCAATGGAGGAAAAAATAAACAAGGCTATTTACATCCATTCCTATAACAAATAAGCTTGGATGGGTTCAAACAGCAGTATTTTTCTTTGTAAGGAACATGATGTGATTTGCCTTAAATTGAGGTGTCAGTAGGACAGGTTATAGAATAAATTAACAATTCACAGAGACTTCATAAGAATGATAAAGCATTCACTCAAGCATTGAAAAAGAACTAAAGAAGAAAACAGATGAACTGTGATAATATAGGTAGTTATGTACCTCCTTATCTAAATCTCACTGCCTTCACAAGAAAGCTTTAAAAGGCAGAAAACATGACACTGAGTACTGTCTTTTGAGAAAAGACATATGCGGAAAACCCTGGGTCCTAGAGACATTCTAAGCTGAACAAATGAGTAGAAACTATTTTAAAGAACAGTAGTAGGTAAGCACAAGGCAACAGACAAGACATTCGTTTTAAAGCAACAAAGCATAAAATCCACAACAGATCTTTTAGGAAATCAGTCAGCACGTGGGCAAAGGAGACCTAGTAGATGCAGTATTCATGGACTTTCAAGATGTATTTTATAAAGCCCCCTACCGAAGGCGCTTAAAATATAGACAGGAATGTTCAGATGGCAAAAGGCACCACTAATGTCAAAAGTACACCAGATATTTATGAAGTAGTGCAACCACCTTTTCCAGTGCAAGACCTTGACGGCATCAAATTAAGGAGCAAGCTCCAGATCAAACAAACCCAAAGGAAAGCCCTAAAGAAAGCAAATATTTCTACGCCGCTGGTTATGCTACGGAACATACATGAATGTTGTAAGTTATTTATCAAGGATCTTTTTGGAGCCATGTAAATGAAATGACAGTAGCTATTATCTACAGGACATGTCTTTCCTAAGGCCTCTGAAAAGTCAGCTCACAGGTGGCTGAAAGAGCCTGTGGAGAACACTGACAAATGCTAGCCTTTTTCCTTGCCTTCCGTGCTTTAGATTTGCTTCATGCTGAATAGGGAGTTTAAGGTAGAATTGAATTTGCAGAAGCCTAAAAGTCCAATTCTACTATCTTAACCTGCCAACTCCTCCTCATTATTTGCTTATTTTTAATTCCTATTTATATACCAAACATTCCCTATTGAAATAAAAAACAACTGAAAGTGAATGGCATTTTCTCCTGTTTAAGGCATTACATTAAAAGAGCAAATATGTGAGCCTTACTGTATGACATCTTTGAGCAACTGACTTAACAATAGCAACATCAAAGAATCACTTCACACTTTTAAAACAGAGTCAGCAATTGATCAGCAATACGTAAAGAGGAAACAAAATTACAAGTATAAGGTTAATAGCTCATTTCTTTACTAAAGGGAAACTCTAATAAAATGCAATACAGAAGCAGTGTTTTACACTAAAGATGGTGATTAGTATTGCAGTCAGTACATGACTAGACTAAGAGAACTCACTTGCAATAATGAACTCTGACCACTGGCTTTGATATGAATTACAGTGGTGTGTGAGTTGATGATAGTGTTATTAGCTGATGCTTATTTCCAGAGTCTATTTCTGGGTACGTCTTCCTGCCTCAAGTTATTCAATAAAGCAGCACATATGCAAATCTTACAACAAAGTATAGAAATCACAAGTATCATATGAATTCTTTGCTGTTTTGTATCAGTATCATTTCTCTAACGAGAAAACAAGGTTTTCTATAGCCCAGTTTTCATAGACGTTAAACTACTGCAATAAGAATCATGTCCAAAATCCACATAGATGTTGCCAAAAGTTCTACTAAAAATGTATCTCTCAATCCATCTCCATTGTGATTTTCTCACCGATGTTGTACACATCTAAAACATAATTCCCACTGTTCAGATCAGTTGGACTAGGCCCTGTTGGCTTACCTATTATCAGAAATACTTCATACTATTGTATTCATATTCATTACAGAAAACACATTTAAAAGATAAAGTAATTTAGAATCAAATATATATATTTAAGCTAGCATTTCAGCCTTAAATTAGGAAATTAAAATGGCTAACGATCAAAACAAAGTACTTTTAAAGCATTTAACATAAGCATATCTTAGCTAATTCACTAGGAAACTAAAGCGATGAAGTGCGAGCCCTCTAGTATGATGGCAAAGAAAATGCAGCATGTTCAAAGACAGGTTACACAAAATGCTAACAGGTGCTTGTTAACTTAACCAAAAATCTACCAAAAAGTCACTTGCACCACAACAAACGCTGAAGAAAAGTTTGAGGCCATTTTGTTATTTTAAATGAAGGGCATGAATAGATAGACCATTTCAGAATATAATGAGGTATACACAAAAGACATTATGTGTGAGAATGATGGGCCTTCAGTAATAATGATTCTGAAATGTTCTTAGTGCCTTTTAATTAATAATGCATTGTTATGAACATTACTGTAAATGAAGTTTGAAAATTGCACTATTCTTGTGCAATTCTAAAGAGACTGAAATGGAGATTTACTTTAATTAGTGAAGAGAATCTCCTGAGGTATACATGGCCAATCTTTCATTTTCACAGTTACAAGATGACCTGTGGCACATAAAATGGCCACAGTAACAAAAAAAAATCTGCTGCTTTTGATTTCTGCCACCTTCTCCCCTTTTCTAGACTGGTGTCTAATGTTTATCAGGGAAATTTACGATATAGATGGAAGATTGAAAATGTTTCCTGATTTCCTCCTGCCCTCCAATCCATCATAAATTTAAAACAGGTCATGTTTTTAATTTTTTGTCTCTCAGGAAATGACTGTAATAAAGAATACCGGAATGTGTCCCGCTAATTTGATTACTGTCTGATGAACTCTATGAGTTTCAGCTCTTGAATTCAGGTAAGCGTGAGCTTTCCTGTACAGAGTCACATCAGAAAATAGGTTGTTCAGAGGTTACTTCAGCCAAGCAACATGGAAAAGCATACAGTACACAGCTTTCTACTGCTTCTTCTAAGAGCTCAGTTCCTATATTTTGTCTCCTTTACAGCTACAGTGCAAGATGAATTCTATATAACCATGAATTCAAGGTCTTTGACATATTTGTTTATAAACGTTTCATTTGCATTTTTCCATAAAGTTTTAAGGTTTAGACCTGTGGTTTTATAGTGACATTTTAACCGAGCTATGTGAGCATCAATGTTTCCGTAATACAGCTTCAGAACCTGCCCAAATATTGATGACTTTGGGCTACAGGTGTACAATACTCCTTTAACTTGCCTCTTACCTTCACTCACAAACTTCCCATCACAATAATCGCAGATTGTTCCCACATGCCTACTGAAAGGCACAAGGGAGCAAGTGTTCACTGAGCTACACATGTACCCACTTTTTAGCCACCAAATCAACATAGAATCAACCTAGTGTTCATTACAGCACATACATGGTTCCAGCTTTCTTTGGTAGAATTTTGTGAAAACATGAAGATATGATGTATTTTAGTCACAGGTTTCATGTATGGGCTAATTTCAGAGAAGTCAAAGAATCCAGAAGACAACAGACAAGAGAACTGTAGAAACTCTGCTCCCTGAGAAATCTAGCAAAGCAGATTATTCAGTGAAAGTAAAAGTGGGCCAGTAAGACACATGAGAATGATTACTGATGTGTTATTATCCAAATAACAGCTGATCCAGAGATAACAGTACCACATATAGTATTTAAAATTATTAGTAGTTCATTGGATATCCAGTTATCTTTATTAGTACTAAGAAAAGAACTTTTCCTGTCTGCTATACCTCAATGAGTTCAAATCCATAGACTACCTATATTAAGTACAATGGCAGACACATGAGCCCTCAAATAGAGTATTCATTAGACAGAGGAAGACTGCTACTATCAGATCCAGTGTTCTGGTTACAGAAATAGTTTATTGTAAAAGAATTAGAACATCTGTAGGTTAATGCTAAAAATAGAAAGCTTTACTATTTGTATTAAGCATAAAAGCTTGCTGTAGCATAAACAGTTTGCATACAATAAAAACAATTAAATACCACCTTCTCTGCATTCAAGCTTTTTAAAATCTCAAGCAACTCAATTTCCCAGTTGATTTTTAGTCTACTCAGTACACTAAAAGCACCAAAATAAAACCATAAAAGATGAAAAATTATGTTTTCATCTTTTGCAATAAAAGTAGTGGGAGAACAATTAAAATTCTTTTTTGTATGCTTTCTTGGTTTTTAATCTTGTGTTCATTCTAATCAATCAAAATGAGACAGTATGGTATGCAGTGACTTCTAAACTGTAACACCATCAGACACCATGAAAAGAGAACAGTGAATGCAAAAATAACCCAATTTTCTGGGCAGACCAGAGGAGATGAATAGCTCTATGTCCATCACAGCCTAAACAACGAACAACAGGAAAGAGACACTAAGATGTCTTTAAACATACTAAGTGTACCTATACCAAACATTAAAATGGATATTCAGGAACTTAAAGAGGATAGCGATATTTGCAGAGAAACTAAATATCTTTTAAATGACTTAAATGGTATTAAAGTTATCATTTTAAATGTTTTTTTTTTAACATTAAGATTTCTATGATTTTGTTTTAATACAGATTTAGCATGTGAAATATTAAAGACAATCAGAATTATATCAAAATAGCTCAAAAGCCATAAGGTTATGTTCTATAACAAACACCCTACACATTTTCTAAATCTCCTCAGTGTCAGTCAACAGAATAACAACAGTGAGATTTACGTTACTGCTAAGTCCTAATTGAATAAGCTACACTGAAAAAGAAATAATTCAGAACAGTAAAGAACAGATAGTTATACCACCTCACAGAAGCAGGGCTGTGTTCAGTCAGGGCCACCAGCAGTTTCAGAGCATACAGTGGTACTGGGTCTGGAGCCATGAGGATATGCTCATACCTGAAGGGGGAGAGCAAAGCAACATTTTAAAGGCACAATATAAAGAGATGTGTTAATAAATTGGTAATAGTATGAATACAACATTTCCACATTTTATGATAACCACAATAGAAAAACAATGCTGTTAGAAAGTACACAAAACAATAAAACAAGAGCAACTTAGAAGCAGGATTTAAAAACAGCTTTAGATTAACTTTTAAAACAGCATCAATAAAAGAACAAATGAGTTTTTCATGTGGAGATAACCAAGCCTCACAATATCAGCCAGAAGATTCATTGGGAGCTCAGAAAGATCATCAATCAACATATATATGATTAAGAGCTACATTTTGCTTAAATATTGATTTTTCCTCAAATATTTTATGTGTAGAACATTTGCATTAAGTTCTACATTTTATTTCAAATTTAATTAAATATTGTTTTAACTACAGCACATTTGCACTACCAAGTATATGGAACAGAACAACACAAAAATAACATTTACTCAGAGCCACGGTATTCAAGATAAAGCTACAAAAAAACATCTATGAAACATTTCAAAACATCATCTCCGGGATATCTTGGTGTAATGCTATGATAGAAAGTACAACAATAATAGCAGGGTAGCAAAGCCTTGGCTACAGCAAATGAGGACAAGCCCAAATGCAACAGCTGTTGATGCAGGAAAAAAAAGGAAAAAAGCTACTTACCTTAGAAAGACCTCATATAGGCAGGGATCTCCAGCAAGATACCCTCACCTCCACTGCCAATGCTTAAATGAGGTCTGGGAAGGGCTAGATCCTGGCTCCACCCCTTCCAGTCACTCAGGTACATTGCATGCACCTGAGCTCCTCTGGGTTGGCCCTACCTTCCCACCAGGTGCTCAATCACTGGTTCAGGCTGTGACTCAGCATTTCCACTACACTTGGTAAAGGAAAGGGAAACACGCTGCTGATAAACAAAATGGACCTTGCTGTTGTTGCCAGTTTTCCTGTAATGCTCATTCAATAAATAGGATTATTTTTTATCTTTTTAAAATCATAGTGTATCTGGAGGGTAAGAGGATACAGTGATGGAAGAGAGAGATGTCAGCCAGGAGACAGAAGCAACCACATCAAAACTTGAAAATCTGTGTTTATAAGTAGAGCTACTCTAAACTTGTGGAAGTTAACAGAAGAGGAAGCATAAATGTGTTGATATGTAAGAGAAAAACATGAAGAATTACTCAAATAATAACAAAATCATGATTTGTAGGAAAACATGGTGGATTATCATATTTTGTGCACCAAAATGCTGCCCAAACATTTTTCCTTTCTTGGGTTCAGGCAAAGGAGGGAGGAGGAGATGTAAAAATCAAGGAAATTGATGAGAAATGTAATTCTCTTGTTGACATTCCTCATCATGACTGAACCGAGGAACTTGCATCGCCTGTCACCATGTTGGCATGTACTTTCTATGGTATGCCAGCTCTCCCATGGGACAAAGGTCCCCCCTTTGCATCTCAGCACTCTGATTTGTACAGGAAAGAAATCTAGAAGGCTAGAATGAGATGTGATACTTTCTGGCCCCATCTCTCATCTGGACAACACTAAAACAAGAAGGGTGAAGCACTCCAGCTTCACATTCTTGATGCAGCCTGTGGGAGTTCCTTCAGAAAGGCAAATATTCCCACGCAAGCACACAGCCTACAAGCAATGCATCACAGCTTCTCTGTATTAACCTAAATGTGCTGTCATAGACCTGTAAAGCACTCACATGCTGGAGAACCTATTCTACAGGCCAGTGACTAGACAGTGTTAGCTTCATGTTTCTGGCAACTAGAATTTCTCCTTTACAAACAACAGATTTCAGCCACTGAAGGAAAACTATTTCTCACTGGTGATTAAAAATTCCCTTTCCTAATAAAAGGAGAAAATACTATGATGCATTAGTAAACACTGATGCTGGAACACTGCATGCATGCAACACGTACTCCTAGCAAGCATAAAGGAACTATCTGCAATTTCTTTTGCAGGATCTACAGCTAAATTTTCTGAGATAAACAAAGATGCTATGTAGTGACTTAGGTATCAGAAGTCTTCTGCTCACTGAGTAAGATAAAGATTTAGCACTCAAAAGCGTTAATTTTACTTCTAAAGCAGTAAAAATGCATCAGGAATGCTAGCTCAAAACTCTGACATTACTTGTTTTATACAAACATGTATGTTTACATAAATACACTTGGTTTTTTTTTATAAACATACCAATATCTTCCCTAAATGAAGCCCATTTTAAAGAGCTTTAAACCATCTGTGTATTCCATCTGAGAGAGATTATTACTGTTCTGCACACTTAGCATCATAATTCCCTGGAGTTCAAAAAATAAGTCTTATTTCGTTCCCTTTTACATCTAACTCTGTTTTTTCCCCAGAGATAACATTAGAAAAAAATATAGAAGGTGAAGTGATCTAACAAACCAAATACCACTCAAGAAAACACAGATTACTAAAATGAATGTCTCAGCAATTAATGTAAACACACTTCCTGAATAAAGGTCGTTATCAACTATGAATACGTGAATCTGCTGTGAAAGGAAAATGTTCCGTGCTGTAACGACTTTGTTAAATAAATGAGTTCATCCAGTGATTTTCCTGCCACTTCAAAATGCAAACTCACTGAGTAACACCAGTTTAAAAGAGGATTTTATAACGGTTCTCCAAGCAATATGTACCGCACCACAAAGAGTTATTTAGTCAGTCTTCTCCACAAGTATCAAGTGGACCTAAAGATTGTAAAATATGAATTCTCTTAAGCTCTTAAAAAGGACTAAGCATTTTATCTACACGTTATCTCAAATATCCAGTATTCTCTACTTGTAGAAATGGCTTGACAATCTGCTTACAACAAGATACATAATCTTTAAAATGAAATAAAACCTTTTTTTTTTTTTTAATAAACACATTCCTCTCCTGCCATTGGCTCATATTAACTACATTGAATAAGTAGGAAAATGAATAATTAAATGAGAAAGAGAAGGTGTTTGAATTTCTGATTTAAAAAAAAAATGGATCTGAAATAGAAAATAAATGAGGAAAATACTTTTTATAGAAGAAGTTTCATTTTGGTTATGGGATGCTCAGAAAAATGACTGCTCAGTGAGGTGAGATGAAATGACAGTTTCATTTGAACAAGATCCTATGAGGAAGTTAATCTTCTGATCTTCAAATGTACAAATATTCAATGGAAGAACTATCTTGCTGATTGTGCAAAGATGTGAAAAAAAGTAGTAATTGCTTTTTTGTCCTACATTTATCTCAAAAAGATTACAATTTATATTCATGCAGTGACCAAAATTCTACTTCATGGGTCTATTTTACATTTAAACAAATTACACCGTTAAGCTTAGATGCCCCTCAATGGCTCTCAGTTCTTAAAAAGCAGGATTCCACAGAGCACCCATGAACAGCCACTGCATTCCTCCTCTCATCTGCTGACTGCCCTCCAGCTGAGTCACATTCTGTCACATCCTTTGTCCAAGAACAGAAAAGTTGAACAACTTCAGCAAACACCTCTTCAGTCTCCAAACACAAGCCATCACTCTCTTTACCTTCTATCCCAGAGTCTTCATACAACTCTTACTCCTCAAGGTAGAGCTTTATGTTATGTCTTTAAGCATAAGTCTGAATCTAATCTTAGACCTCCCTCTGTAGTTTGAAGCCAATGCATTCAGAGCCCTTTGCATTCAGATAAAGATTCTTTTGAGAACTGTAGAGACCATACGAGGATTCATTCCTACCTCCCATAAATATTTTCTGATTGATACCTAGAACACCGTTGAACAAAACTTATCTTTAGTATCTTCTTGACATTCAAAGCAGCTGATTTGATCTTCTCTTGATCCCCTTTTCTAATTTCTCTCAAAACAGTTTTGAGACTTTCAAATCAAAACTGAGTTCTCTTTTCACAGAAAATCCATTATTCTATGCTTTTTGTTCCATCTGTGCTTTCTTGCACCGATTACCTGCTCCCCAAAGCTGAATGCATTTACTAAGCATTAGCTCAACGTACAAGTTCAGGTAATGTATTGTACACAACACCAGTTAATTCTTTCTGAATTATATATTCTTTTACTACGCTCCTAAACTAGAGAAAAAATTGTTTATAACTAGCTCCAATATATTTCAATTATCATAACCTTAAATATTTTTAACATAATCTCAAAATGCTTTTCAAATACAAGTATCATCATCTCCACTGGTGACATAAAGGAACTGATTAAGAAAATATTTAAAACAAGCCTGGAACAAAGATTCTGAGCTACTGCAAGACCCTTTTTACACATCTACAATACACAACCAAAGATACGTCACAGCTGAATTCTCCAAAGTACAACTGCATTTAGATTCAGACTGGAAAGGTCTGCCATCCAACCGAGCTAATTAGCAGAGGAAACAGCAGTGCATTGCTTGTTTTCTTTCTAGTTTGTAGTTAGGATGACCCCTCCCTTAGTTCAGTGAGAAAGCATTTTATAAGATAGGCATGTCTTCAAAGGGCAAGTTTCAAATCAGACGGAACTTGGTCTTGTTTGACTCAAAGACTCTTCCCAATCAGAAGAAAATTATCTGTCAGCTTTTAATAATGCATAAAACTCTATTCTTTAATAATATTTCTACTTTCCCTTTTTAATCCATATTAATAAATTCCATGTTTTTGAGTGGAAGAAAGTGTGAAAAAGGTGTGAAAATAAACTTCTCTATACATGTCTGTGATTTCCTTCTCATTCTCTCTCACAAAGGAAATATTACACACTTTGCATGAACAGAACTTTAGTCCTCAGACTGCGAGAATGTGAGTGAATTAGGAAGGGATAGCCTCATTTATAGGGAAGGCATTAGGTTTTGATCATAATCCAGCATCCATTCCTCCATCCTTCCACCATTTACTTAATGTACAGGCGAGGATCCATTTCCTCATTTAGGGTAGCTAAGTATTGACAGTTAGTAACTTCTGAGGACCACACATTAAAATACACTGTAACATTATCCTGGGATAGCGTGGAAGATAACTGATGGCTCGTCTTTACTATACTCATCCTATGCCTGTGTTTTCTCTCCCTCTACTGAGTTGTTATCAGCTCACAGTATACACATGAATAACATACAGAGCTCTCTTTATGCTCACCTGCAAGTCATTTTGAAATGACAGACCTCATTTTACTGCATGCTATATAAATCAAGTTCCAGGTCACAGCTGGCCCACAGGCTGTAGTTTCATGGACTGGGAGAGGGTTTTATTCCTGCTTGGGGCAGCAGGAAGGGCAGCAATTTAAAGGCAATAAACTTTGAGTGAATCATGGAGGACTAATCCATCGTGTTCTCTTCCCTTTTCCAAAATTATAAGCCATTCCATATGATCTCTAAACATCTTCCAGGAGGGTTCAGTATCCAGAATACAGAAGATGTTGCTGTTGGAATATTCCAATGTCATCAGTTGAACAAGGAGAATATATTTAAATCACAACTAGGGAAACTTGCTTCACTTATACAGTATCACCAAGATGCAAAAATGGGTGTCAGACAAAAACCGTGGTTGTTATACACAACCAAGTACTGAATAAACCTAAGAGAGAGATGCTGCTGGGCAGAGAACTCTCACAGTAGTTAAAAGCTGTTCCTCTTTTTCATTTTGCCACTTAAACATAAAACTGGCATTTAAAACAAATATGCTGTCAAAAAAGATGGAATATCAAGTTTTCTCCCAACTGAAACAGCAATATTATACTTACTGAGGCAACAATGAATCTCTAATGAGAGACAGAAGCTTCCTGTTTGAGTCGAGACTCTCCTCTTTCTCCTCCGCCATGACCTTGTGGTTTAAGAGTAGTGATGTGGTTTCTGAGAGCAACCGCAAACTGAAGAGTCTCCATTCCACTTGAAAATAAAGGTGCCAAGAATGTGACCACACAGAAGTTTAATTAAAACAAAATGTGGAATTCATGGAAACTGTAGATGACGTGGGCATATACTTACCATTCTGACTGTGGACCAAAGAAACTAGTGGTGGGAGGATACAGCCTTCAACCTAAAAGAGAGAATTAAAAAATCTGGTTTGCATTATTCACAGGAAAAAAAAAAAAAAGAAGAAGAAAAGAGATGTATTTATATTCATTCCACTGACAGAGTCCTTAATCAAAGAGGCGAATAATCATAGAAATTCATCCATAATCACACTTATAAAGCCACAAAGTAATTTTTCCCTGGTAAACTGTTGTAAAGTTACAGAGAGTAAAGTACTTATACAGAAAACAATAGTAAGTTCAGTAGAATTCACTGAGAGTGACTTTTAATTTAAAATATCAGATTCAGTGCAGATGTTAAAAAAAAGTAACCCAAAAGAGTATGGGCATATCTACTTGTCCCAGTGTCTTAATCAATAAACTAGAAATGAAGGAGAGCAAAGAAGAAATATCAAGCAGGGCCAGTGGCGCAATGGATAACGCGTCTGACTACGGATCAGAAGATTCTAGGTTCGACTCCTGGCTGGCTCGGCAGCTCATTTTGCCCAGAGATGTGGTCATGGAAGCCCCATCCGTGGAGACACTCAAGGTCAGGCTGGAGTAGACTCTGAGCAAACCTGATCTAGCTGTCCCTGTTCTCACTGCAGGGGAGTTGGACTACATGACACTTAAGGGTCTCCTTCAACTCAAATGATTCTAAGATCTTAAGTAACATCCCTCTTAAAGAAACTCGTATACAGCTAAAAGGTATCAGGAAAGACTTACTACCTCTAATGAAATATAGTTAAGCTTAGTAGAAAGAATTGATAAAACTTTTTCTTCCATTCAGGTAATACATAGATTTCCATTAAAATTTAAGTTTACAGAGTCAAGATTTGAACTATGGAAGAAAAAAAAAGTCAGTCAATTCTTTATTAATCACGAGTGTACTGAATTACAGATTAATCATGTACCATAATCAGCTTAGTTTCATTTGAAATCAAATCAGTTTTATATATTTAAAAATAAATAGAGTACTGTATGTATTTTATCTAAGCGAATACATCACTAAGTCCTAACTCATTAGTGAAATAATATTTAGACTAGACAGGCGTATAGAGATCTCAATATGGGGGAAAGCAAAAAATTAAATAACTGAGTGAAAAATTGGAATGACTTATTTCCATACGACTACGATGTCAAGACATTACTGTGATAACTTAGACCTGATCCTTTGCCTAGGACAGCCTTTAGATCAAGTAAAAAGCCACAATCTGAAGAAATCTGTTTATCCTACTTTTGGGGGCCTGAAGTAGAATTCAAAAGCAAAAGAAAATAAATATTATGGAAAATACTGCTCATTCATTCTGCTAATTCTAGACAGAGATAATTTGAATGGGTATTTCCTAAGTACTCAAGGATAGCCAGTCTCCCCTGCTTTGCAGAAGTAAGAAGCTTATAATCAAAATACAAACCTTTGCTGCTTATTAATTATCGGTTTAGACATTTAATTGATATTGGTTTGGGAAGGTAAGCATTGTGGATACACAGCTTACCTTTGGAATTATTTACATAAATAAAACTACTAGATAGGCTTTTACTACACCACTAATCAGATTTGGTGCAATGTATAGCTTATAATTCCCTATGTGTTTTGATTTATTCATTAACCTCTAGAAGATACAACTCTAGAGTTATGCAGCTACTATAAAGAAAAAGCTAGAGAAGCTTAAAACAATGAAAAGGGGCTACTAAATGAAATGAGACTCCAGCCAGCAGTAACCAGAGCCATTCTAGTTAATTACTGCATTGTTAGTTGGTGGTCTCTGGTAAATGAATCCCCAGCTTTAAAGGACTCATTTAGTCTGGCTTTTTTTCACTTCAGAAAAAAACTACCAAAAGATACATTCTTTCAACAAAAGAGGTAAAGGTCTCTGCTTGAGACCTATGGCAATCGATCTTCACTTGCAAGCACAGATAGCCTTTATAGCCATATAGGTAATGAGGTAGCATAGATGTAGCATTGATGCTTTTGTAACACATTATCATTTTGAAATATTTCCTGGTCCTTTCAGTTAATATGTAATGAGACAAACAATAAAACTTCATTGCATTCCAGCAGATCCATTAGTACAGGTTTCTAAACTGTTTTGCAAACAGTAATTTATCATTTAGATAACAAATCTGTGAGGCAAAAAATGTATGCACTTCAGGTCATTTAATCCAAAAATCTGTTCAACCTTCTGCAAAGCTTCTCAAATGAAAAGGTTAATTTAAGTAGTAAACTAGAGAAGAAAAGCAAAAGAGCATCTCTAATTTGTCTGAAGCAATATACGAATGTGGAATATTAAAAAACTTTTAGCAGCAGCATTAACTCAGAATGACACCAATTAAGATGGCAGTACACAGCAGTATGATTTAACTTTAATTTCTATGAACTTCCATTTTCATTATTAACTATTAACAGTAGTCTTTCTACATAGGTCGCAGACTCACAAAATGGAAGGGGTTGGAAGGGACCTCTGGAGATCATCTTCTAGTCCAACCCCCTGCTAAAGCAGGTTCCCTACAGTAGGCCTCACAGGAAAATGTCCAGGCAGGTTTTGAATACTTCCAGAGAAGGAGACTCCACAGCCTCTTGGCAGCCTCTTCTCTGTTACCCTCACAGTAAAGAAGGTATTACTCATGTTCGTGTGGAACTTCCTGTTTTCCAGTTTGTGTCCATTGCTGTTTTCCTTTCACTCTTGACACCTGCCCTTTAGATACTTATAAGAGTTGATAAAAGATCTCCCCTCAGTGTTCTCCAGGCTGAACAGCCCCAGGTCTCTCAGCATTTACTCAAAAGGAAGATGCTCCAGGCCTTTCATCATCCCTTGTGGCCCAGCATTGGACTGTCTCTAGAAGTTTCCCGCCTGTCTTGAACTGAGGAGCCCAGAACCGGACAGTTCTCCACAGTACTCCAGATGTGACCTCAGTGGGGCAGCGTAGAGTGGGAAGATCACTTCCCTCAACCTAACGTAGTAAAGCTGTTGTGTTTTATAAGATAAATATATTTTAACTGTCATTGTAAGGAACACTCTTTAGGTCTTAAATAATTTTAGTCTCTTTTTCTGGCCTTTTAATAACACAAAACCCATTCTTAGCAAATAAACAGTTCAGACTGGCATTCTCCATAGCAGGTGTTTGTCTCAAGTCAGTTTGCTGCAGGGGCACAATTTCTATGGAAAACTATTTTGTGATGCAAGAGCACACCAGAATGTTCATGGTGAAGGGACTATTAAATTGTATATTAACAAGTTCAGCTTTATACTTCCTAACTCTGCAGCCCCAATCTACTCCTCATGCTATTCAGGTCACTGAGCTTGTTGAGGGTTTTTTGTTTTATTTATTTACTTATTTTTACTAGAGTGCACACAAATTTGAAAACAAGATACAGATGTGAGCTAGAGTGTAAAAAAGAAAAACATAATAATATTGTATCCAGTACATAAAAATAATTTTAATAAACAAATCAGCAAATAGCACAAGTTTCTGGAAGCTTTGTATATTACTCTTTTGGTACTCTTACAGAGATTCAAACAAAGAATACTCAAGCAAGGATTCATTTTTTCTTCTTTTAAATGCCTGCTGACATGTATTTGGAGTCGAATCTCCATGTAAGTGAAAGTATTCAGATATTTTTCTAGCTTTCTAAGCTGAAGTTGTATCAGTATTTTTGCATTTAATACAGCTTATTAACCTCTCTGATAAATTTGTCCAATGCTATCTAAAATGTATTCATACTGCTAGCACGTGCAATACCTACAGCAGAGAATTCCATATCTCAACTGTGCCTTGTGAAAAGGCACTTCTTTATTTTAAAACATCTGTCCAGTTACCTAACTTGATAGCCACTAGAAAATCATGAATACTTATTTTGAATTCATCTTTCTCGTTCTGTTCATTATTTTATATACTCCTTTTTCCACTTATAAGCTACAAGCTGAAGTTCTTATCGATTCAATCCCACCCTGCATCACCAAGATGTACTTTTTCTTGTCCCCTTTGAGAATAATTGACCACAACTGTATTCAACATCCAAGATCTGAAGGCACCATGGACTTGCCCTGGCACAGTGATGTTTTCTGCTTTTCTCTCTGGTCTTTTGCCAGCCATTTCTAATAATCTAGCTATCTTTCTGATTATGGCTGAGCATTAAGTCACTATTCTCATAGAAAAAACTATGCTAAAAAATAGACAGAATAGTTACAAGTAGTTTAGAGCCTGACGTTATGTATGCATAATTGGAATGATTTTCCTTATACACATTGCTTGACATTTATCAGTATTGAATTGCATGTCATTATGTTATCCTTCCACTCAGTATCTTGAAAACCTTTTGCAACTCTTCTGTCAGTTTTAGTTTTCACTACTGCAAATAATGTAGCAATATCAGGCAGCTCTCTCACCTCACGCTCTTCTCTTTATGACTTATAAATAGCAAATGCTGCAACATAGATCTCTGTAAAGCACTCTTCTTAACATACCTAAATTTTTAAAAGTGATCTCTATTCTCTACTTAGTAGATTTTAACTACCTAAAAAGAGCTGATCAGTCAGAAGGTAAGAGGGAAGGTTTACTGGTGGATTTTATGTGTCTTTGGTGCATGAGTGTTAAAAACTTTTTGGAAACCCAAGTTTAGTATCCAAAATCAGAACATCTTCTTAACACAGATTCCTGCAAGAAAAACTCTACTAGCAAGGTCTCAGCACCCAGCAGAAGCTGTGCTCACTCTTCCATGTTTTCATCAACCTCACAAATCAGATCTTGTCATGGTTTTCTGATTTTTATTATCGGTATTCCACATCGCAACATCATGTAATGCACTGGGAGTTAAAGAGTTAATGTTTCAGTTCCATGGATTGTCAGTATTTCTGGGTTCCTGGTTCTCAGAAGAGAAGAAGAACTACATCTCGCAGAAGACTTCATTGTTTTGCCATCATTTTCTGAGTAGTTTTATCTTTCCCTCTGAATGAATGTCATAAGTGCCCCTTTCTCTTACTGCTCATCTCTGTGATGTGTGCTTCCCAGCCATCTCGCCTTCAGCATTAGAGTAAGGCCTTTGGTTTTGGACATTCTCATTTATTTGATTTATTAGCTTTGATTCCAATTAAATTGTATTATATTGTTATATTGCATTTCAGTATCATATTTAGTAAATTAGTTTTCTCCCTTAGCTCATTGCAGCTATTTTTTTTTTAGGCCCATCTCCCTACTTTTTCCCTATTCCCCTTTGTCTAATCTGGGGCATGGGTCTCTGTGCCTGCCCGCCCCATTTTGTCAGGGAATCAGGCCAAACTGGCCCCACATCACAGACAGACCTGTAAGAAGTAAAGTACAATTTTAACAGAAATTCTTCTGCAATGTCTCTGTATTTCTTTATGTCTGAAAAGAGAAAGAGAGTCAAGCCATAGTTTCATAGTACTTAAGTATTCAACAACTCCTGTGAGAAGGTTTGGAAGAGAAAACTGTTAATGCAGACTTTTTGACTCCACTGTTCAGGCCATGTTAGACACACATGACCTGCATACCAAGTATATGTTCTTACTTTGTTAGTAACAAAGAAACAACACCTCAGCTTTTACTCAGTCTCACCAAATGAAATCCAAGCCCCACACATATCCAGAAAAGAGCCGTTATAACTCTATAAGGGCCTGCAGCAGAAGGATCCAATACTAGCACATTCCTGTTTAGGGAAAGTACCCTGTGACAGAATATTGCACATCCAACAAGGATGCATAGTCAGCAAGGTTGAATTCACACAACATATACACGCAACCATTGTGTATTAATGAACAAGCATATCACCAATCTTAACGGTTAACGCTTGCAACTTAGGGTATGCTTAGACGTGAAGCTTAACCCTCTTCTCAAGGCCACAGAACTTGCCTCAATACAGCCAGAATTAGCAGCCTAAAAAAAAAAAAAAAATCTCTTGTTTGCTTACAGCTGAGCTTCAGAGATCTTCAGATCAGTGTTTATGGACAAAGCATTGACATTTGGTGTAACACTGAGTGGACTGAAAGGGCAACCAGGTTTAAAGCCTGGTCCAGCAGCGCTTCTGAACCATGCTGTTCTCAGGTGAAAATCAGATCCAGGAATTAATTTACAAGAAGAAACTACGTTATCCATTCCATGAAGTGATCCTACCCAAACTAGCAACAAATTAAATACACTACCTTCACAGAGTTTTGTAGAGGTCTGTTATCCTTTCCAGTATGAACATTTTATTTACAACTACTGACCAACATCTTCCCCCTAAACCACAATTCAAGTTAAATGCAACAAAGCAAAGACTATCAACTTCCAAAACCTTTGTTCCAGTCCCATGTAAGATCCACAACTAACATCATCTTGACATTTATTCTCATTAAAATTTCACATACAAAGTTGTTGCTGAGATTGACCATGGGATTAGAATCATGCTGCCTTCAAACTTCTTTAAGCATCTGCTGGAAGGCACAGCATGATTCTCAATGTTTTTTTTTTTTTATATTCCCAGTAATCTCTCAGAACGTAATAAAAACAATAATTTAATGAATGTTAGAATGAACTGGGGAGAAGGATGATATTTCTGCAATTTTATTTTTTGAAAAGTCTTCAGAAATCCAGGATATTTATTGAGAAAATATATATATATATATATATATATATATATATATATATATTACTTCAGGGGAGAGACAGCTCTGACTGATTGACTCAATATGTCAATTAGTACAGAACTGGTTTCACACACAAGGAAAAGTCTCATGTCATGTGGATTAGCTTAATGGACAGAAAGCCACATGGGGTGTACATTTTTAATCTACTTCAAAAGGGAAAGTGATTGATGAAATGCTGTATAGTATGTCCATACAGTTATGCCCTACACCGACAAAATTAAGGTGTCAGTAGTTAGATGAGAACAGCTTGTGGATGAAGAACAACACATTGATGCCAAATCAAGAAAAGACTAAGATGAGCAGAGAAAAGCACTTGCTGAAGTTTCAATCCCCTGTGTTGTCATCTTCGGTGAAAATAATAACTCTTATATTGTCAGTCAGCAGATCTTCATGTCACACTGCTTTTCCCTTGACTTCTCATCAAGCAAATCATCAGGCTTATGGAGCTTTTATTTAGGCTCAGTTTTTAAAAATAGGTTCTAAAACCTTCAGGAGGAGAATCACTGCTGACAACTTTTGCCTAAACTACAGAATAACTTTTGTGATACAGGTAAGAGATTATCTGTGTAGTATATAGAGCACACTTGTGAGCTAGTTAAGAGTACTGAAAGGACTCCCGCAGAAACCAGCTGGCTGCTGTAATGAACCTCATCACTGTCCAAAGTGCACTGAATTACCATAGGTCTTTTTTGGAGAAAATAAACACACTTAACAGAGAGAAAAGAAAAATATAAGTGATACAGTTGGCATAGAATTCTTCCAGTTAATTATGTCTGAACTGTTACCCAAATTTTAAAATATGTATGCTTAACATTTACTTTACTCACTTTTAAATAGTTTTCTGTTTTGTGTACGGGGGGGAACAAACACCTGGACTTGTGTTGGTTTACAAAATCACTGTTTGCGTTCCACTCCAGTCTATAGAGATTATTCGTTTAGGCCTTCATCATAACATTTGAGTAGAGAGTTTTGTAGAAACTTGCTGAGTCACACTTACTCATTGTTTGTCTCTGCATCTCGTAAAAAAAACACACAATTGCATACAAACCGACTGTTCTCCTTTGAACACTTTACATCATTTTCCCTTGACTTTACCATACTTAGCAATATACAATATAATCAGCCGCCACAGAAATGAATGTTCTCAAAAACTTCCTTGAGATTGATGCTATTCATAAATTTGATCACAAAAATCAATTACTCAATCTTTGTTCAAGACACAAATAAAAAGACAAATCAAAAATGAAGTAAAACCTAGAATAGGAACTTTGTTTTTCTCATGTTGGGAAAGAGCCTGAAATGCTACTCCTAAAGGCTTCTTAATTTACACAACTTTGATTGCAGCTAAATAAAACCAGATCTGAACTGAAAACTTACTGGTTTTGCTTGCTTAAAACAACTTCACTTTTTATTAAACTCACAACATTTAAGAAAAAATGCATTTCATTTCTGATCAGAAAGTTTAAGGGACTGTTACAGTTAGAATGAAAAAAAAAATACATCCTCTCAATAAGGTGATGGCTTCCCCCCTGCCTCATTCATAAAACACTGCTTGTAACCAACTTTATCTAAATGAGCAATCTAGGCTTCAGAGATCAGCCTAAAAAACACATTTCTCTCCAGTAAGAGAGTCTCCTATTAACTGCTGTTACACTTAAATATTGATCTGGAACCTTGAACATGTCTTGCTTCAACTTTTTTAAAAGGCACTAAGTTCCGCTGGGTTTTGGCATTTATATTCATAGATTCCAGTCATGCTCAGCGAGCAGCAATTAGAAGACATCCCTTGAGTAACAGCATTTCTAAAAATATTCTGTATGCATCATAGAAGATGAAGTACTCCTTTCCTCTAAAGTAATGTAAGCTGTACATTCAAGTATAATTAGCACACTAGACTTCGTAAATAGTATTAAACTAATTACAGTTTGCACCACTAGTGGCAGATGTGGTTAGAGATTATTAATTACAGTGGACAATTTTGAATTTAACATAGCAAATTGAAAGCATTTTTTCCACTTTATTTTGTGTCTGAATGGCAATTTGCTCAGTGTCAGGAGCACTCTTAAGCCAGGAGGATTTACAAAAATGAACAAAGTAATAGCTTTTATTTTCTCAAATGAAGAAAAAAAGTTGTTCATTGACAAGGACGTAGTTACTTTTAAAAGAATAAATTTAAATACAGACTTATTCTGAATCGGGAAACCTATTCTACTGAAGTGCTACATCACTGGACAGACAGGCTGTTTTATCTATATCTTATTTGAGCTGTTCAGATGGACTTTAAATCAACCTCTAAAACTTTCAACATGTGATGAAGTAAACTGATCCTCACAAAGCTAGATCTGTAAATAAAACTCACCTATCACTAAGCCAAGGGTAACAAGTCATTCCCTACTTGTTACGTAGTCCCTTAGTCATTACTTAGTCATTCCCTAGCTTCAGTATAATTTTGTGCTTAATGTTATAATGGGAGCAGGGGAGGTAAGGCTGTAAAAAGAAGCTGTCTCCTTGATGCCATTTTCCTAGGAATAAAATAAATAAGTAAACAAAACTAATAAAGTTTAAATAGCAGCTAATAGAATACACTGACAAAAGGTACTGCGGTTGTAGTAAATGCTGATAGACTTCCATTAAGAAAATGGCGCATATGTCCATCAATACAAGTCACACTGATAACCCACACAAGTTACACAATTATTTTTAAAAATTGAGGTGGTTCTAGAATGATGTTATAATTCAGCGAATTACAGGCTGACAGACACATAGGAAAAATCAGTAGGTATTCATACCTTGCCTACGTTTAACTTCCTTTTATATAACACTCTTAGCCATATTAAAGTTAGTTTTTCTATTCTGTATTTGCTCACTATTAACTGGTTAGATTTTTGTGGATAAGAACCATTTATTTGAATAATACTCTTCATAGGTTGTGAGAACTAATGAAAATCAACGTTATGTTATTTGAATTTTAATTAAAAAATGTTTTCACTTAATTAGTCTTTACTAGCTAAGCATTCAATTAACATGCATACCAAATAGGATGCAACATCTAAAAATATATCATTTCTATGGTCAACCATTCTTCTCTAGCACAATCCCTAGGATCGCTCACTCTTAACTAGCTCAACTTGGTAGAACAAAGCTCATCTTGACTTATGTGCTATATTCAGCGTGCCCTTAACCTGATTTCAGTACAGACACACAAATTTCAATCTGAATTAAATGTCCATCCTAATTATACTTTCAGTCAGAACTCACAAACAAATGGGACAAGTTACAAGGATTTGTCAGTCACTAAATCAAGCCTATTGACTTCCCATTTTGCTGACAATTATTTCCCCACACAATTCTGGTTTTAGCCAGCCATTTTTAAATAAAAAAATTTTCAACAGAACATATCCTTAGTGTTATGCAAGGCTTAAAGTACACGGATTTGGTAATTACAGTACAATTTTCAGTAAGCAAACAATTAAGCTTAAAGGTATAAAAAAAGGCACATGCAACAACTCATGTAAATGCTACAAACTGTCACTCTTGTTGATTTCAGCAGGAATAGAATTCATGAAGTGGAGTCATCAACCTTCAGAAGCTGCTCTTTCCAAGCTATCTTGAGAGTGGAACAGCAAACTAGGTGGGAAAAACTTAACTAATGTGTGACGACATACTTGCTTAGAGAATCAGGTATGACGTTTATTTGAAAATAATTTTAAGAAGTGCTACTTCTAAATCTTAAGCAAATATCCTCCTCATTCTCTGCAATTTCTAAATACAGTAAACCAAGTCTGACGTCTTACATTTTGAGAAAATAAATCTTTAAATTTTTTTTTTCTGTCAAATAGAACCACAATACAATTTAAGTTATAATTCAAACAGCTTCTAAATCTTCAAAATATTTCATTTATCAGTGGGATTTAGCCAATTACCCTGAAACTATTTAATCTGTTACCAGACTTACAGTCAAGTGATGGATTGTCAACAAGGCAGGATGCATTGTTATTGCTTCAAATGTTGATAAAGTATTCTTAATCAGTTCTTCTGATGCAGCTGGACCTATTAGTAAAAACCATTACATTTCATTAAAAAATGCGACATCTATGCAATGCCTACATATAAAAGTGCAAGTAATATCATGGGTTAACTTACCTATTGCTCCATCCAAATTTGTTTCTCCTGACTCTATTGATCTGATAAAATTCTACAGAAAAAAAAGCATTTATTTCAAAACACAGCAGAAACAAAAATTAAGAGGCACAATCACTGAATAATTGCAAAATGAAATTTGAAAGATTGAGTAAATACAAAATACTGATGCATCTACAGTTCTCATAATAATTTAGATATGAAAGATAAAACGTTCATAATCTGGCAATTATAAAATAGTTTTGCAAGTCTTTAATGCTGCTGGACAGTTAAACATGGAGTACAGTAAGGATCATTAGTTTGACTCATGTAAGGAATGACAGCATTTCCAGCTAAATAGGCAGGAATTAAATGTCTTACTTTATTGTTAACAGAAAACTGTACTTTCTAAAAAGCCTTTGAACTACCTTGGGTATGGCTATGCTAAAATAACTCACTAAGATGACCAAAGATTCTCCTAGAAAATGCAATTTTCTGTTATTTGTACTTCTTTTTGATCTCTATGGCTGTTATGCCTACTACAGATAGACTTGCACACAAGTACATACAAAAAGGCACAGCCCTCTACTAAGTATCATCTAAATAACTCACCATTGAGGGACAGGAACAATGAAGTATTAATAATCTTAGATAAGGAAATATTGTACAAGTACACCTGCTATTCTTTTGCCTTTTAATCTTGATTTCATTCTCTATCTTCTACCTTTATGCATAGCTGTCTATTTAACAGGAGATGCAAAAGACACGTTAATGATGCTTGCTAGAGAAAGAAAAAATATCAGACAAATATATGTTTTTAACTACTTACACAGTATTTAATATACAGTGAATGCATTATGTGGATACACGACAATACAATGGATAACACTTTTCCAATTTTCAATGTGCAAACATATCTCTGTGCGCTTATGTGATGTAAAACATTAAGAAAATGATCATTCTGAAACACTTATTTCATACTGCACTATCAATTAGAATTTTGTTATTACATTACAACAGCAGAAATGCCTATATGGGTTACTTCTCCTCTGTATATAACAGACATCTAAAGGATTCTTCTGTGATTAGAAATTCTGATAGAAGTTAACCGTATATTTCATAATATAAAAGTATATCAGAAGAAGTCATAAAAACAATTGCTTCTACAAAACAGCAGGTGTTGTATCTTCCTAATCATTTGAAGAAAATTATCAGTTATAATCTAATTAACTTGTTTAGAAAGAGAGCAAATTATATTTGCTCATTTAAGGCCACTTAAAACCATAGCGTCAAGACCCATCTGAAAAAAAATCAATACATTTGGTGCATAAATTATTTTGGCTACTTTTGCTTATTTCCTTAATTTCCTAATACAAAATTGAGACCAAAAAGAAGGTGCATTCATATATCATTTGTTGTTTTTGTGGGGTTTTTTTTGAGCAATGGAGGGGCACTGTGTACATTCTATGACAAGCAAGTCCCCCCTGTGCTTTCCACTGGAAACCTACTATTAGCTGTGCCTTTGGGGCAGAGCAAGTCTTTTCCATGTCTTTCTATTTACAGCTGAAAACATGAAAGGACTGTCCCAACTCCTTCTCAATTTCTTTTCATGGGAGCACTGTGAATTACAGTGATGATAGAAAAAACTTCAAAGCAGCAAGAAAAAAGATATTTCTCAATGAACAACAGTTACAGGAAAATCAATACTTTTTTTCCTTCCAAATACCAAGTACACATCTTTCCACTCCTAATCGTTTCTCATTGTAATGAGTAAGATTTTGGAATAAATTAGACAAAAAAACCAACCTGATGGACTCGCTTACTCAAGACTTAGAGGCCTCAAATGAAGCACAGTACTTCAAAAAAGTACAAGCTGAAGACTGAATGTCCTTTAATGGATGTCAGTGGGAATGTTGGTAAGCAAAATTCCAGAGTAGACTGCTCCCTGGTAGAATGAATAGCTACTCTTTCAGAATTAATTACACAGTTATATAAAGTAGACTCTGATTTCATATACGTTTTTCAGTTACTTCCCCACAATTTTTATGCATAAATTGAAATAGAATATATAAATTCCTGAATTGCCCAGTTTGATGGAGACAAGACACAGGAAACAGTCAGTCAAGTAATTTTCTTCTCCTTGATCTGAGAGAAGAGCTGTGGTAACATGATTAGCCTAATTTCCTTAGTCAGTAGTTCAAGTAATTTAAAGAAATGTCAAAAGAAAACTTACATTGCGCTTGGTCTACTGCACCTGTATCGTTGACAAAGGAATTTCACCTTCTAAATGGCTGATCCAAAATCATTAATAAATCTACTTGCTATTTAAAAGCGCTTCACAGAGATAAAAGATTTTCTAATTCAATATCTACATTTTTTCACTTTATTCTAATGCAATTTTTTCTGTAAAAAGTTTTTCACTGATCATGAGTCCTAGATTAAACCCATATTTTATTGGAAACAAAGTCAAAAGAGAAAGAGAAGTGAATATGAACAGCAGAATTTTACCTAGCTGTTTATGGTGAAGCATTTCTTCTGCATGCAATTGTGGAAGTCAGTATATAGCTGTCTTTTAAGAACGTGCGCTTAGAAGTATTTTATTTTAATTACTCTGATAGGCAACTTTAGAAATCAGCTTTTTCCTCATTTAGCAGAAACAACTGCTTTATATACAGAAATTACATTACAATTGTACCACTTCATTTTAACTGTACTATCTTATGGGACAGTTAGAAGTTCATTTTCCATTACTAATGTCATAAATACAGTTTATAGATGGTACAAGACCAATTTCTCTGTAGCTTGTAATACTCAGCTTTTCATCAACTAAATATAGAGAAAAAGTATGGGCAACCTTAATTTATGTCTCATTCCTAGTCACAGTTTCAGCAAAATTTCTACAAATAATATTGTGTGCAATTCAGAGGTAAATCTACTGTAAAATAAAGCACACAGAAAATTTTCAATATATCCGAGATACAGAGAGTATCTTTCTATTTGAGTACCGGATAGCATATTTTCCCTTCAATTCAATAGATTACTAAAGAAAACATTTTCTGATAATATATGTTGCTTTCAATAGAAGAGAGCAGAAGAGAATCAAACAGAACAGTTTAGTTAGAAGGGACCTATAAAGATCACTGAGTCCATCTGCCTCTCCACTTGAGGGCTAACCAAAATCTAGAGGCATGCTAAGGAGGGCATGGTCCAGCCGTCTCATGAGCGCTGACAGGCATGGTGCATCAGCCACCTCTGCAGGGAGCCTGCTCCAGTGCCTGACCACTCTCACAGGACAGAAATGTTTATAATGTCCAGTCTGAGCCTCCCCTGGTGCAGCTCTGTGCCATTCCAGCACATCCTGCTACTGGTTCTCAGGAGCAGAGCCAGCACATCCTTCTGCATCCCCTCCTCATGGAGCTGCAGAGAGCACTGAGGTTGCCTCTCTGTGCAACCCAAGTGCTGTCAGCCTCTCCTCAGAGGATACACCTTCCAGCTCTCTCACTGAATCATAAAATTCAGCAGCTTTGTCACTCTCCTCTGGATTTATTCAAGTACCTTAACATCTTTCTTATATTGTGGAGCTCAGAACACAGGACACAAGCTGAGACTGCGTCAATGCTAAATACAGTGGGAGTATCACCTGTTTTTACCAGCTGGCTGTGCTGTGTTTAATGCACCCCAAAATGTGGTCTGCCCTCTTGGCTGCCAGGGCACACTGCTAGCTCATGTTGAACCTGCTGTCACCAGCACCCCAGGTCCCTCTCCACTAAGCATCTTGTTCCCCAGTCTATACCTGTGTCTGGCATTGCTCTGTCCCAGATGGAGAACCCAGAATTTCACTTAATTGAATATCACGCCACTGAAGATTGCTCAAAACCAAAACTGAACAAATGTATTCAGAATAAAGATGTCTCTCCAATGTAAAAATTTAATGAAACTTCTTTGCACTGAAATCCCAAAATTTTACGCATATGTATTTTTTGCAAACACTATTTAATCTGGACGTTTATACTCACAAGTAAGGTCCCATAGTTGAAAAGAAACTCCTCTGTGACAATGCGAGGACGAAACACCTATTTGAATTTAGCAAAAGTTTATAAAGTTGTAACCAAACATCTTATGACCACAGAAAGTAAAAAGTATTTCACAGTCATGTTGAAAAATAAGGCAAAATACGCATTTGCTTTTATCATTAGAGTTACATCTTTTATTACATTTTTAATACTGCTACTTAGCTGAAATACTCATCAATAAAATCACACGTTAAGTTCTATTTGAACCATGCTGATCCTAACCAGCAGAAGTTAAATTTTTAGAAACTGAAGGAGTTAGGGAAAAAAGAATCTACCTGGGATGTCACAAGATGAAGCACCACAGGCATCATGGGAAGGCACATCTTCAGCTGTTTGGCCTGAACTGTTGATGGGTGTTTGCGTCCGGAGACATTAGTTAAGGTATTGATAATGTCACCTACAGAAAACAACATCTCAGACTGATCTAACGTAATTGGTTTACTCAACAGAAAATGACAAATAAAAGACACTGGAACAGAAGTACATCTGCAAGCCTAACTTCTCTTTCCTGATGAAATTTGTGTTCATGTGCATGATGATAAAATCAGGCTGATACAACACTTTTATTTCCTATTTAGTTTTCAGACAGGTCCATCTCCTGCTCCTGCTACAGGGATAGGCACATAAATGCTACCTCTGGCAAACTGCTGAGGCTAGAAATATGATGCAGGAGTAGAAACAAACGTGAAATTACTCCTCTCAACGTGGACTTATACTGGCTTTCGGTGATTATATCAGCATGGAATTCCACTGTTGAAATGCAATTCAATTTCAGTGCAATTTAATTCCAGTGACATTAAAGGCAAAATTCTCAGAAGTTCCAGTTGACCAAGAGCTTCACTTAAGTCAGTGCCATAACGTATCTTTCTCCTGCAGCAATAGTACTACCAGAAGAAACAAGCAACCTCCTCCACTTCCTAAAAAGCCCTCAATTAGCTGTGAATGTGTACATACATTTTTAATAATGATGTAAGTTACCTAAAGCAACAGAACTTTTCATGTTCTGATAGAAAGAGTTAGTGGCAGGTCAGTGACAGAACTTGGTCCATTACAAAACACAGACATTCCAGTAAGGGAATAAAATTCTGATTTGAATAGTGAAAATTGTACTTCAGACCTCAGAGAAGACATGTAAAATTATGCTCACTTTGTGTTACATTACTGTTTTAGAAGTCCAAGACTACTTTTGCATGGAATAAGGAGTAGGAGGAAAAAAAAAGTCATGGCTTATATGTAAAGAAAGAATATCCAATCCTTTTAGTCTGAAAATTCTGTAAGTCAAATCCTGTCCTGAAAATACACTTCCTATGTGTCTTCCCTAGCAAGAGAATCACACAAAACTGTAAAAGTGAAATCACATCCATATGAAACTAATTAAGGACATGATTCGATGTTTTAGACAATTTTTATGCCAGACCAGGCCCTTCCTTTGCAAGTAAGTCAAAGTGCTTACTCACATTGAAAAAATAACAGAGCTTTTCTACTGCTTCCCTGGATTCTAATTTTCAACATATGCAACTAAGTTTGGTTGTAACAACGCTTAGCCCTAGAGATTTGAATCATTATATAACATACTGCTCACAAAAGTGGTTGCCCAAAACACTACAGATATGTAAAACAAAACATTCTTGTTTCACCAACACATTCTTTTAATGAATTGCAAAACAGTAATTAACAGATACCTCTGGGGTTACCAATAAAGTCACTGAACACTTCACTCAATATGTTTTAACGTCTATATATTCACCAGATTCATGAGTTTTGATAAATAGATATAGCTGTTCTAATTCTTAGTTTGACATAAGCAATTTACATTTATCTTCTAGGAATAGGTTAAATACCATAAATACCAAAAATAAATTTACTCCCATACACACAACAACTGAAAACTTTAAAATTATTCACAAGATTATCATCTAATTTCATTTATTTCAATGTATCTTTAATGGCAATTTCTACAATTTGTCAATCTATTTGGTTTATAGCTACATCTGGTGGAAGAAGATGGTATCGGTAAGAAGCTTAAATAAATGCATATTAAAAACCAGCTAGGATTAATTCTAAATCAACAGTTAAACTGCTTTTAACTGTTCCACTTCAGAGATCTTGTCATTTTTCTTAGGAGATCATAATTTTTACCTCCTCAAGCAGAACACGATCCTTCATTATAGTCTCAAAAATAGAAAGCAAAAGCCTTTGACAGATATGGACAGATAACTTAATAAAAACGATCAAAACACAAATCTAGATTGAAAGGCAATTTTAATGTAAAATTAAGCTTGAGATATCAATTTTCCAAACAATCAAACAATGCATTAATTTTCTGTATCAGTAGAAGAAAAAATAAAAAGGAAAAGCAAGCAAACAAACAACAACAAAAAACCCAGCAGAATCCCTGTTAAAGACAGAAATGCACTATTTTTTATAATAGCAGTAACTGCATTTTTGATTTATATCACTTTTCAGGTTCTGAGACTTCCAAATCCTACAACATACTCAACATTTGAACCTGGTACTTAGTTTGAATCAGCTGTTTGCAACAGGGTAAAAAACTGCATTGTCATAGGAAGTCGTTTCTTTTAAAATAGCAACATGACCTTTGCAGTTTTACCATTTCATTTTCAATACTGTGGCAATAATGTAGATGATGGAAAATAAATCACCCATCATCACACAGGAAAATAAATCTATGCGCTTTTTTCCCCTACTATTTAATGACAAGCCATACACATTCAGGGTTGGTTTAGCTCCATTTCTCTTCCTGAAGACTCTCAGTATTCCTTCCTTGTCTTGCTATTTACGTCTCTTATTCTGTTCTGTGAGACATCTCACCCACCAGAACCTTTAATAAGCTTTTTAATGCCTATGATTCAGACTAGCTACCCCAATCTCATATTTTCTCCTTCTTTTCTTCCTTTTTCCTCTTTCCTTCTCTTCATCCTTTCCACAGAAATTTTCCAGAAAAATTCCCTGAAGTTTTTACCACATACTGTTACATCTCTTCTTGCTCTGTACTATGTAAAGCAAGTTTGCTTTTAGGTTTTCCAATCATTGGAATATCTTTAGAACATCGATAAAACTTCTTGTACAATTGGGCCCCTTTCCTGTCTGAGTTGAATCTTACAATCCAGACTCCAATGCAAAATATCTGACCATGACAAAACTAAGAAACTTCATGAAGTTAACAACATGCAAACTTCATGCAATCAGAAAACACAATCTTTCCATCTGTATATGTAAGGAAGTACATAAGTATTTCTCAAGGGAGTAAGTAAAGATAAGATCTGTTCAGTTAACCAACTCAACTTACCTAGAATTCCTGGCAGCTCCCGCACAATGTGATGGATGAGAAGATCCAGGCATTTTGACAGGTATTCATTGCCGCTTTGCTGCTCTTTTCCTGCTGTGGTCTTCCTGCTGTCTCTTTCAATATACATCACAAGCCTACATTTAAGCATGTGCAAAATGTTACCTCTCATAATACCAAACTGATACTCTATCTGTAAAATACTACTGCAGCATGCATTTCTAGTACTTGTGGTTACAACCGAGAGAAAACGTTTCTGAATACCCATTTTGTTTAAATTTTGGGGTCAAATAAATAAGATTTTAAGATAAAATGATTCTGTTAAGGAGCAACAGGAAAAAAAGGTACTGTAAATGCAGCTTTACCAATCTAAATGAAGATACAATACTAATATAAGGAATGAATTAATTAGGGATAGAAATTCACTTTATTTTGAAACATACGACCAACATACACACTTTAAGCTGAGACTAAAGACAATCTTTTCCAACACATAAGAATTCCAAGAGCCAGAATAATTTAAGTCAATGTAACATGTGATCCATCTTTCAGTCAAGAAAAATCATACAAAATTAATCATAAAATAGCCTATTCAAATGTTGTCATTACTGAGAATGGCTATAAAGAAAGAGATAAAAAAAAAAAGAGATAGAAAAGTCTAACTAGCATTATATCTTTCTCTGGAAATATGATTTCAGATTTCTAAAGACAAAACCCATGGCTTACATTCTAACTGACAAATGCTGTAAAACTATGCTGTTTCGCAGAATGACAGTTTTCATAGTAAACTATGGTAACCAATTTATTAGCCATTGGCTAACTTACAAGAGATTGCTTTAATAATACATCTATAACAGAATGCTTCAGGCAGTATTTTAAAATACTCATTTGAATAGACAGAAGGGCCAGATTTTCCTTTAGGGGCCTAATATTGACATCTCTGTTTCATACTCAAACTCCCAGGGGGTTTGGCACACAGAACTATCAGTCACTGGTTACTGAAAGCCATGCTCTGGGTTTTGAGAATGTACTTCAGTATTATCATTTTTCTTACACACTCATTATAATCAATGCTCATCTTAATTAACCTGTCTCAGGTGCATACAACAACACTGAAGGATCAGTAACACAAATTTTTACAGTAGCAAGTGTGATAATTCGTCGTGGATATTTACCCAATTAAGTAAAAGTTACTCAAGAATGCATTTTGCAGGATCAGGCTTCTACACAACGCATGATTGCTAAGGAATACTACAGCTCACCTCATCCTTCCTGAACTGTGTTACAAAGATGAAGATGGAGAGAAATCACAAGACGCATTCAATAACACTTTCAGCTGCACTTCCCATGGACTATGGGGACACCTTTGACATTGTAATACAACTTCCAGAGATTGCGACATTACAGTGTTTTCTCATTTGTGTGGTAGATGACTACTTAATAATCTAACAATGCTTTAAATAAAGGTTTCCTTTCAAATGCTTTATGTTTTATATATATGCATTTACATGTATATATGGAAGAATGGTTTAAATTACTACAGTATAAACGACTGTAGCCTTTTCAAACAACTAAGTATTTTATACAAAATCTGTTTGCGTAAATTCATGTGGTTTCTTTCTGTTGTCCTCCCCATCACAAAATTGTCCCTCACAAGGATTTCCTAGAAATATGCATAACTATTTTTCCCTGATAGTATTCTTCAAATAAACGCTGCCTGAGAAAATTGTACAAATACATACATAGTCAGGGAAGCATTAGTGTCTTCATTTTCCTTCAACAAATTCCTCAGTCACTTGCAGAAAATCAGTTATTTTTACTGCCGGAATTGTCTTAGTGTTCTGCCTAATGGGCAAAATCAGGCCTATGGAAGTACTACACTTTCTCAGTTTATTCAATCCACGTGTTTCTCATGCACTCAACAATACATGAAAAAGATATACAGGTGTTACTAAAGTAAGTTACATCATTAAGACTATTTTTTTTAATCATGTTCAAACCCGCTACACAACATACACATGGAGTATGTATGCATAATGAAAAATGCCTACTGAAAAACTGCCTCATATTGATCACCTTCTTCATATTCAGATCATATAATCTGAAAAAATAAAAATCATCAATAAAAATGATCAGCTGCAGATGCTAAAGAAAAGCCAGTATAATTTATGTGCATTTTACTACATACTCTTCATATTTCTCAAATATCATTATAAAATGATTTGAGTCTATATAATCATAGAATGGTTTGTGTTGAAAGGAACCTTTAAGATCATCTGGTTCCAACCCCCTGCTATAGGGAGGGACACCTCCCTCTAGACCAGGTTGCTCAAAGCCCATCCAGTCTGGCCTGGAATGCTTCCAGGGAGGGGGCATCCACAGCCTCACTGGGCAACCTGTTCCAGTGTCTCACCAACCTCACAGTAAAGAATTTCTTCCTAAAAATCTAGTCTAAATCTACCCTCTTCCAGTTTAAAGCCATTTCCCCTTGTCCTGTTGCTACACACCCTTATAAGAAGTTTCTCCCCAATAAAAAGCACCTACTTGAAGTTCCTCCCATATAAAACATTTTCAATAGTTATCTGAGTTCTTTCTACTGCACTAGAAATTTTGAATTTATTAGTATTAATTTCTCAGACGGAACTGGAGATATTTATCTAAAATACAGTGTTGAATTACTATCAATAAAAATTAAAGAATCTCCATTATCTCAGCTGGGTTTAAGAAAAATTCTTTCAGAGTTCAGGATATTACAAAAGTAGCAGTAGCTAATTTCTCCTCTCTCATCCTACTGCAATCATCTTGTACTCCGGATATAAGATAAATGTTTTAGTCTAGATCATTTGCCCTGCCAAGGTACACTGTTTACTGAAGAGAAATTGTGAAGAAATCACAGTGAATTAAGAATAGCAGTTTATGAGTTCAATAAAGCTGCTATAAGTCTTACCTATTGTTTTAGCTAGTGTGTTACATAATGTTTTGGTCCCTAATCTGCTCTGCCTGGAGCATAATAAAACAGCAGCACGAAAGTCACAACACAAAATAACAGCCCAAACTCACAACACATTTTCTTCAGAAAGGCTGCTCAGTGGAAAGCATCATTAATAAAACAAACAAACAAAAAGAAGAAAAAAAGAAAGAAAGAGAGAGGATAAATTGTCAATAAATTGTATTGAAGTTCTTATCCTTCACATAATACCTTAGGTATAGATAAACAAACATTAACTGTCAGTACGGGACAACAGTTAGACATTCCTCCAAACACATAGCTCAGTTATATAGCACATAAGAATGTGTAACGTTCAAAAAGTTGTTTCAAAATCATCTTATGTTCTACACTGTCCAGAACACATCACTTGATAAAGCATTTTTAGAAGTACAAGAAGATGCACAACAGTGAATCTTGTAATCAACGCTTATTCTCCACAGTCTATAAAACTTGACATGTCTAAAGATACATAAGTGAGTGGAGGAGTATAAAATGACAGCACTCCAAAAGATGTCCACTCACAATGGTTTGATGGTATAACTCACCTGCTCCTTATAAATCCAGCACTTTGACTCCGCTCATACATCTTAACTCTTCTCAAAAAGCAATATAAGATATAGGAAAATCGTATTTGCTGTGAACAGTTTATAGCTACCCACAAGTCACATCCTTTTTACTTCCAGTTTCAAATCCACTTTATTCCAACCCCACAATCACTGGGTCTACACTGTATTTCGCTGTTACAAATACTGAAGAAAATTTCTTCCATCTTACTTCTCCAATCATCTCAAACACATGGTGACAATTCATATTCTAGCAGTCTCATTTCCTCTCATCTTATATGAGAGCACTGTTGTGCAAAAAGTTCCAATAAGTATTCCACTGTGAATCAAATTTAACTGAAATGCTTTCATTTCTTGCAAAGTATTTTAAAATATAGGAACAAATAAAATATTTCATGCAAAAGTCACAGGAATCCAGTGATTGTTCTACAAATGACTTCAACAACGCAAACAGTCACAAAACATGATGCTGCTTTTAATGTACCTATACTGAAGAGACTACAGGTTATATCACATCCTAAGATGAGGAAGGTAAATGATGGACCTTTTTATTTTGCACTCCCATCACTAGTGCAGTACTTATTTGCCCCACCCAAAACAAAAATCTGTTCCTTTCTTATCCTAACAGGGACCACCAGTTACTTTTAAAGACTGTCCTCGTAAGGCAGAGTGGTTTTCCCTTGGGAGTAATGATCATCTGACAACAAAAGACAGAACAGAGAACTCTTTTCTTGATATTCTCAGAAACAAAAAGATCTGCATTGCACAGAAGACAGTTCATTCCTAAAACACTGACTCCAAAATACAACGTATAGAAAGTGACTTAGACACAACTTTGAAAATAAGTATCATCACTAATCATGAATTCCATTATCACCTTACCTTGCTTGACAACTGAGTAGCAACATTTCCCTGCTATTTATTAAAACTTGCAACAGGACCAGAAATGCTTTTGCTCGTATGAAAGTTGAAGGACTTTCAAGTAAACGAATAATTGTAGTCACAAATTCCTTGGTGGGAATAAACAAAAAAACATTATCTTATGTAAAATGGTTACTTGCATTATATTTTATCACTGTATACATTTAAAATTCCAATTTTTCATTTGTATTCTGTATGACCGTGGCCCTTTTCACTCCTTCTCATAGTGAAAAAAATCCATACAACACAACTAAACAAATTTTGTCCAAAATAGACAGGCCAAGTGAAAAGCTGCTCTGTTCAACTTCTCACAAGCCATAGCAAGAAAACACTATCTGTTCTACTGTGTCCAGAATGGACTAGAAAGCATTAAAAAATATCTTGCCTTAAGGATGAATATAAGTTACTTCAACATACTTAATCTCTAAGACTGATGGATTTTCAGAATATAGATATACCTCAGCACCAATAAGATAAAATGTTTACCTAGCAATTCCCATACATGCAGGAAGATAAAACACCACCTTTGTTGGATATAATTATGGCTACATCAGTTCATAAATGATATCATGGAATGAAGCAGCCACCCAGTATACAACTGCATATTGTATATAAAGTTTTAAATCCTGCTACGACACACATTTAACATGCAAAGTATTACTCAAACTCCCTCTTTTGCTGACAGAATAACTGAAAGGCAACTTCATCTTCATAACACTGAAGATCAAGACCAAACAATTCATTAGAGGCAGGCTTTGCAACACTTAGCTGGAAGAAAGAACATAAGCACAAAATCCAGCCAACAAGCCATCAGATTATACTGTGATACTATTTAAACTTTGTCTTCAAAACACAGATTATCATCAACACAGATAACAGTAAAGATGTCCCAAAAGAACAAGCTATTAATTATTCTACTAATTCCTTCTTGTCTTTCTGTAATTTAGTTTATAAATAGATACAGTTCTTCAATCTCATGGTTGATGAGGCTAAACTGCATGAAGTTCATACTTTAAACGGCTCAATTGTTCATGGAGCAGGACTTGCAGCTCCTCCAGTATAAACCTGAGCAATATATATATATATATATATATATATATATATAAATGATAACACAAATTAGAAGCAAAGGTTGAAATTTTGGTAAAGTGGTGTTTTGGTTTATTTATTTATTTAGGTAAGAAATAACCCAGTACAACCACAAAAAAAAAAGAAAAAAAGAAAAAAAGAAAAAAGAGCTATTGCAATAATAAAGTCTCAGGCTTGGAATAACAGTATGTGTAATGCTACACTTCCTGCTAACACAAATGGACCTGACAGACCAAGCACTGGGGCAACACGACATGGGAAGATGCATCTACAAGCCAAAACACAGCTGTAGTTTTATTCCTCGTGGTTTGGAAAGCAAGAACGTTCCATTGCAGAGGTTGCAACTAAACATGCAAATAACTGCATTGGCAATTAAAATTAGTTATATCAAGCTTATCTAACTTATGTGAGAATTCTCTAACGATGTGGCTTAAGATACAATTATGATGTATTGCAGTTTGCTTTTTTGCCTGGTCTGAGGACAGCAACCGTTTATCAAAAGAAAATCTGCAGCACAACTCTGCTGATCTGCAGAATTCAATAAATCAGAAGAGGCAAAAGTTGCTGAAATACGTATATATTAATTATTAATTGTTGCACTGTTACATTGATCCTCTCTTGCTCACAACTGTTTGATGTATCCATGGAGACTCTGCAGCGTAAGGACACTGCTTTCATTACCAGCCACTCTACCACAACAAGATCATGATTTTACATAGGATATTCTTAGTGATAATGCAAAGCAAATTTAAAATAAATCATGAAAAGCAATTAAGTTTTTTAACTGGTTACACAAGGGGAAAACAGACCATTATTTCCAGAAACTCTGAAGATACTATAGCAAGTATTTGTTGTTTTCTGGAGTATTTTCTAATCTGCTTCTTATGAACTGCAAATATCTCCATAACATTATAAGTTAAGAGTTACATGGGGAAAAACAAACAAACAAACAGAAAGCAATAACAAATAATTCAGAGTTACAAATCCTTTTGCAAGGCCTGCACCTGTTAGCTTCTGCCATTTCGTGTCCTGAAGTGATGTACAAAAGAATCGGGAAGAAGAGACGCTCTGATCTTAAGGACTCACATAGCTGAATTAGTAGGGTATGATTTACATGACAGGTGACTGGTACCACTAAGCACGCACGCTCAAGAACAACCACAAAACCAGAGATGGTAGTTGACTCATGTTTTTTGGTCCAAATAGCAACCAAAACATGCTGCCTGCATTGATGGATCCAACATGCAGGCCAGTGACTTTCTAGCAAGAGCAGGTCAGTCAGGTTTGTGCAGACTTACCAAAATGTCAATTGCTTTTCATTCATTCGAAGGTGATATTTGACAGCTAGAATGAAATAGTTTTCTTTTTTTAGCTACTGCTATAGTTTTCAAAGATGTTTGATTCAGGTTCTTTCTCCACATTTTGTTTTCCAAACATCATTTCATACTGTTGTTTTTTTGTTGTTTTGTCTTCAAAACATGAAACTATAATAGATGATCTCTGTATCAGAGAGGGATTAAAAAACCCCTTTAAGCCACTGTAGTTCTCCTAAGTTTTATATTGGCACAGATGACAACAGAACAGCATTTTTCCTTTCTAATTCTTCTTTATTTTGTAAATGATTTCATTTCTGTTCTCAAAGGGAGTTAAAAAACAAATGCAGGCTTAAAGCTTGCAAGCTAAGGTTGTTTCCAGATAAAATATACAAAGTTAAATGACTTCCATCTTGAATTTGTATATTTAAACATCACTTAACGTGTTTGTTTGCAGTTCTACTAAAAAAATTGCCTTCTGCAAACACTGAGGTCTTTTTACTTCTTAAGGTACAGGACACAAGAATTCTACAAAAGACAAAATACTTGGGAGATTGACACTGGCCCTTTGCTTTTTCTCTTCCTCTGTTTTCATTAGGATGGATTTGTGTGTCACACACAAAGAATATTGAAAAGTGTCATCACAGCGTAGCCATATGCTTGTTGAACATTCAGAGAAAGAATTCAATGTGTAAGTGAATGCTTTTTGAACATACTTCTCTCGGTAGATCACAAATGCTCAATAAGGTGTTTGAAACTGTCCTGCAATGTCACAATTTGCCGTCTGTTAATGCTGTTGGAAGTGAAACCCGTGGAAAGCTTAAGGCATTTACACAGAGCACACTGACAACTCTGACATGAAATTAAATGACTTTTATGAAGAGTATGAGTAATTTCAGGCTGCAAGAAGAGACGTGTGGAAGACAGTATATTATTTTTTTCATTTAAATGTTAAAACAATATATAGAGAAACTAAATGATATGTTTCAAGTAAAACCAAATGCATTTTTTAGTCAAGATGAGCATCAGGTTACAGTACATATCACTACTGATGAAACATGAGCTCCTCTTCTCTTTTTACTCTTTAAGTAGAGATGGATTGATTTTGTTTGTGAATTGTGCAGATGTACTGACAAAAATAAACATGGAATATTTTGGTGATCAAATTAGAAAGCTTTTGATCATCTTGGGAGAAGAATGCAGTAAAAGCAGCTCTGCGGAGAAGCAGATGTGCAGGTAGATGAAATGCTTAACACAAGCTAGCTATGTGTGCTTATGTTCCAGAAAGCCAAAAGTATCCTGGGCTGCTTAAAAAGCAGCATGCACAGTGGGGTGAGGGGGTGGATGGTTCCCCTCTGTTCCACTCCTGTAAGGCCCCATCTGCAGCACTACATTCAGCTCTGGGCCCCTAGCACAAGTACATGGAGCTGTTGGAATACATCCAGAGAAGGCCACAAGGATCCTCAGAGGCTAGAGCACCTCTCCCATGGAGACAGGCTGAAAGAGCTGCAGTTGCTGAGCCTGGAGAAGGCTCCAGGGAGACCTAATAGCAGCCTACATTTACCTAAAGGGTAAATGTAAAGCCAAAGACTGACTTTGTCAGGGAGTATAGTGAACAGGACAAGGGATAGTGGCTATAAGGAAGAAATTATTCTTTATGAGAGAAGGGCAGTGAGGCCCTGGCACAGCTGCCCAGAGAAGCTGTGGATGCCTCATCCCTGGAGGTGTTCAAGGCCAGCCTGGATGGGGCTCTGGGCAGCCTGATCTGGTGGGAAGTGCCCCTGCACACAGCATCTGCACAGATCCATAAGGTCCCATCAAACCCAAACCATTCTATAACTCTATGATCTCTTCCAAAAATTATGTTAGAACCTACATTATATTAGAAAATGCAGTAGAACTAGTAGCTTTATTCAGTGACACTAAGAGGAAAACTAAGTTATTAGAATACTGATTTCTGTAAGACCTTTTGCTTACAAATTGGTCAGAGTTCTTCAAAGATAGAATAAAGTAGGGTCTTAGATTCAGTCAGGACATATTTTTCTTTAGAAACATTAAAAGCCCTACGTTATGGTCATGCTAGAGTTATCTAGCTGCAGTAGGAATATATACACCCATAAGTATTAGCTCTTAAGTATCTGAGAATAATAAACATTATACTCTTCATTATTCGTATTTTCAACAAACAAAAATATAAAAACAACACATATAACCTGTATTACATGAACAGTTAGTAACTTTCTGTAAGTAGTAATTTTTGGAGGACATTACTGAGGCCCTTTTGTCTTTCTAATAAAATATTGAATTCAAAGGTCTTAGTTTTGAGAAAATTGAGAGATCTATTCCTGATTTTCTGCTATTCAGGTAATTAGGTGTTACTGAGCCAAACATTTTGAAAACACAAAAGAACTACCAGTAAGAACTTTTAACTTCCCATTAGTGAATTTCCATGCCATTGAGTACTATTAAACTGAAATCAAACCTTTTCTTGCATCAGCCTCTGGAGATGAATTCCACATGACAACATCGCAGAAAACATGGTGAGCATGTACTGCTGTATTTTGCATATTCCAGTTAGCAAGGAATTTAGTACAGCTGTTAATCCCACCTTCTCAATGACACTCTGGAAAGCACTGGGTGAATAACGAGTAAGTCTGCATAAAGCCTACAAAAGCAAAACAAATATTGTTATTTATAAGAGTTTTTAATTAAGAATTTACACCATCTCAGTCATAAGATGAATAAAAGGGGAAAGAACTACTGTTTTTTGTTTGCTTGTTTAAGAGACCTGGAATTCTTTTAAACCTCCACCTCCCATACAGCTGAAACTGAAATCTTTGGTACAACAACATCTACATCAAGTAGAGTCACATTACTCTCTCTCCAGAGGATGCTAACGAGGCAGCAGCATAGTCCATGCTTGGAACTTCTTATCAGTACAGAATGAAGGCAATATTAGATAATACTGCACTAGAAAGGAGCACAGGTAACAGAAAATAAAGAGATGTCACACATACAGAAATTCTGGTCACCCATAAGTGATCTTTATTCTACTTCTCTGTTTCTGGACATTATCTATAATCTGATATAGAGTATGTTATCTGAACATTATCCAAAAGCAGGTTGCACTTTGCCTCAGCCTATGTACTTTAGATCTAAATATTTGTTACGGAACACTATTTACTACAGCAAACATACAAATTCTTTCAGCAAATGCTAGGTTTGGGAGTGTTCAGTGTATACTAACTTAGCTATTTCTTAACAAAAACTATCAAATGACCTCCAGAGTGGATTAGCCTTTAACTCAAGGTATCTTTTAGTTTCCAGTGCTCCAGAAAGTGCAACCTTCATGATACTGTGACTGCTTTTGCTGTATCCAGATGAGGAAAATACAACTCCTCACACACTTTGTTTTCTTTAGCTTGAATGCAGCATAAGGATAAGAAAACAGATTAATTATTTGATTCATGTGAAAATCTGAATTGGCTTTAGTCAACTTTCTTCTGTGAGTAATAGTCAATATCATCATTTCTTTGCTCTCTCCTAACCAGATATATTTAGAAACTGCTGCTTACTCAGTGCCAATTCAACAGTGAGTTCTCATTTAAGAGGAGGAAAAAGAAAAAAGGAAGGAACAAAAAAGACAAAACTAAAACATGTCTTTAAACAGGTACTTTATTGATGCCTCTCACCTACTCAATATCCACTCCTCCTTGTCCATTTTGGTCCTGCAATAATATTGATCGATTGCAGCCTTTTCCACCCTCTCCCCCCCCACCCTCCGCCTTTTTTCTATCCCCCCCCCCCCTCCACTCTAAAAACACAGACATTCAGTCTCAGTTTCTAAAACAGCAATGTCTGCTTCCCCAAGGATACAATTCAACCATTCATCTCTAGTCTGAGCTCTCGAAATAGGCACGTCCAAGGTATTCACTAAACGTATCCTCAAGGTTCATATTACCATAAATTGTTGAGGCCCAGAGCCAAACCATGTCAAAGCAAAAGGGGCAAAGTTGTTACACTAGCACAGTGCACACAGAGTTGCCAGTGCCTTAGCTTCCTGCTACAGATTTAGTCAAAAAAAGGGGTAACCTTGATGATCAGAGGGCTGGAGCACCTCTCCTACGAGGAAAGATGGAGGGAACTGGGCTTGTTTAGCTTGGAGAAGAGAAGGCTCTGGGGAGAGCTCATTGCAGCCTTCCAGTACTTGAAGGGAGCGTATAAACAGGAGGGGAAACGGTTGATTATGAGGGTGGATAGCGATAGGACAAGGAGGAATGGTTTTAAACTGAGACAGGGGAGGTTTAGGTTAGATATGAGGAGGAAGTTTTTCCACACAGAGGGTGGCCACACACTGGAACAGGTTGCCCAAGGAGGCTGTGGATGCCCCATCCCTGGAGGCATTCAAGGCCAGGCTGGATGTGGCTCTGGGCAGCCTGGTCTGGTGGTTGGCAACCCTGCACAGAGCAGGGGGGTTGAAACTCTATGATCATTGTGGTCCTTTTCAACCCAGGCCATTCTATGATTCTAACCACAGCCAAAAGACCATTAGAAACCTCCAGGCAAATCTTGCAGAGACATGGCTGTCTCATAAGACTGTATTGCAGCTTCAGAGACAGCAGGAAAAGCTCCATCCCACTAACAGCAAAGGGTAGAAACTTTAAACTCCTGATGTCATCATGTGCTCTGTTGAACAACTGAAATGAACACTCCAGCAGAAAAGCAGATTGAGCTTTATGTGAAACAGAAGACAAATTCTCATGAACAACTTAAGCAGACCATCATTTTGAGAAAACAGATGAGATAAGTGGAGGGGGAAGGGGGAGGGAAAGTAGTTGTGCAAGGATCTAGAAATGAGATGATGAGAACAGGTAAGAGTAGGGGAGACCTTACATCACCCTCTGTCAGAAGCAGTCTTTCAAAAAGAAATGATTGCAGTGAGAGAAAGGCACTGGCAGATCCTCTCCTAGAATGAACTTTTCCATCTTTGGTCTCCATCCCGTCTTAGTGCTGCACTTCTTCTCCCAGCAGCCCCAACCCTAAAAATATTTGTGCCTTACCCATTGCTTCCTAGTCTTACATACTATACAGTACCTGGGTAACATTCATCCTTTCAGAATGCACTCTATGCATCTCGAATTTGAGAATGAATGCTTTAAGGCATCTGTGGTAACTAAGTCTCAGAAGGAAACTATTCAGCATCAATTTAAGAAAAAGAAAACAATTTTGTTGATTTCTCCCATTTTTTTTCCATGAAAGTAGCTTATGTTTCAAGTAGTTACTTTTCCAGCAGAAGCTATTTCCTAAGATTAATAATTAGTTTATAAAAAATGAGGATATAACTTTCAATATACAAGAAAAAAAAATCTTGCTGCTGAGCTTGTCAGAATGTCATTTTGGCATCTTACTGAATTATTTCTATTCTGAGTCTAGCAAAACAATAAAAGGTATAGTTTTCCTATTATGTTTACCTAAGACAAACTGGACTACCCCAAAGTGAGCAAAAATACTGAAACACAATCCTCATTTACCACCTCTGACAGGTAGAACACCACAAAGTGTCATTTCTTGACGCTAGTGGCATCAAGAAAGTCCTGATATATTTTTGTTGCTGATTGAAATAATTATAAGTAAAATCCCATAGTGCCTTACTGCTGATATACATCACAGATGACATGCTAGCTGCAGGTAAGGATATAGTGCACATGTTTCTTAAATGCATTTTATAGTGAATATACATGTCAATCAAGAATACATTATTCAGGATAGACTTAAATGAGGCAGAAATTACAGCATGATAAAACATAATAGGACACATTATCATATGCAGAATAAATAATGCCTGCATATGTGTGGCAACATTATGCTACAGTGATATTTTATGAATGTAGAAAATAAATAGTATGATACAACCTGAGAATACACTAGTATGCTACTTCAAAAAAATTGTATGTTACTTACATCTCTATGAACTTCAACTGGGAAAAGATCTGTGTTAGATTTCAATATCAACTGGTTATCTGAGTGTATTCCAAAGTCAAGATTATATGCTCAAACACCCCAGCTATATTTAATACATAGCCATGATTTATTATCATGTCTTGAATAATAACTGCAATAAATAGAAGTTCAACCTCTTGTCCCTTTGGTTTTTAACTACAAAGCAGCAAAAGGATTAGGGGAACATCTTAGTATATTTCACTTTAGAAAGCTGCATCCCAGTTCACTTCTTACGCAACATACAATGATTACACCTCAAACATTCAGTAAAGGGTGTACAATTCCCAAATAAGCAGAGAGCAAAATCCAGTAACAACTTCAGACAAAAAGTATACTTACATGAAATGACACGTATGGAAGGAGAAGGTGGAATTTACTACACAGATATCAATAACTTCCATTAAAAGAAAAAAAAAAACCCACCATGAAACAGGGCAGCTAAACAAGTTCAGTCTTCTACATCACACCTCCTATAGTTCTTCTCCCTGCTGCTTTCATTCAACTCTCACCAATATGGTGATCTGGAGCAAGCCCTGCCTCTAGTGTGACTGTAACCTTAGTAATCACCCAAGTGAGAAGTGTGATCTCCAGTAAGCCTGTGCCTTCACAGGAAAAAAAAAATGTTGGAAACAATGTTCTTTTTTTTCTTATATGCTCCTTATGTGCATTTATGTTGCACATTTGCACATATTCAAGCACAAGATGCTAAGGAGAATTTTGCCTCAGCAGAACTCTGGGCACAAAAACAACTTGGTCATCTCTTTCAATGGATGACCTGACACTGAAGCACAGACTTCTAAGGAACCTGGTCTTCCCTGATAAATCTAATTACATTTTTGATTTTACATGAAAAGTGAAAAATAAATAAAAAAAAAAAAAATCAAGGGGTGAGCACTTGGCAAAAATGACAATATCACTGAAACACTAATGAGTGCCAACCCAAGACTGTCAGATGATTCAATTTTGAAGTACTACACAAATATGGTAACTTGCATGCTTCTATAATGTATATTTTGTTAAATAAAATGTACTTAAAATTCAACACATTTTCCCTGTGTTTGAGCAGTTTATTTCCCTTGCAAGTGTTTGCCAAATATTGACCTCAACATGCCTTTTTAATAAATACATATATTTTCTAACAGTATTCTTTTCTACTGTTTATTTCTTCAACCACGCTTAGATATTTTTAATCTTCTCTCATTCATTACCTCACTCCTAGATGTGTCTATGTATATACTACCACAGCAGCAACTTTACCATTTTCTATTTGCAAAGCCACCAGAAACTCAGTGAGCCTGAACACTACTCTGGCAATGAGCATCCACTTATCACACTTCATTTAAACTAAGTCTAATTACTGTTCAGTCCTGAAATGTTACCCGTATTGGTGGCTACAGCTTTTGTTTTGTAAACAGGAGATATGGTTAAACTCACAGCTCTGGTAAATATTGTCTATCTCACAAATCTTTTTGTTCCAAACCTTTTGTTTGCATGTCATAGCTCTTTGCTTGCCATGCTGTCAACTTTATATTAACTTTAAAATTCTTCAGGCGAAGACTAGCCTCAACAGTTGTACAGAAAGTAACATGATGATTTCAAAAACATCTTCTAAGCAAGTATGTTATAAACCAAATAAGTATTTCTGAAGTAAAATACATCACAAAAAAATTAGGAAGAATTTCTTGATTCGTTGAAACAATTCAAATTTTCAAATAAGAGTCATGACCTCTAGCATAGGAAACACGTGTTCAAGAAAATGATGAATTGCAAGGACTTTCTGTACACTTGTTCCCAACACAGGTAGCTATAGTAGGTTTCAATTACAGGTAATTGCAAGGAATGTAGAACAACATGAACAAGGACAGTTCTCGCTTTATAACATACTGCCACAAAGAGGAATAAAAACATGAATCAAAATGTTGTAAGCCAACTAACACATCTCTCTGATCCATCTTCTAGCCCTTTTAGACAGGCTATATTGGTCTGTTCTTACACTAAGTTATAGTAAACTGTATTCAAACTGGTGAGTAATGTGCTTTTATCAGTTATTGGCAGTATAACAGAAAACATACGTACACACAGAAAGCAGGCTCAAAAGCATTTTCATTTCAATGCAAATTATATTTCAAGATAAAGCCTTTAAAACTTCTATATCGTGAAATTTCTTACCGAAACAGCAGTTATTTTCAAAGAATCTACAGTAGAATGCGTGAAAAGGTACCATAAGACAGGTCCAATTTCTCCTGTAATAAATCCTTGTGCATAGCAGGAGAGAGTAGTGCAAACATTTTCAATGATCTTTGCTGCCAAATGGTTCACTATCCGGTCTTCCTACAGAAACAATGGGAAAGGAAAACTTAAATATTTGTACTGTTTCTGGCTTGTTTTTAGACTAGTTACTATGTCCATGTTTCATTCAATGCGTATTCTGTTAGTGTGGTTTCTTATTTTTGTTTGATATTTGGCAAAGTTTTTTGTAGGAAATCTTAACTTGTGACAAAAATGTGTTTACAAATTCTAGACCTCCCCGCTTTCTCACTATAATTAAAACAATTAATACAAGTATAATTTAATACAAAATATTTCTGCTCCAAATGATCACAAAATTAAATGTTGCCACTGAAAAAAAAACAAATGAAAAGGTTTCGTTACATAAGAGATGCCCCATGATCAGTGTTTCTTGAATGTGTGTGCGTGCCAAAATTCACCACTAAAATAGTGTCTGAGTAGCATGAGTATGAGTTGTACATTTACATTAGGAGAAATAAAATCAAATAATTTAAACTCTCCTTATTAAAAACAATGAACCAGGATAAAGAAAAGGGCTTTCTTCAGAGTGTAAAGAAAAGGGCATTTTGGAATAACTGGCCTTGTAAGCAGATAATCACAACCAGTGTCTATGAAAAACCACTGGGTCCCATTTGCTACAGCAGTTCCTAAATTTCCTCAAGGGATTCTGAGTCCTGAAAGCTATTTTTAGTAATAATCAAGTCATTTATCTGCAAAAGCATTTATGCAAAAACCACTAAGTGATTCTTTAATAAAAACAATAGAACTGTCTATGCATATCTCAGGTAGTCTGCAAGCGCAGCTGTAGTACCTATGTAATACTATTCAGAGTTCAATTTCTACATGGAATAAAAACCAGGTCAGAGTAACGACAAGATAACAGCATACCACAGATGTCACAAATTAACTTAATTTAGATCACTTAAGGCTGTCTTTATTTCTCTCCCTCTTGTTTTATTTTTTTTCTCCCCTCCTTAAGTACTCCTTTTAATATCTCTGGTTTTGCTGTGTTTTGTTTGTTTGTTTTTTAATTAGTTTTTTCCAACTTATTCATCATTTTTGTTTTAGCTCTCCCAAAGAACTGCTGCTCTACTCAAAATATTTACAAGAAATACCAAAGCCTATTCTCACTTAAACCAATTATGCTCTGCTGTAAAACTCTACTAACTCCTTTGCTCTTCCTTCTGATTTATAGCCATGGAAGCAAAGGAGATTTAGGCTTCTGTTTTTACAGTTTTCATTACTGCAAATACTGCATTGACTCTGCCTATCAACCATCTAGATATATACACACAATTACCAAAATTCAGCTTCTCAAAACTTTTTTATGTAACTAATGTTCATTTAAAATCTATTTTTGTATGAAACTTCTGATATGGATTTTTTACCTTAACTGTAGAAAAAAAATAGATTTATCAGATTAATCATATGAATTTAAAAATCAAATCCATACTTTGAATGCTAATAGTCAAGTTAAATGTCTTTTACTAAGTGATTACCAGGAATACTAATTGGGTCCCCATTGCTACTTTGAACAAGTAGCAACAATTAATATACTCAGTATATAGACCTGCTCCTTTGGCGAGAAAAAGGTCAGGTATGGTCATAATGCACTAAGAACTCAATGAGGCTTTCATAATAATTCCATTTACTGCCATCTGAGATTGTCTGTCTTCACTCCCCTGAGATCTATTTCTGAGCACTGCCTAAGCAACTAAGACTTGCACCATTTTCTGCTTAATTAGCTCTCCAGAAGAGAGGTTTGACCTAAACTCATATCTGACCTCAAAACTAGAGGACTCATCCTGTCAAGTTATCACAACAGAAATTATGTTAGTGAATTAAAAAAAAAAAAAATCTTCAAAATACAAAGAGGTTCTGTGTAACTGCACCTAATCAAAATATATGAATAGAACTGTACCAAAAAGAACCACGTGATCCACTTTCACTGTCTTAGTTTTACGTTTAGTTTTATAAATTGCACTGCAAAACAGAGCTTCTAAATTTCAGTCATGTCAAACACTTGCAGAAGTGTCTGTTTCAGTCAGCCATGGATATTTAGCGAAAAGGAGCCCTGAGTAAGAAAGCAAATACGAGTGGTAAATTAATATTTTAATATTTTATTATCTTTCATATTAAATGATGTATAGATAAATATATTTAGTAGAAGTGTAATAATGATAAAAAAAGTTGGAAAAACTGACTGAAAATCCCATCATTTTCCTAAATCAACTTCCATATAGTTCTTCCTTTAATCTAAGGAGACAGATAGAATAAATAGACTACGAATATAATTTAAGGAAGTAAAGCTGTATCACGCTAAGCATTCATTGTAGCAAGAATCAAGTGTCTGGTAAAAATGTGTAATCTAATGGTAAAGAAGGAATACGTAGAAATGTGAATGTTAAATACCTTTTGTGGAAAAAATAAAAAATAAAGAAAACATTCTGTCAGTGAGCTAGAGAAGAGACTTACTTTTTTATTACAGGTAAATCCATTAGTAAACTACAGAACTGATATCTAAAGAAGTTAGTGATGAAGAGTATATGATTCAGACTAGATGACTTCTGTACTATAGTTTATCCCATACTTCCTGAGAAAATACACAATGTTACTTTCCAGTCCAGATTCTCCCTTCTCCAAATTCAGTGTAAAGGAATAGCTCTGGCTAAGAATAGAAATGATTTCTAATGTACATGATCACTTTACACGTATTAATGCCCTACATTAAATATTGACAGTCATATTTTAAAGTAAGCTTTTATTATTAAAATTTCTCATCAGATCAGAACCAAAGACCTTTGATTCATATCTTAGTCCCTCATAAAGGAAAATAAAAATGTCTGCTAAATTACATGATGAGAAACTCCAATTTATTTAAAATCCTGCTTCTGCAGCACCTTGGAAAACATATAAGATGACAAAACTAACCTTTTAAAACTCATTCACTATTTCTGATTCAAATACCTTTTCCAGGTGCCTTGCTTAAAATGAGAGTTACACACATTCTACTGTAAGCAAGCAAGACAACTAGCTATAGCTATCTATACTAACTCAACCATGCAACTATATTGCCTATATCTTTTTCCCAGGTTCTATGAAGCAATTTCTAAAACTGTTGCTCATGTTAGCTTACATTTACATACCCTCCTATTTATGATACCAAGCTCCAAGCTATTGTTTCAGTAGCTCCTTCCTGCCTTCACAAAGGCTTAAAAGGAGGCCTGCATGCAACTACTGGCTTCACCGTTTAGGTGCATAGCTTCAGTGAGGGATTAGGTCAAAGCAACATAGACCAAGCCAACGTGAAACAAGGAAAGTGGAAAAAAAAAAAAAAAAACCACAAACATCAATAAGCGGTATGGATGAGAACTATGAACACTATAAAAAAAGTTTAAGTGAATCTTAAGGGGTAAACATTGAAAATTCAGAAATAGACAGTCTTTCACAAATAAATGCATCATTAAACAGCTTCTGACTAATGTACCTCAGAATAACGTTTTACTTTTAGCTATGAGCTCCAGGTACTCCATAATATAAACACGGTTGCATGTGTTCTTGATCATCTGAAGATGTTAAAAATGCATCTAGACCTTTTCTCTATTAATCACAATCTGTAGGCAATAAAGATCTCAAAAAGACAAAAAGGAAAAAAAGCTACTTCTGTTGCTTTCCCCCCTCCAGCAACCTCCGTCATGTTTTCTGCCTTGAGCTTTGCCTTGGGCAAAAATAAAGTCAAATGGTCTCATGTAAACAGAAAATGCCAATCCTCTACTCAATTCTTTTTCATTTTACAAAACGGAATCATAAGCATGTTTTTATTCCCTTTCTGTAACACAACTTAGTCAGCACCAAGAAAAATTAAGAATACAGCATGGTGCATGTAGTACAATAAAACTAATTACTGCTTTGGGGCTGTGAACACTAATAACCCAGTAGGATAATAAAGCAGTTTTCCAAAACTGCATCATACACTTTAAAATTAAAAGTAAATCTCATTCAAAAAATGCACCATACAGAAAGTAAATTGCAAGAAAATACTATAAACTGTCAGAGCATCTCTCATAAGAAAGTCACAGCATTACTAAATTTACAAACAGTAGTTATTATTCACCATCTCCCAAAACCAAGCAACAGTACACAAGTGTTGGATGTACAGAGAACAACACTGAATTTTTGCATTCATCTCTGCTTAGGTCATGGTCTTATCATGATTATTTAAATTCAAGAGTACCTTGGTTGACAAGGTACTGCAGCGCTGCAGGCTACAATCCTCACACAATGCCTAAAGGGTTATTACAGTGGAGAAATTCTATTGAGGACAATGAAAGCGCCTTACCCCTTCCCGAAGACACCTCATTAGCACAGTGTAAGCCGCCGAGGGAACAACCAGGCATTCTCTGGGGTGCTCTTTTTTTACCTCCTGAAATGAAGCCAACAGCAGAAATGATTAAAAAAATAAAAAATATATCACAATAATCTCAGCTGAATGAACAGATAAGATATTCTTAATAATGTTCATACTATACACACTACACATTATCCTATACTAGAAAATATATTAAATTTCAAGGCAATGTTAACATTTTATGTTATTTCACACACAAAGAAATTGGCATTTTATCATTTTACTTAAGAAGTCTCCAAAATGCATAACAGAATTGGTCCTAATATTTCTTAGTTTCATTATTTCCTTCCAACTCACACACAAAGAGTGATCTTGGGCTCCTCTCAATTATTTTGATTACTTCAGAAAGTGATGACTGATTATGAAATGCAATAACGCTTCTGTTTAAACATGATTTAATTACACCAAACAAAATAATTTTGTTTGTCAACTAAAATAAAGTAAATTTGCTTTGGAAAAAGATATTCAAAGTCATTCAGAGAGACAAAAAGTACTTAATTGAACTTACTGCACAGAATATCCTTTATTACAAAGAAACACTGTTCCAAGACCCTTATGTATATTTCCTTGAAATCACAGTTAGAGACACTGATTAACTGCTAGTTGAATCAGCATTTTGATTCTGCAATCAGAAGTTAATTAACTTCCTTTTTTTTCCCCCCCTCCCTCAAGCAGTCTACTGTAAATTTTCAAATTTAAAAGTGGACATTTGGATATCATTGAGATTTAGCCAAAGCAAGCTCCATAATCTAGGCTAACAGCAATTGTGAAAAAAAAAAATAGTGTCTATCTGGAAAGGGAAGGACAAGACCAAAAGTTAGGACAGTTAACGTGTCAGCTGGTCTAGTTGTTGGTCAGTTGGTCTAGTGATTGGCGACCCTGCACATAGCAGGGGGGTTGAAACTTGATGATCATTGTGGTCCTTTTCAACCCAGGCCGTTCTATGATTCTGTGATAAGATTCTATGAATAAAATTACAGTCTATGCCAGAACCAGCATGAAGCTGTTTCTCATTTCAGTCATCTAATTGAATAAGAAGCTTTGTCCAGTTTTTTCCCCACTACATGCATTAAATGTGCTAAAAAAATAAAAGCATTAAGAAATGACACAGTCTTTAAATATCAATATCATTTCTCAAACTGATGAATGCCTTTCTACCAGGCTTAGTCTCAAGTCAGAAATTAAAAAAATGAAATTTAGCACCAGTCTTAATTATCTAAACATGCTTACAGCTTTTTGCATCTAATAAGTCTACACACATCACCAAACTTTTGAAGAGATTCCTAGTTTTTGTTCAAAGCTCCTGTTGATTTGATTAAGCTTCAGGCTCTCCATTCAAATAAAACAAACAGTACGAAAGGAAGAAAAATATTACATAGAATTTGAAAGTTTTCCCTTAATGCCATTTACTTAAGAGGACCAGAACATCCTCTCTGTAGTCAACTGACGCTGCTTACAATTTGCTCTTGGCTTCTTTTTGGAAGAGAAATACAGATACAGAGTGCAAGATTACATAAATGAGATCTCATATGCAGGTGTACACCCAATATCAGCATTAAGGATTGCAAAGGAGCACTGTGATTATTTAGACTTTTTTCTGGTATTTTCTAAAGTGCAGAACTGCAACCAGGGACCCTGTAATATAACTTAATGAATCCTGTTGCACCTAGATAGTTGACAGATTAAGCATCCGATCATTTATGATTTACCAAATGCTCATGCTAATTGAAAAATAAATTATCATTACCTAATAGGGAAGTAGGATGTAGAAGCGCTTAGGAAACCTCAAGAGGAAAAAAACAAATAAATAGAAGCAAGGAACATCCCCACAGGTTTATGGCTCAATTGGTAAGTGTTTATAAAATACAGTTGATGTTTAATTCTTAATGAATCAGACAGTTCTATTCTCTTAAATTAGTTAAGGCATAAAGCTTTGCTGTTTGAAAATATAAGTTGGGAACAAACATTTCTGTTAGCTCTTATTACGCTACTACTTGGTGTATGATCTTGACAAGGTCACTTCATACCCTGTTCTGCAGTTTACACAGCAATTAAATGTCTACCACACTATAGTATTCTGAGGCTGCATATGTACAGTGTAAAAAAAAAACTTTTAAATAAAGAGCTCTGCTTAAAAAAAGAAAAATAATGATATGACTGAAGTGTTAGTTTCTCCAAGCACAGAAATCACACTGATATATTTGAAGTTCTAAGATGCAGTGCCTTAAGATTGTAAGTGCAGAGAAATCTTCCTATTCTCTAATAACTTTCTTAGAACTCAGAGCAATTCAACACATTGCTTCCCAAAACACGATAGAGAGCGTTCATTTAAAAACAAGTTATTATGTTTCAAATATTGTGAAGCTTATAAATGCATGCAGACTTAACAGTTTTTCAGCTCATGTTTTCATAGGAAAAGGATGTGTTGGGGTTACACGTGCTAATCTCTTCAGTTGTAGAGCCAACATAGACAGATTTGTTTTAATCACTAAGGATTAATTTCAAAATAAAACCAAGCAGTGCAAAATATTCTTGCCATATATAATCTTCAAGTTTGAGTTTTTATTAATGGTTAAAAATGAAATAGCTTGCAATCTGTCTGATAAGTATGACTTTTTCCCCCCCTCAGGAAAACACAGAAAAAAGTGAAAACATCTAAAATAAATTGTCACTGTAGAAGTACTTTCATAACAATTTCTCAGTATGAGAACGTGTTCTGTGACTTCACATGTTCAACAGAAATTTAAGTAATTGTCTAACCAGCAAATGATGCTTGCTATCCTACAAAAAACAAAGCAACCGCTTCATTCTGTGGGACACGAAAAGGAGATAGAATATCAGGAAGCCTAAATACAAATCTACTCGGTGCTTTCACTCTTTCAACAAGTAACCTCACACACAAGCTGATAACTAAGGTCACACCATTCAGACCAATGAGATGATGCAGTAAATACGGGCACTTCAGGGAGGCAGCTAAGTTAGCCCTAAGTTTCTTCTGTTTGAAGTCATGTTTGCCTCTAATTTAAAAAAATAAGTATCTTATTCTTGAAATAAGTGAAAAGAAAGATAAGGGTTTGCAAGAGCTGTCATCTTCAATTCTACTATTACTAGCACTTCTTGTTTACAAGTAACTTATTCTTAAAGCATATTAATATTTTTAGACTGAAGGTTTAAACCAGTTCTAGTTAGGCATGTCCGTTATTCCATCTGACATTAGCCAGATCAGTCCAGTCTCTTTTCCACAGCACTGTGAATCCAAACTTGCTGGGATAAGATCTAAACTGAACTAGATACATGAATTTATAGGTATCATAGGTTGTCCTTATACACACTGTTTAATCAAAATCTCTAGCTAAGATAGGCTACCTCTTAGATCTGCAGGCTGGAGGTCAGCAGTCATTATAGTGACTGAAAGAATTGTTTCATGAAGTTAAAATTCTATATTTAAAGAATGCAATTAAATTTACATCAGATAATGTAAATTGGCTTAGTATGTTCCTTAAAAAGTAAAAATATATATATATATTACATTACAGAACATACAAGGACAAGAAACTCTTAAGAATACAGACAACAGAATCTCTTGATTTTTTTTAACCTATTTCCCATAGTAATTTTTTCATTATAATCGATTAAAGAAAGTTGTAAGGATCATTTGACAGCCTTACCTCGCTGGCTACGAGATAAAGAAGCTCCCCAAGTGCTGGTAAAAGGCACTGTTTCAATTTGCTATTTCTGAAGTTCTCTCTAATGAGTTCAGTCAGAAGTATAAATGCCTAAAATATAAAGAAATGATATAACAACATGCATAATCCTTTCTCAAGCAAAATGTATCATTAAAGGTTACAGCAGCTTTATCTGAAATGCCATCTTAATGATATACTCTTCAATTCTGCTAAACAGCCATTTGCAAAGGATTTAGTAAGAACAGAGGGAAAACTATGATTATAACACATTTATATTCAACATGGACAAAAATACAATATGTAAATAGCCTAGGTGATATACTGTCACCATCAGGTTACAAAAACAACAACAAAATACTGTATTTTGTTTAGATATTAAAGCAGCACATACAAACCCTTATAATTTTTCCTCCCAGAAAACACTTTCCCACAAACATCAAGTTAAAATCTGGCCTACTTGACTAATGCCAGACTCACTCTCAAAAGCAAGAGACCACTTTACCACACATTAAACTGAAAAGTGTGTATTCTTCTGGCTGAGATATTGTCAAGACTCCAAATATGCTCCCTTACATAGCAATCATATAGCTACAAAAGGCAGCAGAGTGGCAGTCTGACAGACTGGCGTCCAACATGGAAGCGTGTATGACGCAAAGGGGTGGAATTGAATTCCTCCACACAGAAACAATTGTACCCATTGACATTCATTGACACATGCTGAACATTTACAGAGACCAAACCATGGATGTGAACACAGTGAGGCAGAGGGTGGTGTGTTTCAGCAGGGATGACAGTAACCTGAAAGACACACCATGTTCTGGACAGCCAAGCACGGCTGTCACATTACACAACACGGTGTGTTTCAATAAGTTCAGCCTCTGCTACTGCTTTTGTCACTTCATACTTGAACAAGAAAGTTGATGATTTAACAAAGTTTAAATAAGTTATTTTCCTCCCTGTGCATTAGGAAAAAGACCTGGAAAAAAGGTAGTCAGCTGTTCAATAAACTGAAGTTTTCACCTGATTAAAACAACTGATTTGTTGAACAGACCATCTGAATAAAGTCACTGACTGACTTCTGATAAAACTGTTGAATCTTTGTTTAAAGATAGCCTAATGAATGAATTGCATGATTTCTTTTCTACTGATTACCTCCATTCATCATTTATACGTTTACTCACTGAAAGGTAATTTGAGTAACTGCAAACAGGTACACAACAAGAAACACACCGTTACCAGAATCCAAAGATGTACAGAACTACGCGGGAGAGCTAATGCAGAAGGCAATGAACAAACAATTATTATGTTACAGAAGATACTTGCTATTCTTAAAGATGTTTTTGGTATTTTAAATACAAACCTATTGTATGGGAACTGTTGAATCACGGCCTGAACCTCTGATCGCCACCTGAGGCGAGCACTGAGTCAGCCACAGGAGCACAGGTGAACGCAATTTCACCTGAGTGATCAGAAGGGGTGGAGCCAGGCTGCACCTCTCCTAGACCCCATTTAAGGGCTGACTCCCAAGGAGGAAGGATTTCTATCTGGAGATCACTCCTTTTGGAGCCCTTCTGTGAGCCCAGGACATGGGTAAGATCTTTATGTCATTTCTCCTTTGTAACACAATAATCTCTCTGGTCCAATACCTGTATACCATACACCTATATTTACTATAGACACATAATCCCTCCTCTTTAAATCATATACAGCCCAATGCTTGCAATGTGACTACTCTCTGCTGAAAGCAATTGAGTAATCAAACATTATCTAAGTGCAGGATCTCACAGAGCATGTCACATACTGATCAGAGAGCTTGTGCTGTTCACCTTACTTAAGCAGCAGCTCTTCATATCCTCTGCAAGAGAAGCTATGCAATGGGAAGTCACATTGCAACATCTATACTATATGCACAATATAATCACATAAAATAAATCTAGAATTATGTTCATGAGTTCTTTACATAGTAGTATATATATATATTTTAATGATGCATATTAAGTGTCCTAAAAGGAGGACAGCAAGCTACTTCCTGATATGTCACATACACAAATTACTTCTGTTCCTAATAACAGTGATTTTTAATGGATTTTAAATACTTGCTCATTCTTTCACAAGGAAATGAATATAATGTTGTATGGGAACCGTAGAGCTTTCCCCTGCAAACCTGGAATCTTCTGATATGGGTAAACAATCTTCTTCCCTTCTTTTATAGTACCTTTCTACCATGCTGATCCTTCTGTCATTACAGATATAGTGAAGCACCTTTTCTATTATGCTGATCTATCCAATTGCTACAAGTGTAAATAACCACATGGAAAATAAATCTGCCCAGAGATTTAGATACCAGGTTAAAGCATAGTATGAATTTTAGGCAAATGAAGTTTATTAGCTGGAGAAAAAAAGTACAAAAAAAAGCAAATTTCTGTTAATTGCACAGTCTGACAAATAAAATTCTTTTCTCAGCTAAAACACATTCTTTCCTTTCAACCTCTCTACACTTTCCATTTCAATGATGTAAGTAGTAATGATCTTCAATTCTTACATCTGCTAAAAGCATGTTAAATTTAGTATAGTACTTAGACCTCTTACACTAGCTGTCAAGCTAAAGGGATGCAGCATAGCTCTCATAAGAGAAGAAAGATGCTTAGTTCATATCTGGATAGACAGTCATTACCTTCATTTACAACAATAGTATGTGGAGTTGGTATATTATCTGTAGCAGATTCTCAACCCATTTCAAGTTACATCTAGAAGTTTCCCTGCAGTCTCATCAGTCCAGAAGTAGAATTATAGCATATTCAAAAAGAGGTGGTATTTTATACATTACAATTTAAGTGGCAATGTTCAGATTTGTAATATTACTGCATCTTTAATCTGTTAGTATGAATGCATTAGCAGAAAGTAAAAAGTTACGTTTGTAATTCTGCAAACTCTTACAGAGATTAAAAACTGTCTATGCCTCAAGCATCATGGAAATTACTCCTCAGCTTTTTTTTTCTGCAAGCAGACGAGCACAGTGAAGCATATGCAAGTAATGCCATGGAAACCTCAATTTCCTTGGAAAAAATAAGCCTCAGCAGGCTGAGAAAGTACACTGTACACAATAACTGCATTACCATTACTCAGAAAAGAAACTACGGTTATATTTACTCCAAGTAAATATTTTTAAAATAGGATATGAAAAAGCAAGAAAAGACCAGCATTCTCTGTAGATCTCAAACACATTGCCTACTTTCCTCTCACTAAGATGCATAGTTAAAACATTAAAAGGGATAGCTTAAGCAGGTGTTGGATCCAACTGTTCCTGGGATTCTCTACATTTCAGTGAAAGCTAATTAAATATCCAGTGAATGAGTGGCTTGACTGAAGAGGGAAGTGACAGGACAAAAACAGTTCTGTCAAACTCTTCTTTGGGGCACAGCTAGAAGAAGAAAGAGTCTGAAGAAGCAAGATACTCTAGTTTTACAGATTTTACATTCAATACAGTAAAATGGGTCACAGAACAGAGAATCATAGAACGCCTGGGGTTGGAAAGGACCTCAAGGATCACCAAGCTCCAACCTACCTGCCAGAAGCAGGGCTGCCAACCTCTATAACTAATACTAGACCAGGAATACTAGAATATAGATAATCAAAGGGTAATCTGACTCAAGACTATGAACGCAGTATGGATACTTTTCAGAATGTAGAAAAAAAAATGTACAACATACTGCACAGTTTTTGCGGGAGTATAACACATCTAAGGTGCAGTATGTATAATGTTTCTTCAGGTGGAACACCATGCGTAAGTTGACTGAATGTAAGAAATCCTCCTTTCTTGAATGTTATGTAACTGTTATAGGAAAAGGCCTTCACAGACAAATGGAGCAGCTAACCTAAAATTCAAATGGAGGTTCTACTAATGCACTCTGTAATCAGCTCAAGATCCCAACTGAAAACAATGAGACATGAGCATTAGGAACTAGTAAAGACATCCTGAAAGTAACTCCTCCCACTTTATTATGCTCCATCAGATCAAAGATGGATGCCAGTGATATGACATGATATGCTTGTACGCTCCCTACAACATTCAGTTAAACATTACTGCCGTACAACATATAGCAGTAGAGAGGCAGCGTGACATAGAAGTGCATCTGGAGCAAAGGTGTGAACTGAATTCCTTCATGCATAAAATATTACGCCCACTGACATTCACCAACACTTACATTACATTTCTGGAGTCCTGTGACAGAAAGCATAACAAGACAGCAGAACAGCAAGGTCTTAGGCTACAGCAAGTAGCCTAAGGAGCTGCTTAGATGAGATAGCAGTAGGTACAGAAATAAAGGAAACTGCTTACCTTAGGAAGGCCTATAAAGCTCTCAGAGAAGTAAGAAACCTCTGCTGCCAATCCTTAAATAGGGCCTGGGAGAGGGTGGATCCTGGCTCCACCCCTTCCAATCACTCATGTGCACTGCATGCACCTGAGCTCCCCTAGGTTGGCCCTGCCTTCCCACCAGGTGTGCAATCACTGGTACAGACCAGACCATGACTTAGCATTTCCACTACACTACCACATAGAGGATGTTAGTACAGTGAAAAGTGGACTGTGTGGGTACCATTTTCCTATTGATGACATCATCATAGCAGCTATGAAGGTGTGGGTTAACTCCATTGGTGCAGATTTTTACGAGCATGGCATACAGGCTCTTGTTCATCGCTGGTGAAAATGCATAGCTACCAGTGGTGACTGACGAAAAATAGCATCTTACAGCTGAGAATTTTCTCTATCAAATAACGTTCTCGTGTTCTTTGTATCTGTTGTAGTTTCCATGGACACAAATAGAAGGCATTACTTCTGGGGCAACCTACCTAATTACAAACCTGTTACATTTACTAACAAATCAAAAACATACCAACTCAAAAACCAGCAACAAACAAACAAAAACCACCTGTGTACTGGCTTGGGATTTGTTCTGCTTAGAAAAAAAAAGTTATTTCTTCCCCCCACTGTGAGAGATGTACCCATTTAAGATGTTCATAAACAATTCTGTTTCTCCCACTTTTTAAGTTTGAAGCTTTTTAATGATGGGAAGTATCACGTAAATATGTTTGCCTGAAACAGAAGGGATGTTCTGTTTTCATTTTTGCCAGCGGCGCTAATGAAAAGGATTACTCAGGTGCCCAAGAAGTGAAGATTTCTTGAACTGGGAGATTTCTGCCTTCAAAACTGCAGTCAGTGACCATCAGCTGAAGATTTACATCTTAAAATGCTAAGTAGAGTGCTATACATCAATCTTCACAAAACAAGATTTGTCGGGTGCATCTAAACAGGAAGTTTTCTTTCCTTTTGTTCTCTTCCTTTTTGCTTCTGCATATTATTCTATTGTTATTATTTACATGTTTCAATGGTTCATTTGTGCCTTTTACAAATAAAATATTACTGGATTTTTATTCTTTTCATTAACTGCATGTGATATACTTTGGATCATCTTTTGCTTCTGGGCAATACGTTTGTCATCAACTTGAATTAGAAACCATGGTGAGGACACTACTGAAGTTCATCAATAAAACACTCATGTAGAGATGCTTACATTTATTTATTCGTGCTGTGTATCTCATATTTTTAAAAATTATATAGGCACTGAGTATTTTCTATGATTTTTCTTTGAAATCAGTACCTTTCATTGAGGGAGGTTGGAACAAATGATCTTTAAGGTCCTTTTGAACCCAAACCATACTGTGACAATTGCAAGTTCCTTCATTCTGCTCAGTGAAGGAGACAACCAGACCCAAAACCACCTGGCTAGAAATTTCTCTTTTAAGAAACAAATGGGCTTCAGGCTAATGTTCAGCTATTCAGAGGAAAAGCTGGTAGTACAACAAATATACAGTTGATCTTGCATAACACTGAGGCTTCCTTGAACATCTTTTAATGCTGTAATCAGAAGACAACGGGAAACTGAAAAAAATAGTAACTGCAGACTGGTGGTAGCTGAAAAGCCTATGACAGAAATTTGTGGTAGCCCAATTGTGCCAATCAAGCAAGTATGTGCTTCAGAGGGAGAAGTTGGATATTCTTCTCCTATTACTACCTACAGTGTGATAAATTTGCAAACAAAAGACAAAGCAAGATGGAAAAAAAGACTGTTCGTTCTTCAAGCTACATATAGTTAGTTGAAAGAGACAAACATTTCAATAACCAACTGAGTTAGCTAACTCAAAAAGAAAAGTATCAAAAAAATTAAAATCCAATTCACAGCTATGATTAGCTTTAATTAAAAACAAACAACAACAACAAAAAAACTAATAGACAGTATAGAACCACAACAGTGTACAATATAACTTTGTAAACACTATGAAAATACTAGCAAAATAATGCTAGGAAATAGAGAAGAATTGCACAGATGTGTTTTCCAGAATTAATGGAAGAAGTCATGTTTCATGTCAAGAAGGTTGTGCATGAAAATTTTTTTCAGTGTGGTCTCTCTTGTTTATAGTAGGAATTCAAACTTCATGATTCATTTTCTGTATGTGTTTCATGGGTCTGCTGATACCCACGGCAACATAAGAACCAAAAATATTTCAGTGTTTCCACAGACTAAAAAAAAAAAAAGTTGTTAGGCTATTTTAGGAACACCACTCTGCGTATTTCACCTGGCTTTTCATGCCGCATGCACATCTGTCACATATCCATTTCTTTATAAAGTAACAGATGTTGGCTCTACACTTAACTAGCATGAAAAAATAGGCATACTGGGACATCATGCATTGCCAATGTCTTAGACAAAATAAACTTTTAAAAAATCTGCTAGGAATGTCTTTTTTAATACATAAAGTTCTTTGCTTTGTATTATATCGCTTTAATATGTTAGAGATATTTTAGATACTTAGAAAAGCTCTTGACAAAGGCTCCTCTTAGTTTGAATTTAAAAAATGAAACATCAGAGAAACACACTGTTTTCAACCAATTCATTTTAAAATTTACTTTATTTTTCATTTTGTGTTCTGTAATATTTACCCACAGTATGCCAGCAAAAGTAACAAAAAGCAAAGGCCAATTTCTATGCACAATGCCAAAAATTCAAATGAAAGAACACACCTAATTTAAATCCACAACAGAATGATACATTCAGCTCTCTTTCTGCCTCATAATGCACAACCATACAGAACTCCAATATTCATGTTTTGCTGTACTGTTTTCATGAGAACTTGGGATAGAATATGTGCTGTTAAATCCCAGATGTAGCATAAAAAGAAAGAAGAATTCAGACGATTCTTCTCTCACATCTGCCTAATGGAGGAAGGTTTAGGCATTTCATCCTTCTCTGAAATTGTTTGAAATGTCTCATTCTACTCCCACCAAATCTACTAAGAGTAAAAAATACTTAGCTGCCTTGTTTTTGTGAAACCTGTCAAAACATAATAGCAAAAAAGACTGCGGTACAAATCTTTTTTTCTTAAGCAATAGAAAATGCATATATGAAAATATTTTGAATACACTAGAAGATAACATAAAAGGTCAGAGACTACTCCATTAAGTATAAGAAAACATCCTTGTAAACCAAGGATTTTCTGTTTGAATATCCTGAGAGCTAAGAAAGCAAGAGGTGAGTGAAAAAGTAAGTAATGATGGTAAAGAAGACAGTAGCCTTTATGTAATTAAGTTTACAAGTTAGCCAACTGCAAGACAGACATTCACAAGAAAGACGGCTCATTTAGCTGACAGATCTGCTTGGTAGCTGTTCAAGTATCCCTACTGCATTTTCTACATATAGATCTAGCTGTTTAAATACAAAAGGGACTGCAGCTAGTAAGTGTTCTCAGTGCTCCAGAATTTTCATTCCTCTGTGAAACAGCACTCAGTGCCCTCGAGAGGACAGGCTTTACAAAGAAAACCAGAGGTGTATTCCCAAAGGTAGATCACCAGGAAAGTTGCTTACAGTTTATTTGTTAATATCACATTCATTTAGGATAGCTGACAGGCTGACTCTCTGCATTTCCAATGCTGCAGGATAACCACCCTTATGTTTTCATGAAAATAATTGCAGGTCGCATTAAATTGGCTATACAGAATTTGAATTTACTCTTTTGTGTGTGTGTTAAATTAAAATGCACATTCTAATTTTTTTTTACACTGTGTATATTTTCATATGTATAACATATGAAAAGCTCTGATAAATCACTGATTACTTTCCTTTTAGATTCCCAAATTCCAACCAATAATGCATACACAGAATGAGACTCGAGTATATATTCTAAAACCTCATGAACACGACGCTGAAGGAGGTACAAACTAAAAGGAGTTCAGCAAGAGCCTACATAGTACAACAGCCAGGAAAACCCAGCTTCCTGCCACACAGCACATACACAACAAAGGCAGCTACACACTACTCTTCAAGTAATCATTTTCCTCTGGAAGTTAACTGGGACTGTTTATCACCCTAGGATAAAGTTAAAAAACATAAATCCTACTCAATACCTTAACATTTGTGCTCATCTTACTTAAACAATAACTACTGGGTCACAAAATTTCTTTGCATTTTTCCTGCTCTGGAAGGGGGGGGGAAAAAAAAAAAGATGACCTACTTACCTCAAAATTTTGGGGCAAATTTAGTCCTCAGTATACATTAATTACTGTTAGCATTAAAACAAATTACTGACTATAGACAGCTGCCATGCAGGCAAACTCCGTTCAACTGGAATTGTTCTCCTGTAAAAGCTAGCTGGGAATAATTTAGGACATATGAATAACCAGATAATTAAATACAGAAGTATAACTTCTACATTGTTATTTAGACAGTGATTATTTTATGGTGAAAAAATAACTAGAGTGCTACTTTTAAATATAAGCCAAATATTTTAATTAAGCAAGACTTAGAACTCCCCACTGTACATTTACATTACAATGGGCAGAAGAAAAAAAGAATTACTAGAATGTCATAAACAGCTTGAGCAGCTGCATTTTATACCACATACAATTGTTATTTCACTCTAACAGTGAAATACTATGATCTTCAGCTTCAAATACTCTATCTGTACTGCTAGAGTCATTATTTAACAGCATTTTTGTAAGAACTGTTTTATTAACTGCAGTAATATGCAAATAGCTAACTAAGAGAGCAAATGACTATGCAATATGAAAATACTGTGAAGAGGCCCAAGGTGCACACCCACCACTCAGCAACAACCAAACCATCAGTGCAGTATTAATGCTGTGTCAACTGACACCACGGTGTGGGGAAGTGACGGAAAACGCTTGTATGCATTTTGATACATTGGCTAAACACAGCACTCTGAACAGCTAAGAATTTGCAGCCATGCTTTCCATTCTGATAAAGGAATTTGAGGATAGGTTTCAAGATTGCCAAAAAAACCAACAAAACTATTTATGTTTGTGTCACCATTTTCAGTTGGCATAAATACATTCTCTGCAAAATTTCAAATGGAATATATAGAGTTGCGATCAGATACTCAACTCAAAAAGCTGATAAAGTCTCTTTACCAGGCTTTCACAATCCCTCTCTGGCCAGAGAAAAATACCCTTCGCTTCACAACCACAACTTTTTCATGTCATCTCTTTTGGATAATACACATTTTGAACAACTATTGTCAAGGATGAAGTACAAGAAGGGTAAAATTTCATCAAAAATCTCTGGACACCTTGAGAGCTCACTGAGACTTGCAGTCACAGCCATCAGACCAGGGTGATGTGTTAGTGTCACTTATCCCACTAGTTTTGGTTTTGTTCATTGTTTTAATGTTTTAAGAAAAATGAAGTGTTTTGTTACTTAATATATTGTGTAGTTTATGAGGGCTGCCCTGAAAGTAACGCCTCCTGTTTCATTATGTTGGCCCATAACATCAGAGGCAGACGTTCTAGAGAGATATGTGTTTATCGACTGAAAAATTTAATAGTGCAATCAGCAATGTAACTTACCAGTTACCAAACTGAAATGTTCTTATTTTCTACTACTAACTTGGTTTTGACTTCAAAAATAAACCAAGCCTAATTAATTTAGATTGATAGAATTAATTTTCTGAACATTAAAGAAAGAATCTTCCCAGAAATATGATAAAACATCTTAATAGTTGGTCCAGCAATCCAGAATTCCCATTTAAGGCAGATTTGTTGTCATTAACACCAGTTATATTTGTATTTCTGGCTTATTAAACTTAGGAGAACTGCTCAAATACTTGGTGAGTTTCTGCCAGCAGAACCTAATTTACCTGAGAAATATTGATCTTTTATTTGCTCATCTTCCTCCTGTGTGCCCTAGGCAAGATAATGAGCTATACACAGTGGACTAAATTGTTTATAATAAATTTCTTCAAGTTATTTTTGAGGTTGAAAGCTTATTAGGAGTCACTCAAAAAAATTAAATGTCATCTGATTGGATCAAAAGTATTAGGTGACCATCCTTGTTATGCTAGAAAGATAAATTTTCATCACAATCATTTTGCAAAACAGTAGATGTGTGTGTATGCAAACGTGCAAGTACACCTATGCATACGCTCTGATACAGCTTATGATTAGCTTATATCTACTTCCTAAAGCTTGGGTGTTTTTTTTTTAATTGGTATTATTTTTGCATAAGAAGAAACAGTGTGTGTTAAGTTAAGTGCCATTGGAGGAAACAGGCAAGGATAAACTCAAACTATGATGACTTGTGAGCAGATTTCAATAATCCTTTTACAATAAGAAATGGCAAAACTGAACAGGTTGGAATAAAAGTTCAAATAAAACCTTCCATTTTAATTTGAATCTCCTTAGAGTACAGGCAGATCTGTATAGGCCTAGAAACAGGAATAATCAGAGAGAAGCCAGGAACAGGACTAAAAGTCAGCATTGTATGAAAATTTTAATGAGAACAAACTGTATACCTATTCCAAAAGTGGAAGGAATCAGACTAGCTAGAAAAAGGAACTGTAAAGCTGAACTTATAATGATGCAGCTGTGCTATGTAAGTTGTACAAAACAACTAGCAAACTGTACCACAGGAATGAGAAATAAAAAGGCTCAAGTTGTATGCAGTTTCAACTTGGATAAAAACACATTAGGATACTCCATTGCTTTGACAAAAGATTGATGTTCTAAGATCAGTATTAGAGACATTCTGTCATTCTACATGGGATATCAAGTTCATTAATTTGCCCATGGAGTTCCATAAGCCAAATGCTTAGCAAAGAAACTTGCAGGTGAGAAAATTGTATAGCAGGGTCTCCAAACCCTCTCTCAGCAGATCAGCGGACCCATGTCTGTAGGAAAAAAGGCACAGCTCCCTAGGTCATAGTGTGAGACTGATATTTCCACTCAGCAAATTTTTAAGAGAAACAACAGGAAAGATTTTGTCTCCAAAAAGTAGGGGGCAGAAAGTGATTCCTTCAGTGGGGAAGGCTGGTCCTGTAGTTGACAAAGAAGGACACTGCTCCCAAAAGCATTTGATGAGATTGCTTTATGATCTCCTTGAGGATCACTAAAATAAAAGGTGAAGGCAGAAATTGTACATTAGAGTAGATGTGCCTATCCGGAGGAAAACACTAGGTATTCACAGAGAGGAAAGAACAATAGTTTCTTGCCATCAATAAGATAATTTAGACATACGTAGAAGCAAGGCTCCCTAACTTGGGAAGAATTTTTCTCCAAAATTAATGGAAAGCAGATTTTTCTAAGCACGAGCAGTTAATTCTGTAAGAACCAGTTTCAAGCCCTAAGTAGGGAGCTTTAGCATTTTTACTAAGATAACTAGGAATAAATAAGAAGAAATTATATTTCTGATTTGTAAAAGGCAACTCCTGGAAAAAAAAATACCAAAAAATTCATTCACTGCAACCATTAGTAGGTCAGAAAGTAATTGATCTTCAGCAACTGCTTCAACAATTTTTATTGTAACTGCCAGGTAAAAGAAATTGCACAAAATGTCTTCATTCTGACTTGGAGAATAAATATGCAAGAGATCAATTTCCCTTTCATATTCTAAGATCAGTCACTCTATTCAATGAAGTACTGTTCTAAAAAACAATTAATCGGAAATAGACCAATTGCAAATGAATTCACATTAAAATATATCAGCAGCTTTACAATATATGAGCAGAATCAAAATAGTACGTAGTTCCACTGTCACGTATATCTGTCTAGACTTTTCCAGCAGATGAAGTTATGAGAAATAGCAGCTGACTTGCATTTTATTTTTGTGTTTTAGTGACCTCTAGTGGTTATGTATGTAAAAATGTTTTTCAGAGCTCACCGTAATAACTTGGGGGGGGGGAGGGGGGAAGGAGGAGTAGGAGGACTTAATTCTTCGAAGGGCAATAAGCCCTTTAACAAACCAGTTGAACAACAAAAAACAAAAGATTAATGGTGCAATTTAACTTCAAAAATAGAGGAAATATCCTCAAATAAATGCATAACTGGGTAAAAAACAGGAAATTAAAGGGTAGATATGAAGAAACATTTTAACATGAAACAGTGAGCAGTGCTATCCTGCACGAGTCTCTCTGAGGTCCCATACTTCTTCTAAAAGTACAAAAGAAATCACAAACAACCGGATGAGTGAATAATGAAGTAACAAAACTACAAAGGGATTGTAACGCACCAATAAAAATGGAAAAGAAAACTTAGTAGACATAGCACAGCATGCACAGAGCAACAGTAATTCTGCATTTTCATGCAATTCTGAACTGACTTGGAAACAGAATACTTGAGCTGTAGGAAGGAAGTGCACAGAGATCAAGTCTGCTCAAGAGCAGTAAAAAAAAAAATGGTTAGTAGTTACTAGGAACAGAAAACAGAATGGGAAGCAAACAGAAAATCAGCTACCAGTAGATAGATCACTTATTATCTGCATGTTATTAGAAGAAGCAGTCCTTAAGCATCCCACCGTAACTCATAACTGGCACAGGTAAGATGAACATGAAAATTAGTGCTTCCTGTGTAGTGTAAGAACCAATGTGCCTCAGCATGACCCTATCAAGGGCAAGTGCACACCAAATGAGTGCTGCCTCACAGAGCATATTGTTTATCTGTGCAGTCTCTTCCCAATGGATCCTATGGATGATAAAACTTCTAAAGGGTTTAGAGGACAAGTAGATAAATTCAAATGCCTGGCTCAGGAAATCCTAGAGATGCCTATTGCTGGAGGCATAGAGCATATCTTGGAGAAATAGCAGTACGTACTTGCATTACTCCTCTGTGCTTCTCCACATATCCCATATTTGCCTCTGTACTACAGAAAAGCTAAATTAGCCCTTCAGACTGAGACAGTCGCACCAACCTTAGCTCTTTTAGTAAAGGACTTTTTTTTAAGACCTTACAGTTCTGTTATTGTATGTTATAGACTAAGGTCCTTAAGAACTGGATTACACAATCATTTTAGATTATGATGTTCTGACTAGTCACAGCTTGATCTTCACATTTCCCAAATTACATCAGCCATCAAGAAACTTCAGCCACAGCATCAGTTGGTTGATATAAGAGGATAAAATACACTATAATTTATTACAGTATACAACATTGTTCAAAATTTGTTGTTTTTGCTTTCTCTCTTTTTAAGAAGAAATGAGAAAATAATTCCAAATTTTAAAAAAGCATTACACAATATGCAATAGCTGACAGTCCCAAGGAATGATAAGCTGGCTATTCATCCAATTCCAGCAGCTTGAGGAGGGCAGGAATCAAGACTGTAGACCAGAAGTTACAACACTGAAGATACTAAAATATTAGAATTAGATGGATTTTTTCCTAATTCTAGTCTTGTAGGCATTCTAAAATATTTTTTACATTGAGATATTATTTTAAAGAAGAAAACTTGCAATAACTCTCGCTACAGCAAGCACAGCAGTCATCTTTTCAACAACAATTTAACTCAAATCCATTATTTTCCTAATTAGACCATATAAAATTAATTTTAATTTATATAAGAATTGGGTCAAAGTGATATTGAGAACTAATTTTTGTTTCTAGTACCTCAGTTTCACTGGCAACACATTTAATTTGCTTTTTTAAGCAGAGAGATTTCTAAAAATGCTGAACTATATTTATAAATTACTTTTATGTTCCTATAAAAGCAAAAGAACCATAATTATTCTAGATAATGAAATTACAAGGTACAATATTCAGTAAGAGGGGAAAAAACAAAACAACAAAAACCAACACACGGGGAACTTGAAAAAAAAAAAAAACTCCTTAAGTCTATTGCCAAAAAAGTTAACTATTAACCATTAACTACATTTACTACATATCAGATCTGCACAGTGTGAAGGCAGATGATCTTACTCCTCTCTACAGCACCCTGAGGAGGGCAAGCAGAGGGCAGTACTGGGCTTCTCACCCTGGTCTTTCAGAACAGGACAGATGGGAACAGCATAGAGCTTGGCCAGAGGAGGGTCAGACTGGGCACTTAGGAAAATTTTCTGTATCGTGAGGATAGTAAAACATTGGAATAGGCTTCCGAGAGAAGTGGCTGATGCTCTGTGCCTATGAGTGCTCAAAAGATGCATGGAAAATGGCCCCAGTAACATGCCTTATCTTTTGGTCAGCTCAGACATGGTCAGACAGATGGACTCAATTGTCTTTGAAGGAACCTTAATTGAACTATTGTATCTTGTATTTGCAAAGTGGGACAAGCAGTTGTTTCTCACATTCAAGTTGTATATCTCACAAAGCAGAAACAATGTCAGCTTCATAGCTTAAACAGATATTGAAAGGCATATACTGTCATGTTGTGCAGTGTGTATGTACCACATGTAAAAAAAAAAACAAGATCATATTAATTATTCTTCAGTTTGAGTCAGGTGCTGAGAATACAAAATGAACAGGAGATTCATCAATGTGTTTTCATCTCCTCAGAAAATCACTTGACTTTTCATTATACACATCCTTCAGGAATCGAGAGAAATCTCAAATGAGTCCCAACTCCATGACTTCTTGTAGAGGGGGAAAAAAAGATCTGTAAGAAGCAGTTGTACTATTTTTATGCTAACAGTAATTACATTTCAGAATAGCAAAATATGTCAATGCTTCCTTTGCACATACACAAAACAAAAGTATGACAGTGGCTACTTGATGTTCTGTAAAGGAGAGGGAAAAAAAGGCTGAGATTTATCATACTCTAGCATTACCAGAGTTTTCTAAATATCAGAACCACAGCTACACAGAATGAACACACAGGTTTATGAATTTAACTGGATTATTTCCCTTTTCACATATGCAAGGAATAAAGCAGTGAAAGTCTGACATAAAAGTAAAAGCATTAACAATATTAAAAAAATGAAATGGAAAGTCACCTCAGACACAGGTACATTTTCTCCAAGCTCAGATGTGTGCAGTGCGAGCAAACCAATCACTCGAGCCACTTTAGCACGTCTGCATACGAAATACATTTTTTTTTCAGGTAAAGGAAAACTGTTTCAAAAATACGACAAAAAGAATTTTATCCTGCCTACATGTATTTTGTACAGATTACTGAGGGCAGGAACTATTTGATGTGCTATTTACAGGTGAATTTTGTCTTTTTGGTTTTTTTTTTTTAGGTACTACTGTATTCTGCCTGTAGTTCAGCTTAATTTAGCAATAAATTCATGCAAAAAAATGTTTTTAATCTTCAGCAATGAAGAATGGGGATTCTTTAGTTTATTATAGTCTTAACAATCGGTCATTCTCCCATTCGGTTTTCTTAAGATACTGAAACCCCCCCAATAGATCCTTATAAACATTTTAATATAGCTGACAAAACAAAAATGAAATGTATAGCAGCACATCAATTTTAAATGCTTCATTAAAGAAAAAATTAAACAGAGTAACATCAACATTTATTAAATAAGCAGCAGAGGGCACTATCACCTTCCAGCATTTCTAACATTAACAGAAACTACCATTAGAAATATTTTCCTATCATTATGGAATGGTTTGGTTTATTCAGCAATTTAGTAATAATACTTGATATAGTAAGCCATGTAGCTTTCAGGTAACATTTTAGACATTTAATATTAACTTAGGTCTTACAAAAGTGCAGTATATTAATTCAATGCCAAAAAATAACAACCCAGAAAAATCAATGTTACGTACATCATACTGCCAATCAAGTACCACAGCAGTTTGAAAGGCCAAAAACACTCCTCAAAAACTCTGAAGAAGTACATCCTTAGTGAAATTCAATAATAATTCCATATTTGAACAAATTGATGTAAAATAATTGTTACTTACATATCCCAGTTGGTGGCAGCACGCAGCTGCTGTATTAACACTGGAAACTGTAATTTGAAGAAGAGAAGCAAATATTACCAATACAAGATCTGATGCATTCCAGTGATAAATAAAAAAAGAACAAAATACTAGAAATTATGTAAAATGTTTTTGGATAGCATTTGTAAAAAAAAAAAAAACAATATTATAGGCTAACACTGTGGACATTGTCCAACATATCAATTAAGAACAGAATTCCAGGTGTAAAAATGGCATTTTTTCCAAAATTCTTGCCTTAAGTCACAATGATAAACATATACCAGCTTATGAAATTAAGCATTATTTTCTTTAGGAGTACCACTATGCAATGGAAAAACTGATGCTTTCATTTACAACCACAGATTATCATACGGTACTATCAAACAATTATTTAAGAAGTGAAATAGTTGCCAAATGCAAAAATAATGAACTGAGAGTTAAAGCACAATCGGCACTTATTTCTAAAGTCTTCTGCTAATCAGCAATTCAGTTATTGGGTTGTTGTAAAAATAATTAATAATAATTCTCCAGTGATAATTGGACACATACAGGAATTCTCCATTAGGAAAATGGACTTGGAATTCAATACATTTTGCTGTTTTTTTTTTTTTTCTTTATAATTTACTTGCCTTTTTCTTCACTTTTTTTTTTGTTTTGTTTTGTTTTAATATAATTAAATGCAGCTGATTTTTGCTGCAATGCCAATGCTGCATAAACCATATTTCTTCCTTCAGAGCTTTATTATTTACCAGCTGAGAGTTAATTAGCCTGCTTGCAACTTCCTTGTGGACAGCCACAGCACAGAGGTAAGACAGTAAATTCAGTTTATAACGTGCTGTTCCTGGATTCTTCTCAGTGGAATCAAGCAACGAACATGCTTGATGCAAGAAGTCATTCCAGTCCAGATCTTTCAGAGATGACAACTTCTCAGCTAACACAAGAAGCAAACAAGTAATTAAAGATCTTTTATGTTGTTTTAATATGCTAGAAAATAACATCAGCATGAATAAATATGTTAGAAAATTTTAATCTAGTCAGAATTCCAATATTTCATGCTGTATGTTTACAGCAAAGTTGAGGTAAAAACTAATGAATGTCATCAAAATTCTCTCAGAAGCGACAAACCTAAAATATTTACTAATTTTAATATACACAGGTATCCATCTGGTTAAGCCTTAGAAGTAACTGAACACAGATGACTTCAAGAGGAATACAAGTCAACAGCTGCTAGGATGATGAGCATAATCATCATCTCACTAATCACTATGGGAACAGAACTTTCCAAATACTTCCTTATCAGTCTCAAGGACTAAATTCAGTTCACTTCAGTAATCACAGTTTTGGTTAGTTACTTATTAAAACCTATCTGCCATCCTGGCATGCTCCATGACTGAATATCTAAGGACATCCTTTCTATCTATTTTATATGCAAGTAACGCTGTCTAATGAACAGTTCATGTTAGCAAAGGTGAAAGGAAGTATGAATTTTAGGTATTTATCTTTTACTCCATATTTTTTATAAATGGTAAGGAAAAAGTGTCAATAAGCAGCACCAAATTCATTGTCTTAAAACCCAAACCAGAAAAAAAAGCTACAACCATAGAATATTTACAACCACACACACACACACACACACACACACAAAAAAAAAAAAAACAACCACCTGTACCTTATTAAATAAATATAGACAGTAACCGCTAAACACATCAGAATATCAGACTGATAGTTCAGATGCTTGAATGCAAAATTAAATGAAACAGCACTTGCTCAGGTATTTAAACATGGCCACTTTTGCCTAGGACGTTGGCCAAATTCAGAATGTTTTTTGTTACTACGATCTTGTTTAGGGGATGTTTTATTCTTCTCCAACTATCAAATTCCTTTAAAGTATGGAGAGTCAATTTGCTATGGAAAGAAAAAAAAACAAGGAACTTCGTTTAGGCAGAGGTGCTATCTGAGTTCTAGGAGTAACTACTTGCCTAACTTACCTCTTCAAGCACTGTAAAGCCTAACAATACTACCGTAAATAGATCAGAGGAAATAGTTTCCAGAAATAATAGATTTGCTAGAGGTTAAAAACATGACAAAACAAAAAAAGTGTCCACAAATCTACATTGTCCACTGGGAACATTTCACAATTATATGTAGGACTGCCAAGGCTATCAAGTATTATAGCTCATCAACACTACACATTTCAACATCCTGTTTTCTTTTGCTTCTTTAACTTTGTCAAATCCTAATCTGATTGAGTATCTCAGTATTATACAAAAAAAAAGGAAAAAAAATCTGCTGTTTTTCCATGCTAAAAAAGTGTTGGCTGTCTTATTTTTTAAAGCTTTTAAGTATAGCTTATATGAGGGCAGAAGAAATGGTGTATATGTATACACACACACAGAGGTCAACACTTAAAAATTCTACTCATTTTTGGTTTGGTTAAGAACATAACTTTTGCAACTTCAGCTTCAGAAAAAACAGCTATGAATTCTCCCCTCACCTCAGCTGATTTACAAAGGGAGGCTATCAATCTTGTGACAGTTACACCACCATATACAGAACAAATGTTTCAATGTCAGCAGAGCCATACCTGAATAGGCTGGTATATGTAAAGCTTTTGAGTCAAATCTAACTGGAGCTTGCTTCATTATCTGGGGAAATAAACATCACCACAACTATTTTAATGCATTTCTGAAAGTTTTTCAGCAGTCAAACATTAAAACAAAGACACAAAAATAATACAGGATGGCTGTACAAACCAATGCTTACGCCTGAGGCATTTTTCAGTACTTGAAAGCAGCTTATAGGAGGCAAGGGGATCGACTTTTTACACACGTAGCTAGTGGTAAGACAAGGGAGAACAGATTTAAACTGAACAAAGGGAAGTTCAGGTTAGATGTTAAGAAGAAATTCTTCAGAGTGCGGTGAGACACTGCCACAGGCTGCCCAGAGAAGTTGTGGATGCCCCATCCCTGGGGCTGTTCCAGGCCAGGCTGGATGGGTTCCTGGGCAGCACGATCTAGGGTTGGCAACTCTGCCCATAGCAGGGGGGCTGGAACTAGATGATAGGTGAGATCCCATCCAACCCAAGCCATTCTATGATTCTTACAACTTCAGGCCTTTCTTTCCAGAGAAAACAAGTTCATACTTTCTAGAAATATTTTGTCTAAAACTTAAAGAATGACATAAGTTGTTCTGGAAAAGTTTAACACCTGAACTATATGGCTTCATGGACAGCTTTGTTTTCTTTATAATGAAACATACTCAGCTTTGTTTTCATTTAAGTCATAGATATTAAAGCAAATTATCAGAAAACAAATCTACAAAACCACTGAACACAGCACTTAATAGCTTCCATTTGTTGTAAGCCATTATTTAACTTTACTTTACAACCCCAAAATAACTGTATTCTCCAAATTAGCAATACAATGGGACTATAATAGACAGCCAAAAACTTGCACAAGAGCCTGCCAGATGACTGGGTGGAACTGCTTTAAAATTTGAATTATAAAATACAGGAAATGAGTTTCACCCTGATTAAAGATTTATCTGCAAAACTAGCCTCACCCACAAGTTCCTGAATGTTATGTTTTATTTTGCTATACCTTTGGATTGTCAATGATTGGTGTTACGATAAGATCAGATTCAGTGTAAATGAGCTCTTTCAATGCTGACTCCATATCCTGCTGACTTGAGCATACATTTTCAGCCTAGAACAAGAAGAAAGTTTTATGAACGACTGTTTTGCACAAAAGAAGAAAGTTTATGCTTACTCTCATAATATTTCACTTAAATACTATGCCACAGAGTTTGGTCATGTAAATAATATATTCTAAATTGCTTTTTAATTGTGTATTTATTGATAGGACCTAGACTTTGCAACTAAAAATTATGAAAAACACGCATGTAGGAAGAAAGACAACTCTTAAAAAGCATGCAACTTAAGTTTAAAATGTAGATGGGTAAGAAATATAAGATAGTCTCACTCTCTTTTATGCATTGAATTAAAGGGAGACAAAACATCTTATTTGACCCCTACACTGGAAGCTTTGCAAACATTTACTTTTTTTTTTTTTTTTTTAATATATAATTTTACACATTAAAGGAACTACTACTGGAGGAACTACTTTTCTGTAATAGGATGAGAAAGAAAGCTGTCTTTGTTGTAGACTCCAGGCTAAGATTTTGACTATAATTATATCACTGCCTCTTAATATTAACTGTTCTACTCACCCTTGTCATGCTTGAATCCTTTTGTGGAGAATTTTGGATTGGGGCAATAGTAACATCAGTTACTTCTACTGTAGTGCTGGTTCTAGGAGTAGGACGAGAACTTCAAAAGAAACAGAATACAGATTAAGTCTCACTGAAGGCCACTGTTATGGGGTTTCATTTGTTGGTTTAGGGTTTTTATTTGTTTTCATATTCAAGCTTCACAGTATACTTGACTGGCAGACAAAAACGTTATATTGTTATATTGTCCCCAGCAACATAACATGATCTTCCTGTCTTTAAGCATGTCCTGACAAAGTTAGAATTCATCCATCAGTTAGAAATAATAAACTTTCTGGGTTTGTTTGTTTGTTAAATAAATGAAGTTTGATTGTTTTCTTGTCCAGTCAGGCCGCTGGAATGGATGCTAAAACATGACTAGCTCATTTCCTTGTAACAAACAAAATGCCAACAGAATTAACTTTACAAAAATTAGTTAATTTTATTACTCTCTTCTGACTACCAAATCTTTATAAGATAATGGGAATAAAAAACAGCCTCATTTTCATAAATGAATGTGAAGTGGGATTACTTTTTTTTTTAAACTGCTTCACAATGAGAAAACAGAGAAAAGTAAGACCAGAACACTGTATATTTGCAAGTTTAATACAGCTGCTAGTAAACTAATCTCTTTGATAGTGTACCTTAATTCATATCAAAGTGTTTAAAACTAACTTCAGAACCATTAAAACTAGCAGGCCAAGAAACACGGATTCTATCAACAACATAGAATGAAAGTGTCTTCTTGACTTCCAAAAAGTAATATAGACACCTAGTTGCAATCTGGTAAGAAAAAGCAACTAAACAAAAAAATACAAATATTAGACAGAACTAAAGATACTCATTAGGGTCGTTGATCAAATGATTGACAGTTCTCATTCTTATCCTTATTTAGATTAAAAAATTGCATCTTTTATGTATTTTCAACTGTAACTTAATTTTAAAAGTTAGAAATGAAGCGTTGCCTAAATATTATCTACTAGCTACATCTAACTGCATAAAGCGTGCTAATTTGGTTCTGCTTGTAAGTTGAAGAAATTAAATTTCCTAAAATAAAAAAGCACGATTTCTAGCCCAGAAGGACAAATTCAAGGTTCCTACATGCATCAAGAGATGTTTATATGTGTGTATATATACACACACATACATATAGCATAGGCATATATACAGATATCTATATATATATATATATATATGCATACAAGAGATGTAAATATATTTTTTCCAAACCTAATTTGCATCTACATGCGCTTGAGGGAAAAAAAAAAAAAATCTCTCACTTTTCCACCTCTCAGCTTGTGTCTCAATTTAAAACAAGACAAGAAAACACTGAATTGAAGTAGCTGAAGTGAGTGAGATATATTCCCTTTGCACACACAGAGGTTACTGCTGTGAAAAGCTGATTAACTACCTTGGTAGTTAATTTTGGTGCCAAATGACAGGCCAGCGATGTTCTTCCACTTCAGTGCTTTACAACTTTAGCTTTAAGAAATTAAATCATTCAAGCAGTATCTAGAGCAGTACTTAGTAATACCAATAGCTTGTGATGAAAAGTGGCAGGCAGAATTTATTAGTGCATTTCAAGCTGTACACTTCTTTTATAGCTAAAGTAACCATATTCAAAGCATATTCTCATATATGAAAAGAAAGAAGTTCTAAGCAGAGTCTTATGTTTAGGCAGTTAAGAAATCAAGAGTCCTGTCAAACTCAGTTTCAGAAAGCCAAAAAAGCATTGCTTTAACCACACGCAGTGTTTTAACTGCATTTCAAGTGTGTCTTACCTGTTAGAAAATTCAAAAGTAAATACTTACAAAGTATTACAAATAGAATAATAAAAAGTATCTTAAGAGATTGGGGAGGAAGGGGGGGGGAAGGTTTTCAAGGGTTTTCTGACTGTTCTTTTGATTTTCATACCTCAGAAGAAATATGGATTCATTTGATTCACCAACTGCATTTTTGGGGCGCAATTCAGTCGGATTTTCTACTGAAAAAAGAATATGAACTTGCATTTAAATGTTCAAATAAACAAGACACAGGGAACAAGTGTGGTGGTGAGACCAACAAAATAATTCAAAATAATATAATGAATATTACCTATTTTGAAAGAATTGCTCAGTAGCTTACTATCTGCTCTTGAAGATGATAGGTTTTTACAAGCATCTTCTGGCCCCTTGGTATTCCATGACTCCAAGTCTTCATTGCTGTTTAATAAGAAATATTAATTAGAAAGATTTAAAAGAAATCAGAGGGATCATATCCATTACTTATTGCAACTATTAACATGCAATTTAGCTGGCATTCTTATAGATCATCCTCCTATTGTAATATGAGCTACAAGTACTTTTATATTGGTAATGGCAACGATGAAAAATTGTTTTTGAGTAAGCAACTTGGAGAATATTAAAGAGCTCTGTAGCTCCCCTGCTACAACTGGCATTGAAGAAAGTAGGAATAAATTTATACCCTGGAATACAAGAATAATTTTTAAGTTTCAGAGATTGCTCAATCTTCAGAGAAAAAATTCAAAACCAACATACTTTCAATATCAAAGCCTATACCGTGCATTAAGATCAATACAAACTTTTTGTTTGTTTGTTTGGGGTTTTTTTGTTGTTGTTTGTTTTTGTTTTTTGCTTAATAGCAAGTTCTTACTTTTGCTTCTATATTTCCCTGTACTATTCACCTGGAACTGGTTCATATAAACCTTCCCTGTGGACCTCATATTTTGAAAGGAAGAAGTATAGATCTTCTTTTACATGTCAAGACCATGTCCTTGGCTGTTCATGTGTGCCAATTACTGCCTTAGTGAATATTTCAGAATCACTAGAAGACCCACATAAGTAAAGTCAAGAAGTCCAATATTTTGTGGGTAATTATTCTTCTGATTCTCCGAGAATTGCTCAGGTGTACAGTATGGTAAAGGTGGATCTAAGTCCCACTGATATTTTGAATAAATTCTGATTTTGAGATATAAACTCAAAATCTTGATTATGTGCCCTGGTGGTAAAAGTAGTAATAAAATTAGAAGACAAAGAGCAGCATCTTAAACTAGAACAAACATTAGTAACAAAAAATACTGCAGCACTGGTACCAGAAATAGGTATTTCAACAACATAAGACAGAAACTAAAAATAGATAAAACACAGAAGCACACAGCGTTCTAAAATAAAACTATTTCCATACTTGTTCCCCGAATGGAACCTGAAATATCATTCAAATATTTAGAACAACAGATTGTTTAAAACAACAACAACAACAACAACAAACAACTCTAAATGGAAATTGAGAAATTAACGAAGATTAACAGACATTTTGAAGAAGCCTAGCTATTCAATGTATATTCACCAAAGAGCTGGGTGTTCCTGCTTATGTAGGAATGCAGAGTATTCCAAATTAAAATATAAGAACATTAGATTAATGCTGTATGCTATAAACAAAGAATATGGGTAAACTACATTCACAAGGCTAAAAAAACCCAAGATGATGTGCTGATAGGTTTTTTGATGACTTGATGTTAATGCATAAAAGCAAACAAATAAAGATGAAATTGACTCATTTATAAGATGCTAATAAAGCTTTTGAAGAGCAGTATTGTAAGTCAAATTACCGTTCATCATTGTTATATGAGCAAAAAAACAGCATTCCATAGCTAGAAGAAATTAGTCTACAGAAAGCAAACAGATACTCTTACACTGATAAGATACTGTAATTCGTAAGCACCCCAAAATACTCACTGGATAGCGTAAAACTCAACTCATCAATTATTTAACAAAACTAAAATCCTACGCAACATTCAAAGATTGAAAAATTTACAGATAAATATTTGAAAACTGTAATATTTATTTATTTGTTTGTTCATATTATACTATGGAAGACATCTGCTAGAACATTAAGTACCTTGAGCCCTGGCTGTCTGAAGAATCACCATCACAATGGCTAAGGGAGTCTTTCCAGAATGGATGTTGCAATACATCTGTCCAATTGAGCCTTTTGAAAAGCAATAGACAAACTGAAAAAGCAGTGGCAAAGTACAGCTACAAAAGCATATCAGGCTAGATCCTGAATCCAGTGATATTATGAAGCAACTGTTACTGTTCTTAGTTGGTATGCGGTCAACAAATAAGTTATCTTATAGAAGAAATGCTTTGCCTAAAACTGAAGTGGATCATTCACGCAACACAGAGATATGAGATTAAAGATGAAGGAAACAGTTTAGCCAGTCCCAATATTTACATTACTCTATAAACAATTACATTATACAAAAATATAAGCGTAATATCTGTAAATTAAAGTCTTATAAAATAGATATGCCCATTGCTCTGGAAAACCAAAGCCATCCAATTTTAAAAGTTATCATACCTGTTAAACAGTTACCTCTTTAACACCACATATGAAAATAGAAAACTATACAGAATTAATGTTTTGATTAAATAAAGTTTTTCATGGGAAAATGCTCAATTTCTTCTTTTATGAATGAGAAAATTATTTTTTCGTTGTCACCTGATAGTATCATAGTCATTATTTTTTTCCAGATATGAAAAAGGCAATGCAAACAACCGGTTTACCTCTTCTGAGGATCCTTTTGAAGCAATCCATCAAGTAAGCTAATGAACTCTGCAGAAGGTTTCTGAGAAGCAGAATCTGAAAATAGAAGGACTTAAAAAGACAAGAACTGGACAACAGAATCAACTGTCAACTATGACAAAATAAATCAAATCATTATCTGAAGATGACATTAAAGCAGTTCTATTTAACACCAATTTCAGCTGAAAAAAAAAATGAATGCCTTAAAAATACTAAATATATCTTCAAAAAGATGATGAAGAAGCAATACTTGGTCAAGCTAATTTTAAAAAATATACACTTATTATTATATTATTATATACTCACAAATTCATATATTTTTCTATTTCATATAAAAATATGAACCTTCCCATTATCATATAACTATTAGATGAAAATAAAGTAGAGTTGAAAATTGTGTTAATTGAAATTTACCCTAGCCATAGTGGTTTTAAGAGGACTATTACTGCATCATGTTACACAAGAGGTTTCCAGATTTCATAGTTAGCTGAGAAAGACTACTGAGAGCTAAAAGTCATGAAATAAAATTGATCTATTTGCTTCAAAAATAAAATTTCCCTTACAATTGAAACAAGTAACAGTTTTAACTCAACTCAACTTAACTTCAACTCAACAGTTTTAACTCACCTTTCTGCTATACTACTTTGAACTGAAATTAGAAACTAATGAAGCATCTCCATGAATACCACTGATGCCTTGAATAACAAATTTCAAAAATTCCATGCCAGAATTTATGTTTAATCCTTAACACCAAATGATGTACTTGTTTTATCAAGAGAAATGCAAGCATTTATCATTAATGGAAGATGTTCATAGCAAAGGAAAGGAATGGTAACATTCCCTTTGGACAGCTAAGCAATTCCTGCAATCAGCTTCACTGCAAAGCAAACACTGTTACTATTGATTCATTTTCTCTCATTCAACAAGAAAAGAACATTACCCCTTGGCCTAGGTGGCAGCGGATCTTCATATAAAATCTTTTCAATTAATTCTGAAAAGTTCTCTGAGAAGAATGGTGGTCTTCCTAAAAACAAATGGAAGTTTATTTCTCAGGTTATGCAAACTTCAAAATGGCTGTCAGGAGCAATTATATATAATGAGTTCATTTTCCTAAGGAAATATTTAAAGCAATAAACATCTTTAATCTGAATTCTATTTTAAAGGTTCACTTAAAAATAAATCCTTGGATTAAATTCCTCTACCATGAATAGCCAAAGATACCAAGGACTGAACATGTTCTAAAGACAGCTTGAGGTAGGCCATCATGAATGCTCTGTATGAAACAACGAGACATCAGCCACAGAAGGTCAAAGCAGAGTATACTGATCCAACAGATCTGTGTACTGTCTAAGACTTCAGAATACTGCACTGTAATTCTTTTGCATTGAAAATTTCCTTCCAGTTGCAGGCAATGCTAACTTTATCTGCAGGAAAGCCTATGACTAGTTTTAGAGTAGTTAAAGTATTCTCCCTCAAAAGTCAAATTATGCATCCAGAATTTAATACTGAAGAGATTAAGAACAGGGCATTGTCCGAACACAAGTACTGCTACAATTTTAAATCATGGTACCTGAGGAATACAGGTTGGTTAATGTCACTACATTTGGAACTCAGTCAGAAGTACAATTTAATAGCATTACTTCAGTTGATTGCTTTATAAGTTGTTTTTCTTAAGCATATTTAATGTATCTTCAAGAAATTTTTAAAAGCTCGCTTAAATATATCTGTCTGAACTTCCCTAAAAAGTAAACAAGAATTTAAAATGGGATCACAGAGTAGGTTTTCATTATCATAGATATTAAAGAAATACACAAACTTACAACCTGAGAACATTTCATAAAGTAAACATCCTAAGGACCACAGATCACTGGACTTGGAGAAGTCTCCTCCCTTTATTACTTCCGGAGCTGTGTATAATGGAGAGCCTACAAAATACCATACAAATACACTCAATTGAACATTTATCCTGTAGAACACCTAAAACTTAACCTCTAACTCACTGAAGTGTGGGAAGAATCTTCACTTAGAGGTATGAAACATGAGATTGCAGAAGCTATTTTCTTGTTTACTTCACTGTCATTAATCAACTTGGTTTGCTGGGTTTGTGCTTATACTTTTCTAACATGATTAATGATAGAAGTTTTTTTTTTTATTTGTCTTGACAGCTTCCACAGCCAGGCCAATTGAGTATATTAAACCAATATAAATCTCGTGTGATTAACAAAAATTGTTAGGTTACATCAGGTTTTACATTTATAAAAAAGAGATATCCTAAGACATTAACTCACATGAAATTAGAGAACTGTTAGAATAAACAAGGTCCATAAATTAGATCACTGATCTAGTTATACCTATTCTAAATACTAACTAGTTTCTCCAAAATCTCCATAAAAATGACAAAATCTCAGCAAAAAATGTAAATTCCATAATCCTTTAAGAAGCTTATTTTGGATTTTGCTATCCATTTTATTTATTGTATGTGACAACAGGTTATTAAACATATATATATTAGAAAAAGCTGATTTGAAAGGTAACAGGGAAGAGATTATAATTGCATTTCCCTCTGGGGAAAAAAAAAAAAACCAACAAATCCTGATCTTGGCCTCCAGAATTGCAGTAGGTGCTACCTGCAGGAGACAGTATTAAGAAAGCCCTCTTTGTTCCCGTAACACGTTGCCAAGATTTCCACTGTTCCAGATAACAGCAACTGCTATGATGCCTCATTATCTGGAAAACAGAGGTCTCTGAGATGCTCTAAGACACAAACTATTGAAAGATTCTGAGAAATAAAACCAAAATTCTAAAGCTTTCTTATTTGATGAAAATGTAGCACAGCAGTTGTAGCCTACTGGATTTACATGGATTTTTCTGTGGAAATTTAAGCACTGTAACAACTTTCTCATACTTCAAAAATAAACAATCTTTCTTATGTAAATGGTACTAAAACAATAATCATACTGGAAATTACACGGACCATTGGCAGCAAAAAGCATGCTGAAAATCTTGTGCCAAAAAACAAAAAAGCCATTCTCTAAACTATTATTAAACAGTTTGTTAATAGTTAAATAGATACAAAATCTCCAGTCAAAGTAGCAGCAATTAGGTATAATGCTTACTGAACTGTGCATACATTTAACATAAATTTAATGGAAATTAGTCGTAGACCCTAGAGAGACCATCCGCAGCACATACTTTTTTTATATGTGCTAAGTAGGAGAATTATAATCTTGACAATTAGGAAAGCCAGTTAAGACTCAGCATTTCTGAAGCTTTAGTGATTTTCTTATTTTTATAATTCTACTACTTATACTACATCGGTAATATCTGAAATGCACCAAGGTCCAAAGGTATTTCACAGATTTTTTTTTAAATCCACATCAGTTATCATTAAAAAGTGAATTTGATTAAGCCTCCTTAGCAAACCCAAATGAAGAATTAGCATTTTCAATTCGCTAACTACTTTGAGCAGTTTCAGATTGCATTCATATATATTTGCTCAGGATAGAAATGCAGTTTGTATATTGGATGGTATGGGATGTCAATTGCAAAAAGCAATTTAAAATAATCCAGTTACATGGAAATCTTACATACTATATTATTTTACAACTGCCTACATATAAGCTTCAATCCAAAAATAACATGAGAACAAGACAGAAAGGTAAGCAGCTGTTAATCTATCAAACATTCTATGACAGAAGTACATTTTTCCAGTGCTTAAACTGTCTTTAGAATTATGACTATATGCTTCCAAACAGTCTCTCTTCTTTCTCCTCACTTGGAGGTGTTGTTCCCTCTGTGTGTTACAATTCCTCTCAACAATCTTCCTTAACAGCAAAATTTTTGTTCTGAGCCTACTTGGGAAAAAAAATAATTCCCTATATACAGAATATGTAAAATCTGCTTAAAGAAAACTTGCATATCACACTCACGGGCCAACACATTAATATGTACAAATGTTCACAGAACAGAATTATTCTGTTTCTCTAGGAATTTAGTAAGCCACATCAGAATTTTGATCAACTACCTTCTTTCAGTCTCCTCTCAAAAATTACGCATAACAACAGCTGTTTCCCACTTTCATTCTGTCTGTTTAGTTTAATTTTAGCTACGAAAATATCATACCTCGCAGTCTGTTTTTCAGGTGTCTTTGTGGAGTGCTTTCAACAACATCTCCTCCTGTTTCTTCAGATCCAACTAAAGCGAAAAATTCTTCCAAGTTTTCTCCATCTGCTTTAGCCAAGCAGAAGTTAGTGAACTTCAAAGTGCCGGGCCCTTCCAGCAGAATCTAGAGGAATAAACATAATCCAGCATACTAGATATTAACACTGGTGACTACACTAATTTCCAATACAAACTATATTAAATCACGATAATTTAATTATTTAAGTAAATAGAGATGATCACTATCATATCTAAAAGCACTGAGAAGTTTAAGTCAAAACCAATCACTTTTTTTCTCATAACCAAAAACATCACATGAAGTGACAACACAACCATTTAGGCAGTGGAATGACCTGCCCAGGGAGGTGGTGAAGTAGCTGTCCCTGGCAGTGTTAGGAGTCTGAATGAGGACCTACGAGATATGGTTTAATGGCTTGTGGTAGCAATGGTAATGGGAGGACGGTTGGACAAGATGATCTTGTAGGTCCTTTCCAACCTTGAGATTCTATGGTTCTAATGGTTCCATTCACATTTTTGTTCGCTCATTATTAAGCTGAAATGAATGATGACAGATGATGTTACTGTGGAATAGAAAGTAAAAATAAGGGTTCAAGTAAAAATGTGTTGTAAAGTAAAAGGATAGTAAAAGGAACATTGATTCATTTGAGGCAAAGAAAAGTGATTTTTCTTTAATTTTATGCTGGACAAAAACCAATTTTGATAATGATAATTTTTTCTGTGTAGTCAGTGATTGTTTTCCTAATTCAAATCTCTATAACCCCCCAAAAATTGTCTGGAAAAAAAAAAAAAATCACTCAGAGGGGTGGGAGGAGAATCTTACTTATGCACTCTGTATTCTGTGTTCAAAAGAGTACTTTACAGTTTTTATTTATTTATTTTTAACACATTCTTCTTCAGAAAAATGCAGAGGCATTTCCATTATGCTTTATTTACATATTCACTTCTATTTACTGCTCTTTTACCCACAAATGACAGAAACCAAGCATAACTGTGCAAGTCCTACAGAAAACTCAGACAGAAGGGCAACTTGACCTCTTACAAATCAAGACCAAGAACAGAATTACTGTTATGCAACTGGCTTCCAATATTAGGTAATTCTCTCAAAAGCAGTACAATATGAATAAAATGCTCGTTGCATACAAAGTAATATGTGATATTCGCTATAAATAATACTCCTCATTACCTTTCCAGGTGTCAGCTCACAAAAGATAATCCCAAGGTTATGAATGTGGTGTAAACCAGTAATCAAATCTACACCAAATTCTCTCACTACATCTTCAGGTAGGTGTTCATCTTGAGCAATAACTGATTCTAGAGAACCACCTGAAATATGTGTACACATGGTCAGCAAATAATTACTTGCATGGCATTTGCTTTATATGCACAATGACATACTGAAAGTCTTCCAAAATGGTCAAGTAAAAAATCATTACCAATACACATTAAAAATATCAAGATGTATAGGAAAGAAAAATCTACTTCCAAGATTGTGATATAAACTTTCACTACAATTAAATTGAGTGCATGACTTAAAAAAAAACACTTTCATATTGATGTATTTTACAAAGGAAGCAGAAAGGAAAACATGAAACTCGTACTGTCACAATGCAATAGTAACCCAGTGGGTTTATTCAGATGCCTTCTCCACAAGACTAAGCAGTACCAAGATCAGGCTATCAATTTCTGTGAACAACAGTAGAACTAATGACGTGGAATTTCCCACTGAATTCACAGACAATAAAAATAGTAAAATTGCAGGGTTCTGGGGTCCGTGGAGAAGGATAATAAATATTTTATTTCAAACCACATAATTTCCTGAGCTTTTTCTTCCTCCTTTGCTTACTAATTCATTTCAAATACTGAGACGCAAAGGCTTTTCACCACACTATTCTCCAAATAACTCAGTGATGTTGAATCTTAAGGTTGCTCTAAGTCTTTTTACGTTGTTTATAAAAATCAGTCATACCCTTAGAACATATGATTTATTAAAGAATTTTCCAACATTTTAACACTTTTATAATGTATTTTAGATGGCTACATAGATATATCAGGAAAAATTTATAATGAAATCAGCAACACAAAAGTATGCTACATTGCCATTGTGAGGCAAGTATCAAAAACAGTTTTCAAGGCTCTACAAAATTAATATGAAATTCAACTCTCATCCTATTTACAAGTACGTTTGCTGCTAAGAATGTCTTGAAGCTAACTGCTGTGGGAGAACATAGTGATTCCAAGTGCACAGTGATACAAATACAATTTGATGCAGGTCAGACAGAAGCTTTATTAACTAAGACCACACTGAGAGAACATTCAGGGAGATTTTTTATCCCTCTGCAATCCTGCTCTCTGCCAAGTGATTGCAGAGACTCACTCATACACTGTTTGAGTAAAGAGAAGTGAGGAAAGTAAAGAGAAGTGAGGGAAAAAATCACATAAGCATTCATAAAGGCAGGCATCCACTCTTGGGAGAGATGAAGTCCAGACAACCATTTACACACTAACAAGGCCAAGTACCCATGCCTGGCAGAGATGGGCTACATAAGTTGCTTGCTAACTGCCACAGTTCACACTATGGAGAGATGGCACTTGGATGGCCTGTAGCAATAGGTCATCCAGTGTTATCTTAGTCAGATGTGGGGATGGTATACAATCCCAGACTGCTAGCTTTTATTTGAAATCAATGTCTTTTTAGAAAGGATAAACTTCTTAACCAGTCCTCTCTCAAATTTTTAAGAACTTTATCCCCACACTGCAATACTGCAAGATCCAATACACAATGATTGCTTTAACTGTTCTTAACACTAGTCTGTCTGCCTAATAAATTACATACGTGCCAATTTGTTAAACCAGGCAAATAGAACAAGGTCTCCAAATCAGCCAACTAACTTTAATTCTAATAACTGAAAGAATGACCTGATTATTTTTCAGGTCTTGTAGCTTCTCCAATAATTCTAAGTAGGGGGGGGGGAAGAAAAAAAAAAGAAAGAAAAAAGAAAAAAAAAACAGTTTGTTTCATAGTAAGAGCCAATATTACAAACTCCACATATCAAAACATTAACATACTTCATTTACACAATCGCCTTTCCTTTCTACATGGAGGAAAGCATACTTACTATCTTCTGCTTAAAACATACAGTCACAGTTGAAGAAAGCTTTAGAAGAGTTCTTTAAAAGATTGATGCTACGCTACCAAAACTCCATTAATTACTTAATACAGTTTTGGGTTCTCAGTGCTCCCAGATTAATGTCTTAACATAAATCTTTCCTTAAATAAATTTTAGATAACTACACTCCAATTACTCACAATTTGTTTTTAAGTTCCCCTAGCAATGAGAAGCTAACATTAGGACACCTAAATTAATATTTCACATATATTGTGAAGTAGAAGAGAAATACTTGTTTGGTGGGTTTCTAAAAATGTTTTAAAAGCCAACACTTTTAAGCATACATACATATATATAACCTGCTTTAACTTTTCTCAAAGATTGAAATATATATTTTTTTGTAAGAAGCATTTATAATTTAAAAAAAATCTTACAAATATCTGTACAATATATTTATTTTTATCCATCAGAGCTTTTTACCTGTGCATAACTCCATTACAAGCCAGAGATGGTTGCTTGTTTCGTACCATTCGTGAAATGTCACTATATTCTTGTGTCTGATTTCATGAGTCAGACGAACCTAGAACAAAGTTCTTAACATTATTAATGGGGAAAAATATCTTATACATATGGATTGGAGGAGGAATGGAGACAACACAGGTTTATGCTAGATCACCTACTCATTCCTGTGCCTAGTCCAGTACACTAAATAGTTAAAAATTAATCTCCAACTCAAATAAATTTTACATGTAAGTTGAGAACAGATAACTTTCCTCACAGACCTTGGACTACTGAACCTTTTTCAGAAATATAAGAAAGTTTCCCAAGCAATGAAACAGAGATACTATAGATTTATAAGCACTGTTTAACTTTTCTGCATTGCTACTAACAGACTGTAAATGAGAATATGAAGTCAAGCTTGGAGATCTACATTCTTTTTCAGTGAGAAGACAACTGTGAGAAAATATGGTAAATATACTAAGGGAAAATAAAGAGTTTTTCCCCCTCAATCTTATCAGGCAAAAGCAATCACTAAGGGTCCCTGAAAGTCTGTATTTCTACCACACCTGCATAGCCTCATGTCTCCGAATCCTGCCAGAGCCATATGCAAGGTACCCCCTAAGGACTTTCTAAGAGGAATATGCTTTGAAGGGAAAAAAGGTTTGAGTGGAGAAGACTGATGAATCACCAAATAAACGATCATAAAAACAATGAGAAGGAATATTAAACAAAATTTATCAACTGCAAAAATAAAATATTTGAAATGCTTAACTGTATCGGTTATCATTTCTTATGCAGAAAGCAAATGTTTAAAACTTTGCCAAACATTTACAAACCAAAATTGATCTACTTAAAATACTATTATTTCATAAAAAGTAATTTCTTCTTAGTAGAAAGAAGGCAGTATTATGACTGGATTTGCAAAACTGATAGAAAAATAAAGTCAATCACTACACACTTATTTTTATAAAAGGTGCTTTGACATATCATAGAAACAGTAAGCCTGTAAAAATGAGTTAAGGCATGTGATTTAAACATTTGGCATTTTTCTTCCTACAAGGATTTTTATTTATTTTTTTTTAAGTTTGATCTTTCCACAAACTTAGCAGGAAAATATTACTTACCCAGTTTGTTATTTCAGCTCTTTTGCATTTATCAGTGCAAAGAATGGCAACAAAATTAATTGTCCCCTTTCTTCTTCCTTTATAAACGATGGTCTTGTTTCCTCTTCCTATCTCTTCATAAAGAATAAAGTTCTCCATACTGAAGGATGCTTCACTGGTAAGGGATTGGAAACATGGTATTTTCTTAGATAGATAAACCTTTAAAGGAAGAAGGGAGAGAGGGGAAGCAATCAAATTTAAAAATCATTGATGGATTGCATTTACGCTCCCAATTATAATTAAAAATAGAAATTATGTTTGATCTTGCTGGAAGGATGTAAACCTTCCTTGGAAAGTGGTAACTATTTTCCACTTGCAAAACTCTTCACACATTCCATAAGTTACAGGTGAGCCAGTAACTACAGATACTAAATATTTTACCTGTAAATAAAAATCGTGCTACCAAACTTTAGATTTTAAGTTCTGTATTAAAATGCTGGATACAGGAAATTATTCTAAACTGAAAGCCTTACCAAGTAAAATTACCATTTCTGCTTAAGGGCATACCAGGCAGGTTTCCTCTGCAACTTGTTACCCTGTAATTTAATACTGATAAATAAATGATTTAATCAGCATAACCAGAAAAACAAAGAAAAAGAACCCCACAGGGATTAGCATTCCTAACAGTACTAAGATGCTTTACCAGTTATAGGGGTTAGCGTTAGTTTTTTTCATGGATGGAAACAATCCATCTTAAAAGCCATGTAAATGCATTGGCCAACTGTGGGAGTCAAAGAGTTCCACAAGAAAATTTTAGTTTAGCTTATAACTACCATTTTTGTCTCAACAATTTTATATGGTTTAATTAACACAGTGAAACAAATCAAACCTTTGTCATTTGTTACAAATGTTCCCAAACCGGAATATATTGTTACCTAGTACTCAATGAGCACTTTATAGTGAGTTCTTCCACCTCCCAACCAACTCCACATTCAGTGTACAGCTCTTCCAACTAACAATTGAAATATGTCACCACCATTTGGAGTTGCTTGTTCTCATCTTAACACCAACTTCTTTCATTTTGTTTGTAAAAGACTGTTGTTTTCTCTTCAACAAGACCAGTTCTCAGTGTAGTTACCCAACAACCACAGAAAAAAACCAGCATATTGCAGAGGATAGTACAGCAATAAGGATAGAGGGGAAGGCTGCTTAAGCAGTGCTATTGCCAAGTGCCTAATTACAAGCCACAAGCTCAATTTCACTAACTTTCTTGAGACACAAAGCTCATAAGACAAACTAAATACCAAAGTGAGACCAGAGAATTCCCAAGTCTTTAGACAGAGCATTTTGTGAAACACCCCTGCAACACACACGCCTACATGCCAATAAACACACCAACAAACACCAAATGCAAATTAACTTGATTTTATCTCACAATAAGCAAAGAGCTAGGTACAGTCAGAATAACCGTAGAAGGAACATCTTTTTCCTCCAGTTAACTGTGAAAACAGATGGGCAATTATGCAACGATCAGTTTGCCAGACAAGGCACAAAGACAGGAACAGATGAAGGTCTCTACTTTCCTATCACTGAACTATCCCTTATGTTCTTCTGGAGAGACTGAAAAAAGACCAGAAACGGTAACATCATCCTCTACTTCACAAAGATGCCAGAGCAGCAGAGATTGCCATTCCATTGCTCACCCATGTGACCACTGCCCCTTCTTTTTATTCCTTCTTTCCCAAGAATCCTTCAAACCTGACACCTACAACGCATAGTATTACCGAAATGTATACATTACACAGATGGAAGACACCTTCACGACGGTCATAAGGCATCATCACCCACTCGTGCAACAAACTATATGAATGTATAGCACGCTGAGTGACATACAGACATTTCCAATTGTCTGACAGAAGCAAGGTCAAAAACAAACGCATGATGGGACCCAGTCATCGTAGTCATGGGGCAGGGAAGCCTTCACTGCTACCTCATGACAGGCTATACCTGCAGATAAGGTCTCAACTGGCGGCACTGCGAGAGGCTACAGGGAAGAGAGTAACCGTCCCCGACGGCAGGCCTTCAGCCGGGGAGCCTAACGGGGATATGGCACAGCGGGCCGCCTGCACTCACACCTGGGAAGTGCGGTCTGGAAGGAAGGCGACTGGACGACTGCGAGGCGACAACGGCCGTGCCTGCAAGAAGGAAACCGCCCGCCACCGCGCCGCCATCAACTGAACCCGGCGGAGCGCCGCACGCCCCGCTGTGGGGGGACGTGGATATGTCCCGACGGGGAACCCAGCGCCACGCACCGAAAAGAAAGAGTCAAGAAGAGAAGAACCAGCACAATACACGGAGTGACTCGGGAAGATGGCTTTTATTTTTCGTATTCTAGCAAGGAAATGCCGCAGAGCGCCAGGAAGGCCTGCCTTCTCTCCCCCGCGCACAGCTCCGGTGGTCGCCGCCGTGACCCCGTCTCCAGGAGACAGGGCCGGACGCCGCAGCCGCTATTGGGCCGCAGCGGGTCCACGCGAGGCGGGGTGGGGCGTGGAGGAGGCACCGCCCGGTTGCCGGGCAACCACCAGGCCAGGCTTAACGGTCAGGGGCTGCGGCAGCTCGCGGCGTTATTCGGCGCGCACCCGTGGGAGCGCGATCCGCCATTACAGCGTTGAAAGCCCTCCGTTCCAGCATTGGCGCTGCCGTCACGGCAATTTGTGATCGCTCAGCGGGTGGATTCGCTCTTACGACAAAATTTAGCCCTTAAAATGTCCATTACCTCCTAACGGTTTTAAGCCCGTCGGTCCATTTCCACACGGTTTCATAAAAGAAAAGATACAGTGTCGTTGTCAGGAAGGGTTTGGTGTTTGTAGGCTAGATGATGGTGGACTTGGGCCTTCATATAGGAAAGGCTTCAGTGTGAATGTAACTTCACAACCTCACCCCTAACACTGCTAAAATAAAAGTCAGAAACCATCCTACTAGGGAGAGATGTTTTAGGACAGCAGCAGAACTGAGAGCTATGTGCCAGCTGGGCTTCATCCTTCCAGCAGCAGAGCTATAGGCACAAAGGAAAACCAGAAGGAAATCAAGCGTCATTCACAGAATCACAAAATCACGGAGGATAGAAGGGACCTCTGGAGACCATCACTTGCACACCGCTGCTAAAGAATAGTCCTTATAGTGGGTTGCACAGGAAAGAATGTAGGACAGTTCTGAATATCTCCAGAGAAGGAGACTCCATGACCTCTCTGGGCAGCCTGTTCCAGTGCTATGTCACCCCCACAGTAAAGAAGTTCTTCCTGTATCCCAGTTTGTATCTGTGTATCCACACTGTATCCACTGTATCCAGTGTATCCAGTGCCCATTGCCCTTTGTTCTGTCACCGGGCACTGTAGAAAAGAGCCTGGCCCCATCCACTTGATTCCTACCCATTAGATACCTCCAGGCATTGATAAGATTCCCCCTCAGTCTTCTTCAGACTGAACAGTGCCAGGTCTCTCAGCTCATAAGGAAGATGCTCCAGGCCCCAGCTAACCAAAACTTTTGTCACTGTTCAGCTTTTCATGGGTTTGGTAGGGAGTCCACAAATTGATGTGAGGTCAGTGCTGAACACAGACAAGATTTTTGCCGTTCTATTGAAATTACTGAGCTGGCAAGTGCTGAAAAATATCATGTGTGCATGATATATGTGCAACAAAATTGCTCATTTCTCAGTAATCTCAGATCCTGTCCCATTTTGCAGCATTATTTCAGCAAGTAGAGTTAACTACCAACAAAGCCACAGCTTTGAGACTGCCCAGTTCTTGTTTTAATATAAGCGAGTTGTTGACTAGATATAAATAAAGTGAATATATAAATAGAAGTCACCTAGTTTCTTCTAGTCGACACAATGAAAGTAAGCTTTGAAGAGGGATTTATTTAGATTTTTGAAAGCTGTATATACTGACTTTAGTTTTGATGAGGGTGACCGATATAAATCAGAAGGAACAGAACATTAGCTCACGCACGTAACCAGTTCCAACGGCAGTGTGATGCGGATCTTAGAAAAGTGTCTTAATTGAATTGTCCCTGCCTAAGAGGACATAATAACAATCAAGTTACTGCCTTTCCTTTAAAATGTCTAGCGTTTCTTCCTGTGCACAGCTTTCTGCTAAATTAACCCAGGTTGGGACTGGGTTTTTATGCAAGGGAGATAATTAGCTCATTTTTTGAGAATGAGGCAGTATGAACTTTAACAGTCTTTTGAAATCTTCATGTAACAGCGGCCATAGCAATACTGAGCACAGAGAAACACAAACAAAATTCTTTAATAACAAGGCAGAGATTCATAGAGACCATTTAATTTGGAAGTCTATAATGAAGAATGTTCAGTGCAATTGAAAGCAGACTAAGGGGGCTTGTTGATTCATAGCTCCCATTTTTCCTCTTAGCTAGGATCTATGGGGTTTTTGTGTGTGTGTGTTATTGATAAACGCCTCATTACACATTTGTATCTTTCTCACCATCCAGATACATAATTTCAAAATACTCCAGGTTGGGATTTCTTCTCTTTGTTAAGAGTCCCTTTGGTATAAGAATTGGGAGTTATCCCTTCAAAAATGTCACCTGCTTCTTGTATAAGAATTATCTTGAATAATTAATGTATATACAAATATAAATCAGAGCTGTAATTCTGCAACTCTTATCACAGGCCCTTTTCCTACTGTTTTCATCTGTTAGTGCTTCCACTGCTGGTTACTGAACAAGTCTTCAAGCATTGTACTCAGCTGCAGTAAACTTTTCTGTGGGAATATTTTCCGTATTGAGGAATGGAATGCTAAATATTCTCTTTGCTGTTTACAGCATTTTAAAACTCTTTGCAAACTCTACAGCAAACTCAGCTTTGCTACTTACTCGCCTAGCTATCATAAGGGATTGTCAGATTAAATCAAATTCTTGTACTCAAATAAATATATGATCTAATTTAAAGTAAACTGAGATCTCGTGATTGGAACTATGTAGTTCAGGAATGCTTAAACACTTCACTGCTATGTCCTCAGTGGGTGCTGTGGAAGCTTCTGACGTTCTGCCTGGTTCCCAAAAGCCTGAGTAGTCGCCTGTAATATTAAAATATGTTTCCATCTTTTGTTTTCCTTTGGTAAGAAACTGTTATTTAGTTTGCTTTAATTCCTGCTGAAGACCCTATATACTTCTGTTCTATTTTGCCACATGTACTAGAATTCCTCCCAGCTATGACGATTACTCATGTTCTATCCCATCTTCTCAGTACATGGTGTTTCCTGCTCCCTTTAGCTACATCTTTTCCAAACTGACCCCCCATTCCTCTGAGAGTTTCTATTCTCAGTGTTTTGGGTAATTATGACTCAGCTGCCTGTATATAATCTTATGTTCCATTTGTCTTGACAGTTCTGTCATTCCTGGGAAGTACACAGGGCCATTCTTCTGGTCTTAGACCATTTTGGCAGGATGATGGATGTGAACATGAGCTCATCTTAATCTTGTGCTTTTTATTCTCAGATTCTTTTCCAACAATGTTGAAACTAGCATAGACTGTCACTATTTGAGGAAAACTGTGTGTTTTTCCTATTTCTGCAGTTCTGTGGTAATACTGTGTTTCTTGTGTTATGATTTAGGCACCTTTTTTTTTCTGGTACAAGACTGCTCTCAATAAGGAGTCAGCTCTACTCAGTGGTCCTTCTTGAAATTCAAATGTTGATGTTTCGGTATTGTATGCTGCTGATATTTGGGAGTAGCAATGATTTTTCAATTTGTTTTTGAGATTTTTCTTTCTGGAAATTTGTTTTCCCTGTCATAGAATTTAAACTGTTTCACTGTGGAAACATTGCACAGCCCTTGCCAACCTGTTTGTTTTCTCAGTGAGGCAAAAATTACTGGCAATCTCTTTTATAATAACAGTGCTGCCAGTCTTGCCTCACTGGATCAACCTGTAAGGTCACCAGTTGTGCACGTATAGCATGCTTGTGTTCTCTCTTTCTCCATTATGGTCTCAATGCTTTGTTTATGTCTAAGGTTTGAGAGAGATATGATAAGATAATCTGCAAAATCCAATACTACCTGAGTTAATACCTTTAAGGGTAGGCATAGTACAATCTACTTTTACTTTCTCATAATCATTGTGTTTCCTTGGTTTCCTTCTCTGTATATGATGCTGAAGCAGAAAGCAACCTCCTCTTATTTTTGTTTGCATTGAATTTTATCTACTAATGAAAAGGGTGTTGATTCTGATGAATGACCACAGTTTCTAACAGGCATTCCTTACATTGCATTCCTGAATATCATCAGAGGTGATGATGACTTGTGAGGCTGGCTGGCAGAGCTGATATTCTGCTGCAAAATTCACTTCTAACAGTGTTGTCAATACCTAAACCTACGTGCTGGTACCAGGGTATGCTAAAATGTCTACCTTTGCTCATCCAGGAAGGCTGAATAGGCCTCATTAAAATCTTGCTTTTCCTATGACTAACATGCTGCTTATGTAATTTGTAGATTATGTAAAATTATTAATGATGCTTTATTTTTCTGTCTATTTCAATGTTAAAATTATTCCTTATTCTAATGCTAGTGACTGTGTAAAGCAGATGCTGTACTGGTTGAGTTAACTTTCATCTGTTGTACATATAGCATGCTGGGAGGACACCTCATTTTCTTCAAACACATACAGCAGCTTGGACTTGTGCAGGAGTCAAATGCTTTGTTACTGAGTAAACAGTTGACTGTTTCAGTAGAAAGCAATGGCTTTTATGTTACGTAGTCTGAAGATTCAGCCTGTATACTCAGGATAGCCTTTGCATCCTGTTTACTATAATCATTCCACAAAGTAATTTTCATTTGACTTTGCCTCACCGAACATTTTTTTCCTTTTCTTCCAAAGTGCAAGCCTGGTACATTTATTATCATTCCACTATCTTGCATTTAATTTCCTCTTTATTTTTCTACTTGTCGTCACTTCTAATGCTAATCAGAGCTTTACCAATTATTTATTCCAGCTTGCATTTCATTAATGCTGAATATGTGTAAACCCCCATCATCTGAGTCATTCTTTGCTTTTTCAGTGTTTTTCTTCATATTGTAAGCTCCGGAATAATGCTTTCTTTTGCTATGATTACTACATATGATCCTCTATGCAGGATATTTTTAGTGAATTTTCTTGTTAAGATGTTTCTTCCTTCATTTTATTTGTCTCTTCAGTTTGTGTAGGCTGTAGTTTGTGTGTAAGATTTCATCCTTAAGTTAGTCTCTCACTTTACTTAAGTTCTTAAAATTTTATGTGTCTGCTCTACTTAGGTCACAGCTTCACTAACACTTCAGACTAATGCCATAAGCTGGCATTGCTCCTGAAAAATAAAGGAGCAGGAAAGAAAATTCAAATAAGGAAGCTGGTGAAGAAGGAGTAAGCATTAGTGCTGACACGCCAGCTGAAAGAAGCTTACAGCTCTGAACCACAAAATCTTTTCCACTGATTTGATTCTCCCAGCAATATCTACATTCCATACCTAGTTGTTAAAATCTATATGTGTAATCAAATCATAGAATCGTAGAATCTTTTGAAAGGACCCTTAAGGATCATCTAGCCCAAAACCACTGCAATGAACAGGGACACCTATAACTCAATCAGGGTGCTCAGAGACCTGTCTTGCCTGACCTTGATTGTCTCAAAGGGTGGGGTTTCTACCACCTCAGTGGGCAACTGTTGCTGAGCCTCACTACCTCTATTGTAAAAAAGTTCTTCCAGATGTCCAATCTAATTCTCCCCTCTTTTAGTTTAAAACTGTTTCCCCTTGTTATGTCACAACAGACCCTGCTAAAGAGTCTGTTCCCTTCTTTCTTACAGCCCCCCTTTAGTTACTGAAAGGCTGCTCTCAGGTCTCCACAGAGCCTTCTCTTCTCCAGGCTGAACAGCCCCAGCTCTCTCAGCCTATCCTTGTAGAAGAGGTGTTCCATCCCTTGGATTATTTCTGTGGTCCTCCTATGGATGTGCTCCAACAGGTCCATGTCTCTCCTGTACTGAGACCTCAACAGCTCAGAGCAGAGGGGCAGGATCACTTCCCTCATCCTGCTGGCCACGTTTCTTTGGATGCAGTCCAGAATACAGTTGGCTTTCTGGGCTGTGAGGGCACATTGCTGCCTCATGGCCAGCTTGGCATCCTCTGGTACCTCCAAGTCTTTTTTGGCAGGGCTGTGCTCCATCCTTACATCCCTGAGCTTGTATTGTTAGTGGGGGGTTGCCACAACCAAGGTGCACAGCCTTGCACTTGGATTTATTGAACCTCATGAGGTTTTCCTGGGCGCACTGCTTGAGCCTGTCTAGGTTTCTCTGGATGGCATCTCATCCCTCTGGTGTGTAAATGTACCAATATTTTCAAATTTTACACATCAGCCAGCCAACTTGTAGAATTCTGTGTGTTTTGATAGATATTCAAGTAGAAGAAATAGTGATAGCTTTGCAATAAAATATAATTTAAACAAGGAAAGTTGTTGTATGGGCAGAATTATACAGACTTTTCCCTTTACATCCATCAGAGGACTTAGAACATTCCTTAGTTCATGCTGATATAAAAGAAGTGTGAGAAATGGGGCCAGTGACACCAGGTGTCAGCAGAACAAAAAGAGGAAGCAGAGCTATTCCTTTCTTCTTAGATCCACTATAGTTATTGAGATACACTTCCAGGATATGATTCAGTGATATATATATATTTTTCCAGATCATTTATACCTGTTGGAATTGCCTTGCTCTCCAAGATTAAAGTCATCCACAGGATAATCATAGCTACAATTAGGATCTTCATCTGGCAAATAAACCAGAGATTTCTAAAGCTATTTTCAAATGCTTTTAAAGCAATATTGTATTCTTCAGTTGTTTTACAGGGACCATAAAATAAGTTGTAGAGACACATGCAAGAGGCTGGTGATCCCTTAGCCCCAAGTTCTCAACCCTGACATGCTCTCTCCTGGGCAGCTGCTGGGATTCCTCCTTGATCCTCTCTGTGTGGCATCTGCTCTCCCTTCTATGCTGGCAGCCTCATTTATGTTAGGCAGATCTCATCACAACAAAGTATGTATTAACTTATATGCTGTTGGGACATTGTGTATTGGCAAATGCAGAGATAGTCCAGCCATAGTATGATATGGTATAGACAAAAACTACCGCTTTTAACATGAGGTCATCTGGTCATAATACACATACAATCATTTCATAATGAGAAAAAGGCATACATTTGCTATGTACTTCTGTACAGTTCAGATTTTCTTCAATCATTTCTGAGATTAAAGCTTGCTAAATAGCCATTGTTAATATTCTGTGTATGCACAGCCTAATTTTTTTTTCAAATCTGTAGTATTCAATTAAGACCAGTTTCCACATTTGGAACTATTTAGCCTGTGATTCATGAACTAACTGCAGTTTCTTGCAGATTGTACACTTAATCTGCACATTTAAAAATAATATTTTTGTTCATAAACAAAAATGTAGGATTGTCTATTTTGCTTTTGTTTAAAAGGTTGTTTTTAACACACAAAAGTCACAGTTGTGTAAACGTAACTGAAGATGTTTTAGTTTAAAAGCTACTGCTTCAAAGAGCTATATGGAAGAACTACAATGGACATTTTAACGAAGTTTTACCTCTATTTCAATTAAAGTTTCTTCTTGTGTATATACAGTGCACATCATTGCCACTTGTCCCACTGCTAAGGACTTGTGCACACTCTAACAAAACTCCTTTCAGTCTCAGCAGTTCATCTCAAATCCTTGTTCACTACAGATAGGACAGATCAATTGGTTCTTCTCTACCAAAAGCCTGCAGTCGTGCAGACTTGTTTCTCTCTGCTGCTGGTGTGGATCTTCATTCACTTTTCTACTTGCTTTTCTCTGCCTTTCTGTCTTCTATGTTTTTCAGCTCTGGATTTTTGCTCTTGGGTTCTAATGCCACGATATTTTTGCTCAGTCTTCCTCTGGCTTTGTGGAACTGAAAGTTTATTTCATTTTATCCTGTACCAGCCTATCTTCACTTTCCTTCTCCTTCTCCCTCCATTCTTCAAAGCACAGAGCAAGCTCTGTTCCTCAAAAACACTTCCCTTTCACCCTGCAGACCCCTCGTTCTCACTGGTCTCTTGGGCTGATGTTACACATTATTACTATAATTAGTGACCTGCTGCTGCTCAAAGAGTGGTTCTGCCTCTTCTTTACCACTGCACAAACTTGTTCTTTCTCTCCTGCAACTTCTGTTTTGGGACTTTATTAGAAAAGTATCCTTTAAATCCCTCTGATTTACCTCGCAGTCCAACCCAAGGGTCACATGTATAGAAGAAGGGGCACAAAAGAAACAATGCAACTTGCAAGTGAGGGTGAGAAGTGAAAGGATAAGGGTTAGGGTGATGCCCAGGCATTAAATTTCTTAGCAGTAGCATGAAGTTCCTATTTTCAGGATGAGTTGGTTTGAGAATACTGACATGATGTGAGTGCAGTGGTACCAAAGGAGTAAGGTCCTCCCGTACACACAGTTCCATCGCTTCCTTTATGTTCCCTCCCGATACTCATATGACCTGAAGGTGAATCTACTTGTTTCATTAATTTGGAAGAAAACATACAAAGAAAACATTGGTTCTGTCATGTTGGTGAACTGAATCACGACTCAAGAACCATGAGTGGTACGGGCAGCCCCAGGAAAACCCAGCCAGTGACTGCTTTGCTTCTCCACAAAGCCAAGGAGGGTAGGCTGCTCTCCTCAACAGTTCCCCCTTTTCTATCACCCAAGCTCACCCATGTCTTTGCTTGTATCTAGGAACCACTGGGCCATTTCTTCTTATGGGTTATCCAGAGTCAAACCCTGAATCCATGTGTACTTAGCAGTGGTTCACATACATCACGTGCTTCCTGATTCCTGTCATTAGCACCGCTGCAACGTTCCTGCCTTACAGCCGTAACCTCAGACACAGCTCTGGTCTTCCTCACTAGTAAACAATCCCTCCAACAACATATAGCTCGGTGAGCCATGATTCCCTCTGGTTTGCTTTGGTTTATGATCCATTAAGAACCCAGACCGAAGCTTTTCTCTGTCGGTGGGACAGCAACCAGAAGCCCTTCCCTTGGGGATTTTCTGGTATTGGCGCATTTTGGCGCATCTTGCCCTCACACTTCTACTTTCTGGCAGGACACGGGCAGCACTCCTCCCAAACTCGAAGCAATACCCATTCGGAGCGCCCAATTTCCACAACGACCTCAACTCCCGCCTCGCTTGACCCGTCCCTCCGACACCCCCGGAGCCGGCGGGCTGCCCCTCCCCGCGGCAGGGCTGGGCCATGAGGTAATGGCCGCCGGGGGTTGCGCTGCGGCCGCCCCTCGGTGCCCGCCCACCGAGGACGCCGCGCGGCCCGGCTGCATGCCGCCGGCGGGAGGGGTTTGCGGCGGTCTGCGGGCGCCGTGCGAGAGCGGGCGGCCGGAGCGGCGGAGAGAGGCGGGAGCGGCGCAGGGCTCATGAGGCGCCGGCGGACGGAGGGCGAAGCAGCAGCCGCAGCAGCGTGCCGGCCCCAGCAGCCCCCGCGCCCTGCCCGCGCCGCTGAGGGGCCGCGGGCCGCGGGCGGGCCGTGAGGGGCGAAGCAGCCCGGCAGTGGCCGCCGCCGGCAGCCAGGCTCCCCCCGCCGGCGGGGGCGCCGCCGCCCGCGTCCCGCCGCCCAGGGGGCCCGCTGCGGGGTGAGTGCGCGGGGCGCGCTGAGCGGCTGTGGCCGGTGGGGGGGGTACGCGGTGACCGCAGGTGAGCGAGCGGGAGTCGGAGGCGAGCGCGCGGGGCCCGCTCCCTTGGCCGGGCGGCGAAGTGGGTCGCCGGGCGGGACGACGCGGCTCCCGCTCCCCTCAGTCCCGGCGACCTTCACAGCCGGCTGACTGGCTGGGGGTGGGCGGGCGCCGGGCTCTGCCGCCCGTGTGTGCTCTTTTGTCCTCTCCGGCTGCTGACAGGACGGGGCAGCCGGGTCCTGCTGCTCACCGAGTGTCAGGGATCGCTTGCTAAACCGGAGCTGTAAATTATTGACAGGTACAGTGCTGCCGCCGTCAGCCGGGAGGACCCCCTTAAGAGTGGGAGCTTTCCTAGCCGCTGGGGAGGACTTTAAATATTGACTTCGTTTCCTTAGCGTCCAGGATTACAGATAGCTTTCAGAGGTATACTTCTATTTAAAATGACTAAAATATTCCATTATATTTTTAGCAAGGCTGAAGTCTCAACGTCCACTGATTTGCAGCTGGCTGCTTTGAACTTCATGTTTAGATAAGCTCATGTTTTGTGTAAAATTAGGAAGCGAGAGGAAATGTACAAGGAATGGAGCATCTGTCAGTGGGTGGGAGGCCAGACTTCTCCTCCTCCTGTGCTCACGGTTCTCTGTGAGAAGCTGCCGTGTGGACACTGTCTTGGCAGCTCTAGCCTTATTTGAACTGTTCTGATCACTGGGATTAAATCACAGGTGTTAAGACTTTTGGAGAGCAACAATGAGAAAAAACAACTGTTCTGATGATCAGGTGCATACTTTACTGTTGTATATCACGCAGTTTCATGTGCTGTCGGTGCGGCCCTTGCTTCTGTCCATACTGGAGCTGTTTAATGGCATGGAGCTGTGTCAGGGGAGGGTCAGGTGGGGGCTAGGGACAGGTTCTGCACTAGAGGACAGCAAGTATGGAACAGGCTGCCCAGGGCAGTGGGCACAGCCCCAAGTGCTGGAGTTCAGGGAGTGTTTGGACAACACTCTCAGTCATAGGGTCTGAATTGTGGCTGGTGCTGTGTGGAGTCAGGGTTTGGACGCTGTGATCCATGTTGGTCCCTTCCCTCTCGGGATATTCTATGATTCTACATTGCTTCTGTTAATGGCTCTTCTGGAGCTTCCACAAGAACTGTGATGAAAATGTGTTCTTTCCCACCCCAGATGCTGGATGCACAAAATTGTGCCTTCTCTTAGGGACTGTAACCTGTTGTAATTGAGCCTGATGTCAACAGATAAGAGTAATCTTAGCAGCACATATCAACATGATATTAAACCATGATTACAGCTGTTTGTCTTCTGTTTTCCAGTGAGCATCACTGTGGAGGAGCATAAACAGAAGTGTAAATATCCTAATGGAAGGCAGAGTTTTCAGCTTTTAGTGTGAGCCACTGTGTTAAGAGGAGCCCAGGTGGCTGAATGCATGGATAGTTTGCGTTTCTATTGAGGTAAAACAAAAGTTTCTGTCAGTTGCATGCATGGGTTCTCACTTGTCAGAAGAGTTAAGCACATGGTGGATGACAGCAGTAGAACTAACTCTCTGGATGTAGGGCAGAGAACCCAGCAAACCAACAAAACTCCTTTGTACCAAGTTGCTTCTAGAGCATGGGTTGGTGTGGCAGTGTGTTGAGGAAGTATTAACGTCATTTGGTGCATATGTAAACAAATCTGGTGTTCCTTGTTTGTTATGTGTATGCTTAAAATCTCAGTGAAATGTGAAGCTATTGCTGCAGTGTCCGATCGTTGGGCTGGTTTAATCCAGAGTTCTGGCTAGTGAAGCAGTACTGGCATGTGATCTGCAAGTTTAGCCGATGTTAACTTGGCACTTTATCAGCTTTTGGAATGCAGATGGGAGTTGGTGAAGTTGCCTGTGGCAGGGAGTGAGATCAGATGGAAGAGATTGCCTGGAGGGGTTTGGATGTCCTGCCTCCAGGTTCTTGGTGGTCTTCTCTGCTGCAGCCCACAGCTGAGCTGGTTGCTGCTTCACGTGTTCACTGTCCTGTAGCAGTGCCAGCTGCTTTTGTAGCAGTAACTTGATCATAGCTTTTCCACGTCCTCTAACAGTTTCCTTTTGCGTTCTGAAATATCTAACCAGTCCATGTAGGGGTAGAAGAGTGAGATTAGAATTGGACAAATTAGTACAGGTTAAATATTTTTGATCAAAACTAGTATTTTGTACTGTTTTCACTGTATGAGTATGAAGCAATTACAAGGAAAAATGCTGAAGCTTCCCACTATATCTGCCATGGTTGTACATTAATGCAAGATTTATTGATTTTTAATAGCTCAGGAGAAGGTATTCTCAGAACGAGTGCTGTTGAGGCAGTATCTGCAACATTTAAAGGCAAGAAGTTAAAAACAGAGCTTTCACTCTCTGATAGCTGTACACGTTTTTCTTGATGATTTCCTATGTTCTTTAAACCTTCCCTTGGGAGAGGGGAAAGAATAGGGGGGAAGTAAAAACATAAGTTACATTTTTTTTTCTTGCTTTGCTTCCTTGTTTTTTTATAAATGCATTTCTTTGCTGAGTCCTTCAAATAGTTTTCTTTAACTTCCAAAGTTGGGGTGGTTTAACGCTCCTGCTACTAGCAGCAGAAGTAGCATTTGTATCGCACCTTTTGTTTTGTGTTACCTGGATCTTGTACACTGTGTGTGGCACTCAGGGTTAGCGGAGTGTTTCCTGTTTGTAAAAAACATTATTTGCTTCAGATTTTGGAGGAAACATTTTTTCCCTCTGCCCCACTAATACTATTCTGCTTACCAAAACTGGTGCTTCCTCCAGCAAGTCTCTAATTCTGGGCCACTGACATCATTGGTGTAGCTTCTGGAATAACCCCATTTTAATTCTTACAAAACTTATCAGTAGCTTCTATGTGCTCTTTCTTTTCATAACACTTCCATATGAATGCAAGAACAGATATAAGAAATCCCATTAACCAGAACGTGGAATTAGGAGCTGTATTTTAGCTTGCTGATCACAGAACCTGTAGGCTTTTTTTTATAACTGATTCTGTTTCCCTTCTGAGCTGTCTGTGTTTCCAAGTGTACGATAAGTTCTGCTGCTGTAGAAAGCTTAGTGATGCTACCACGATCACAATTAAGCAATAAATAACTCTCAGATTGCTTGTAAAGTGACCAAAGGCATAGTGCCATCTTCCTGTGTGATGATCCTACGGTTCCTGGTTTCTGCTTTGAATGAGACTCACTTCTGTGTAGTTTTAGGGCCATTAAGAGGAATAGACTCCAGTAGCAACTGTTTGCCAAGTGTCTTTCAGAGCCATCGTAAAAATGTAATGGATAGGATAAATACTTTCTGGTCTCTATACGCATCCGAGTTGTAGGCAGTGCACTTAATGTAGTCAGCTTTGTAATTCTGGGACTGTAGAACTGGTTTGTGATTTACCATGCCGGTGCAGTGAAGTTACATGTTTCTGAGTCATGTTTGTGTCATTGAAATTCCATGAGCAATACCATTGCCTCCTTGGAATGCTGCACATGTGTGGAGGGGTCAGCTTTGTGGATTCAGTTGTGGGATCAGGGTAACTGGGAGAGAGAAAAACATGGAAAACTAACTTTCTGTGAATGTAGGCCCTCTGAGGTGCCATGTGCTGTCTGATTTGAAGCTTGCCTGCATGTCTGGTTTGACTGAGATAACTGTGCAAGTTCACAAGCACTCTTATTTTACTTTATAGTGAATAGTGTGCTGTCAGCTAAATTAATTTCAGGCGTTCACCACTAATATTCTCTGTTTAAAACCGTCCCTTATTTGAACTTTGATTCATCATTTGCATTGATTACAGTGCAAAAAGTCATGCCCTATAGTCATCCTGCTTACGATTGTCTGGCTAAGAGGCTTATTGATAGCACAAACAGATTAGCTCAGAGCCTTAGATTCTATTATGTTGGCAGATTTGCTTTCAATAAGTTAGTTAGTGACTGGAGTCGATTCTTTGCCCTTCTTACTACTTCTCTGGACAGGATTGTTGTCTAAACTTGCAACTTGCAATCCATTAGATGCTGTAAACCCAAACGGTACTGTGACTTGTAGCTGTCCTATTTCCTTGAGAAGTCTTTTTTTTTCTCCCAATTTTTCCCGACCCCTTTTTTTTAACTATTCTGACGTATACTGGAGCTCTTTCGAGTCATAAAATCACAGAATAGCTTAGGTTGGAGGGCACCTTTAAGATCATCTAGTTCCAACCCCCTGCTGTGGGCAGAGCTGCCAGTCACCAGCACAGGCTGCCCAGGGCCCCATCCAGCCTGACCTTGAACGCCTTCAGGGATGAGGCATTCACAACCTCTCTGGACAGCCTGTTCCAAATTGGTTTTGCTGGCATTTACAGGAGAACTTCAGAGTACTGTAGGAGTCAGAGAAATAGAAGAAAATGTCAGAGGAGCTTGGTGTAAAAGCTCTTGCAAAGTTTTGTTATTGGCTTGTGACGCAAGACCATACTGCTACCTATTGGGGCAATCTGACTGCAGATTCCCTTTTCCACCTCCTTCTGTGTCACGGTGCTGGGAAGCAACTCCATGATTTAGTTGAGAACTGTGTTTGTTTGTTTGTTTGTTTTTTAAGGTTAGTTTTTAATAGGATTGTCCATCTCATCTGACCCAATCCTTTGGGCAGCTGAGCACGTCTTAGCAGTGAGGCAAAGGAAGCAATAGGAGTCAGTGGCTGAGGCTTTGGTGTCAGGTGAGAAAGCCTTCAGTGAGCATAAGCTGATTGTGAAACTGCTACGCTCTCAGCTCTGGTATAATCAAAACCAGTTACATGTTGGTAGGTGAGGTTTTAGTTTTAATGCTGAGGCTGACAGTAGCCAGTATGTATTTATGTGCTTATGAAATAATCTTAGCTCCCATCATCTATATGAACAGAAGGGGGAAATACTGAGCAATTGAAGTTTTTAGGATACACGCATATATTTTCCTTTGTGATATGGAATGAGAACATGCTTAAAAATTAGTTTGAGTATTTTCATTCCAGAAGTTTTCAGTTCGGTCTGTGTTTCTGAGTACCCTTTCCTGAGCAGGATGCCCACAAATCATATTCTCTGTAATATTTTCCTCAAACTTAATGTGTAAAACATTCTAAATGTATAAAGTATATAGAAACTAATTTCTTTATGCCTTCTTCATTTATTTGTTCTTAGCAAACTTACCTGGAAAGACTCTTTAAAATTCAGACAAAATTGGCAGAGCATTTTTCTTTGGTCTTATGAAGAGTAGTATTAACCTGTGGACATTACAAAGCCAGAAAGAACTACGAGGTGATTATCAGAACTATGAAATTATGACTCTGCTGGAGTGTTTTGGTGTGAGTTAAGACTTCTATATGGATGTTTAAGCACTCTGGGTGGGGAAAAACTGTCCCGATACTATTAATTAAATGTGAAATATCCTAAGGAATCAGACATTCCTGCTGACTTGCAGAGTAGTTGAAGGTATTATTTGCCTCATTGTTCAGATCATTAACTGAGATGTTAAATGAGATTGGACTAGTATTGACCTTCGGTATACTGGCATTGATCACCACCTCCTTGGCCATTCAGCCGGTTTCTAATCCACCTGACCGTTCATTCAGCACATCCCTTAACATCTTATCTAGGAGGATCTTACTAAATTCAATGTAAAAGGCTGTATGGGAATGGCTAAGTCACAGCAGGAAGCATTGATTGAGCACCTGTTGAGGGGACACAGCCAGCCGGAGGGAGCACAACTGAAAGTAATTCACCTGTGCAAACACAAGGGTTGGAACCTGGTCCCACCCTCCCTAAGCCTTATGTAAAGGCTGACTGCCACGAGGGAAGGATCTCTACCTGGACATCTCTCCTTTTGGAGTATCTGGGGAGCTCTGATCCTTGGCATGGGTAAGCAAATATTTCTTTCTTTAACTGGATTTTGACTGTCATCCTTTTTTTGGGGGGGGTAATTTGGAACTGGGTATCTGCTATTGCCTTTCCTTACAAAGATGTTATTGAAATCAGAGTAGACAATATCCACTTCTCCCCATTATCTAGATTGTTTAAGCCTAGATGCTATCAAGTTGTTCAAGTGTGAATTTCCCTTAGTGAATACATGTTGATTGCTACTAATGACTTTCTTGTTATTCATGTGCCTGGAAATGGTTTCCAGGATGAGCTGTTCCATCACCCTGCCAGGGCTGCAGGTAAGGTTGGCCGGTCTCTGGTTCCCCACATCTTCCTCCTTGCCTTTTTTGAACATGGGAGTGATGTGATCCATCAGAAATCATCAGGAGTGGCCTCTCAGTGATGACTGCCAGCCCCTTCAGCTGGTTTCTTTGTTTTTCTCTGGTTGTTTAGAGTAATACTGGTCTACCAGAAGTAGCTGTTTTTAGCCCTTCTGAAGTTGAGGGGAGTTTTCTGCTGATGGATTTCTGAGAAATATTATAAAGTGAAAAGCAGTCCTGAGAATGCTCCTCAAATAATATGTATAAACTATAGAGGGATGCAGAGAATGCCTAAGATTAGACTTAAAAATGTTAGTATTGTTCATTTATTTCTGGAGATAAGCTTGTCATCTACTTTCCTACCTCTATTACTTACAGGAGAGGGACTTCCTCCCCCCCCTCAAAGTGTGATAATTGCAGTGTTTCAGATAAAGCAGGGAAAAACTGCTTATCATCAGTGTTCAGTGCAGTTCATAATAATGCTATGTTGATTTATATCATCCTTTAATAGAAACCAAAGTTTAGGAGATAGGAAAACTGTGGATATATTAAAGTAGTTCCCTGCACCTCTTTGAGGCAGTTGGGTGGTTGCTGTAAGTTGTGATCACTCACTGCACATCTGCATGCTTTGCAAGGAGGGCACCTTCTGCTCTGCTGCAGTGAGCAGAAACATCGCAGTTCAAATGCCTAAAAAACATACTGCCCCAGTAGGACTTGTACAGTGAGCAGAGCTGGAAAACGCCAGAGTACCATCAAAATCCTCCAACTATTTTTTGTTTTGTTTTGGACCTCTCTTGGATGGAATTTCTTTCTGTGCGGCTCTGATTGTCTAAGAGTAGCTGTATTTCTGAGGGTGTATAGACACACATGTAAGGTAATGAGGAGGAAATCAGTCTTTCTGATATTGTCATTTCTTTTTCTGAAACTTCTCCTGTAGCAGAGTAGCCACAGATTGCTCTGCATTCACAAAGAAATGATAGACTTTTTTTTTTTCTGTGGTAGTACAACATGGATGGTCATTTCCAGGAAGGAAAGGAAGGGTTACTGCATGGAAGGGATGGTGATTGGTGTTTACCCGCACGTGTGAAGGTCATAGTAAGAGCAGTGCTTTTATTGCTATGTTTTCTGAGCGTTATGTAATCTCGTCAGGTGGTAGATAAGCACTTATGATTTGACCTGGTGACTTGTGGCTGATCTGAGAGCCATAAATTTCCAGTGTAAGGTGATCTGAATTGAAAATGCTGCTTCTGATTGTTTGAAATGTTTGTAACCTTTGATTATTTTCGTATTCCTCCCTTGAATATTAGTCCATAGCAGCTCTCTCCGAAGTCATGTTTTTCAAGATAACTTACTTAGTTAGAACAAAAAGACTGGGAAAGGTTGGATGCTGCATTCGTGAGGCAGAATTGAATACAGTCCCGTCCCAAAGTCCAAAGGAGTTTCTACTGTAATCCTGTTGGGTATTTGTTATGCTGTCATTTTTTTTTCCTTTAGAGAACACGAAGTTCTCTGTGACAGTCACTTGTACTGATTTTATCAACTAAATGAGATTTCATTTAGAAACTGTTGCAACTTTCTTAAATACTTTGTCCTTTTGCATTGTGTAAGCTGCAAAGCATTCAACTTCTAATGAATTGAGTTTTGTTGACTCACAGGTCAACAAAAATAGTCTTCTCTCACTTTGCAAAGGATGATGGGGTCAACAAGATCAAAACCCTTGACCAAGGTCATTCAGGAGTCAGTGCCAGTACTAGATCTAAATCCTGTTCTTGTGCATCTCTGTTCTAAGCCTGTCAGTCACTTAGATCAGTGTTGGCTGCTCTTTTTGCTGTTAGCACTTTTGGACCTGTCAGAGTGGAGTGTCTGAGCCAGACATCCTCGACGGACAAGAGAAATGGGCAAGAGAGCTACACCTGCCTTTTCATAACACTAGGGAAATTGGTAGCGTGTATTACTAATTCCTCCTACAACAGAAAAACTCTAGGCAGGCCAGGCTCTTCTCTGAAGAGCATACGAGTTGTTCAAGCAATGGAATGCATTTTACAAAAGTTTGAAACAACTTATGTTCTTTGGGATAAGGCAGTGCTTGTATTATGGTACAATTTATATGGGAAGTTCATATGGGAAGCTAACCTGGGGGGGTGTATTGCTCTGAAAAAGACCAGTGTTCTAAATGAGAGGCTGGGATTTTCAGGTGCTGAGAATGCAGCATGTCCAGGACAGAGGGCCATCTTGCTTTGCTCACTGCTGGCTGTTTTGTGTAAGTCAGCCTCATAGCTTCTTTGGCCTCATTACTTCTCCCCTTCAGAGGTAAACGCTGCACCCATTCTGTTCCATTCCATTTATTAGCTTTTGGAGGATACATGTCGACATTATAACAAAGCTTGCAATTTTATTTCATTTAGTGCTTCCCTGTGCTGATGTGCTGCATAGGAGGAAGGAGAAGAAGGGCTTTTCTTTTTTACTTGAAATGTCTGTAGCTAAATGTCTGAGCATTAGTGGAGCAGGCAGCTTGATGCCATTATGGGTGTGGATGCTGAATATACTTCCTGAAAATAAAGTGGATTTCTTAAATTCAACATTCGTTGTTTTGTTATGATTTTAGCTCATTCACTGGAAGTTATTTGGATTCTTATTCTGTTCCCAGGTTATTGATAATGATACTTGATGGCAGAAAATGTAGGCTAGTATACACTTAAATGTGGTTTTTCTTTTAATTGCAAAAATACTAGGGATGCATCTTGTTACTCTATGTGAACAGAGTAAGAATTAAGAACTGGAATCAATTTTACATATCTGCTAATGTAAAATGGATTGTTCTGCAATATTTTTTCACATTACTTGTCACCTGGTATTTAGACAGTAGTTGCAATTAAGGTGGACTAAAAACAGTTCTGGTTCATCATAAGTAGTTTTTTTCCCTTTAAGAAAGAAACTCGAAACACTTGGAGTGAAAGTTGATCTTTCCTCCTTTCTGCCAGCTGACCAAATGTACCATTTCTTGAATCTGTAGGTCTAGCACAGCTTCTTTACCAGCACATGTGAATTCAACAAAAACAAAATCTCTCTCGACTCGTCAGCTGCCTGTCAGTTTCATGTGACTGTTAGAATCATCTGGCTAAATGGAAATTGAAACCACAGTCTCCTTGTATCTCTGGAAGAGGTCGTCGCTTTCAAGCCTGGGGTTAACGCTTGTGTAGACCCTGTGAGTTCTGGCTCTCTTGACTCACCTGGTTCCCCTCAGCCCTGTAGTGCCATAGGTAAGCACTCATAGTGCTTAACGTGCATGCTGATGATTCCATCCCACCAGGGATTTCTATTCTCTAGGCAGTGAGGTGTGGGAGATAACACTGCAGCAGCACCAATATGAAAATCCTCGAAGCTTCATATTAACTTTGGGAGGTGACCCTCTAGAAGAGGTAAGAAGCAAAACCAAGAGTGGTTTAGGTATTGGACTCTTAAAAATTGTGGTTTCCTGGTAAGCTCTAGAAGCTGCAGAGGAGGGCAGTCCTTCCTTCTTCCTCATCCGCACTGCTCGTTTAAGCACTGGTTCTTGTATGGCCCTGCAGTGGACCAGCTCAGGGGGCTGAGTTAGCAGAAAACTGCTTTAAACCAGCAGAAAGCATGGTTTGCTTTCTGCCCTCTTCCTGTTTCAACCAGGTTTCTTTGATTCGCAAGCACTAGTGTTTGAGGAAAAAGGAGTGATGGGAATATATAGCTTAAGGGTAGGTGTTTGGTAGGGCAGGGGTGTGCCTGAAGGACAGCCTTCGCTAGCGTGAGCCTGAGATGGTTGGGGAAGTGCATGCAGAGAGGCTGTGCCTGTGCAATTGGGTCAGCATGGTCTCACAGCTTGCTGCCTCTGCTGGGGATAGTCCTGCCCTCCTCTGTCCCTTTACCGCTTTGTCCTCACATCTTACTTCTGACTGTTACCAATGCATGTATACTTATATGTGTGTGTGTGTGTGTCTGTGTATACATATGTATGTCTGTATATATAAGAATGCAGTAAACATCATCTTAATAATCTTGATTAGCAGGGAAAATTGAATACTTGGTCCCATTTCTGTTATGTGAGATAGTAGACTAGCACTAATTACCTCATCAAGAAGGCTGAAGGGGAAATTCCTAAGTACACCTAGCAGCAGGCTTACTGTTTTGATCCTGTGACCAACGGGAAGGACTTGATGATAAAGGCATGCTATAATATCATAGCAAGAGAAATGAGTAAGAGGAAATAGGAGGGGCTGTATGGTCAGGATTGGCTCATAGTGTAGTTTGTTATAGCAGATGGAGTACTGTGTTCTGTTTGTTCTCAGGCTTTTATCTGAAAAAGAGAAGATAAGCAGTTGTTTCAATGTGGGTAGTAAAAGATTTCTTTTTTGACTTAGCTGTTCAGTCTAAGAGTTTGCTATAGAATACTTAATTTCTAACTGTAGAAATCTGGAAAGCATGAGATAAGAGGGCTTCAGCCTGTTCTGGTTCTGATTTGAATTGGAGTTATGGTGAATCCTGCAGCAGGTAATTCATTTTTCTTCTGAATAGAAATTGTTGTTATTGATTGTCCTGATTTCTAACTGGAAACTGTTGTTTGTTTCATGGCAAAAAGCTAACAGTGCAGTGGTGTGGCAACTTGGAACTGGCTGTACATGAAGCTGAAGAGTAGAGCTGGGGGAATTGTTGTCACTGCGTTATTTGGTGGTTTTGTCAGTTATCACTGGAGATGTATAAGGACTTTGAGATCTTACATTGTCTAATTGAATGTCAGTTATGAGAAGCAGAGGGCAGCCCTGTAACTCGGGAATAGTTCCTTGAGTAAATTCTAGATTGTGGGGTTGTGTATTACCAGTTACATTTATTTGTTCTGTGTTTTTAGTTTGCACGCCCATCTTTTGGGAGCTGATTGTAGGAGCCAACCTAATGAGTCTGGCTGCAGGATCTGCGCTCTAGAAGGGAAAAGGCAGGCTTTGAATCACAATGACTCACTCGGTTGTTACTTGTTTCTTTTTGTATGAAGATCAACCATAATGCCATAATGTGTCTGCAGTGAAAAGGCTGGAGAAGGAAAAAGGAACGTAGTCAAAATTCTTGGGTTTTTTTTTTGGTGGGGGTGGGGGGTGGGGAGGGAGGGTGGAATTTAGGAGGCTCTATTACGTTATAAAGCTGTGACATTTCTATCAGGATGGTTGGGGTTTTGTCTTAGGAACCCATAATGCGTATCTGGGCTGTTCTACTTTGTAATTTTTTAAAGAACCAACTCGTTGCTATTGCTAGATACAGTAATGCATCTGGCTAAATATAGTTAGTATCTACAGTACCTCAGCTGTGGAGGCAGAAGAGTCTAGAATCCCTGATGCCTTGGATGTATCACTAAATCACAGTGTCTTGGATCTTGCACCCTGCAATGCATGGACCCGATCAAAATGTCAGCAGCTGCTTGCACATTTACAGTGCTGACAATATGACCTTCAGGTTAGGAGATCTCCACTGACGTGAGCTCTGCCCAGGGTATGTTTATTTTGCTCTGTATGGAGCTTTTGTAGTTGCGTTCTTCCAAGTGACCACAAAGCAAATGAAAGTATGAAACAGCTCTGTTTTGTGCGCTTGCAAATGGCTGTTGCAGGGCTCCTGTACTGACACTTGCACTTTTTCATGGTGCCCTGGGGTATGGCAATTTGTGGTAAAGTATGCGGACAACTTAAATGAGAAGAAAGCATGAAAAAGAGGAAATGCGTTTCTTGGCAGCACCAACGCTAGTTGGATCAGCTTCTGTTTGCACCTACATGGGTGGGTTTGCAAACAAGGGAGTTTGCTTAGGAGATGGTGTAGATAGGAGTGCGGAGTTGGTCTGTCATCCTGTCTCATCTCATTGCTGGTGGGCAAAACGCATTTGGGCATAGTGATGCCGTCTTAGATGTTTTGTCCAAGTTTTGCCTCTTGTCTACAGAGCATGCCCAGCTCAGAAATCAGTACAAAGCTGTAACAATGTGAATGTGCTCACCGCTTCTGTTAAATATTGCTTTGATATTTTTTTCAAGATAATGCTATCAGATGGCATGGGACTCAGACATAGTGAAATAGCTGATTAATAACTCATAGGGTTTGTTACTCTAAGCTAAGTTTAGCCAAGTGACTTGAACTAGAGCCTATCACCTCTTTATGTAAGTGCTCAGCTGATGCGAATCAATCTACAGCAGCTCTGAACATTCAGGTTCTGTAAGGGGGAACTTTCCTGTTACCAAGCTCAGTTGTGGCTTGGAAGGCCCCTGGACTACTCTGGCTGCACATGCTTGTGATCTGGTGTGATTTATGAGCTTTGTGATTACAGCATTAAAACTGCTCCCACATCCACCCTTAGCCATCCACGCAGGGAGGAAAAGACAACATTTTGGCAGTACTGTTGGTGAGGTATGTTCACAAAAATGGGAATTGTGCCAAGCTGGAATTATCACAGGTTACGGTAACTCTGTCTATCAATGACTGTGCTTTGCAGTTATACAGTGTTTGCATTGTCTGTCTTTGTTCCCTTACGTATTTGTCTTACGTGCCAGCCTTCCGCTTTTTCAGTTTCTTGAGTAGCAAATGGCAAGTTCGATCAGGACAGCAGCTGAATAAGGCACATGTTAAAATGCTTTGGAAGGGAGGCTTTTTTCTCAGAAAATTTAAAATCATAGAGATGGTCTGGAATGTGGGCAGGTTAAGATTCCTGGTATCTTCCAATCGATGCCTTCATCCTGTAAGTGAAGTGAAGCTGAGTATTTGTAAATCGTATACAGACGTTGTTGTATTCAGTGAAATACTGTGAGTACAGTGTAGATGGTTAAGGGCAGTTGCAGTCTCTTTGAAATGTGAAAATGCAAAACCACTTAAAAGGGCTCCTTGTTTTTGCCCACCTCCTCCCACGTGGATTTTGATGGAGATACTGCATGTGGCACCAGAGAAGAGAAAAGAGCTAGGGGCTACTGGAAGCAAGAAAATAGTTGTGTCCACTCTGAGCCAGTAAGTGTGAGCTGACTTACAACTTTTTTTCTGCACGCTGTGCCTGAGACATTATAGAATCATAAATTGTTTGAGATGGGAGGGATCTTTAAAAGTCATCTGGTCCAACTCCGCTGTGTCTGCAGTGAGATCATGTTGCTCAGAGCCCTGTCCAGCCTGACCTTGAACGTTTCCATGGATGGGGCAGCCACCACCTCTGTGGGCAACCTGTTCCTGTGCCTCACCGCCCTTAGCATTTAAACAATAAACAAAACTTACGTCCGATCTATTTTTCTCCTCTTTTAGTTTAGAACTGTTTCCCTTTGTCCTGTCGCAACAGACCCTGCTAAAGAGTCTGTTCCCTTCTTTCTTACAGCCCCCCAATGATATTGAAAGGCCACTCTTAGGTCTCCCTAGAGCCTTCTCTTCTCCAGGCTGAACAGCTCCAGCTCTCTCAGCCTGTCCTCATAGGAGAGGCCTTCCTCTGGATGCACTCCAACAGGTCCATGTCTCTCCTGTACCGAGGACTCCACATCTGGATGCAGTACTCCAGGTGAGGCCTCACCAGTGCAGAGCAGAGGGGCAGGATCACCTCCCTTGCCCTGTTGACCACTCTTCTTTGGATGCAATCCAGGATATGGTTGGCTTTCTGGGCTGTGAGGGCACATTGCTGCCTCATGGCCAGCTTGGCATCCACCTGCACCCCCAGGTCCTTTTTGGCAGGGCTGTGCTCCATCCTTTTGTTTGTCGGTCAGTACTGATAGCGAGGTTGCTGCAACCCAGGTGCAAGACCTTGCACTTGAGGAGACTGTTCAGAAAAGACTGTCCTTCACAAAACAAGCAGAATTGAAGGGCATCAGGTATCTTATTTGTGGTTACTGTATCTGTTCCACAAGCAGCAGCGCAGCTACAGGCTTCTTAAATGTGTCTGATGTCAATTTTATTTTTAAAAAGCAGTGTTTGTCACTGGTGCCAGCCTTTGCTACAGCCAGACCACTTGTGACGCAGCTTTTGCTGTTATGGCTCCTGCTTGTTTAAGATTGAGATGAAATGGTTTTCCCTCACTTGTTCTGTCGCAGATCTACAGTGTGACACATTCAGTGTTCTGTGAAGGTCTGGAACTACACAGTGGTGTTGTGCAACTTGTGGTATTGTTGTAAATATTAAGCTTTGGATGAAAAGGTTGGAATAGTTTACTTAGTTCCTTAAAATGCTTTTTTTTTTTTTCAATATGAAGTCAGAAATAAGATAGTTTAATAAACTTACTTGTGAGACTCAAGGAAAAAATGCTACCTAAAACCTCTCTTGATTGTAGTGGCTCTGAGAATAATTAATATTTAGGTAAAGGGCACATGGCTGTAAGTATGTGTGTCACAGCCAAACTGATTGCTCTAATGGGACTGATCTTCTGTAGTAGCCTTGCTCAGATCTCAGTGCTTCACACAAACCAAAAAGTAACTTGTCCTGTATTTTCAATTCTTCTTCCCTTTGTTGTTCAGTGATGTGATGAAAATTAAGTTATCTGCCAAATGGCTCTTACTTTAAAATAAGCCAATATTGTTGGATAGTGTGGGAATATATCTGCTTTTGTGTTGGTCCCCTCTGTCCCTTGTGGGAAACAAGAATGAAAACATTCTTAGAGGAGGATGTTAGTGTCACATATGGGTGTTTTATAGTAAACTGATTAAATGAGTTAGGCTCGGAATTTGGAGCTCAGTATTCAGCTTCTTGTTACTGTGGATACAGCAGTTTTCTTCTTTCTTTTTAACGTTTTCCGTATGTCACCATTGCTAAAGCTGCTGTTAGTTCCTGACTTACAACTCGGCCTTATTTCATGGAACCAGCAGGGTAATGGGGTGGCTTTTTTTGTTTGTTTGTTAATAGGGAATGGTCTGCATCTTCAGCTTCGCTCTCTGGTGGAGAGCAAATGAAGTTATTGAAGTGTAATGATAGCATTGGGGTGTTTTTGTTCTTTGGGTTGTTTCTTTCAGGGAAAAAAAAATATTCACATCACTCCAACAGTAACATCCTGTGCCTGTGTGCAGATAGAGAATTCAGAGGGATAACAGAAGTTTGTGTAGCAGTGTGCTTTGTGAAGCCTTCTAGCCTTGTAGTTTGTGATGCCCATTGTATCAAAAACTAGTTGCAGATTTTATGTTACAGAAAGCCATGAAACTGGTGTTAGAACCATCGCTTCTACTTCCTTTTGAGAGACAAAATACAGAATCAATCTGAGATGTCGCCATTAAATAAATGAATGACTAAAAGGACGTTACAACTGAAATAATTTATTATTCAAACATTTTATCTCCAGAACTGATAAATAGATAAATGGATAAGTAAACCTGAGAACAGAGATGTATTACTCAAACATCTTTCCAGAACTGTCTGTGAGCTCTCAACTTATGAACCTGTAACTGGTGCTGCTGTCCCCTCTGCCTGCAGTGGGTCCCACCCTGGGGTGCCGTCCCATCCCCTGCATGTGCCCTGTGAGAGCTGCAGGTGCCATTGGGGCAGGAAGGGGCTGCCCGTCAGGTGGCACCAGCATGGCTGCTGCCAGCATGGCCGCTGCAAGGGATGAGGTGAGGAGGGCCCGAGGAGCTCTTGTACCTTTGGGTGCGGGGGAAGCTCCTGTTGTGTTGGGCTCGTTGTAAACATGGGTCTTGTGTGAGGTGGAGGAGCAGAAGCGGCAGCCGAGGGAGGGGGCAGGGTTGCAGCAACACTGGCTTTGGGTGGTGGCTTGAGTTGCTGGCTTTGCTCTCCGCAGAAGAAATGCAAGGGAAACATTTGGTTTGTTCTTCATCAGAAAAATCTAGCAAATCCTTTTCTTCCTTTCTCTCTGCTAGAGCCTCAGATCGTTCCTTCTTATCCTGTCCTGGAGGATGAGGAGAATGGGAGCCTTGAGGACTCAACCAGCTTCTCTGGCTCAGAAACAGAAGACCTTTCTGATTCAGACATCTCAATTTTAATTTTTTTTTTTTTGTGTCTCAGTTTAAAGGAAGTTCTCACATGGAGGCATTTCTGTGATGAGCCAGTCTTTGCCCTGCCCATTCTGTAGATGGGGAGTGGAGTGGGGAAATCTGTTTCCCAAGCAACATTAACAAAACAAAATGGCAATCTCTTCCCAGTTTGTCTGCATTTCTTGCACATGCTCCATGATTTCAGTAGCATGGCTTCCACAAGGCAGTAGCTGCATAACCAGGTGGTGCCCTGCCATGTCGGCGGTCTCCCAGAGGCTGCTCTGTAGGTCAGGCGGGGGTTAGGGAAAGGTTCTGCACCAGAGGAAGCTGGGCATGGCCCTGAGTGCTGGAGTACAAGAAAGCATTTGGACAGTGCTCTCAGGCATAGGGTTTGAATTTTGGGTGGTGCTCTGTGGAGTCAGGAGTTGGACTCAATGATCCTTGTGGGTCTCTTCCAGCTTGGGATATTCAGTTGCTCAAGTGGCGCTCCCTTGCACTTCCCCAGAGATTGAATTTGTCTGCAGAATGCTTGCTCTCCTCTTTGTGCTTTGTAGAGGTGGTCAGTTAATAGGTCAGGCTTACCCTTCCATGGGTGGACCTGCACACATTGTATTAATTTAATAATTAAAACTGAATTCATGCCTGTTGACTGCAGGAATCTACCAACATCTGTGTATATGAAAGAGTAACGAGGGCATAGGGTGGATAGAAGCGTAATGCATGCAGCAGGGACCCCACCCCCAGCAAGAAATTGCTTTCTTTGTTCCCACCCTCAAGCCCTGCATAGGGTTTGTTAGCTGCACCCTTTGGCAGTAGCAATCTTCAGATGATTCTTTAGAGCATCTGCATGATAAATGCCTATTAATGCCCACTGCTGGCTCTGTGTAAGCTAAAATGGAGTTCAACTTCCTGAGTTCCTTTCTGTAAGGATTTTTCTTTTGCTCTGTAATACAGCTTTTATCCTCTGTAAAACAGCTTTTGAACAACCTTAAAGGAAGGCAGTTAGAAATATTGGTTTTGAAGTTAACTAAATGTACAGGAACGGAGGGCAGTCCATGAGTTTAAAGGAACGGATGGAACAGATAAAGGCTCTGTGATACAGTTAACTGCAATTAAAGCATTTTGTCTCTCACCCCACATCACGGAGATTGCAGTTGTTTTCTTGAGTAGCTTCATGTTCTGAAATACGGAGCGCTCCATCAAACTGGAGCGTAATGAAAGGAGCATGGGATAATCCTATGGAAATGGTGACTGTTGTTAAGCGACTTGAAACGGAAGCATTTCGGTTTGCTTTCTGTGTTCGTTTGCGAAATGCAAATTGAGTTGAGAATGAATGAAGGTGTCCAACTGTGGAGCATTGCTGGGCTGGGGGCAGCGACAGGAATGTCACATGAGTCTGTGCTGAGGTCATTATACTGCGGACACCAGCTGTGCTATTATTAGGGGTTTTAAAGTCTGTGGCAGATGTTGCTAGGCCCTCTTCCAGTCTCCAAATGTGGTGCAGTAGAATACATGGAAAAAGAAACATCTGACTAATTGTTTTTCCATGCAATAAACAGATTTTCTTCCCATGCCGCTGGGCAAGATATTTTATGTTCACTTGCATGTATCAAAAATAGTTGGAAGTGTTTGAAGCAGAGGAATGAAAAAAGTGATCCTATGAAAATAAATACAAGTGCTGTGTTTGGAGAAGATGAGTCAGGGGACTAGCCAGGACTCAAGTTCTGAGGTGTGCATGTTCTACCACTTGTGTCTGTTTTTGTTTTCTTTGATGCTCCTCTTTAGGTGGAGACCATCGTTGTGTTGCATTTTCCATCATGCATACACGATAAGATGTAAGATGCAATGTAATGTGCACAGGGAAAGAGGTATTAACCACGTTGTGATTAAAATTTGTCTGCAGAACTGCTGTTATGGTGATACAGCATATAGCAATCAAGGAAACTTTTGTGGTTTTGTGTGGTAGGAGAAGTATATGCGTGTCTTTCATTTGTCCCCTCTGGAAGTCAGGTAAGCAGTCTAAAAAACCCTGGAAATGTAAATCCTAGGCTGCCTAGCACTGTATGGATTTCTGATGTGCTTGGTGTTGTGGGGAGTGCAAAAGGGAGGTATCTATCAAGGAGACAGACTGATTAAATGGCAAAATAAAGGTACGTGAAGGTGAAGAATGCCAATTTTTTATAGTAGGTAACAACTGTATTGTATTATGGATTGCTTTGACCCTGTAAGCATGTTGTTACTAAGCATGACAGTGTATGTTTAGACAGTTCCCCAGCATCATCTTTTCCTTTCTATCATTTGTGGGTCTTTTGGAGCTGAAACAGCTGAGTGGTGTCCTGTGGTAAACATGAAATCTTGTTTTCTTCTCTTTGTATGTCTTATATATCCTAACTCAAATCAGAATTCTTTCATACGGAGTTGTTTTTTGGTATGATTAAAAGCAATAGTGCTCAGAGTAAGTGATGTAACATGGAATTCTTGTTGAGGCTCTCCTGTTTTTTTTTCCATGTATTTTTTTGGTAGGCACATTCCTTTCTGGTTGTTACAGGTACAAATCGTTCAGTTGATCAGAAAATGTAAATACTCATTTTCTATCTTTTATCTGATACTGAAAAAACAGTGATGCAAAGCTAAAGCTTTTTTGCTATTGTTTTCCTCTTTTTAAGACAGTGAACTGGGCGCTTAGTCAAGCGCTAGGGCCATTTGTAGTGCACATTTCTGGCAATAGGTTCATTTCTAGTTCTTGCCTGAATGTGATTCCTGCCCGATCCCTCCTGTCCCCAAACAGTTAGACTTGTTAATTTCTAGTAGTGATGTTTTAAACCACTGGAGACCCTGGTCGTTCGTTCCCACTGAACTGTGGGAACAGCATGAAGAACAAAATGCCTCTTTTTTTTTCAGTGGGATCTGTGGGGGATGTGACCCCAGAAGTCTTGGGTTGTTCCCAGGGCTGAGTGTAGCTTTACACCCTGTCATTTGGGAGCGCTGCTGTATGACTGCACCCAAAGTAAGCTGCTCTGTGCTGCAGCCTGGGTGCTGATTGCTTGGATTGGGAGCAGGGAGGAATCAGCCGCTGGTTGAGTAAGATCGTGGCAGTGCATCCAGCCACGTAGCTCCTGTGAAAAGAACAGTGCCTCTGGTGTTACTGAGATTATAATGCAGGACTTGGAGAAAATTTAAGAGGATTAGTCATGGCATATTGCATTAAGCCTGACTGCTTAATCAGAAGGATTTTTTTTTCCTGAAAATTTTGTTGGCGAAACGGAGAAAATCAGGATCTTGATCTGCAGGGGCTTACTCGGAAGGCCTGGAGCAAGTGCAGTCACAATGTGCTAACACGGCTGGTTAGAACATGTCTTCCCAGGGAAGGGATGAGCTGTCAGGTCTGCACAATGGGAGGAGGCCCTGCTAAATGTGCTTGGGATTACTGTACTTGAAAGCGGTTCTTTGTTGGGAGTTAGTCCTTGTTTGATTGGAATCCAGTATTTATGTATCCTCTTACAGTATCAACAACTTTCTGACTGGGAAATAATTGCTTGGATTAAAGTGCTCAAGTCTTGCACTGAGAGTATTAAGCCCTAGACAGAGCCCCCCCCCCACCACCCTACCATGTTCTAAACTTCAGCAGCCTATCTAGTTCCATCTATGTGAGGTAAGAGGGCCAGGAGAAGAGGATTTGCTTATAGCAAACTCTGGAAGTTTCAGAAGCAAGTTTTTCTCTTTCGTCCTTCTCCCCTCCCAGAGGTGTCCTGGAGAAAGCTGTCATCCCTGCTGAACCCTGAATTCTGGGCTCTGTGCAGCTCCAGCGATGCCAGCAGTGGTGCAGCAGTTAGGTCTTCTGGCAGAAGATGCTTCTCCTGCAATTAATCCAAGCTAAACAGCTGCCAGTCACATTCTAACTTGTCTGTAAATGTATAATGCTTTAAATATGCAGATTCTTATGTGAGTGTGCACCTTCCTGGGAAGATGGATCAACCTTTTGTAGATGAAGTCTCGTCCTCTCACTGAGCATATATCCTAAATCCCTTCTGGGAGAATGTATGGGATTCTGCTGGCCGGTTTCTCTTCCTCTTCAGCCTTAATACATTATAAATAGCATAGAAAAAACCTTTTGGTGTGTGTGTATTTAGTCATTGAAGGCTAATTTAGTTAACTGGCAGATTGATAGGTTAATACATGCTCCTTCTCCTCGGGGGGTATTGAAGGCAGGCTGTGATTTATTATTATTAATTTCTTTATGCCTGGCACTTTGTGGTTGTTATCTTACTGGACAGGCCACATTCTTGCTTCAGGTCAGCAATAAAAAGATATATTTAAGTATTGAATGAGCGAGTACTGGAAGAAGCAGATCTCTTGCTCTCTCCCTCCTCCTAGGCTAAAATCAGATCTGCTGTCCTCACGGAAGGGGCTTAAATATCTTGCCTGCTTTCCAACTGCCAAGCAGAGGCTGTAGTTGCGTTGAACAAAGCAGCAGCATTCCTGGATCCTTTTAATGATGTATTCAGAACTTCATTGCCTCCTGATTTAATGAGTACAGTGAATGTATTCACGACTAACAAGAGCGTGCTCATTAAACAGCAGTAAGTTAACTGTCCCATTCTCTTCTCGCAATCTGGTTCATAATTAAATGGTGCCGTGTCTGAATACGACACTGGTTTGCCAAGTGGAGAAGGTAGACGTTTTGAGAGTATGCATGGTTAGATAGGATTGTTGTAGTCTAAGTAATTTAGCGCAGCTTGCCTCACTGATAGGGCTAGTTTCCTTGGTGGGGGGGGACCTTGTATTTTTCCAACCAACTGAAACATTTAGACTTAAGCAGTTAGCTGGAACATTAATTTCAATAGCCTTTTATTTGGTCAAGCTTTGAGTTTGCTATTCTACTGTGTTGTACTGTTGCTGTTGTGTAAATCCAAGGTAGCATGTCTGCGCTGACTGGAATCACTAGGGTGTGACTGAGGGCAGAGATGGACACTTGGTTTGTTTCAGACTGATGTATAAACCCAGCCTTAGAGTCCCGATGGTAAAGCTGCAGCATTTAAGAATAAAGAGACAATCTTGATGTTTTTGGGTTGACGGGTGCAAGCTGAGTGAAGGGCTGTGCTGCCCAGGAACAAGAAGGAGCATGTTGGAACTGCCCTCAGTGGTGTTGAAATAAAAGTAGTAAGTGCTTATAGAAGTAATCTTCCCCCCAGAAGTGTACTTAGTTTGATTTTTCATGGAACTAAGGGTGAAAACATAAATACAGGCTATTTATCTTTGCTCTTATTCTGACGCCTATTCTGAAATATTTTGACTTAAGTAATGGTAAGAATTACTGAAAAAGAAATGTGGAGGCAGAAGGAATCTGAGGCTGTGAGAGGGACGATGTGTACATTCTGCTTTTTTACTGGCCACCTCCTGACACTGTTCTGGGGGCTTTTTAGCATAATCAGAATGACACCAAGCCAGTTCTCATTTTAGAAACAGCTTTCCATCTAGTCTGCTTGTGCTTTCTTTTATCCTTCAAACTGGCTTCGTAAGAAAAGCCTCTCAGTCTTCGGTACCTGTTTGCCATATGGAACAGCAGGCTCCCGTGAGGATGGGGGCAGATGTCTGATGCAGCCGGCTGCAGCTGCTGCCTCTTCCCGCAGGCAGTCTGTGCATGACTTGATGTGTGCTCTCCAGCCAGAGAACACAGATCCCTGCAGGTCCCTGCTTTGGGAACCCATCAAAGCCTAGCGAACATATGCTGAGTTTTCTAATAACCATTAGTTTTGTCTTTTGACTTTTCCTTAAGAGCCATTTTCATTCAGATACACTACGTAGGCAGCCTTGCTTCTCCTTCACGTCGATCCTTTTACATTAATAACAGTGGTAAGGTTCCTTTTTAGAGATAGACTTAATGTTTTGTTCATGCTGGTATATGTCACCAACTGTGTACAAAGTAATTCAAAGCAGAATGACTACTGCACACTCAGGAGTATGGAAGAACGTGTTCTTTCCATCATTAGATAAGAATGAGCCACAGCGGTTGATTCAAGCTGGGAACCACTTGTTTACATGGGATGTCATGTGGAGACACGCTCACAGCCATCGGTGGCTGGTGCAACTTGGGGAGGTGCAGTGAGTTAGCGTGTGTACAGAAAGGCAGGTGGGGGTGAGATGTCAGGGTTCCTTTGGGTTGTTCTCAGTTCCCGGTAGAACTTGGGTGAATTGGGTGGTGGGGTATCTCTTGTGTCTTGGTGGTGGAGGTGAAGTGGGGTGTGTCATGGGGATGTCATACAAAATGGAGCATGGAGTGACGTTTTGTCATTCGTGGTGCTCTACTTCTGGCCCCAGTGTGTCTGCCTGTATTATGCGGGTTGGCAAAGGGCCTGGCTGGTTTTTCCCTTGTGTTGTTGATGGCAGAAAAAGATTATTTCAGGAACAAGTTGCTTTTATTTTATTCTTATATTTGACCTTGAAAAGCTTGAACTTATTTAATACTAGACCACATTCGAGTACATTATGTACATTAGAGAAACAGGAGGAAAGTAGAAGCAGTTCCTGTAACTGTTAAGGGTGCTCACTGCTACTTTTTGTAAGATCTTTCTAAAAGCATCCCCAGCATTGCCTGCATTGTGGCTTCTGATTTTCTTACAGTAGCACAACACTCACTTTATACTTCTGGTGTTAAGGCAGGCTGCTGCTCTGCCAGCTTGCTCAGAGAATCTGTTTACTGACTGTGCCTGGGGACTGGGGAAGCTGGTAAACATTCTAAATGTTCTAACTCTGAATAATAACTTATCCTGCCTACATATAGAGCTTTCAGAGAAGCTGCATTGAAGTCATGTTTGCTTGTGTGGGTGTGAAATGGCCGTGTAGGGGATATTCTTCTCTGGAAAATGATGCACCACTCTCTCTGTAAGCTTTCTTCCCACATCTGTTCAGTTTGGATCTTCATATCCACCAAATCTAATAGTAGAACATCAAAGGTGCAGAAGTTACCTTGCATTAGTAACGGTGGCACCAGTTGTTACCACTGATGAGATACCCCCTTCTTCCATCTCTCATCAGGTTATTTTCAAAAGCCAAGGACCTTTTACTTCCTCACTGCCCTAGTGATGTGCTGAAACAGTGCTGAAAGTTATACTGAAACTGATCAAAGGAAATAGTTTAGAAAGGTTGAGTTGAAATACACTGCAGGTAGAGGAAGTCAGAAAATCTTTTGCTTTGCATGTAGGGCTTCTTATGAGGACTGGATTTTTGGTTTTTTTGCATTGCAGGTGGACTATGAAAGAATCTATGTCTCAGAGAGTAGATCTGGTCACTGCAGAGGTATTTGGATATACCCATGAGGACAGTCCTGGGGATATGCAGTGAGTGTAGGTCATGTAGTCCTGCATTGTTTCTGCTATGACAGCATAATGTATTCTGGGTAGGCAAGTGACAGCAAAAGAATCATTTAAAGACGAATGAAACAGATTGTCTTTATGATATGAGGTGTATAGTCCTGGCAATTCACATCCACAGTTGCGTAAGCGCTTCTTATGCACGGAGCTGCTCAGAATGCATAGGAAGCAATGAGTTGTATTTCAAAATAAACTCTTCCAAATACTGAAGCTTCCATAAGTTGCTTGGATTTGTTAGACAGTTGTAGAGTTAAATCCTAATTTATCCTACTGAATATTTAACAATGTTGCAGTCTGGCAAAGGATAAATAGTCGTATTGTCTGTTCATTCGTGATGATAGTGTCAGCAAATCTTCATGCTGTTAAAGATGCATGGGCAAGACAGATGGAAGATGGCAATTACATGCATGTGTTGGAAAACTGGAAGGAAAAAAAAAACACTGGAAAAATCCTTATTCTCAGGAAAAGGTTTCATAACTGAAAAATGAATGAGAATGGAAATGGATTTTCATGAGATATTTTATCTACTGGGTTTTCAGGGAAATGTGGGAATCCCAGCTTGCATGCAAAAGGTATGGACAGGAAATCTTTCTTCTTAGTTTTGCACGGAGATAGAAAGAAAAACATTTTTTCTCTTAAATGTAAGCCTTAAAAAAAGAAGTGTTCCCCTCACCCCCCATTCCCTGAGCGCTGAAGTGCTGCATTTGTATATTGCTGTATACAAACGGAGATAGGAAGACGTCTTCTTTGAAACTTGAAACAGCTGTATGAAACACTTTCACTCATTATTACTTTAAACCTCATTGCTTCACTATTTGGCTTGAATTTTATTTCTCCTATTTCGGGGATTTGCCTTCAAGCTTATGATGATGTACAGAAATGCTCATGAGAACAAACTTATATTTGCAAATCTAAATTACCTGATGAAAGCTACCGTTCACCATATGGCAAATTTCAGTCTCCTGTAATGACAGTCTGATGCTCATAACAGCCCTTGCACTTCAGTAAAGCTGCATGAGTCAGGGCTGTCATGAAGCAGGAAGCAGTGGTGTGAAAAGGCACCGGGAATATCAGCAGCTCTGCTGATGAAGTAAGCGATGGCTTTCCTATCTTAAAGGCTGGACTTTGTCCAGGCACGTGGTTATGTTCGGTCTTTAACAGAAGAATAATGGAATGATTGTAGATCAGCCTGAAAAACGTGCGTGAGTGTGAAGGATTGATGTGGTGAGTAGACAGTATGAAATGAGGAGTTTTAAAACTGAAGTTGCATAGTCAGCATTCAAAGGCTGTTGTTGTAGGAAGCACTGTAAATAACCACTGGTGTAGGTGTGAGCCTTTTGGAGTAACTGCAGATGAATTTTACCAAAAATCTGGATAGTTAGACAAGATAGGAGGGAGAACTGAACTAAGTAGGAGCAGCTGAGAAATGCTTAAAACTGGATTATGCTGGGAAGGTGTTGCATTCCATATCTACAGTGATTCAAACGTTTGGTACTGATGTGGACTTCCCCTTGGAGCACCAGGTCTGTGCATCCTTTGTTTAGAAGCAGGGAGCTGGATCGGGCCGCCAAGAGAACTGCTGCCAGAGGTGGCTGCAAACTTGTCCTGGATCTGAGCATGCAGGAGGTGGGCTGAGGGGATCCATTTTGAACGTGATCCATTTTGTACGAGATATGACCAAATTAAATTTGTCATTCCTCGAGAAAACTACAAAGCAGTTATTTCCAAATTCTTAAAACTCAAAACTTGCTGTGGGACTGCTCACGCATTATATACAAATGGCATTTGGAGAGGGACAGAAGTTGTGTTTCTTTGTTCTTTGGAGCGCACCAGGGCTTACTTTGTGGGAGTACTTGTGTGACTGCCAGATGAGCTCATGGCTCGGTCGGTCCACCGGTGTGTCTGGACTTGCAGCAGAAGCCTTTGTTGGTTGAACTGTGTGCGTTTCTAAAGTACTACTTCATTTTATTCCCTAGTTAAATGTTACCACCTCTGTGAAGACTCCGTGGAAACATTCTGTGGTGTATTCATGATGGTATGCATTGCCTTGTTTTTGCTTATGATGCTTCTAAGGAGAAGACTGCTAACCTCTGTTCCATTCAGAGGCTGTTTGGCGTACAGCTGTCTGTACTACTGTGTGCTGAAAGTAGAAATTCTGAACGTGATTAAGAACGTGGATATTGTAAAGATCACAGTTCCAGTGCAGCAGACTGAGGAGAGGAGTAGTCTGAGCCTTTCTCTTTGACTCAGATTGGTAGTTCGTGTAACTGCTCTGCCAAGAGAGGGCGAGGAAACTTGTGCGGGAGCCAAAGTTACAATAGCATTCAAATGACCTTACGGCATCAAGAACTGTTCGTGTGGGGAAAACGCAAATAGAACCGGCAGTTAAAGCGAGCGTGCTGGTCTCATGGTGAAGTTCTGGATGGGGAAAGCAGGCTCGGGAAAGGAGGAATGCTACGCAGATGATCAAGAGCAAAAAGGGCAGAAGAGCAGGTACAGCAGTGGCTGTTGTGGAGTTGCAGTTCTCTGATGCAGTTTGTGAGTTTCACGGAGCTCAACTTTGAGTGTAGTATGTATGCAATGCGTGTGCAGAGACATTGCTAGCTATGTTTTCAATCAACTCAGAGAGAGCGTGCAGCTGCTGCTTTTGTGCTTTTCAGATTCCCTTAGTCTGCAGTTCAGCTGAATATTGTTTTTCGGCTGCTGTGCTGGATTATACTGCCTGGCCTCTTACTCCAGTAATGCTGAGCTGCTGCTGTACTGTCACACACAGCTTTTTTACTGGGAGGGAAGGAGGAAAGACTTGTACTTGGGTAGGCAAAAGTAGGGCATCGACAGCGTACCAGCGCTTGGAGGGGTCCAGCATTGCTTTTTATTCTGTTTTCTCCCAATTGAAGTTGTACCTCAGAGTCTGAAGTTAGTCCTAGGAAAATGCCACGCTATTTCAAATGCTGCCACCCTAAGGTGTTTTGGTTTGTTTCTTTGAGAATAAAACAGTAGAAATCCGAGCTACCTAAGATTTTAAAGACTGCAAATGGAATTGCTTTGGGCATCAGTTATCTGAAGTCATGGTGTTATTATTAAACAATTGCTGTGATGGCAGCTGATAAATCCGTGCAAATTTACAGTCTTTGGGCTTCAAAGAAGTTGCAGTTATTTGGGATACCCAAGGATAATTTATTTGTCACATTCCAGGATCAGCAACAGAAGTGAAAGGCAATAAACATGTTAGTGTGTGTGTGTGTGTATGTATGCTAACAGATACTTTGGTAACTTCAAGCCTCGTTATTAAAGTAATGCCTGTCTGGTTGGTGTGCTGGACTTTGTTCTCCCATTAACATGGAAGTAGAGTACAAGATGACCTGTCCTGGGGTTTGCATGATTTTATTAAGCTCATTTGAGTTTGATTTTCTTGTTTGTAGTTAAATTTGAAACCAGAATGTTCAAAGAGGAAGGAAAAAAAAACCCAAAACGGTTACAAATTACTGCATGCATTTCAAAGCTATCAATTATTTTTCATAGAGCTAAATTATTTTAAGAATAATGGCTTAAATCTTGATGGATCTGAAAAACTTAGTTGCTGTTGGAGAGTTAAGTGCCTGCATTCTGGTGACTGGAAGGTGGGGGAAAAAGAGGTAGAATTTTTCACCCCTAACAAGCGTAGTTACTGCAAACTTGAAATGCAGTTACTGTGGAATTTAAATGTGGGAGAAGTATATATAATTCACTGTTTCTTTTTATTACTCCACAATTTGGCCATCTGAACTCTGTTAAAGGAATGGGTATACTTAGGGAATCTGTAAAAATGGGCAACTGCTTCTAGTCAAGTTAAGGCACGAATGAAGTTTAACTTCTTCTTTTCACATGTTCTTTGTTACAAAACCCATTTTATTTCTGTGCCAAAACAATTTAAAGGGCCTTTGCATGTCTGGGAGCTTTTCAGCTTTGGAACGGTGCCTTTTAGAGCTGTTCCTCTCTCTGTGATTGGCTGACTTGAGGGAAGTTGAAATTCCTTCATCAGAAGCCTTACATTTACCAACTTTATAGCAATGCAGCCGACTGGTATTACCTGCAGTGCTTAAAGTCCCAACACTCACAAAAACTCAGTGCTGATCTTAGGCATCTGCAGGCGAGCAAAGGGTAGGAAATGAAGAATTTTTGTCAAGCTGTTAGCATCTGTAATATGACTTTGCAGATTAAGGGAGTGCAGTCGTAGCTGGATGGAGATAGGGTTTGTATCAGGCAGAAATAACGCCTTTCTTGATAGCTCCTTTTATACTCCTCTTTCCCAGTCCCCACTAGCTCAGGTAGGAATACACAGCAACCAAAGAGCACCTACATTCTCATAGGAGCCCTTGTCTGTAGGGAGTAGACTGAAAGAAAAAAAAAAAAAGTATTATTGAGTGGAGTACATTGGACAGATTTACCTGATCATTCTTCTGTGACTCACTTTCCTCTTGTAAATTCCTGTTTTGGCCCTGACAATGTTTCAGTATTGTTAATTCAGAGTCGCTATTTGCCCCGTGCACTTAACTTACCTACCCTTACTGTTCCTTTCCACTGAGTGTGCTTCCTGTGGGGCTTCTACTTCATCCCACAGCACTTCACAATTTGTTATCCTTATGGAAGAGCACTTGGCTTGCACAGGTGTTGAGGGCTAAAATAAGAGATTTTCAACAGATTTTGACATAAATCCTCTCCTCAATGTATTCTGGGTGTTGTGGTTTGATATATTTACATCCATGCTGTGGCCTACTATGGAAATAATTTGTTCCGGTGAACTGCGTCCCAGAATGTGTCATTAACAGACCGTAAGAAGGCTGGAGGCAGAGGAAACTGCATGGAAGGTACTATTAGAAACTGCCCAGTGAGTGGGCTTGAGGTTTTGTTACATGAGATTGCTTTTATCCATGCCACCTTCTCGCATTCAGAACCAGAGTAGGTCTGCACCAAAACCTGCAGTCTTTGCAGACTAGAAAGAGCTGAATAAATTTTAATGCAATCTTTTAAACAGAACTGGAAGTATTGGAACTAATTTATAGTACATTTGCTAGCCTTTCTAATGAGGATTTTAATGTGGATTATTCTGGGACAAGTAATTTCTAATATGAAATTGGAGATGGATATGTGGCCTTTTAGAGCTTGACTTTACATTATTGCTGGTCATTATGGGGCTGTACAGCAATTACTGGGAAAACGTGAGGATTAGAAGGGATAGGAGTGTATTTCACACTGTGGTTTGTGTTGTTTCTAAATATTGAAACTGTTCTTCAACTGTGGTGCTGTTCCCTGTGATCACATCCCGTCCTGAAAACCTTTCACTCTAACAGAGATGAAATGTGGTTCCTGAAGTCATTTGGCTTCACGCTCACAGGGTTTCATCGCAGACCTGGAACTGGAGTTGAAAAATGTAGTTGACAAAGAAACTTTCAGTACCTCACATGCAGAGAGAATAGCCACCTAGTTAGGCTGAAAAAAATCATGTGAACTTGAAAGCCACTCAAGAGCTTAATTTAGTGGAAGACTGGCCTGAGCGGCTTAATATAGATAGCTCAGATGTCATGTGGAAATTCTAATTTAGACGTGTATTGATATGAGAGACCTTAGGATTATTTTCACTCGTTCCTGGCTGGATTGCTTGTGTGTTTCCTTCCCTTTACCCTACTCCTTATTCTCAGGAAATACAGTATGCTGGCAGCTGGTATTGCACAGCTACGCCTAACTGTGCCAGGGAAAGTGAAGGGAAATGGGCCTTCCAGCACTGGTGCTTTTTCTGTGCTAGCCAGTTCTCAGTGAATTCTTCAAGCTGTTTGGTCTTCAATAAACTTGTGTGGTATTGCTCCCAGAAACTTTGACAAAGGAAGTAAAATAAGAGACACGTATCAGGTAAGGATGTCCTTCAGTATGATAAGAAGTATTGATGACTTCTGAACTGGGCTTTTCCTATTAGTAGGTGAAGCTCTTAAAGTGATGAAAGAGAACGTATCTGGTAGGGAAAACGCCTCTGAAAGCTGAAAGTAGGTACGTTTAGATGCACAACTCTCAGCCTCATCCTTCCGATGGAAAACAAAAGAAATTTGAAAGGTTTATCCTGAAATGGTGTTTTTTTTTTTTTTTTTTTTTAATTGTAGGTAACTGTTGGTTTACTTGCATGTTTCTCAATGCTTTCACTTCACATCACAGCTATCAGCATCAAGAGCACAGTACTTTTTAACTAGGCCCTGACCGTTTTGTTTCTGGCATGGTCAGAAATACATCAATAGGAAGGTCATAGTGCAACTGATGAGACTTGCCCTCCAATGAAAATGTCATGGGAAAAACAAATGGACGAATGGGCTCCCTCTGTATCTCTTGCAGCCATGGAAAATTCTGCTTTGCTAAAACCTCTTTGAGACTTAAGGAAGAAAAAAGCACTCTAAATCTTTACTTAACAAAACATCAACTTTTTTTTTCTTATGTTTTGAAGTATCGCTTCAACTCTACACAGGAATTTATGTGTGATAAAGCTGTCCTGTTGGTCTGGAAGCACTGGGGACTTTAGCTGCATGAGAAAAAATAGAGCACATGCTCAGTGTGGGGTAACTGCTGATATCACTGCCAGGCTTCTTAAAATTAGAGCTCTTTATGCAATCACAGCGTATGACATGTGACTGTGCTGATGGATGTATAGCTTCTAAAAGGGGGAGTTACTCTGGGAGGTGTCAGTGGGAAGGCTACTGTTGTTTTCCATGCAGAGAATTAAAATGTCTCAACAGTTCTGTCTGAGGTAAAATATCTCAAATACAGATGCTGTGAGTCTGAAGATGACCCCCTTAGTGTGTCTCTTTTGTTTGTATTTACCACAAAATTGAACGGAATCTGTCACTTAACACTGACTTTTTGAAGGGGGAAACAGGGAAATACTTATGTTATGGCTTTACTGAGCAATATTGTGTTGATACTGATAAGAAAAAGTTTCCTCAAATTTTTGAGAACATCAACGTGGGGGGCAGCCTGATTCATTTGCATTAGATTTTCTTAAAACTACCTTCTTTCAATAAAATGCAAACCAAATGTTGTTGTTCCATTTGATGCTAATGCATTCTTACCTTTTATGCAGTGCTATCAAAATTCTCCCATCCCCACTTCTGACAGAAAGGTGCCCCACGCTGCTTCCACTTCTGCAGCTCAGAGCTTTGGGTGATGAAGGATCTCATGGTTCTACCTTGGAGCAGCCATCAGAGCATGCAATGAAATAACGCTCATGGCACAGGTACCACACAGAAGTGACTTGGGCAAAACTTTTAACCTCTGCCTGTTTTATTACTATTGTATAGCAAGGAAAATAGCTTTGGAAATGTTGAGTGTTGCCCCTGACCTACCAAGTATTGCATACCTCATTACATGGTGCTTATATACATCCAGAGGGAGAATCAGAGGGCTGCAGAATTGCCATCTAAGGTATATGTAAAGTGTACTGAAGGTGGTTGGTGGGTTTGAATTCCAATTGAGTTCATTGAGGTTGCTTGTGAGGCATCCACCACCATGGGAAAAAATATATATTGTTCTGTCTGCAATGTGCATGCAGTAGAGGCTTCCTGACTCAACAAACAAGTTCTTCAGTCTGCCTCTTCGGTCTCTCTGTCATCACGCTGAGCTGAGGGGCTGCTGCAAGGCCTGTGTGAATGTTTTCTGCTGATAATGTGTATGTCTTGTAGCTGAGGCTATTTTTAGCAGTCTGGTTAGATGCTCAGAGTCCTGCAGAGAGCTCTGGAAGGGAGCTGCCCATGGTTTGCAATGGGAAGGAGGAAGAACGTTCCTTTCATTCCCAACTGTTTTGGCTATTTTTGACTCTTCGTATTTCCTGATAACTTACAAAGAAAACACACGTTTCTCAGGTTTGTTAGGTCAAAAAAGAGAGCATATATTGAGCTAGGAATAATCTCCGTGTTATTGAGGGACGATTGCATGAAAAATACCTTCGTGATTGTAGTGAGGGCTTCTGGATCTTAAGAAACAGAGACCTTTTAGAGTGAATCTCAGAGTTCTTCGTGCATCAGTGGAAAGGCTCTGACCTGAGGCATTTTGGATGAGGTGGGAGTGACGGTCATTTGTGTACTGCATTTGCTTATGCGTGAGGCTTTTCTGGTTGCACGCTAACTAGAGAAGGGTGGTACAGATCGTTCCATCTCTGTCCTCCATTATGAACTTGAGTCAGGAAAGCTGCTGATTTTTCCCGGTGGCAAAACAGCTAGTGAGACTCCCCTGAATACCATGCTTTCCCTGCCTCCTGCCTTGCAACTTTTTTTTAGTGTGTATTTTGATTTAGAACAGAGAGACAAAGGTTGTCCTGGTGTTTCCATCTCCACGTGAGTGGCTGAGTGAATGTGCTTTTCTTGGCTTTCATGTTTATCTCTGCAAATAAAATGTGCAGGTAGGGAATTCAAAATAGAATTCCAGGCTGTTAGAGACTTCTCTAAATGACATACCTGGGAACGCTGCCACATAGCAGAAACATTTTGGTGATGTGTATTTCATTGCTGCAGGGACACAAAAGATAAAGTAAGCCATGTCCGTTGCTACTGTGCTTCATAAAGTAAAGTTCCATGAAATTGAACATTTAAACGTGTGCTGAAGTGAAAGATTGCCTGGCTCTCTTTCTCTGATTTATTGATAAGTTTTGTATGTGCTGCTATGCTGTCCCTTCATATCAGGGATACTATCGTCTACCTGATATGAAACACTTCTTTCCTTCTTTCTCTCAAATGAAAGTACCATTTCAAATGTATATCTTGTCTCCATAAACCAGTCTGGATGTGTTTGGGCTATGTGTCGTCTTCCTTCCTTTTGACTGGCAGGCATTGGCCACGCTCAGACTCCTGTGTGGGAGCTGACTTCTGTGCTATTTGTGCTGTCATGTCTGTTTTGTTGGGCCTAATCTAGTTGTGCCTCTGTGAGATGTTTAATTCTAGGAACTTGAGTTTTATTTTTACAGCTATTTGTAATGTGTCTGAAGAGCCCAGGCCATAGTTAAAACCCAGTGGCTGCGGTGGAGCCTTATGCCTTACAGCTAGAGGAACTGATGATAAATGCAAACTCTACTATGGTAGCTAGACGTTAAACATAGGGTTGAAGGCTGCAGGCATTCATATCTCTCACTGAGCTTGGTGACTGACCTTGGGAACAGACTTTCTTCCCGTCTCTGTAGGAGTGCTCTACCACTGTGCTCTGATGTGCATCTGAATTACTGGAATTGAGGTTTTTAAATAAATAAAGAGTAGAATTAAAAACGTAGTCATCAAGAGCTGAGCAGGACAGATCAGTGACATAGTTGAGATGCATGACTGTAGAAAGAAACTTCCTAATAAACAGGAATAAACGTGCAAGGGGAAAGTGGAAAAAAATTGTCAGAATCTGGAAACCCTCTGCAGCAGCTAAATATGCCTGTAAATCATATGTGGGTTTCAATAGCAAGAAAACAGTCTTTTGTGATATCTATCTGCTTGGGTTTTATATGGCTTCTTGATTGCACTGTAAGTTTGTTCCTCTGTATAAAGGCCTTTGAGAAGTTGATGAATGGCTCTGTTCTTTGCTTGTTCAGTACGTGTAGGTCTGAACGCAATGTAAAGCTCGAGGCAGAATGGAAGCCTATGAGATGACATACAATGCAAAAGTCAGGAGGAGAAAAGGTGCGTGAATAACCCCCAAAATATGGTATCAGCTGTTAAGCGATCTCTTATCTGCTGTCAGATTTGCCCTGCGTTGTTGCTTTCCTGCCTCACTGTAGATAGGCTTCACCGTAGCTAAAATGAATGCAAGCTGTAAAAAACCCTTCAGTTTGTTATCAACATTGGCATGTTAGCACTTGTTTCCCAATAGGACTCTGTGGGAGACCTTACAGGTGCATCCTGTATTGTTCCTTGCAATTTCATGGTGTGACTGGGGAAACTGGTCTCTTATCTGGCCCTTTTGGCTCCTGTGCAAGTGATCTTAGCCTAGAAAATCGCAGATCCAAGTCAAATTGGTGACCTTTTCTTTGTGTTTATTAATAGACCTTCTTGTTTCTATGACGGTGTAGGCAGAGGGAGACAGAGGAAGGGGGTCAGCAGTGGTCCATCCCTCAGAAAGCAGCAGCAGAGTGCCTCACTTGGATTGCAGGGATTGCTCGTGCTGTGAGCAGGTACCAACACATCCAGCTCTGAGAGGCAGTGCTAGATTTAGTGCTGTTTAAAAGCCGACTGCTCTTTTTAACTATAGGAGAGTGGCTGGTTTTGGCCTTGGCATGTCTGTTGCTGGAGTTGGTGGAATGTTACACGGGAGTTACTGAATCACTGAGTCATGGGAAACTGTTACTGTTCTTCCTCTTCCTCCCTGTGAGGCTCCAGAGCGGTGAGAAGCTCACTACCGAAGTGACCTATTGATATCTTTATTCTAAAGAAGGGCAATGAAGCTGGGAGAGGTCTGGAGCACGAGTCTTATGGGGAGCGGCTGAGGGAGCGGGGATTGTTCAAGTCTGGAGAAGAGGCTCAGGGGAGACCTGATCTCTCCCCACAGCTGCCTGAGGGGAGGCTGTGGCAAGGTGGGGGTCGGCCTCTTCTCCCAGGTAACAGTGATAGGATAGGAGGGAATGGCCTCCAGTTGTGCCAGGGGAGATTTAGATTGGATATGAGGAAATGTTTCTTCTCTGAAGGAGCAGTGAGGCAGTGGCACAGACCAGAGGAGGTGGTGGAGTCACCATCGTGGGAGGTGTTCAGGAACCCTGTGGATGTGGCACTGAGGGACGTGGGCAGTGGGTGTGGTGGGATGGGCTGGTAGTTGGACAAGGTGATCTTAGGAATCTTTTCTAGCCTTTTGATTCTCCATTTAATAATATAAACAAGTATATGCACTTCCCCCTCTTTCCACAGTGAAGGACAGGCACATGAAAACTGAGCTTTTCTGTGGTTGGCGGTGGTTCATTAGGGACAGAAGAGCCTATAGAAAAACACTGTAATATTACAAAGCACAATTCTGAACTGGTGGCAGAATGCTTTGCTGAGAAGAGCAGAATGTGATTCTTAGTAGTAATGAGGTGCTGTGTTTGAGTCTGGATCCAGAACAGTGAGGGAGGTAGGGGTGATCTAGCGTACCAGGCTTCTACTTTGTAGTAGGAATAACTGTAATGTTTAATTTCCTGCATCTTGTTAGGGGGAAAAAAAAGGCAATTTTTATTTTGGAATACAGTCACTACTTTTGCTAGAGCTGGTGTATGATGGTTTGTACTGTCATATCTTTCTGGCTGAAAGGATGCCCAGTAATTTGTTAAACAAATCCCTGGATGCTAGTTGTTAAGAGGAAGTGATGGCCTGGAGATTTCTACTGCTGTTGGACATGTTTTGTAATGGCAATTCAGTATTTTTCATGGGAAATTCTTAATTCTTAGACCTCAAAATCTCAGGTGGGTGCTCTATAATGTATCAACTTGCTTGTGCTTAACGTGTGGCTGTGTTTGGATTGGACAAATTTTTTCCCATGTGAACTGTAGAAGGAGTTAAACGAGCTGACTTCATTTCAGGGAAGTCAGTGTCCATAGAGAACGGAGAATTATTCTTCTGGAAGTGCTGTTTCAGTGATACGATGTGCAGCTGTTTTCAAGCAAGCTCATTCTTCCCGGTCTGCCAGGTTAGGTTGCAAGGAAGTGCTCCCCAGGCCCTGTTCAGTAACATGGAGAGCTTCACATTGTCTTCTCTTAGTGGAAGAGATGCAATAAAGCTTTGATGTCTGTTTCTAGGATGCAGTAGACCGAGAACAAACAGAACTAATGAGGGCTAAGTAATGAAGTTTGGGGTTGCTCTCTCTGAAAGCACTTTTCAAATGTTATTGGCTTCAGCTGTAAATCTTGGCCACGTTTTTACCTGTTTTCAATCAGTGAAGAGTTAGTATGCCAAATGAGCAACCTGCATGGAGAATTTACAGAGTAGGTAAAGTGATCTGTTCCTCTCAGGAAATCCTGTGTTTATATTCAACATGCAGGCCTGGCTTTCCATTTTGCTTGTTTGTCTGGAAATCTGAATCTTCACAGCTCCCTTGACAGACACTGCCTTTCTTATTTTTTTGTGCACTAGCAAAAGGTATTTAAAACAGTCAGGCAGTTGTTTCTTTGCGATGCTTTCTTCTGTTGTCATAGGTTATTGTCTTCAGAGATAACCACTGGTCCTGAAAGTCCAAAAGATGTCCTAAATCAGGGTAAATGTTATCATACCCAATACTTGGTTTCCTAAAAATGATAACTTTGCTTGTGATACAGTAAAATATGTGCATGAGTCAAGAATACAAATCCCAGTTGTTGTTCTGCAGCTGTTAAGGCCTTTGCCTTCCTTAGGCCAGTCTGCCACACTTAAGCTTTCTTTTCAACTGGGGGACAAAAAAACCCAGCAGATGTGATATTTTTCTGTTTTTTTTCCATTGAAAGAAATGTGTGTGAGCTTCAAATGCTGCTTTCTCTGAACTCGTAAACCTTCATGTTTTCCTGTACTTTCAGCTTTACTCTGTGTTTCTGCTATTTTACTGTATTTGCCCTGTTGCTTTCTGTCACCGTGCAGATTGTTTCTGCTTCTGTACTGAAAGGTGGGTTGTCAGAGAAATTTCAGTCTCCCAGTGGAGTTGTAAAGCACGCATAGCAGAAGATGCTGAGCACAGGAATAACATGTCCATCAAAGAACTTCTCCTGGCTAAGAACTGGCTTGGTTGCTTGCCTGAGGCTATTGGTATACTCAGAATGCTTTCTGACTGGGTGCTAAGATATGAATAAGTCATGAGGCATGCTGATAAGTGAGAAAATGAATTGACTGATTGGTGAGCAGTCAGCTTGCCTGTTCTCCTACAGCAGTTCAGTCCTTCCTCCATCAGCAGAGGTTTGCTATGAAGGTAAGTGGGACGCAGCTTGGCTCAGTACTTGCTTGCTGCCTGTACTGTGACTAGTGAGTAAGGGAAATCCCATGTCCAGAACTACCCCTGGTGCATTCTGGGCAATATATATGTGCATATAGGAATGTATCCAAGGATGTCTTCAACATCAAAACAAAAAACAGAACCTCTCAAGTGCACTATTGCACTTACTTTCCGAAATCAATTTCCAGACTTCTGGAAAAATGTGATCCTTCTCTATTTAGTGACCTCAGATTCTTATTTTTGTGGTCCTTTGGGAAAGCCACGGTGCTGGATTTCAATGACCTTACATAATTCGGAAAGACGATTTATTCTTGAAGTGAAGCATAACTTACCACATTTAACTTGCATTTTTACCTCTTAGCTTGTGTTTTTGTGTAGTTCCCCCCACCCCCATAAGGAGATGTTGTGCGTAAAGGCTGTATTGCAGTGTTGCCATTGCCATGTTCGCTTAATGCCCCTGGAGTTTTCTTAAAACACTGTTCTGAACTCTGCAAGTGTAACTTTGACTTTAATGGCACTGAGCCACAGATGCATTGGCCCAGTTTCCTAAAATTCCACAGCCTGTTGTTAAGATAAACAATTCTGGGTTCCCAAGAATACAGATGCATGTATATGGTAATACACTGGGTATACAGAGCAACCTTTAAACGACCATCTGTTATTTTCCTATTTCATTTTTCCTATTTCATTTTTGATGCTTGAGCACAAACTTCGTAAGCAGGAAACTGACTTGAGAGAATAATTGTGCCGGCTTCTAAATGATGTTTTGAGAACAGCTGTTGGGTTTCTCCCTTCTGCTGCTGACTTTGTATGGAGGCTGAAGGAGGGCGGTCTCACAGAGATGGTTGTGCTGAGATGCACCCTGGTTAGTCAGCAGCTCCTGTCCCAGTGCCGGGAAGCCCACGTGACCGGAGCTTGGGTAGGAGGCCAAGGATTGCTGGTTGCTTAGGTTATTTGTGGTCTTGTTGTGTCTCTCCTCAGCACTTGTACCTAAGAGGCTTTTAAGGCCTGTGTATCCACAGGAGTTGGAAGTCTGGCTTTGTACTCCTTCAAGAGGGCATCAATCTGCATTTCTTCCCAACCCACAGCTTTGCAGATGGGCTGTAATTACAGAGCTTCTGCTGGAGCTGGGTTCAGTTCACACACGCCCTCTAAAACATGGTATCCTGTGTGGTTGAAAACTCTGCTTCCATACCTAACTACATGAGAAAAGACAGCAAAAGAGGATGAATATGAGGCACTTAAACAGCCAGTTAGGAAGCTGTGGAGTAGCTTCCAAACAACTATTTGCATGTTTAGGGTTATGGGGTAAAACCTCAAAGAGTGAGGGAGGTTCTCGGTGCATAGTACAGTTGCTGGAGCACAGGGAGAGCCTTGCTGCCTGTAAGTGTGGGCCTCTGAAGCTAGCAGATCTTCCCGGTGTCCTGTGCAGAGCGGGAGTTAGCGGGAGTTGGTGGTATGGCCTGCCTTAGTGGTAAGCCTCCGGATTGGCATTGCCAAAATGGCTGCTGGCAGCAGTAAGCAACTTCTGGTGCTCACTTTCTGGAAGAATGGAATATTCTCACTGAACAAATTGGAGGATTTTTTTTCTTCTGTGGATTAAGATGCTTCATTCTCACTGTCTTTGTGCAGTAAGAAGCAGTGAAGAAAAGCAGCAGTCTTGGTTGTACATAAAATGTGCTCTTTTATGTAAATATTCTCTGAAAGACAGCTATCAAAATTTAAAATAATTATCCTTTTCCAATCTTGTAAAACAGTACCTTTTTGTTGTTTTTGTTTTTAATCACATCAACACTACAGCGACTCTTAAATCATTGTGGAAAGTGGGGAAATTAAAGAAAAATAATAAAATCCTCCTGTAAGAGGAGAATGACGATAGTAGTGCAAAACCAGATTAAAATCCACCCCCTCTGGTTTTAAATCACAATATCTGGTTTGAGTCAGTCTGTTCATTGTTTAGAATTACTCAGCTAAAACTGTGCCTTTGCCTAAAGCTGTTGGCAGTTAGGTTTGTGGTATCTTTGTTTAAATAGGATCTTGCTGGGGAGCCGCCATTATAGTGAGGGCTTTCAGCTGTTTTCACTGCTTTCGTTTGTGCTCTCACATGCTGAGGAAGAAGGGTTTTGGCTTGGAATGGTAATGTATTTTAATGTGAATATCTCTACTTGCTGCTTGCTGTCCTAGGCCCAGGTGTTGTTTGCTTTGTTTTCCCCCTTACTATTAGCTAATTGGTGCGTGTTTAGTGTGTTTGTGACTCTCTTCTGGTCAAGTGCTCTCGCTCCTCCTTCCTGTGGGGAGGAAATGGGCCCAGGCGGTGTTTTGCTCTTCTGCTGTATTTTGGACGAGTTGTGATCAGCCTGCCCCTCTCTCCTATGCCTTCTCCCAGCTAGTGGAAGAGGAGTAGCAAATACTTCTGTGGTCTTTGAAGGTTGTAGAGGAGCAGAGAACTGGGAAACGTTACACTCCTGTGGTGTATAAATGGCGCTTTGGGCTTCTGTTGATGCTATTCCTATCTATATTTTTTGAAGACCTGTTTTGCTGCTGGTGTAATAGTTTCCATCGTACATGAGCTGTTTGACAGGTCTTTGATATGTGTATTTTTTTAAGCAGTACTGGGAGATGTGCTGTTAGGCAGAATGTGTGTTAATGCACTGAAGCTGACATTCGTGCAGAGTAGGTTGAGTATTGGTTGTGTATGAGACCGGAGTTCATGCGTGCTAAATATGGCAGCAGCCTAATCCCAAATGATTCAGTGTTTTTGTGGATGGTGGTGGTAGTGGATTTTTTTTAAGTCATTAGGTTCTTTCCTTCAGCAAGCATTGGACTGTGTCCCTTGAGCCATGCCCATCCTGCCTTGTTCTACCTCAGTGAGCCCACTGAGTATCCAGGAGTGTGAATAAAAAATACACGTCCATGGTGTTTATGGCTTGCAGTGCTCTATCTCTAAGCTCTGTATTATAACCTGATGGATTCCTCCTCACTACAAGCCAGGTAGGCAGCATGTGTGGCTAAGGTCTTCCAGCCAGCAGCATGATACGTTGCAAGAAAGGAGGTGTACTGTTTTGTTTTGTTTTTTTAACTGTTTTCAGTTTATTTGCTCACTAATCAGGAAGGGGAAGAGGGGAGGGCAAGTTTGGTGGCCTACATTAAACAAAGAGATGGAGCTTCTGATGTAACATGAGACTTAGACAAGAAAAAACTATTTATAGAGCCCTGCAGCATTTGCCTCGAGGAACTTTAGAGGGGGCAGTGTGCATGAAGAGGCTGAGCACATGTGTGAGCACTCGCAGCTGCCAAGGTCACAGCAGAGTTTGTCCTACAGAGCACTTCCACTTTCCCTTGCCCTGAGGGAAGCAGGCTGATGGGCTCACTCTGAAGGCCAAGTCCTGGTGGTGAGAAACTGGTTTGTGGAGAACAGTGGGGGTTTTCAGTTATTTTTTCCCCCTTTTTCTAGCTTTTTATTTGCAGTGTTTTAGCTTGTATTACTTTTCGAGAGAACATGACTCGGTTTGGTGACTTATTAGTCAGACAAGGCCAAACAAGGTCACGGAAGCAGCTTTGAAGAGACAGAGATTAAGGTTTTATGCTTTTCATGTTTGTTTTCACTGAGGTATCTTGTTGGTTATTGTTGTTGATATTCTGGATTTTGCTTTAATGCTTGCTTTTTTTATTCTGAATGACATTGCCATGTGATTGATTGTTAACCAGATATCGATCTCTTCTTTTGATGCCTTCATATGCTTAATCCTTGCTGGTTATGAAACTTATATTTAAAAAAAAAAAAGACTCCAGATGCCTTCAAGACTTCAGCTTAAAAAAGTTATGTAGTGATTTCATATGAATAGTCATGGTTGGTAGGTGAAGTCCCTGGTTACTGGATAAAGACGACATTGCACCCACTTCTATGAGCGATAGGAAGGGTGACCCGAAGAACTACTGACCTGTTTGCACTGTTACCTCAGTACTGGTGAAGATCATGGAGCAGGTCCTTCTGGAAGCTATGCTAATGCACATCGAATAGAGGGAGGTGTTATGGAATAACCAGATGGCTTCACCAAGGACCAGTTTTGCCTGACCAACCCTGTCCTGTTTTATGATGGTGTAACTGCATTGGCGGACAAGAGAAGAGCTACTGATGTAATCTGTCTAGACTTAAGTAAAGCCTTTGACACGGTTTCCTATAAAATCCTTCTCTCCAAATTGGAAAGACGTGAATTTGATGGGTGAATTGTTCTGTGGATGAGGAACTGATGATGAGATCATACTCAGAGAGTGGTGGTAATCAATGGCTCAGTGTTTGGATGGAGATCAGTGATGAATGGTGTCCCTCAGGGGTCAGTTCTGGGACAGATGCTTTTCAATATCTTCATCAGTGACATTGACGATGAGGTCGAGTGCTCAGCAAGGCTGCAGATGACACCAAGCTGTGGGGTGCAGTTGACATGCCAAGGGACAGGATGCCATCCAGAGGGACCTAGACAGGGCTGGGGCAGTGGGCCCAGGAGAACCTCCTGAGGTTCAACACATCCAAGTGTAAAGTCTTGCACCTGGGTCACAGCAACCCCAACTATCAGTACAAGCTGGAGGATGTAAGGATGGAGCACAGCCCTGCCAAAAAGGACCCTGAGATACTGCTGGACTGCAAGGTGGACCTGAGGCAGCAATGTGTCCTTGCAACGCAGAATGCTGACTTTATTCTGTATTGCATCCAAAGAAGTGTGGTCAGCAGGGCAAGGGAGGTAACTCTGCACCTCTGCTCTGCACTGGTGAGGTCTCACCTGGAGTACTGTGTTTGGATGTGGAGTCCTCAGTACAGGAGAGACGTGGACCTGTGGGAGCGCATCCAGAGGAGGGCCACAAAAATGACACAAGGGATGGAACACCTCCCCTGTGAGGCTGAGAGCTGGGGCTGTTCAGCCTGGAGAAGAGAAGGCTCTGTAGAGACCTGAGAGCGGCCTTTCAGTAACTAAGGGGGGCTGTAAGAAAGAAAGTAACAGTCTCTTTAGCATGGTCTGTTATGATAGGACAAGGGGAAATGGTTTCAAACTAGAAGAGGGGAAATTTGGGTTGGGCCTTAAAGAAGGAGTGTTTTTACGATAAGGGTGGTAAGGCACAGAAGCAGGTTGCCCACAGAGGTGGTGGGTGCCCCATCCCTGGAGATGTTCAGGGTCAGGCTGGATCAGACTCTGAACATCTGATGTAGCTATAGGTGTCCCTGTTCATTACAGAGGAGTTGGACTAGATGACCTTTGAGGGTCCCTTCCAACTGCAAAGATTCTGTGATTCTACATAGGAGTGCCTGTACTTTGGAGAGCGTACCCTTAAGAAGGGCCTTTGTAGCAGGACATGTGACACAACTCTGGGAGGTGATTCCTATTTAATTGGCTAACTGAAAAGATTCCAACCCGCCTCAAAAAAAAAAAAAAAGTGTAGAGAATAGTTTAAAAGTAGTACAGGGCTTGAGTAGAAGGGTCTGTGTGATGTTGGGGCAGCAGATAGCTTTGCCTGAGTCAAAGCCTGACACAAAAACCCTATTAAGCAGGAAAGGGGTGGGGGGGAGAGTGGTGTTATCTCCATGGAAACCTATGGAAGATTTTTCATTGAAAGTTTCTCACGTGGCTTTGATGCTTTGAATAATGGTATAGTCTAAAGTTTTCCAAGGTGCTTGATCAATTTTGCAGCAAATTAAAGGAATAATATATTCTAACATCAGAAATGCAGAACTTATTTTTATGTAAGTTGCTGGATGGTAAATAAACTGCTTGTCTCTGTCACTTACAAGTGACACTTGGACTGTTTGTGTCTCTCTAGTTATGTCTGAGCAGTCAGCATTCTACATACATATTTAAAACCTAGCTCCTTAATGGAAAATAAAACCCATCTTATTAGGTTATATAATAAAGCACAAGATAAAATCAACTCAAAATTATTTGGGATCAAATTCAGTCTTTAACTAAAAGTGAGTCTACATCAAAGTCAGTTCTGTTGCAAATAGTTGAGTTTTTATGGTCTGAAAAAGTATATTTAAATGGGTATAGGCATTTAAGCCCACCCGCTCACATAGGGAGGAAATCAGAAGGGAAATAGTTTACACATGCAAAAAACAAAACAGCAAAAACTGTAGGTGCTCCTTAATTTACTAACTTGTATCTTGCAAGCAGATTGCTTGAATCTTGTTAAGTTGCTTTGGTCAACACAGCCATTATTTTTGAAGCACAGACCAAGAACTTCATTCTGAATTACAGGGGGATATGAGCATGTTAATCTATTTCACGATTGGGAAGACATCAAAACTGGCTTTGATTCACTCCGGTGTCTGGATGGGGTATTTTGCATCAGAAGACAGTTTTTGATGTAAATAAGAAGCTTGAGGGTTCTTAAAGAACTTAGTAAAACTTAGCAGACTTAGTAAAATAAGTTGTTTATTGAATTTACAAAACGATGTACAAAACAGGGGAAAACCTTTCTGGTGGGACTCTTGCAAGTACATGAAAGGGAGAAATCTGCGCACCCTGAAACCCTCTGAAGTATATAATCATCAGACTTAGCCTGGAGCTACCGAGCTCTGATCCTGCAGGTGCTGAGTGCAAAACTTCCTTGATTCTGTGGCACCCAGAGGCTCTGTCTAAATCAACAAGAACTAAGGTCAGTATGGGTAGGTGAGTAGATAGAAGCTGTTGGTGCTGTAACTTCTCAAATCTTTATTATAGATTTGAGTGGATTACTTTAGATTAGATTTAGTTTGGCAGCTTGCGCTGAATGCCCCCGCTATCTGTGCAGCCTGAAGCTTTCTGGAGGAGAATAGTATTGTCAGTATGTGCTCAGATGGCCTAGCGATGATGTAGCCCATATAGTTATTTGTATCATAGAATTACAAGGTTGGAGAGGACCTACAAGACCATCTAGTCCAGCTGTCCTCCCATTACCATTGCTTCCACAAGCTACTAAGCCATCTCTCGTAGCTCCTCATCCAGACACCTCTTGAACACTGCCAGGGACAGTGACTCTACCACCTCCCTGGGTCATTCCAGTGCCTGACCGCTCTCTGGGAGAAAAAACTTTTCCTTATGTCTCATCTAAATCTCCTCTGGTACAACTTGTGACCGTTTTCTCAGGTCCTGTTTGTTGCCTGGGAGAAGAGGCCAAAACCCTCCTCATCACAACCTCCCTTCAGGAAGTTGTAGAGCGGAATGAGGTCTCCCCTGAGCCTCCTCTTCTCCAGCCTAAATAATCCCAGCTCCCTCAGCCTCTCTCCATAAGATTTGTGCTCCAAACCACTCACCAGTTTCGTTGCCCTTCTTGTAGCCTCATCCTGTTCCTGTTTGGTAGGAGGTTGTATCTGAAGTACTCACTGTGGCAGAGTTTTCAGGTTCTCTTCCTCAATTCCTCACATGAATTGAGCTCGTGTGAAGTGAAGTTGTTCTGAGAAACCAACTAGCTCAACAGTAAATGGTTTTGCTTCAAAACTGTGCTCTTGATTTAAACTAACAGATAAAGTATGAGAGTATACAGAACAATTTATCTGAATTTGCAGTTGTTTGATCAAGCTGACTAAAAAATGTTCGAAGTTGAATAATCAGCACAGAGGCAGTCAGTGGCTTTTGGATAGCGTGTTGGTGGTACGTGTTCCCGTTTTGTGACTGCAGTCAATTGCTGTCACTGCAATCCAAGGTGGTAATGGGACTAATGTTACAAATTCTGCATGGCTGGCATTGCTGGTCTCTGGATAGTCACATCAGAGAATAATTCGATCTCTTTTGTGGCTCTTGGGGGAAGAACTACATTAACTCATTTGCGTCATTAGATTCGAAGCTAGGATGTGTTTAATCCTGGCTGCAGGAAAACTTTAAGCCACTTGCTGTCCCACACTCATCTGATGCATTTCATTTATGTTTATATTAAATACATGCTGTGGGAGGCTCAACTGTCCTCCCCTAAAACTCTTTGCAAATGGACAAAGGTTTTTCTTCTAATAGCCAGAACCTAGAAACTAAGTGACATGGAGAATTGTTCTTTTCTTTACCGCAGAACTGCCAAATTTGGGCTATTCTCTGATGTAATTGCCTAACAGCTTTGAACTGTTTCGCCTTAGTAGTTAGAGCTGGCTAACTTCTTCAATATAGAGTGTAGTGCTGGCTAACCACAAGTCAATTTTGATCTTTTTTTTTTTCTTTTGTAGTCAAAGCTACCACAAGTACACTGCAGTTCACTTTTTGGTTAAGTCTTCATATTGCCCTGCAGTCACATCATCCAAACTATTATGTAGATAGACTTACTATTAGATGACAGTAGTATTTGGTGTATGTAGAATTCAAGCATTTCCTATAGCTAGGCTTGTGAACTTTGGATTTTAAGCATTTATTGGATTAAACCAAAATCTTTATGTGGTTCAGAGGAGGTCTGCAGGAACAAGTCTTCATGCTTGTGTTGCTGTTCTTTTGACGTTCAAGTTTTACAGAACCACAGAATCATAGGAGCTGGAAGGGACCTATGGATGTGATTGATCCAGTCCCAATCACCTACTACAGCAGATTCCCTATAGTAGATTACACAGGAAAACATCCACATAGGTTTTGAATATTTCCAGAGAAGGAGTCTCCACAGCCTCCTCCTGCAGCTTGTTCCAGTGCTCTGTCACCCTCACAGTAATGAAGTTTTTCTTCATGTTCAGATGGAATTTCCCATGGTTCAGTTTGTGTCCATAGCTCCCTTGTTCTGTCATTGTGCACCGCTGAAAAGAGCCTGGCCCCCTCATCTTGACACTTGACCTGTAGACATTTTTAAGTTGATAAAATCCCCTCTCAACCTTCTCTCCCTCTGAATGAGCAGCCCCAGCTCTCAGCCTTTCTTCATAAGAGATGTGCTCCAGGCCCCTTGTCATTTCTGTGGCCCTCTGCTGGACTCTCTCTAGAAGTTCCCTGTCTTTCTTGAATTGAGGGGCCCAGAAATGAACAAAGCATTCCAGGTGCAGCCTCACCAGGACAGAGTAGAGAGGGAGGATCGATTCACTCAACCTGTTAGCCATGCACTTTTTAATGCGCCCCATTGGCCACCTTGGTCTCAAGGGCACAGTGCTGGCTCATGGCCAACTTGTTGTTTTCCAGGACACCCAGGTCCTTCTCTGCAGAGCTCCTTTCCAGCAGGTCAGCCCCTAGCCGGTACTGATGCATGTAGTTATTCCTCCCCATGTGCAGGGCAGGTACTTGCCCTTGTTGAACCTCACACAGTTCCTCTCTACCTGGCTTTCCGAGCCTGTCCAGGTCTTGCTGAAAGACAGCACAGCCTTCAGATGTGTCAGCCACTCCTCCCCACTTCATATCATCAGCAAACTTGCTGAGGGTGGACTCTATCCCTTCCTCCAGGTCATTGATGATGATGCTTAATGAGACTGCACCCAGTACCATTGCGTGGGGAGCACTGCTAGCTACGGGCTTCCAATTAGACTCTGTGCTGCAGATTACAACCCTTTGAGCTTTGCCATCTCCAGTTCTCAAACCACCTCACTGTCCACTCATTTACCCCATATTTCTTACCTACAAGGATGTTATGGGAGACAGTGTGAAAAGCTTCTCTGAAGTCAGGATAGACTACGTTCACTGCTCTTCCCTTGTCTAACCAGCCAGTCATGACATTATAGCAGGCTATCAGGTGGGTCAGACATGATTTCCCCTTGGTACATTTGTGTTGACTACTGTCATAAGTTTCTCTTGCAAATCATTGTTTTTGCACAGTAAACTGACATGGTTAAAAACATATAAATGGTAAACTTTGGAGAACTGCAATCTTTCTGTAGACAAGTTTACAATGAAGAAATAACGCATCCCAAATATAAGTGTTCTTTTTGAGACCCAGGTCTGTTTATTGACCCCAAACTGTCATTTTGTTTAGACTGGTAGGAATGGTGCAATACAGCCACTGTGGCAAAAGCTGAGTTAAATCATACTAGGTTGAATAGAAGAGTTGAATTTAAATCCTGCGTGCAGACACAGCCATCTTAAACTGCTGCTGTTCACATACAGAGCAGAAGGAATTACATGCATGGGTTTTTCATCAAGAAAAGTTATACTTTGGCTTTCAAATTGTGTACCTGTTTGGCTGCCAGAAGGAGTAAATAGGAAACACTGCAATGACATTTTTATTGTCTTCCAGTTATGATCACTGTGTATGCTGTTGGGACTGATTAAAAAGAATGCTGATTTTTTCATATTCCATGGGAATAGAGGTGTCTGTCTCCCTTTCTGGCTGACTTATGAGTATGGTAAATACTTCTCAGCTGTAACTTGTTTTTTCTTTTCTCCAACAGGAACATTTAGATGAAAGTTTAAAGGTGTGGTGGTGGAGACTGTGCCCTTCATCCAGTAGCTAAGATCTGCCCTGCTGGGGAGGGCATGCAAACAGTACCTCTATGGACTTCATAGATAAGAGTCCAAACAGCATTTTACCCACTGTGTGTGGAAACTGAGAATATTCCATGAGGTCTGAGAGGGAACAGGCATATGCATTTATTCCTGCTTTGTTCCCTTTGCGATGCGAGATGCTAACATCAAGGCAAATTCTCTGCCTTAATCCGGAGTCTGACTTTCTCACATTGATTTTACATGGGTTTCTGCAACAGACCGGGCAAACTGACTTATTTTTTTGGGGGGGGGCGTAGGGGGAAAGGGATGTTATTTTTATTATCTTTGTATTTGAAGCTCTGTTTGTTTATAGTTTCCATAAGTACTAACAGTGAAACAGCTTGTGTGAAGGAAGAGGTGGATGGCTGTTTCTGAATGTCTGTCTGTTTATTTGCTCACAACAGTGCAGCTATAAAGGGCAGAAGCTGAGCTATTGGGGTGTAACCTCTAGTGGAGGAGGAAGAAGCAGAGTCCCATAGCACAGAGTCCCATCCCAGAGTCCCTCATGTGGATGTTAACTTGGGTGAAGGAAGGAGACAAAGCTCATTTGCTGCAAACTTCTAATGCAATTTGCAGTGTTACATTCTGGGTGAAGGTTGTTTTAATCAGGAGTGCGTGGGATGTAGCATCATGAATCCACAGAGACGGGCAGGTATGTCGGGCACGGAGTGTCAGCGTGCCCAGAAAAGTTTCAAGTGAGTTTTGAGAATCTGAGCTCTTGTAGACTTGTACACACAGCTTGCACCTCAGTTTCTCAGTCGTGTTTCATTTGGTGGTATTTTTATGGTGTTGGCTCTCAGGGGTTGCCAAGGCAAGGCACGTGGAGGAGGGGGAAACATGGCAAGAAGAGCATGAACGCTCCTGTTGACATTTGGTTGCCAACTCCCAGCCATGCCCTTGTTCACATCAGATTTATCTAACGATTTCCCAAAACAAACGTGGATCGCAGCTGTGTGGTAGCAACTATGACAAAATGGAGCTCATGTAGTTACTCAGTCCGTGTGTTTTCTTGTTTATAGCTTAAACTGTTTCTATCATCAACACAGAGAAAATGAAGCTTTGCATTTTAATTCCAACTTAATTTAAACTACGGATTTCTAATATCAGTAATCTCTCCTCTGGCTCCTACGGAGCCACTTGAATGGGGACCATTTAGCAGTAATCAGTACGAAGCGACCCCATTGTTCTTCGCTGCGGTGCGGGGATAATGGATGCTCTGCAGGGGAACTATAAGGTTTCCTATTAGAACACTCGAGTGAAGTTTTCCTTCCCACAGCAGCCGAGGTAGGGCACCATTTGCATGAGTATGGATCATAAATCTATCATTGGATTTCAACTCTTCCTGTAGCTATTATGATTGTTAAAAAACACAGGTGTTGAGCCTCTGAGTATGAGAACTATTTCCAGGCTATCCAGTGCCATGCAGAAATACAAATATATGTCACTGAGGAAAATCTTACAGGATGTCATTTTGTGTGTGAGGCTTCATTTTTTTTTTTCCCTAGGGTTAATACTACCTTCCAGTTTTTCAGTTGTGGTATTCACATTTCAGTGCAAATGAGTCGTCGCTGAGGAGAGAAGAGAATTTTGCTTCGTTGTTCTTCTGCCTGCAGTGAAAGGGAGGCAAAAAAAGGTTGAGAAAAAGGAGTGTGAAAATCGCTATAATGATGGAAATCGTGCACTAAAGTTACTTGAAACTTTCCCCCAGGAGGTCTGGAATGCACAGTGTGCATCGTGGCTGTTTAGATGGAGATGCTTCAGTCTTGTAGAGAGATTCTAGAAAGAGTCATAAGCACTTAGGTGAAGCAGTAGCATTATTTACTGGGAATGCCTGAAAAATGAGATGCCAAACTCCTCAGCTTTAGAAATACATCCAGATGATGTTATTTGACTGTTAGAGATGAAAGAGAGACTTTTTCATATAATACCCCAGGCAGCCGTGAAGCACCAAACAGAGCATATTATGTTGCTGCGCATCCATACTGAATTGCATCCATACCTTTTGCTTGCTGACCAAAGCATTTCTGTGCTCTTGCTGACTCGCTCTCTGCTTTTCCACTGTAGTCTGGGTGTTCTTCTGTGGCCTGTTCGTAAGATGCTAATTAAGCTGAGGTTTTGGCTAGGAGTTGCTCCTCTTTCTTCTTTGTCCAATTTGTTGTTGCTTGGTGCATTGATATCCCTTTTGAGGGACTCTGTCCCCAGTTTGAGGTGGAAGCACTGAGGGGCAGCGATGAGTAGACACTGTTATAATGCAGTGCGCCTTTACTTCTGTTCCTTTTGTGTAAAGGGAAGAGCAGAGATGGGAACAGAGCAGGCAGCTCCAGGCTGTGCGGGGTGGCCCAGTGGAGTGAATAAGCATAGGGGGAGGATTAAACTAAGATCCTAATCCTTTCTGTATTGTTTGGTAACAAGCAATTTCGAATGCTGATGTTCCTGAAATATCAGTAAACGTACGGTGATGTGCAGCCTGTCTGCTGCATGGGGTGGCTCATGCAGGAGGCTGACCTGTGGTTTACAGAGTTCTCTTTCAGCTTGAGTGAGAGAGAGAGAGGTGGGTGGTGAGTGAGCCAAGGTGGCTGGACCAAGCTTATGCCAAGTTGGGTCAGGCAAAATTAGCTGTTGGGAAATAACACTGTACAAGGAATAGCACTTTTCTGCTCCGTACAACCATGCAAGGTGCAAAAACAGACAGCTGCTCTATATACTGTACTTGGCTTTCAGTATTTGCTGAATTTGTCAGGTTAAATTAGTGCTTAAGGAAAAGAAAATTATTCTGATTTATGCCGTTTGGAATGGCCTGAATTAAGCACTTGTTCCTTTTGTGTTTTGCAGACTCTGTGAAGCCGACTCCAGCAAAGAGAAGGAGTTCTATTTCTGCCAGCCAGACCCAGTCTCCAGTGCTGGTCCCCCTGATGGCAGTTTGTACAACCCTCTGAAACCTGCCAAGCTGGACGCCACAGATTTGCACGACTGCACTTTGGCCGCCACTGTGCCTCCCTCGGAGCTGTTGAACCATGCAGTCCAAGCCTGTGACACAGGCATTCATGAAGAGCACTATGTAAGCGAAGCAGTGGAAGATGATGTGCCAGACTGCAGAGAGTACAGAGATGCCTGCACCATTACTGGTAAGCAGTCATATATTTTACCTTGAGAAGGCTGTGGGGATGTGTAGTTAAGCTACTGTTCTTAAGCTTGTATCTGGCCCGTGGATGGTGTTGGTGCTGCTGCTCTGCATGTTTTTACTTACTTAGTAGAGGGTTTTACTAGTACCTGAATTTTCAGTGCTGACTCTTTATAAGGCTTAGGGGTTTCACAAATGGGCTCAACTGATGATAGCTGTGAAACCAGGATACTATACTTGCATGCTTGGGAAGCTGAACCATTTGGAGCATGTCTGGAAAGCAAGGCAGCAGAGTCAGGAATGAGAGGAAGAGAGTACTGCAGCTTAACGTTATGTTCAGCATAACTGAGATTTTTAGGTTAACATAAGAATTCATTTGTGGGAGAAGGGAATGGGAGAAATGATATGAAGCATCCAGTGTTTTGACTGTATATCTTTTCACTTTTCAAAACCATTCTGCTTTTTGTCATGTTAGTCCTGAAACTGTAAAAGTTTATGTATGAGGAGGAGCTTCTTTTGCATGTTGTATGAAAGATTAAATGCCCTTTTATCATACGGATCATACAAATAAGTGGAATGTGTGTTTAAATACAGCATTTTAAACAGAATTAGCTTCTTAGTTGTGTGGTCAATTGACCCAATTCTTTTGTGCTTGAATAATCACTGTAGCTCAGTTTAGTCTTGGATATGGCCATGAAATAAATGATGGGTAGTTTCCATTCCAAATGCTTGGGTTTTAGCTGAGCTGAACCCTGTTAGCTTCAAGTGACCTTGTCAGTTCCAGGGTCTTCTGGGAATGTTTGAGAAGCCAGCTGAGTTTTCATAAAGAAATGTGAGCACTGAAATAAACAAAAAATAAGACCAGGGCTGTTCTAATTGGCTGCCGGATAGCTGTATCCCAAGTAACTTCCAGCCATTTCTAGAATCTTCTGAGGTCAGAGGGCTGGTCAGTGAAGTCTGTTGGCAGATATTTCTGTAGTATACCTTAAATTTACTCAGCCTACGTGCTGTGTATTTGTTAAGGGTTGATATTCTCAAGAAAAGAAAGTTAGGAGGGGAGCGATGCTCTGAATACCTCTATTCTTTACATTCCAGGATGCTGGAGCAGTAATGGCATACATACCTATGCCATGCAGAAGGGGAAGTGTGAGGAGATGACAGTTACTGCTTTGGAGTGATGGCTTTAAGGATAACTATCAACAGAACAGTACAGGCAGCACTTCTGTGAACAGTAAAAGGAGGCTTGCAGTGCCTGTTAAGATACTGCAGATGAAATTCGTGATGACTAGTCCAGAATTGAAGGTGACATACAAATGATTTGGTTAGAATAGCTGCTTGTGTTTGAGAAACCTTCTGCTTCTTTCTTAGAGAAGGATGCTTTTTGCAGCCAGCTTGCCCTCTGGAATTGCTCGTTCCTGCCATTATAACCTTTATTTTCATCCTCTTTAAAACACCATTACGGTTCTTTTTGCAACGCACAATGCAGCACGTCACTTTCAGTCAGACATGCTTCTATATAAAGTTTTTGGTAACAAAAGATAGCTCCTCAACCCTGGTTATTCCTCTATGCTATGTTTTCCAGGCTCCTTGTAGAATTATTGTTACTGCAAGTTCTGTTGGCCGTGTCCTGAACTTCCAACTCTGTTTTACCTTTTTCTAACTTTCCTTTAAAGTAGTTTTTGTTAAATTGAGATCAGTGCATGTCATCCTACCTCATGCTGGTTCAAGCGTGATGTACTTTCTGAATCACATCTTTTTCAGCTGTCAGCCAAACGTGGTTTGCTGATTGATCGTGTAGTGCTTTTGTATTGGTTATCTGTTCTGCAGCAGTAAACTTGTGCCATTTACATGACCTGGAGGCCAGACAGTAAGATTTGCTGTAGAAATAGTTTGTTGTCTATTTTTTAGTGATTTCTTTTTTTTTTGAGTTTCAACTCTTTGCTTTGTAAAGGTGTTGAAGGGCAAAGACCGAGAGTTGGAAATTGTACTTGATGTGCAAAATCTCTTCTTGGTCAGTAATAAACGCTGGTATATTTTGTATACATCTGGCACAAGGAGAGGAAGAATTGTCAGAGGCTTTAATGTGAACTCTTTGTGTAGGCTTGGCAGGTCAGCACCACTTGCATTTTAAGATCTCCAGAGGAAGGCAGTTGTTCATACCAAGTCTGCATATGCTGTAGTTTTTTCATTAATGCTGAGCCTTCACTCAGCCAAGAGCAGACAGTTCCAAATACAGCAATCGAGGTGATCTCTTTTCTTTTAATCTAAAGTTAACAGCTAGATTTTGTTGTAAAAGTTTTCTGCAAAAGTTCTTGCAAATAAAGGCTTGTACACAGCAAGCACATCTTGGGGAATTGAGTGGCAGTGCTCTGTGGTTGATGCTTTCTCAAATGTAACCAGTGAATGGCAGTGAAATTGGAGTTGGCCATGATGTATCCTAAGCCTACCAATGTGGTATGCTTTTTAATGTTCAAGGAGGCTAGAGGTGCTCAAAGGATTGAAAATTGTTGTAGCTTTCTTTGGATCTGTTCTGTCTGCTGGCAGCAGATAGGCACTCCAGTGCTCTGTCAGCAGTGCAGTCTTTGCTGCATGGGAGCTAGGGGAAGATGTGCTACAGCTGAAGGTGCACTGCACAGCCTCATTCTACCAAGTATGCTATCTTGGATACAGTTTGGCTTAAACATTTCCTGTCCCCAGCCTGCCCCAGCAACAAACGTGTGCAGATTTTTGTGGCACTGTGATTTTTGAGGTATTTTAGACAGCTGGTCTGGATAGAATCTGTCCCTCACTTCTGTGGAAGAGGTGACGTGGGTGTTGCTCACATCTCTGGGCTGCTTCACTCTGTGGCTTGGAAGCAGCTGTGTTGGCATAGCCAGGGAAGTCGGCTGCATGAGAGCGGGCTGGTGTGACAACAACAGGGAAAAAGATCACTTTCTAAACAGTAATAGTATTAAACCTGTAAATGGATTCAGTATCTGCTATGTGTAATAAATATTTTGGAATTATTATTTCTTTTTTTGTTGTTATCACAATTTAAATGAGAAGTTTCAGGTTCTGAGGCTGATGGGCAGTGGGACAGCTCTGTATAACATGGAAACATCGCTCTGCTACTACACGTGTGAAGCACCTATCTTGTCCCAGTTGTTTTTTTGCCTTTGAACTTTCTTGCTGCTAGTATTCCAGAACATAAAGATGCAGACACGAATATAGCACCATCTAGCGTTCTTTATCGTGGGAAAGGAACGAAAGTGCTTCTGAAAGTCTTTCCCTATAATTGCAGTGCAGGCCTGGAGGCCTGCAGTCAGGTAGGTGTTGACTGTAACAATACCTCGGGGGTGGGACTTTCCCCTCATTCTTACACCTCTTCTCACCTCTTCTTTTTGTAAAGAGGGAAGGGCTGCAATCTTGATAGGATAGAGCGGAGTATCACCACTAAGCGTCAGTTGCTAAATAATCCAATTATTACAAAAGCCTCTTAATCAGATTGCCTTTTCCATCATCCATCATCAGACAAGTGCTGTACTTCTGGAAGGGGAGAGTACAATGCAGATGGAAATCTGAAATATCATTGGAGCATAAAGTTACTCTTCTGGCACCCTGGCATCCATCCCAATGGATTTCTGACTATTTATTTTTTTGTTTGTTTCTCTTAGTATGTATCTAACACAGGATCATAAACTATCTTCAGTAAGTTATCTTTGGGTGCTTTTTTCATATCTGAACACTCTATTTGCAGTGGTTTTAGCATAGTGTACTTTGTAATTAAAGAACTCGCTGTTTAATATGCTGCACAGGTTTTCTTCGTCCTTCTCTGAAAAAGAAGGGAATGAATGGACTGTGATTTAAATTGCCTAGCTCCCTCATTAGTTTGCAAAATTCATTTGTCCATTATAATAATTACTCTTTCTGAAAGTATGTGGGAGTGTGTTCTCTGGCTTTCAAGTTCTGGGCAATTCCCTGAGAGTTCTTGGGGAATGATTTATGGTGATAACCACTTCTGTGTCTTGTTTGTGTTCAGTGCTTCTCAGTAAGCTCTATTCTTACTGAACAAAAAAAAAATACATCACTAGATAGATCAAACCATATAATCTCTATTTCTCTCATCATAGAATCATAGAATCACTACGGTTGGAAAAGACCCACAGGATCATCCAGTCCAACCATTTTGCTGTTCACCAATGGTTCTCGCTAAACCATGTCCCTCAACACAACATCCAGACGCTCTTTGAACACCACCAGGCTCGGTGACTCCACCACCCCTCTGGGCAGCCCCTTCCAGTGCCTGACCACCCTTTCAGAGAAGTAGTATTTCCTAATGTCCAGCCTGAATCTTCCCTGGCGCAGCTTGAAGCCATTCCCTCTAGTCCTATCACTAGTCACACGAGAGAAGAGGCCGACCCCCAGCTCACTACAACCTCCCTTCAGGTAGTAATAGAGAGCAATAAGGTCTCCCCTGAGCCTCCTCTTCTCTAGACTGAACAACCCCAGCTCCTTCAGCCGCTCTTCATAAGGCCTGTGCTCCAGACCCCTCACGAGCTTTGTTGCCCTCCTCTGGACACGCTCCAGGGCCTCGATGTCTTTCTTACAGTGAGGGGCCCAAAACTGGACACAGTACTCGAGGTGCGGCCTCACCAGTGCTGAGTACAGGGGGATAATTACTTCCCTCTTCCTGCTGGCCACACTATTTCTGATACAAGCAGAGAGGTCTCTCTGAGAAAAGTTACTGTTATTTGACCTTGCAGGTCACGTAAGTTCCTCCTTACCAATGATGGATGCTTAGCATTGAGAGAAACCAGCTTTCTCTTGCTCTCAAACCTAGCACAAGCTTCTGCCAGCAAAGATTTTCCCTGGATTTTCATCCTTTTTCCTTAGTAAGGCTTTAATTGTGGTCTCCTATGAAACAAAACTAACGTTTCGTTCCATCAAATATTGAAACACTCTTCATGGTAATGACTTGGTCCGCTGTCCTACGGTAAGTTATATAATTCTGATCATTTTTCTTCTGTAGTCATTTCATTTTAAAGGGCATCTCCAGGGCCCACAGGATTTTTTTTGCTAGTTTCCCTACCTTTGTGACAAAGTTGTGTCTGTCTCTTCCAGCAGCAATTACAGATGCTGGTATGTGCCCATGTGCAGCTGCTCTCAGCCATCTATTCTCAGCACATGTATCCCCATCACACAGAACTTGTACTTGTTCTAGAGGTCTAGAGGGTACAGCCCTGCCTAGTTCTCTTTGTGTCCACTAGCACTGGACTCTGTCCACGACTTTTATTCAGAGTCCCTTTCAAATCTGCTGATTGTATTACCGTGTGAGTGCATGGATTTTACTGGCTGTGTACAGTGATACTCACACCAATCTCCAACCGGTTTCTGTCTGTGTTTGTTCTAGTTATGCAGGGTTTGAGTAATCAGTTCTTCATTCACCTTACTTACCATGCTCGTGAAAAAACCCCGTCACTTTCACTCACCATCCTTCTCCTCTCCCATCTCTCAGTCTCTCCTTGAAATAAAAGCTGGGGATCGTGGCCTCTAAACTTCACACAGCTTCTCCTGCTCCTTTTACTTCTGCTTCATATCAGCTGTTTGCCAGTGTTTGTTCCTTGCCAGAACTTAGTGTCCTTCCCACTCCCTTCCTGTGTTATGTTGTCACACTATCTCAACCTCTATCTCAGGTTTGCACTTTTTTCTTTCAATTGTTATGCATATTTTTTTCCAGGCAGTTTTCTGCTGCTGCTTATCCAGCCTTCATGCTGGCTTGAATCATACTAGGCAAAGGGAGGTATATGTTTTTTAGTATTACTTGTCAATTCTAGAGTCAGCATGACAGTGACTGCAGGAATTGCTGAAATCTGGAGTGATGTATTTTACTTACTGTATTTCTCATGCTTTAGGGAGCATACCTGTTGGTGCTAAATGTGGAGTTTATTCAGGGTAGTGGAGAGCAGGATGTGTAAGCATTCTTTGGTGTTCTGGGATTGTTCTTTGGAGAATTAACTCCTACGGGCAGGTGCCTGGTGGTAGTTTGTTTTTCCCTTTTGTGGTACACATAAAGAGTTCTGGAAGACTAAAAAAACTTTTTTTTTTTGTTTATTGGTGCATTTAAATATATGGAAATACTCTTATTCCACTATTTTGTCTCACTGGCATGCAATCAGAGTGTAGCCATGCCCTCCCTGGGTACACATGTATATATGCATCCTAAAGCAACGTTTTTTTCCTGTTTAAAGTCAACATCTATAAAGAGCAAGTTACCTAAGAATCAATCCTTGTTTTGTTTTCCTTTGTGATTCCAAAGCATTATTGACAGCTGTTGTGCAGGGGCTGGCACATCTTGTAGCAGGGCCGAAAAACAAGCAAAAGCAGGACAATTGCTTTTCAGGGTTTTCCGTACTCAGTGACTTATCAATGGGCTCTTTTGCCCTTTCGAGACATTCTCTGTCTGCCTTGGCGGCGAGGAGATCCTGGTGGTTAATGAATGTGTTTGTTCTCACTGCTGCTGAACACTGTGCTGCCAGCATGCGTTTGATGCATGAATAGCTTTTGTTCTTGCTCTAGAAGAATGGCTGCAGTGGTAGAATTTCCTTTTATTTTCTGTTAAACATAAAAACAAATGCCCTAATATGGCTGCATTCATGTAGGGAGAGAAACGTTCCCATACTGAAGCAAAATTCATTTCAGTTGATTCCATTAATGCGCAGTAGAAGGGACCTCATGGTTGAACGGCCTCTCTTCATGAGGATCAGTTTCACTCTGTTATACTCAGCCGGAATGTGCGTGTGGGATGAAACCAAGCAGAGACATTCTAACCTAATAAACAATGATATTCTTCACAATGAAACTGCAGTTTGCAGAGGTTTTATCTTTGTTAGCCTTGGCATTCCCTGTTTTGTCCCTATTTTTAGCAGTTGTGTTTTGCTCAGCCAAGTTTCTCACAGATTACCTCTTCAAGATGCTTTCAGTTACTAAATTTAAGTAGAATTTCCCACCAAGGAAGCTGCCAAGCAGGAAATACTAATGCTTTATACGCACAAAAGTGCAGATACAGGTTGAGTCTGGGGAACTGTGTGGGAGGAGAGTTCTTTGACTTGTCCACACCACGCGCAGGCTTGGCTAGTGCCTGGTATGGCAGTGGGTGTCAATCTCTTAAATAACTAGTGAATAGGACAAGAGGTAATGGCCTCAAGTTGTGCCAGGGGGGAGGTTGGATACTGGGAATAATTTCTTCTTAGAAATAGTGGTGAGGCACTGGCACAGGATGCCCAAGGAGGTGGTGGAGTCTCAAGTCCTCCTCCCAAGTTCCTGCTCTGTGATGGTGTGCCCACAGAGCTGCCACAGTGGCTGCCTGCCCTGCCATTCCACAGCACATGCCCCACGTGTGTGAGGCCCGGTGGGAGCTCAGCTTGCAGAGAAGGGGCTGTGCTGCCATTGAGTTATGCAGACCAGCTGGAGCATAGCTGTGGCAGCCTGGGGTGGGACTCTCAGAGTCTGGCATGGGGTGATTTATTTTCCCCTCAAAAACTGAATTTGATGCGGTATTTGCCATGGATGGAGGCCAAAGAACCACTGCTTAACCAGCTCTGGTTAACGATGTGTCAGGACTTGCAATTCTGAAATCCTGTCATGCCAATCAAGATGCAGAAGCTGCTGGGGTTGCCTGACGAGGCTGAGTTTTAAAGATATGAGACAACTTTCTTGTTAAAAAGCTTTTCTTTCTTCAGTTTGGCTTTGTGGTCAGCAGTGAAACTTGTGATGCTTAGGGTGCTAAAACCATCTTTCACGTTAGTGAGTTGAGAGGAAGGTGAATTGTTAAGAATAAGTTGCTTCCTTTGCCTTAGCAGTTAATGACACGCTTTACAAACAGTATATGAGTTCAGCAGCAGCATTTGTAACACTTCAGTATAATTAGCCTTATTGTCATCCTAGAACTGAAGAATAACATGGTAGATTTGGATTTTTGACCTGTAACAGGTCAACGTGCAGAGTAATTTGTTAATTTATGTCGAAGACGTGCTTGTAATTTGGACCCCAATTAGTATTTAATGCCTGTCTCTGAGTGGGCCTTGAGAGCTCAAATAACAGACAACTGCAGGCTGTATGTCTTTCCCTAGCAGTCTAGTAAGCAGGCTAACTGCAAGATTGAAGTTTCTCTATGCTCTTGCTTTCCATTTGTATGGATCTGTTCATGGTACTATTGAGTAGTTCATTCCATGATGGTCTAAATTAGCAGGAAGCATCTTAATAATGCTCCCGGGCTGCTTCACACAGCCTGGAAGTGTCTGCTTTTCTTGTATTTTATCCCAGGAATATGACTAGACTTTAGGCTTGCGTCTGATAACAAAGGAGAATGCTGCTGTAGCTACGGCCTCCTGGTTGGTGCCCAGCTGAATTAGATGACCCTTCTCCAAAGGCATTTCCAGATGCTTCTCAAGCTGGTGGAATGGAATAAGTTTGGTCACTGTGGGGCTGCATATGGCTTTACCCTTTTGAAATTGGGGCAGTACACTGTGAACTGTAAATGGAGCACTTCCTATTTTAAGAGCAGAAAATAGCGGTCTGTTGTCTGAGGGTACACACAGTATTGAGTTTGGTCATTTTACATATGGGGTTACAGAATTCCCAAGTGCTTACTTATCTTCGGATTCTGAGAACTGAAAACCAGAATGGAGTCTGTGTTCATATTCCCTGCATGCATATGTTATTTCAAAACTCGTGGTCAAGATTCACTGGTATTTAGCATGAGATGGGCTCGGGTTGATGGACTTTAATTGCTTGTGTTGCATGTGGCTGGACTTTAGCCTCCATGCAGTAGCCCCATTCTGCAGAGAAGCTTCCTTCTACCTAACCAGTAGATAGCTGGCACTGGAGTTGACCCATTTTCAGGTATTGTGTGCTTTTGAAGGAAGAAAGAAAGAAAAATTGTTACTTATTGATGAGCTGTTTTCATACGGTTTTTAAGTTCATCTGTTTAAAGTGTTTGAGAGCTGTATGTCAAGGAGGAGTATAGCATGTGGGGGGGTTGGGAAATGGAACACAGTTGTAGAACAGGGAGAGGAATGGGTAGTTCCAGGAAGTAAAGGGGTGACTTCTTCATGCTTTCTCCAGAGAATTTCCTTGTTTCTCTTATCTCTTTTTCTTTCTGTTTCTTATCTATATCATTTTTCTACAACCATGCGAAAAGGCTGTGACAAGTTGGGAAGGTCTAATTCTCTTGTGGGAAATGCAAGAATTTGCCCGAGTGCAGCTACTGTATTCTTTATTCTGATTTTTGTAGTATGATTTATTATTTACTTCTTGTTTGTTTTCAAATTGTTTTCCCTTTATAAGGAGAGGAAATGTGGAGTACCCGTGTGGGCTGAGCACCAGCAGGTGGGAGGCGCTGGGATGCGGTGGAGTCTCTGGGAAGACATTCAGGGCGGGTGAATTATACAACCTGCTGACCAAAACTTGTGCTTCGAAGGTTGCGAGGCAGCACAGCAGTTCCCCAAGGCCAGAACTTGGCGTGGCTCTGTTCAACATGCCTCTTCTGCACAGCAATTGCTCCCTGTTTCTCAGAGGAGCCATTTCAGGGTAGCACAGCTGCTCTGAGTTGTTTGCATGGTGTCAATGTCTGTTAGGGCCACAGCTGAGGTGAATGGTGCTCCAGGAGTGGTATGGCTTCTGTACAGTTTCTGAGCAGCTTTCTTGCAGTCTCAGAGCCTTTTAAGAAGGAAAAAAAAAGTAATCCAGTGAGGGCTGCACACGGTTAGTTCTGCACAGCTACTGGTAGTCCATGTGTGGAGAGAGAAAACTCTCATGAGGAACAGCGGATCTGTCAGCTGTGGTGTCAAGGTACCAGGTAATAAGGCCCTTCTTGCACCAGGTGGCAGTACCCACTGCTCAGAGGTGCTTTAGTGACCTGGAAGGCCCTTTCACCTTGACAGGAGAGAGACTGCTTGAAAACAAACCAGTTAAACCGTAAAGACTGAGGACAGTTTGGACCAGAATTCAGCAGATCCTAAACTGAACAGTTTATATTCCGTGCAGTGGCGGTATGGGTTAGCTGTGGTGTACTGTTTCTAAAAACAAACAAAACCAACCTGCAAGTACCAGGCTTTGAGAATCACAGAACTTATTTTCCATGTGTGTATTCCTGTGTGGTTTGTTTGTTTTACTTATCCCTTCTGTTATTTTTCTTTTCTCATTTATCAATACTTCTATGTGAAACTGATACTAAAATTGAAGAGATACTCCTTGTTCATAAATCTAGCTAGGTATTATTTTTACAGTATGATACGTAATTGTCTATTCAGACAAAACTGTGAGCAAGTGAAACTCAAAAGCCTGGTAGGGAATGGAGAGTGACAGATCAACTGCTTTAAAGGATCTGTGTTGTTTAGAATGAGATCTTCAGATCTGTCCACGTGTATTTCCACAGTCTCTCCACCACCTTTCTCATGTACTTCATCCTTTCTTTTGTCTTTATAGCTTTAATTAGTAGTGGAGAAGGCAGTTATTAAAAGCTAACTCGAGCTGAGGTTGAATTGCCTGGTAAAAAGGTGCTGGCATAGTTCCTCCAGTCCAGGATGCCCAGAGAAGCGGAGATACCCGGGTCAGTCAAATGCCAACGTCTAAGAAGATATGGAACATGTTAAGAAAGAATGTTAATAATTACCTAAGATAGTTAAGCAGTAGGAAAAAAATACAGAATCTAACTCAGCAAGAAGGAGGCCTCTGAAAGAAATTGGTTTAATCTGCTTTAGAAAATATGCAGAGGAAGGGGAGGAGTAATGTCAGAAAATCCTACAAAGCACACTGAGCAACTTCCTTATCTTCTTACAAATAGGATGTGGAGAAGTTAATTTTGTACTAAAAAGAGGTGAGAAGGGCTGTTCCTGCATGTGCCACATCTCAGCTATGAGGATAGCAAAGCAGTGGGGCATACTACTTGCAAAAATAAAACAAAAAAGATGTAACAAATTCACAGATTTTCTTTGTTTTTGCATACTTATTCCTATGGAGTGCCACGAACTATAGCCTTCTGCAGTATGCAGGAGCCTTAGCAAGTCTTTCTTCTTAACTCTTTTCTTTCAAAAGCCAAACCTGTGATGACTCATGTTTTGGGAGGAATCAGGAGTTTGTAACTCCCAAGAGAAACATTTAGTTCTTCAGATTGGTTGTAATTTGCTTGTGGAAGTTTCTGTTAGCCGAGGTTGCCCAGAAAATGACAAGTTGAAAATCACTTAGACTACAGAAAAAAGAAATCTGAACAGAGTGACTTCAACTGTAGTTTCTTGAATCATTTATATTAATGCACACTTAATCGGTTTAGGCTTATGATGCTGTTTAACTCAATAGAATGAGGTTACCATGTAGGACAAGAGGAAAAGCCTGAGTATTATAAAGCTTGAATAGTATCTCAGGTGCTCTGAGTAGAGTGCTTATCTTACTTGTTTATCTTTGCAATATTAATCAGAACCATTAAAAAAAAACAGAACAGACTGGAAGCCTTTGTACCTACTTGTGACATCAAGTGCCAGCACCTCAAAAAAGCAAGGGGAAGAAGAGTGAAGACTGCATGACTGTGGCACTGAGTGTATTGCCATGATTTAAATGGTGATTTAATTATGATTTAAATGGTGAACTAACATTTAGTCATACACAACCATAATTAGTGTGTCCTGTTCTTCCTAAGTAGGCGATTATATCAGAGCCTGCACCTATTTCCTGCTGTTAGACAGATTTTAAAATCACAATAGAGGTTAATACCAATAGCATCAGAATATGTTGCCTTTGAAGATCTATCTTTTTCGTTGTTAGGCTTTGAACTGTGTAGAAACACTCAAGATTTATTATATAGTAAAGCAGAAGAAAGTGTCTTGCTCGACTTGTATTACAGTATAATTTTGGATTCTCTACTGCATGTCCTGCTGTGTTCACACGGATTTCTTTTCCACAATAAAACTGTATGGATTTCTTTTGTGTGTGTGCGTGTGTGTTTTTCCCTCAGATTCTAATGAAAACTCCTTTTGCTTTTGCTATTTGGCTACATTTTATGACAGAGCAAACCAGCTTCTTCTCTACACAGAACTACTTGCTTGAAACTGTAAGGTCACTCAGTTTCTTTAGTAATAGTAGCTAAAATTCAAACTTTTTATTTTCCTGTTTGCAGGAGGACCACCTTGGTCAGGTTGTGCAGACCTTAATACTTTTCACAAGAGAAGTAGCATTTTAGCAGGAAAAGAAAAAAAAAAACAAGAAAAAACAACCTTGTATTCTTGACAGTGAGAGCATTAGGTAACTCAAAGAGATACAGAAGTCCATATGTATATAGGCTTCATGTTTATATTTGTAAGGATATGTAGAAAAGCACCTTTAAAATGTTTAGTTTACCGCAGGAGTTGTTTCTTACAATACCAGCTGGCTTCTCTGATCATGTCCACTTTAGTTGTCCACAAAAGTGGACATGATCAGCATTTTGGAAACAGCCAGGCAGAAGAAAGGTTTGTACTTAAGAGTCAGTGTGCAGCTGTGGGTGCAGGGGAATAAGGTCTTGTTTCTCCGTGTGAATTGGTACTCTCTTAATCTGGTAAATTGCTGCAGGACCTCTTGAAGTGATATGTGTGGGCTGACTTGCTCTTTGCCCAGAGCTCCACAAAAATAGCAGTGCTGTACATGAGCACTTCTGCTAATCTTTGTATATACATTTCTGCAGTGAGGTTTGGAGAACACTTATATATGTCCAAAAGGTAGCAGCATAGTCTTGATGAAAGCAAAGAGAATATAGGTTGGTGGGGACCTCCGGACCTTCTACTCAAATACACCCTTTTAAACTGGGTCCTTAGGGCCTTGGCAAAGTGAGTTCTCAGTCTCTCCAAAGATGGTGATTCCTCAGCTTTTCTGGACTCTTATTCCCATGTTTTACCGTCCTCACAGCGAAAAAGTTTTATGTTGAAGTTTCCTACATTAAAAAATTGTTGTCTCTTTTCCTAAGTTTCAATTGCCAGTGTAAATCGCATCATTTTTGCAGTTGTTGATGGCCCTCAGCATTCGTTTTTAAAACTGAACGTGAAGTTGATTTTCTTGTGAATGTGAAGGGTTGATATCACAGAATACATGTTGAGATGGTGTTGAAAGGTGCTCTAGAAGCTCTTGCAGCCTGCTTTACTGTGAGTCTTCAGTCTGAGTCGTGACAGTTTGCTATTGCAGCCCTGGATTTCTTCTTGGGAAAAATCTGCTGGCAGTGAAGGCAAAATTCAGCGATACTCAACTACAGTCAAGGAGGAAATTAAGGAGAAATATAGAACTTGCAAACTAAAAATAATCTGTCAAGTGAAACTTAAAAATGTAAATTCTTGAATGTGGTATCCTTTTTTGCCATACCCACAATTTTACAACTTTGTTGCTCTCTTGCTCTCTACTTTGCTCCCTTCCCAAAACTGTATTTTCAGTATATGAGTCCCCACTGTAGGGTCTTTTATCCCAAATAGCAAACCCTTCCATTTTGTGCTAGTAGACATCTAATTTGGGGATAATTTGAGTTAGTCTTGTTTTCTAAATAATATCAAGCTGTTCATGAAGAAAAATCTTTTTGATATCGATTCAAACTGGCCTATTTCCTAGCTTATATACATATAATACTTGGTTTAAAGTGACTGACAGAGATTGTCTTCTCTTTCTTTTGTCAGATGTGTGCAATAGTACCAATCTTCCTGAAGTTGAAATCATCAGTCTACTGGAAGAACAGCTGCCTCATTATAAGCTAAGAGCAGATACAATCTATGGTTATGACCACGACGACTGGCTTCATACTCCTCTCATTTCTCCTGATGCAAATATTGACTTAACAACTGAGCAAATAGAAGAGACCTTGAAATACTTCCGTAAGTCAAAAATTCATACATTTTACTGAAGAATAAATAAAGCTATACTATTTTTGTTACTGCCTCTGAAATATCTGTAATTCTCTTACAGTTGTGAACAGCAAGAGAACTGTTGGTTTTCAAGTTTCATGGTGGTTAGTAAAGAAAGGAAATAAGCAAAAACAGCAGTTGCATTTGTTAATTTGTCCATGTACTTTGTCACAATATCAAATATTGGTGAAACTTCAAGACTTCTTTTTGCTTGTTATCTCTCTGGCAAGAAGCTGAAATGTCTATGTTGATAAAATGTAAAAGGCTTAGGCATGTTGCCTTATTTGCTTTTTTTGGGAATATTTTCTGACTCATTGTGGTGCTGTCTGTGCTACTGTGTGCCTGCATCACAAGATGATGTCAAATCATCTTTCCACAGCTTGAATTTCTAAGAAAGACTTGTGAAGAACCAAACACTGAGCATTTAGTGAAGATGGTTTGTTCCCTTGTTCTTTCTTTTGTTCATATATATACATATATGTATATATGTATATACAACCGTACTGTTGTACAGAAAGGTACTGTTTGTGCCTGGAGAGAAAGCTTGTAGTCTTGTGACCTTATGCATTTTTCATTCTTTTGTTTGAGCTGGTAGATCCTTTTATCATGGTGAATGGATTCGTGTCTCTGTGTTCTTCAACTGTGGATGCTGACTTGTCTGGTTTTCTTGTACAGCTAAGTGTGATTCATCCTCTAGTTTCCCATTAAGCATGTAGTTTATGATTAAATAATTCTTTTCCCCTCCTCCTAGCTTCATGCAAAAATGCAGTTTTGTTACACTTTTGAATGCGTGGCATGTTCACATAGTCTACGGAGCATTAAGCCAGTAGGTGACAAACTAAAGCTGTAGTAGTTAGACTTGCATAGTAGTGGATTTACATAAATTATAGTGGTAGGTAGTTTGAGGTAGTTATTGAGGCACTGTGGAGCTCAAAAGATTTTGGTTTTAAAGTAGAGATTTTGATTAGGTGTTAGGAGGAAGTTTTTTTTTACCAGGAGAGTGGTGATGTGCTGGAATATGCTGCCCAGAGAGGCTGTGGATACTCTTCCCTGGAGGTGTTTGAGTCTGGGTTGGATAGGGCCCTGGGCAATCTGATCTAGTACTTGAGCTAGCAGTTGGCCGCCCTGTCTGTGGAAGGGATGTTGGAACTTGATGATCCTTGAGGTCCCTTCCAACCCAAGCCATTCTGTGATTCTATATGTGTTCTCCACCTTCTCCCCAGTCAGACAAAAACAATGCAAAATGGCAGGTGGGGCAGAACGCTGATCAATGGAATCAGTTAATTCTTGTTTCATAGCAGATATTTAATGCAGCTGAAATGGTGGCAGTAGTTGACTTAAATAAACCTTCTGAAAAGTCAGTTTCCTAATATCTGCAGTAACAGGATTAATTGTCTCATCCTTAAGATGGTCTATGCAAAGGGGCTGTTTTATCCAGCATTTAGCTTACAAGCATAATGGGCTGCAAGCTTTGCTACATGCTGCAATTCGAAAACTTCATCCAGTCAAAATAGCTTGAATGAAAAAAATGATGCGTTTTCTGCTTTCATTGGTGATTAACTGCTTAAAGAGAAGGAACACTAAGCAAGGAGAACTCCTGTAAAGAAAGTTCGTTGCTTAATGCTTACGTACAAGCATATGTACAGTAGGTAGTGGCTTAAGAAGTTGAAAATGGGCAAAGTTGAATTAATCCCTAGGCTGATACCCTGGGAGCTGAGATCACTGCTTTTACCCTTGTTCAGTTGTGAACGACTCATACAGTGCTGTAGTGCAAGATCATAAAACTTTGGCATGTTTGGAACTTACGGTACTGTGCATAAACATTGCTTTATGAAAAGTGAACTATGAAAATAAAGATATTAAGTAAGTTGTCACAGAAGTGAATTGTACCATTACCGCTCTGCAGAGTGTTTTCCAGGGCGTGACTTCTAGCACTGTGGTTCATTTTCAGAGCTGCAATCAGGGCACTCCTTTTGTACATGTTTACTTTGTTTTAAAAACCTTGGAGGAGGAGGAGATGGAAGGTGTATATATACTGTAACTTTGTCTATGAGAAAAATTTAGGACAACATTACAGATTTCCACTTTATTCAGAGCATTATTCTTATGGTCTGAGTTCTATGGGTGTAGTTATATATAAGAAATAACAAAAGTGAAATTTATAATCTGTCAGACTTCCTTAAGTGATGGAAGACTTAATTAATTTTACTGCACCAGAAAAGGATTTCCTGCAAAATAAACACTATTACCAGAATAAAAATGTCCTATATGTACAGACCGTTATGTCTTCCTCGGGCTTTTTAGAAACACTTTAAGATGAGCAGAATATAATTGATGTTGAAGTCTGAGCTTCTGCAGAATAGGTATGAAATGAGATCTTTTCATTGCTTATGGTTCCTAGCATTGCAGTAGCGATCAGCTTTGAAAGCACCAGTATTATGAATAGTTGAGAAGTCAGAAGGAAGGGATATGTTGTGGCTTTGTTCAGGAAATGTTTGCAGGCTGAGAAATACTGGACATAGGAATGTCTGAGCATGTTTTAATATATGTAAATACTGTGCATAGTTAACATATGCAAATTTGTATTTTGTAAGGCTTCCTGTTCTTTATGTAGAGAGTTTATCAGGAAGAGCAACATTTTATTACCCAAACTCACCACACCAGTTAATTAATGTGTAACTACTTAGTCTGGAAATAATCTGAATAGAAACTCCACTGTGATACACTTGCAGTGTAACTCAATTGTTTTAATTATGTTCAGATACCTACAGTGAACTATTGGAATTAGGCAAAGGGAGCACTTCTGTTTTTCCACTAGCTATAAATGATAGCAAAGTGTTTCTTGTTTGACCGTGGTGTCATTTACCTTTTTTATTTGTTTTGGCAGTAATTGAGAGCAGCTTTTTTGCCTTATTCCAGCTGCAGGCTTTGAACACAGCTGTGGTCAGTCACCATACTCAGTGACTCTTTAAGCTCTGTCTTGGTTCTGATCCATGTCTCTATCTCTGTCTTGACTCAGTTTGTGAGTTTTGAACAAGATGGATGTCTGAACCTTTACACCTCAATACTGGATTACTTAAAAATACTTTGAGACCCGTAGAAGTAGAAAAGCGGGATGAATACAGATGTATTATGTGAGCATATATATATTATGATACACACAGGTGTGTGTGTATATATATACATAATATGCACGTATTGATGTACAGTTGGGTTTGTAGTTATCCTTTTGAAAGAACTTTGATATGTAACGACAGAATTTTAAATCTCTACTCAAGATGAAAGTAGTTCCTTAAATGCTTTTGTGGTTAAGCCTTACAAAGTGCCCTTAAGTTCTCCATAGACTATCTGTCTCTGAGAACTGTACTTCCAAAAAATAAAAATAAAAAAATTACTTGCTGTTTAGAATCTCATTTATATATGAATTATAGTACTACTTTTACTAGGTACATGCACGTAGATTTTTGACATATCTGTAGTATGTTCTGTAATTCATTCTCATTATCCAGCCAGTATTTGCCTTTTCCATAGAACAGGCTTGTTACTAGGAAACTTATGATACTTAATACTTATTTGACCCTGATTTTTTCATTTCTGAATAATATATTTAATAAGAGAAATGGTGCGGTTGTTTTGATAAATTCTGATGTCTCCAAAGACCATTATCAGTGAATGAACTTAAATCACTTGTAGCGACAGTATTCTCTAGTTCGAGTTCATCTGTGTTTGCATTTGCTCCCAGGAGAGGATGTATGAGAAATGCTACTTCCAAGAGTGATTCAGCTCATAGCGTAACTAGCAGCTGCCTTGCTGTCCTTTGAAGTAGAAGCAATGAAGTGATGGAGCTTTTCTGAAGAGTTGGTGGGTGTTTGGAGTAACGTACTACCAAGCTTTCAAAGTATACAGATACGTTTTCATTCAGTTAAGAAGCAGATTAGTAGCAATTAATGCTCACCCATACCAGTCCTGATGTCACTGAATTGTGTTTTGGGGGATAGAGGGAGAGGAGATGCCATTACATCTGTGCTGTTTCTATTTTACAGTAGGAAACGTATCACAAAGAAACACTTGTACTTAGGAAAATAGTCCATCATTTTGAGTGAAGGGAGAAATTGTCTTTTCTAGACTGTGAACTGAAAAGAGTGGCAGTGCTTTTAATAGGACCACTGTCTTAATGGATGTCTCCATTTGGTCCTTGATCTTTGTTGGTCGTTTCTTTAGGTCTCCTTGGGCTTGTTTATCCATCTTTAATAGACCATGATGGCATAATGTATTGAACTGTGAAGGGCTCCTAGAGTACCACCTGCTCTTTCTTGATATTCAAAAAATGCCATGTATTCTTATATTCCATAACTTCTCCTTAAAAATGTCTAAGAAGGTACTAGAAGCACAAATCTGAAGGGAGGAGGGAGAGCTTCAGTGGAAACATAGACGAAAGAGGTCACTATGGTATGGGAGGGTTTTCAGTAGCATAGAAGAAAAATGTCTTCTGCAGCTTGTGTTTAATGGGAAACTTGGAATTAAACTAGTTTGACACATTACCAGATTAGCAGGACTTGTCATGTAGAGGTCTGTAAAGGATAAGTACTTCTGCTTCACTTATATAATGGTTACTTGAGTGCTTTATGCCAGTGATATGTGCTTTAATACAGACTTTTTCATTCTTCAGTCCCCTGAACTTGTTTGACCTAGTTTTCTAATGACATATGGTTTGAGCTGAGTCAAGATCTGACCCATTAAAGTAAAAAAAAAGCCATGAGATTTTGGAGGGTGTTGAATGTGTTTATGCATATGGTGATGGTGGCAATCAGTGCCAGTGTTCTAGGGCTGGTTAAATTCAATAGGATTGAGAGAATACACTTCAGTACTTCCAGACTCCACAAAGAGATCTTCCTGAAGATTATTCATTATCTGCCTTAAAGGTTTCAGCTTGGTTAGTATTTTCAAATACAGTTTTTGTGCATTTTCTGGCTGCTTGCTGAGCACTCAAATTTTTAGCATTTGGATTCTGTTTCCTTGTTGCAGTTCGATGTATTAATCGAGTCTGCATCTTGCAAAACTCTGTTGACTGTAGGAAAAATGGACAATAGTTATCATCTTAGCACTGGGTTTTTGTGTGTGCATTTTGATAAGCCCTTGCAGTCTTTTTGGACATCTAACAAGGTAGGATTCATAGCATCCATGTTGCCCCTTCTCTTCATAAAGCTAGACAGGCAAATTCTTAAGCTTGATTTAAGTAGATATTTGCTTCTTAATATTTGGGGATGTTCCAAGGCAAGAAAAAAAGCGATTATCTGTTTTTCCCACTCTTCATCTATTTTTCTCAATTGTTAATGCATCTAGTGACTTTATTTCTGTGATGGTGCTGTTGTTAAGATTTTAGACAAGGCCTCATGTAATCCCCACTCACTGTTAGTGGTGACTGCAGTGGTGCAGGGGGTGCCTGGGGCCTCTCCTGGAGCCTTGGGAGCAATGGCCTTTTTCCCTGCAGGTTTGTGCCCTTTGCTAAAGGGGCTGTGTCACCAAGTGGTGACGTTAAGGGGAAGGTAGTAGCATCAGAGAGGATAAAAGACACAGAATCTGAAGAATGGCTGAAGGATGTGCTGCCATTCAGGAGGACCTTGACAAGCGGGAGCAATGGGGTCCAGAAGAGCCTCATGCAGTCCAGCAAAGGGAAGTGCCATATTCTGCACCTGCAGAGGAACAGCTCCAGGCAACAGGACGTGCTGTCTGACCAGCTGGAAAGCAGTCTTGCAGAAAAAGACCTTTACTTATTCTTCATAGGTTTATATACGTTTGAGTACTCTTTCAAGAAGTGGCATCTTATGGAAGTGGTTAGGTCTTGCTATCATGGTCTCACAGTATAAGCATGGCCAATGATACCTTAATGAATAATGAAAACAGTTTGGCAGATATAGAATCATAGAATCACCAAGGTTGGAAAAGACCCACAGGATCACCCAGTCCAACCATCCTCCCATCACCAATAGTTCTCACTAAACCACATCCCTCAACACAGCGTTCAAACATTCCTTGAACACCTCCAGGGTCGGTGACTCCACCACCTCCCTGGCAGCCCATTGCAGTGCCTGACCACCCTTTCAGAGAAGCAGTATTTCCTAACGTCCAGCTTGAACCTTTCCTGGTGCAGCTTGAAGCCATTCCCTCTAGTCCTATCACTGGTTACAAGAGAGAAGAGGCTGACCCCCAGCTCACTACAACCTCCCTTCAGGTAGTTGTAGAGAGCAATAAGGTCTCCCCTGAGCCTCCTCTTCTCTGTTATATCTGTCTGAAGACAACATAAATTTTGATTTCATACAGATGCAAGTGTATTATCTTCAGGAATCATCCAGGAATCACCAAACATACTACAGAAAGTAAAAAAGTTTACCTTGGTCCTTTTCAGGGAGAGGGGAGAAATAATCCTATCATGTGGAAAATCAGTTTTTGTCCGTAAGTAACTTAATCTGTCTGCTCCTGTCTCACATTAAATTGTCTTGTTTCAGTGGGAGAATACTTAAAAGATTCCTATGAAGCAGAGATCTTGTCTGTACTAGGTGAGGTTGTTGGACCCTTACGGTGTTTGGAGGGAAAGAGGTGTCCCTAAGCTCTGTCCCGTGTATAGAAAGTACTTGTACCATTTTGAAGCCTTGGACAATAATTACATTTTGACTAAAGTGATCAAATCTGAAGTACTCATTTATTTTAAATACTGATTCTGGAAGCTGCTGGTACAGGGTGTACCAAAGTGTTCTGGTTCCACTCTTTCCAGGTGAAGCAGGCCACTGTGACTTCTTGCTTAAGGAAAATACTACGCTGGAAGACACCATTATCCTAAGCTGCAGAATTGTTCATTATTACTGCACCTGCAGTCATGGGATTACTCTTGCTCTGTTATTTTAGAAGGTGAAATCCAAATAACAGTTCACTTCAGTAAATTCAGAAATAGCAATATGCCAGCCTGTCCTTGAAAATCAGTTGTACTTTTAAGTATCTCTGTTTTCCTTTTTAATGCTCTTTAATAACTTAAAAAAGAAAGAAAGTGGAAAAACACCAACTTGCAAATGAACTACTGTGGCAGAGCCTGATTAGAAGCAATATGCATTGCGTAACGGTGAGTTGTACAGCAGTTCCTCTGGCAGAAAGGACTCCAGCTGATGTTAGTGGGATGGGTACCTTTATCCTGTGTGCTGGTGGCTCTGGAAAATAATGAGAGGATGTAGTGTGCAGTTATCGGGACCTAATTTGATGCTAGAACCAAGAAAAGAGATGTGTCCCAGAGGTAAATAAATGGGAGCTAATACACTATTTTATCTACCGTGAGTACAGCCTGATGCATCTAACATGTTCATTTCACAAGATCTTCCCAGAATTGGGAAAGGTTTGAATAAGAAGGCTGGGAATGACTAAGCATGGGTAGGCATGATCAATGGTGAGGTCTGAAGTAAACATATTATTTGCTTTCTTTGCCAGCAGAGATGACTTAGGCTTCTTTGCTCCCTAGCAACATAGTTGTCCACCGTCTTGGGTGTGCTGCTACAGGTTTCTTGAGAGACAGTGTTTGTAAGCTGGGTAGTTGAAATTATCTTTGTCAAATATTCTCTTGAAAGAAAGAAAAGGATTTGTATTTTTTTTTATGACCTGGTTGGTTAATTTGGGCAGTTCAATTCAGTGTTGATCCTATGGCATAGATTCAGTACAGCAACAGGGAAGGAAGAAGAGAGCTCGTGAACTTGGCAGCCCAGATTTTCTGCCTAAATATACTCCTTTGCAACTGCAAACATGAGTACTCAGTCTATTTAGCTTGTCAACGTTGGCTACCAGAATTCTTTATTAGTCTGTATATTTTGCTGTGTGGAGAACAAATAAGTTTCTTTGTTTTGTTTAAACTAAACACGGAAAAATGGCATAATGTGGTAGCTGGAAGGGAAGACCAAATGAATGTTAATAGCCATATATGGATTCAGAATATGAAAAATGTCATTGCTTGTAATCACAAATATAGTATCTGGAATCTTTCCTAAGCTCAATTGTCTGATAAGTGTTAGGCAATTATCCTGGTAATACTTCAGTCAAATGCAGTGTTACAATACAGAGGTTTGAATCCAGGGAGGTTTAATGTTAATAGAAGCAATCCACCAGAAAATCATACTGTTCTGGTAGATATTTCTTACATAAAGACTGATACACGTATCTATATGAAGTAAAACTGGGCTACAGAAATTGAAAGATGTTTCTGCTGCTATGCTGCTGCTTTACTGACATGGTCATACTTTCATTTCCAACCCATCAGCCCTTCCAGCCCGCCCCTCCTACAGCTACAATTTCTTATGTAGTTGAAGGGCTGCTTGCATGTGGATACCTGGATTTGCAGTATTCTGTCTGGGGTTTCTGTCTTCGGGCTGGGAAGATCACACCATCTTTCCACGTCTCTTGAGTACTTCTGAAATCATTTGACTGCACAATTGGTTTTCTCCACAGAAAGATAATGCCTTTCCAGATTATACCAGTGTGTTTTCAGTTATCTCTGCAGAATAATACCAATAAAACTGAAAACAGGCAAAACCCACCACCAAAACCAAAGAAAGAAACAGCAACAACAATAACCATCACCAAAAACCGCATCCCACCGAGAACTACTTTTGTCCTCTCTCAATGAAGTGTGTGTGTTGAGACAGGGAGGAAGGAGAAGTGACAAGAAAATTCCAGCATGTTTAAAAAGATTTCCTTTGTTTAAATTGTCAGGAAATAGAAAGGAGAGACTCCTTTCAGCAATTCTGATCTGGTAGCCAGCATCCACTCTTTATATGTTAAATGCAGATTTAATAGCATTACCAACCTTAAATTACCTTTTAGACAAAAATAATACGAGTGGAACAAATTGCTTATGTGCAGAGCAATTGAGTTAATGTTGCCACAGAAACCTTTATTTTGCTCTGACAGTGTTTTAACAGCATAGCCTTAACTGCACTTAACAGCAAATCCAGCTCTCACCTTGTGAACATACGGAACTGAAACTGCAGGGCTGAGATAGAGTTGGAGCACCTCTTCATTCCTCTATTTCAAGATGGCATGCCCAACGTGAGGGCAGGTTGATCACATCTGGCAAAATTGCTCACAGTATTCACAATGTTAATTATTTTTTTAGAGAGATGTGTGTGACCTTTGCATGTCTAAATGCTGTTAGTTATTTATGTATAACCCTTTGTTATTTACTAATCTGAAATTAATGTCCACTTATTTTGTTGCTGTCTCGTCAGTATGGAGTGTGGAATGTAAAAAAATCTCATCAGCAGTATGAAGCCAAAAATAATACAATCCCTGTCAAAATGAAAGCAGGTTTTATTTTTCAGAGCCTTGTTATCTCTTAGTGTGCATCTTGATTTCAGGAGGGCAGAAATAATCTCTGGAGTAGCATCTGCTGGGAAATAATGATTTTTGTGCCTTTCCTATTGTAAGGCTGGAAGCTACTGGAGCATGATGATTTCCTGGCTTCTGGTTGGTATGGAGTGGCAGGAGCTGAAGGCAACAGCTTGGGGGCAAGGTGCCAGTAAATGACTTGATTAATGCTCTGCTTCTTTGTTTGGAGATAGCCTCTCAAGAATGGCAATGCTTCCAACCTAGAGCAGCATGGCTGACTTTGCTCAGGTATCACACCAGCTCAGCTGTCCATCAGCGTTATCTAGATTACAGATGTTAGATCTCATTGTCTGCAGCCTGGCTGGTCCTCTGATTGAGGAGTGTAGGAGGGAGGATGAAGTACAGGGCCATAGGAGTAAAGTTACTCAAACTCATGGGTTTGAGTAAATTATTTCCTGGAGTGCTCCACCCAGGAAAATCTCACAGATGTGAGGTAGAGCTGTATTTGCAAAGAAGCTCTGACACTTCAGTGTCTTTGATGCTTTGAAATTCACAGTAGACTATTTAGAAAGTTAAAAGTAAGTATTTTCAGTCATGAAAAAGGTTCAAAGATTCTTAGTTTGTGAAAATACAACGAAGAAAGTAAGAAATCAAAGGCATGTGAACTACAGAATGATAACATGGCTGAGGTTGACACAGACCTCTGAAGCCACTTGGTCCAACTCGTGCTCCGGCAGAGCAGCCAAGAGTAGATTGCTCAGGCCCATGTCTGAAAAGAGCCTGGATTCATCTTTACACCCTTTGCTCAGGTACTTATAGACATTGTTGAGATCCTCCTGAGCATCCTCTTCTCCAAGCTGAGCAGCGCAGCTGCCTCAGCCTCTCCTCAAATGAAAAATGCTTCAGTCCCTTAATGTTCTTGGACAAACTACAGAGAGTTCATCTGTCTCCTCCTACTGAGGATCCCAAAACTGGACTAAATCCTCACCGGGACTAGTTAGAATCCTGTGCACGTTGCCAAAGAGGCTACCTTATTGTCTTATTATTATTATATCTTATTCTCCTACAGATATATTTATTTATTTTCAGACTGAGAAACACATTTGTTTTCTAGTGAAATAATGTACTTGCACTCAAAGCTGTCTTTGAGTTTGGCCCTAGACTGGAACTTTGGAGATGGGTGAATAACATAATTCATTGCTGTTAGCTGCTGATGATGTATGTGAACAAATATCTGAGTCTGTGATTCAGCACACAATATGTAAAAGAATGTGATAATCTTCAAGCTTGAAGTTACTGTAGTGATAATTACTTACATGTGTAAAACTGAATTACTAATATGGTCATTTTTGTATTAGCAGCTTACGTATTTGCCTCTGTATTGCTTGACTGTTCCTTATTTTAATTCTGTTTTTTAACAGTGAAGGTAAGTTGTGACAGTCAAGGAGTCAAATAAGCAGTAACAGTCTAGAATATACATGAATGAGGGGAATTTAATAGAAACCTGCAATGAATGGGTTAGAAAGGAGAGAGAAAATGAATGTTCAGTTCACTCAGAGTGGTGAAGCCGTGGCACGGCGATCCATAGAAGAAGCTGTGGATGCCCCATCCCTGGAGGCGCTCAAGGCAAGGTTGGATGAGGCCCTGGGCAGATTGGATCCAGATGGTCTTTAAGGTGTCCCTTCCAAACCCAGCTGTTGTACGGTTCTACGATATCCAGAGCTGGAAGCATAAGATTCAGTAAGAGTGAATTTGAAATCAAAAGGTGATAGTTACATGTATCATAAATAGTAGATATGTGGATCCTTGCAACAGGATGTTGAAGATGCTATAAATACTTCTAGGCTCAAGAACGGGCAGGGTAAGTCCTTTGAGAAGTGCCAAGAGTGGAAATTGCATCTGTGTCGGACTGTCTTCAAAGCTGGAAAAAGCTGAGCTTGGCAGGGCAGCTGAAGGATGCGTTGTCCAGGTTTCCCTTGTCTGTTCGTGATTGTTCCTGTGGATGAACGGAGTCTCTGCTTGGACAAGCAATTCCAAGGCCAGACACCAGCATGGCTTACCTTGTGTTATCAACATGTATTGCAACTCAGTCTGTCCCAGTGATTCTACCGCTGTTCACAGAGTAATATAGTTGCTTAGAAAGAAATGATTTAAGAGGAAAGCAAAATGGATCTAAATCCCTTGGCATCTGTACCTGTGCAGATTCAGGCATGCTTTTTGGATGGCTGTGCTTGCTGATGATGATTTAGGGCAACATATCCTTGGGTTCTCTCTTATTAACTTAAACGCGTTAGGTGATGCATAAGGAAAGTCTTTTCTTTCATTTCCTCATTGTTGAGCACAAACATCACACTATCCTGCTTGAAGACCTTATGTACTTTTAGAAAGAGTGGTGAAAATTCATCCAAACCCTTTGATTTCAGCTTAGATTCCTAAAATAGAGGGGTCAGTAGTTCATGGCGAACGCAAAAGGCAGAAGCAGATGAGCTTTATAGCAAGAAGACATGTGCTGCTCTGCCATTTTTCTAACTCCTTCATTTTTGTGCCACTTCTTGCAGTAACAGCGTGCACGAGGCATTCAACTGTATCAGCCCAGAGTATTGTAACGAAGCAATAATGTTTCATTTTCCATGGGGAAGGCGGGCTTTTATCAGTACCGGTGGGAGAGAGTAGTAATGGACTGGCTTTTCATTATTAATGTACAGCATGGACCCAGTGAATTACGATGGCAGGATGCTGTTCAGCGAGCAGTAAGCAGAGAATCGGATCCTCTTTCTGCGGAAGGATTTTCATTTCCAGCATGGAGGGCCACATCTAGTCTGCAAAGCCAGAAGCGGCAAAATGCATTCTCTGCATCTCCTCATCTCTTCTGGAGCCGGCTCATCTCCATGGCAACTCGTTAGGCTGAAGGGGATGTGGAGCCTGGGGAGGGATGGGTTAGAGACATCCGGGCGGTGGTGTGTGCCCCCACGTCAGCGTATCCGCCTCTTGATAGGGCGAGCTCGGTAACACCCAGCCGAGGCTCCTGTGCAGAGCTGCTTTATTACAGCAGCCGCCAGGGCATCTGCTTGAGAAATCTCCCTTCTGCATCCTTCTAGATATCTCTCTCTCTCTATTTCTCCCCCCGCCCCTCCCCCCCAAATTACACCCTATCCTCCCCCACCCATAGTTTAGTTGCAGCCTCATTGAAGATGTGCAGCTCGTTTCTGGCTTCCCAGGAGCTGCCTTGTGATGTGCCGTTCTGCACAGGCAGGAAGGCATGGCTGCGTTTCACTTGACCTTAGCAGCGAAGTGCAGTCTTGTCTGTTGCTGAAGGATACTGACTATGCAGAAATTTATTGAAGCAGATTACTACGAACTGGACTGGTATTATGAAGAATGCACAGATGGTAAATCTTTTTTTTTCCTCTTCCTTATTTCTTGGTGCAGAATCTGAAGCTTGTAGGACTGGAGCATTGTTATCAAATGTTTGAAAAATGAAGTACCTTGTAAAAGGCAGCACCTCGGTGTGGCAGAGATGCCTGCATCACTGTTACACCTCAGCATCTCTTCTGAGCATACTGCAAGAGACTGCTGTAAGGCTTTCTCTATTTCTAAGGGAGTGGCAGAGGAATGTAGGCACTGAACGAGAGCTCCTTGGGCAAGGGGAGAAATATTTGAAATGCTTGCTGTATGTATCATAATTGGGCTGGATTTGTATGTGCATAACGTAAGATTCTGTATTGGTTTGTGGTTTAAGGCTTTGTATTTTTCTGCAGTGCCAGTGTAATGGAATATCTGTATAGTTAACATATTAATAGGCAGTATGTGTTTTCTCTCAGGCTGTTTCTCTATGAAAGACATTTGTGACGTGACTTCTTAAAGCTGGGGGAGGTTTACTTCTGGGACTGAAAAAATTACAAACTGTTCTGAAGGTGATCTTCTGAGCCCATTGTGATCTCTCTGCTTTTCACCTGGGTGATTAGTTTTTTATCGGACTACTTAATATTTTTTATCAGATTCCAGATAAATGCATGTGAGGAAGATGAGGAGCACCCAAAATTGCACTGTGTAGGGTGAAAAAATCAAGATTTTTCATCAGTGGCACGTGGTGGTAACCTGTAAAACAGCATGCAGCCTTTGGGAAGGCAGTCATTGTATTTAGATTTTATTCTGGTCGGGAAGCAGGGCTTAAATGAGGCGAACCCAAGCTCACAATGAAGCAAGAACAGTAAGGAGTGTAGCTCTGGGGGGTTGTGGATTGTATGTATGTAGTACAGAGAGGGGACAGGTATAGTAAAGATGTGTGACAAAATGTGATTGGGTTCTTGTGGTCTTGTGGGTGGCACATCGTTCCGTTTGTGTCTATGTTCTGGATTTCTGAGGTGAGTACAGTGTCAGAAGGTTGTTAAGCTTGAATTTCACTGTTTCAATGATTATTCCTGTCCAGGTATTCAGGGAGTCAAAGAGCAAAGGGGCATATTTATTTGAAAGGTCTGACTACTTTTAGTAGGACTGAATCCATTATGTAACTTTTATCCTCTCAGTTTAACCCTAGTAAATACTGTAGCATCTGATTAATCTCTGTGATGTAACAGACTGGGTTGGCCTGCTTTTGGAAGCTTAAGAAATGTGACAGTTGTACTGTCAGTAAAAACAGTAGCTTTTTTCCAGGTTAAAGACAGAAGGCCTTCTTTTCATCATTCTTTTTATGATCTTCTATCTGTCTGGTCTAAGTGTTGTTATGCAGAAGTTTGACGTGTCTGAATAACTGAGCTAAGAGCTCCTTTTCTCATTAACTTGGTCGTAAGGTGTGCGCTGCTCTGGAGAAGCCGTGGGAGTTCCACAGCAATGGGATACGCAACAGGTATTGGGCAAGCACTGCAATACCTTGTGGGATCAGGGCCTCCAGCACCACGGTGGTTGGTCTGATTCTGGGCAGGCAAGTTCTCATGTGAGCGCTGAGCCCCCACCCAGCACTTATCTTCCGGGAGCCAAGATCTCCTACAGAAAGTCAGCCAGAGCACGTGCCATTTGGGAGAGAGCACCTCTCTGAGGCAGCAGGGTTGGATGTCTGACAGGGAGAAATCTCTTCTGTGGGTAAGGCATAATGCTGCTTTGTTTTTGTTTTTAATTGCAATGTTCCTTCTGAAGTGGATGGAGTGATAGTGCTGTCAGTCCTATCTCAGCCTCTTAGGTGAGTGTCAGTCTCAGGTTTAATGGAATTTCATGGCTTTTGGCTGTCTTCTCCCAGTTGAATGTGTGAGAGAGTAGTAGAGGATTTGAGAGGTGCAGTGGAAGCTCTTTGGCCTTTGGTATTGGTATTTTAATTTGGATTTGAAATAACATCAGTATTTCCTGTTGATGGAGTAAGGTATTCTGATGGTGGTGGGTGACAAAAGACATTTTAAAAGCATAGCAGAAACCAGGTTCTTCAAAGAGCACGTGGTGTCTTACGAGATGCCTGTCTCTCGGTGTTTCATTTTCTCACCATGCATTTGTTGATGCCAGAGTCATCTGCCTGTGATTCCATTTGTATTCAGTAGACTGATGGGCAGCTGCAGCTCAGCCAACCTGTTTTGAATATCTATTTTAAGACAAAATGAGGCATAGACAGCTTATTTCTCTTCTATAGATGGACTCTCTGGAGCTCAGATTTGTATGTACATTATATCAGGAATCCTATCCATTTTACCAGTTCTGGTAAATACATCACTGAAGGAGTCAGTGATACACTGAAAATAATAGAAATCCTCACAAGAGACCATCCTACAGGATTATTGTTTTCTGATGAAATTGTGCAGTTGCTTTGTAAAAGCTGGTGGGACATGGATTTCCATCTTAAAGGTGTGATTTCATGTTAACAATTCCTCGAACTGTGTATGCTTTCTTGTTCCATAGTCATTCCATAATGACACCAGCATGTAAGGCTTTAGTGCTATTGTTTGACTCAATAGGAAAAGAAGTAATTCTCACTCTTAGCTCAGATTTAATGAACTTCTGTATGGATTGATATAGTAACAATGTCTTCAACTTGCATTTGGTGGTAGTAATTTTTTTTTAATACCTTGAAGAGGCAAATGAACAAATGCTCAAAACTGACAATTCACAAATCTTTCAGAAGTCTCTAAGGTGGAAATAATGAAGTAATACCTTTTTATGTAATGTCCTTTCCAGAGTTTATTTTTGGCAAGAGTAAATGGAATTAGGCAATAAGGTGTTTCCTTATTTGAATATTGGATCACCGGTGTTAACTACCATTACAATAAATTGAAGCCTATATTAATAAGAAACACTGCACCGTGCTTTTTAGATACATTTTTCCAATACAACATTTTTGTATAGTGTGACAGTTGCCACCTTATTTGGAATTAATGGAATATGTGTGTTGCTCCGTAAGTAATGCCTCCTATTTATTTCCGTGGAAACGGCAACAAAGAGCTCTACAATAAAACATAATTAAATAGGAGGCATTGCTTTCAGAGCAGCCGTGGTAGACTGGAGAGTGGAAAGAGCTGTGTGTGTACTGGAACAGGACAGTCATTACTTTTGTAGCAGATTTTGAGATGGGCAGCATTAATGATAAAAGAGGAAAAGGTGAAGCCTTTGCGGGCTCGTGTGGTGAAGTAGAGCAGTATAAATGTCAGTTTTTATCTCATCTCAGTTTTTATCTTCATCTCAGTTTTTGTTTTGTTTTTGTCTGTTGCTTTTTAAAGAGGTAAAATAGATTCTTAAGGAACACAAAACTCAATGTAGGTGAAAAAAAAAAAAAAAGCAAAAATCTCCCACAGACTCCCAAACAGAATAGAAGCAGATAAATGGATATCTTTATAAATCTTTATGAATAGCCTTCTCCCATGCTTCTCTCTGGGGCCAGTCTCCTCCACCCTCTCAATGAGCAATGCAAGAGAAATCCAGGTTGACTGTGGCACAAGTAATTTTTTTGTCGGGTTCCTCTCATTACTCATTTATTTCTAACTAAAAAACCCCCCTTTGGGGCCTGAGAGTTCATTGCTTGTTATTCCAGGTGACTTTGTGTGTGTATGTGATTAGAACTTTCATTTTTCTTTTGTTGTCCGTGAGCTTCAGCAGTTGCTTGCAGAGAAAACAGCATCTTTATCCCTTCTTCTTTTTCCTCACAGTCTCTCTGTGTCTCCCATTTGTCTCACACCAAAGCTTCTGTCCTCTTACATGTTTGCCCAAGTGACTTCATCTCACTTTCATGGTCATTCTGGCACTTCTTGCTCTGCTCCGCATCTTTTAACTCCCACCCATGCTTTCCTTCTGCTTGTACAGAAGTGTTTTCATCTCTTGTTCTGTCTGCAGATACTGTTTGGTACTTCTCTCTATTATCAACAAGTTCCTGAACTTTCCCTTTTAGCTGGGCAATAATTAACAGTGCTAATGTTTGTTCTCCTTGACCTGCCAGCGCAGTTACTTATTCCCGTCTTATTTGTAGCGGTGTGCCTTTGCAAATGTGAGACAGCGTCCCAGTTATCTTCCTTTGTGGCTGTTTCTTCTTCTTTTTTTTTTTTTCACTCCTTAAAGGCACCATTAGGAGAATATTTCCTGTTCTGCGCTGCCTTTCTAAGTGTTCTTAGATCTCCATGTTTCTTCCTCCATGCATCTCAGTTACAGGTAACCTCACACATGTCTGCCAGCTCTGTGGAGGCGCAGTCAGCCTTTAAGCCTGGAGTATGGCTTGACCCTTTCTCGCTTACGACAGGAGTTCAGCTGATGGTTGAGTATTTCTGAGTCCTCATACTGTCTCATAGGTTTGCTTCTTTTATCTCTGTGCCTGTGGGCACGGTAACTCTGGTGTTGCTCTGGATGTCATCAGTGGGCATTCTGTTTACATCCGTGCGAACCTTACAGATGCTTGTGTTGAAGGCTAATTCTAAACAAACTGAGCTACATTTGTGTTAGGTATCAGAAGAATAGACACTTAATATCCTTAACCAGGGCCATCCATCCCAAAGCTGGTAGACTGAGCTACCATTGTATTAGATACCAGAAGAATAATTACTTAGTTTCCTTAGTCAGGGTCTTTTCAATACCAGTAGGCCTTGAAGGGAAAATTAATTGATCAGGATACTGCCAACTTGGCAAGAAAACCCTAGATCTGTGAATCCTTACAACTGTATGAAAAATAACCAGTCATTGTGAGGAGAAAGGACTGGAAAAGGATTAACTTTGCAACTTTTGTGTATAAATACTGTGTGGAGAGTTTCACGTGTGTGCTTGATTCGTGGGAAACCACCCGAGCACCAGCCTTGTGCAATCCTGAGATAAATAAGGAGTGTCTCTCCTGAGTGTGTGATTATTGATTACTGCACACTGGGCGACGAATCACTTTTCAGACAACACTTGTAGCACGTAGACTTGGAAACAGCCCTTGTTCCCTAGGTATGTGGATAAAATTCTCCTTCAGGTTTTTGCTTCTTCATCCTTGATAAATGTAGTTGAACCTTGCTCATATGTGTGCGATCATTGAAATTATTTTCCAGTTTCCTTCTTTTGCCGTGTTACTTCCTTTTCTTTATTCCTCTGTTGATTCTGTATCTAGTTAGACCTAAGCTACTGCTATTTGTGTATCGTCTTTAAATGGCTTATTTTTCAGCATAGAGGTATAATTTCCTCTTGAGTCTGCTCAACTGCTGTACTTATAGATAAGCTCTTTCCTGCTTCATCCCAATTTTTTCTTTCCAGAAACATAGGATGCTGTCCTTTTGGCTGAAGCAAATTAATTGGGTGTGTTTTGTAAGACTGGGAGATGTGCATAATACACAGATGGATATTTGGTAAATAAACATACAAATCTGTATACATTTGAACAATTTAACTTTGTTTGACTGTATGTCCTAATAGAAAGCACATTTCGGTGGCCAGTTTATGCTCACTTTCTGGAAAGCCCACCCCAAAACACCCATGTTTCTTCATCGGCATACTTTAGAACCTAGATGCTGCCATTTCAGTCATTGTTTTTAGGACTTGTTTGCCTATGGAGAAGCTTTTTGTTCTAAATGCAGCATTATTACTACTGGTTAATTGTGGTGATTATGTGCAAAAGCCTAGATATTTTTTGTTGATAAAGGAGGTTAGAATGTTTTGTGTGCACCAGAACTGCATGAATGAGTCAGGATAAGAGAGTTACATGCATTGTGTCCTGCCTCACCTTTCTTAAACTAACTCTGGGTTTGTTTCCTTTTCTGTTGCAAAGTTACCAAAGGTAAGGTCTGTACCTTAGTGCAGGAGTTGCATTAGAAGTGTGCATGTGTGTTTTAGGTGTGCTTATTTAGCTAGCTTCCCGAAAGGAGATGAATGTCTTGTGCTAACGGAGTAGCCTACGTGCTGAGTTGATTACAGCTAGCATACTCAATTTACTTTGCAGCAGTAGCCCTTAAAAGTGCGTATTTGTCCTGATATGCTATATAAGTCCTTAAGTCTTTGTTTACAGGAAATATTAAAATCTCTTTTGAATCTTTCCTGATTAGAGTGTGTATTTTCAGAACTGTGTACAGTTTGGCTTTTTTCTTCCGTTGCTGGTTATTGTTTGGTACCTGCTGGAGACTTGGCTCTTAATCTTTGGCACATAAATATTCCTGCGCCAGTAAAAGGGCTTAATGCAAAGTACTACTAAAAATGAGCTGATAGCCTAGGAGTGCAGTACGCATTACTTCCTCACCCACTGTAAGTATAGATCAGCATATATAATGTGTTTTAACAATATTAACAGAGTAGATACTGCAACACTTGTTCTTCTTCTGGTTTCTGAGTGCCAGAGTCCATGTTGTTCGCACTGTGAGCCGCAGTTCAAAAGTCAGCACGTGAGAATATTAATTATATTGCTGTCTATATTAAGCAGCATTCATGCATGTTTTTGGTGTGCCACGTGCTATCCTGTTCTCCTTATGAGTTAGCTGGTTAGCTATGGCTGAACACTTGGCAGGAACATTAAAGCCACAGAATCTTAGTAGTTGGCAGTAGTAGTAGTAGGCAACGGTGGGAGCTTTTGTCCCTAAGATTTGGAAGGTGCTTCTTGCATTCATTCAAAAAGGTGTCTCAGTTTGTTTCAGTATTTCCCTGAATTTCCATTCTCTACCTATTAAAGTGGTAAATTATTGCTAGATTATGGATTGTGTCTCTCCACCCTTTTTTTCCTAGTTTTTTGAGCACTCCTGATAATTACAATAAATGTGTGTCGTGTCTTATTTGAGCTTTTGTGAATAATGTGTTTCTTGTAAGCCTGAAAAATGGGGCATTTGGCTGAAACCTAATGGCAGGTGGATGTTCAGCTCAGTTGGACATGTGTGTAATTCCCATTTCTGAACAGTACCATTTTTTCTAAGGAGCAAGTGAAGTAGAGCAGTGAGCTGTCTGGAAGGGAAGACAACCAAAGGCAGTGTTGCAGAGGAGGGGCTTTGTTTGTTGCAGGACCTGATCCTGGAAAGATCTGAGGTCTGAATTGGAAAAGGTACTGCCATTTTTATATTTGTTACACACTCAATGAAATCATCGCAAGTCCTGGAACTGATTTGAGGCCTGAAATGTTGGAGGCGTATGGAATTCTTACTGGCTGGTGGTTGCTGTCGGTGGTGGTTTTAAATTTGATTAATTTTCAAGAGTTATGGGTCCGCCATTACAAGGGAGAAATGGGGACAGTAAAGCCTTAAGAATTCGGAGATGGGAAGGAATCCACATGATATTAATGATAAAATGACATCCTGCAGTCCCCCCACTTGGCTGCTTCGCCCATGACGCAGGTTGAGGTGTTTTCTGTAGAAGGCAAAGGGCACCGGTCTGCCACAGGTAATGAGGGAGGCAACTTGGCAAACACTGAGTATCCATAGCTGTAAGAAGTTAAATAAGAAAGTTAATGCTCCTTACACGTGTCGTGAAGCTTAGCAGAAGAAATTGTGTTTGTTGTTCAAGTAGGGGAGCAACACGCATGCCCTTGGATACGCACTGGGGAGTGCTGTACATGGGCTTGACGTGTTTCATTTCCCACTACATACAGTCAAGATGACTATAGAAAACCAAGGTATTTTGATAGCCAGAGGCTGGGTGGGCTGCGGTGTGGGCAGATGGTCACCACTGCCTGAGAGGGCCAGGACTGAGGAGATGGCAGTGCCAGGCCTGTTGGGGAGGGGCTGTCAACATGTCACTGCTGTGTCTGAAGCACGCTGACAGCACCCCTGAGTACAAACTGCCCGCCCTCTGGGCTGGTATGAGGAACAACCTCAATCTCACGGTAATTATTAGACAGATGGTCTCGTCACTCCTCCACCCTGTCTGTACCAGGCAAAGCTGCTGTGCTGAGGGCACACACAGTCACTCAGGAGCTCCCTGGCTGAGCATGTGAGTGAAGAAAGATGGTACTCTGCTCTGTGGAGCCCTGCTACTGCTCTCCCCAGGGGTACCGCCGTGGGGGGAATGACATCCTGTCACCTGTCAGACTGAGGCACTGCGCTGCATCTATCTGGGACAGCTTCAGCAATGTCAGGAAACGAAGAGGAAAGCTTTGAATATGACTGTGAGGAGGAAAATGAGAGGGAAAGCACGTTTAACAGGCAGAACCTTGAGATCTTGGAAGAAGGTACTTTCTCCCTTTCTGTTTTTAAATCTTTATGTTAGTAATGCATGGCAGTCTGCAAAAGACTTGAGAAATGTTAGTGGATTTAAACCTACTGCGTTTTTCAATCCTTTTTAATGCGTACCCACTGCCTTCAGGCGAAAGAGTAATAAAATAGTCATGTGGGGGTAGAATGAATCTTAACTTAGGTACATTTCTTAAAGAAAACATGCATGATCAACAGATGTAGGCTGTGCAATAGATTTTTATATAATAAAACTGGATTAGAGGAATTACCTTTCTTTAGAAATGTAGTGCGTTTTTTTTATATATGCAGCTCATACATGTATTGTGAGTCTGTCAGTTTGTCATTCCCAGCAGGGACTTCTAAAAATGAGCAAAAGAACTAGGTAACAGTCTTGTGCTTATCCATGCACTTGAAAGCACGTAGACAGAAATAACCCAGGTTTTGGGTCATGTGGCTTTACCTTTTGAGGAAACAAATAGCCCCAAATCTTCTCATACGTTGTGGAAATAATAGGTATTTGCAGAATTGCAGACAGCTGGCCTGTTAGTGTGGGAGTGTGAATGTATGTGCGTTGGATATTCGCTTGCTCACCCACTGTGAGGAGCTTGTACCTTCCCATTCGGGGGCTGCTCCCAGCTGCTCTAGCCTTTTTTTTCAGGGCATTGGGCACTGAAAGCTAAATACACCATGTATGTTATTTCACGTGCTGTGAATTTTACTCTAAAATAACGATTTTGCGGTAGAGGAGTGATACTTCCAAGAACACTATCCTACAGCTGATAGAAGGATACTTTGAAAGATTGACCTCGTGGGAAGCCATGTCCAAAGCTTGTATGTGAAAAGGTTTTCATGGATGTAACAGCGTCATTGAACCTGTTACACAGGGCTTATCTCTGAAGAATTCCTCAGCATGGAGTGTTGCACCTGGATTTCAATCATAAACTGTGTTCCTTGTTGTGTCTCTGAAGGAGTTTAAGACAACTTGTCCATCTGTGCGTAATAGAAGGGTGCTTGAGAGAATACTGGTGAAAGAGCAGCTTTAAAATTGGGGTTTGAGATGGAGAGGAAGCTGTTATCTGATTAGGCAGAAATACTTTGTTTTGTATTTGATTCTTATTTTTTTGGTTGGTGAAATGGCTGCTGAAACACCTACAACGGTGTTCTTCCTGTGTATTTTACCTTTCATGGAGATCTAAGTACATTCTGAGCCTATTCTTGCTGATTTCAAGTGAAAAGGAACATTGAGTTCTATCTGGGATAAATTTAGTCCTGTGTCTCTTCAGTGCCTACCACTCAAAAGCTCAGTCTGTACGTGAAATGCCTTTTAGAGATGCCTCTCTCTTCCACCTATACGTTCAGGTCACCTACATACTTATGTAGTAGTGATGCACACGCACAAAAATGGTGTCTAATACTTCTAGGTGTCTCTTCACGTGGCGTGCTTCTTAATGACAGTATTTCTGTTGAGGTTGAGCCAATTCATCTGTAAGTAAAGCGGATAGAAACAATAGTTAGTATCCTTTCCCTGCTGAAGAGAAGAGAATCCGGCTGTAATTCTAGTATAAGAAAAGGGAAAACTGCAGAACACGTTTTGCAGTTTTTCTGTTTACTCTGAGTTTCTTGATGTTCTCATGGAAAGAAGGAGGTAAAAATTGTGCAATTAAGACTCCTTAACTGTTCGAACTATCCCCTGAAGAGGACTCACTACTTGGTTGTTCAGTCCATGGTCTTTTTGACATAATGAGTTTTTCCTTTTACAGCATTTAGAACTTTTGAGATCAGTCCTGTTTCTAAAACCTCCGTCACAGAACTAGTGTTACGTTGGGCAGCATTACAGAATCAGTGCTCCTGATAAGTGTGGGAGGCACCTTCATATAGGTCTAGGCAGAACAGTCTGAGAGTCAGGGTGTTGCTTTTGAGTTGTAATTTGTTCAACAGTAATGTTTGCTCTTCGTGTGATGGTCTTTGAGGTGACTGGAGAGAAGGGATAGTTGTTGATAGTATTCGTTCAGTTTTTGTTGGTTTAAAATTAAACCTTTCAGCTCTTCTTGGTTCGTGCACTGCTGGGTTAGCTACTTGTGAAACTGGGTTGTGTTGCAAACCTTTATTTTGCAGGTAGGACAGGAAGAGTCTATATACCTTGTGCAAGACCTGTGATGGTACCTATCATTATTATTTCAGTTTACTAATGTAGTAGATTAAAACCCCTCTTTATCTACCCAAGTTTAATGTTAAAAACTCCTGTGATCTCTTCTAAAATCTCAACTTCAGACACACCACAGGTCTTAATTACAGAAAGTGTGAAATGTGTTTTAACTTACGAAGATATTCACTAGAATTGAAGTCATAAAAGAGTCTGGCATCTTTAAACGCTAGCAGCTGACAATACATGGCTTTTAATACTGCCTTGTGACTTCATTTTAAGATTTTGAAAAGGTTTTGAGTCCAGATTCCGGTTTAAGCCCTACGCTCATTTACTCATTTACTAGTTGTAATGACTGCAGTCCAGATATTTCTTGACAAGAAGTGAATGAAGGAGGAGAATGTCAAGACAATAATTCAATGAGCAGTAGTAAAAAATATCCTGTTAGGGGAAAAAAAGAAGTTCACAGAAGAGCTATGATGGATTCTATCAGTAAATGGTAGGCATTAAGGATATGGTAAGCCATGGGGCCCAGACATTGGGGCAGTTTCCTTAGTTTTGCTTTGTGACTGTACTTTCCAAGGTTACCACACTTGATCTGTGTTTGTATTAATAGGTGGAACATCCGTGTGATATTCTTGTTGTGGGTGGAAATCTGTTGGCATTGCCTACATGGTGTTGTTTGTCGTGTTGTTATTGTGTAGTTGCTGAACGAGTCTGTATGGTTCACAACAGTGTTCTTCCAAACTCCTTGCCCACAGCGTGATTGTGAGCTGTGGGGCAGCGACCATCTACCAGGGCTGCACTGTGTCCTCCCATCTGCCCTGAGTGCACCTGCCTTCTGCAGAAGGCCGCACTCCTGCCTTGGGAGGGGAAGGGCAAGGCCACAGGCCTGCAGGTATGCTGTGTGTGAACTGGGGCTCCTGGCAAGTCCTGCCTCAGGAGCACACTTTCCAAGCTCCTGTGACAAAGTCTCTTAAGACGTTAAGCTCCTCACGTGAATGTATTCCCCGAGGCCCATCTGGGATCTGCCAGACCCCGGTGGCCAGAAGCCTCTGCTTCAATTTAGCCAGGGCTGCTAGAAACTTCTCTTTAGCAGAGGAGAAGTTAACGTCTTTACATACATAAAACCTTTCTAGCCTGAGTGATAGCAGAGCTGGTGGAACATTTTATTTCTGAATTCATTTGAAAGGAAATTCATATGCTGTGACACCATTCCAGAATGGCTCCATGCCCTTCGCTCGATCAAGGTGGTAGTTACAGTAACCTGTGCCAGAGAGTAACAATTAGTGGCTCTGGAACCGAAACTGTGAGTTTTGGTAATGACTTTATGCACAGAATGCAAAACTAAACCAGTGTGAGCTGAGGAGTCTGAGCCTGCCACAGACCGTCTGTCAGACTGTGTTATTATACAGGTCAGTATTATCTGCCCTAAAAGTGGAACTTCATCATAACGTCTTATCTGCCTTCTGTTCACAATGATTAGAAATGAATAGGAAGAGGAGCAATAGGTGCTGAGCTTCCCTCCTCAGCCTTGGTTGCTCTCTTAGTTCTTCAACACAAGAATTAGGAGGGGATGTGTCACGGGGAGGGAGTGCTGGTTCTGGTCAGCCAGTGCAGCCGGGGCTGATGACACCTACGACTGCTGGCTCTGGTGTTGTTTTTCCATCTGCACCCCCTGTTTGGAGAAGGTGGCTCAGTGCAGCAGTTTCCAATAGTAACAGTGTTGCTCTCCTTCCTGTCCCTGGCTCTTTCCTTTTCCTGAAAACAGACTTATCTTTTAAACAGCATGATTCATGGCTGTGTGGCTTTCAGGGCGCAGTCCAAGAAGGCGTATACTTTCTTCCCTGGGCACCTTCAGCTTGATAGTTGGTGCTTTAGGCAGTGTAGAACTCAGAGCCCGAGGGAAGCTTCTGGTCAGATGCTGCATTAAACAAGTGATGAGAAAGAAATGCAAAGTAAATCTTCTCAATTGTAATCTGATTGGGAAGCACCACAGTGTGGATAACTGTAAATCTACAAGCTTTAAGAGAGAATGAAGGTGGTGCTAGGTACTTTAGGGCAGAGGAAATTCTTGATCTGTCCATTGATGTGCTTGACTTTAAAAAAACAAAACAAAGCCAACCCCCCCCCCCCCCCCACTCTGCTACCAGAGGTCTGTTTGTTTTGTATGTTTAATACAGTCTTGAAAATAGCACGATAGAAGCATTCTATGTTCTTTGTTTTGTTTTGTATCTGTGACATTAATTTCAAAGCTCAACAAAAATGAGTGCTTGTGAAATTCTGTGCCCTACTTTCAATGGATTATTATTATTTTTTTTTATTATTTTAGTGTTCTGTCTTTATTGCCTAATGGCTTTCTCCGTAAACTGTGAGGTGCAAAGTACATTGGATTTGGATGTACATATGCATGCATTTAGATACTACAGTCCCTATTGTCCTCAGGCAAACATAATACTAGTTTACGAATGAGCAGAAAGAGGTCAGTGAATTGGCACTGCTGATTTTGCATTACAGAGCATTGTCCTTGATATGTTCTTGTTTTATCTACAGTTGTGTTATGAGGCTCTCATATTAATCAAAAAGCAACGCAGGTTAGAAGCCTAAGGTGTTTTTTCCTTTGTGTTTCACTCATCAGAGCTCAAAATAATGCATCTTTTTCACTTGATAGATTTTTCTGGACTACTATGGAAATCAAAATCACTGCTCTAGCAGTTGGCCTAATGTTAACTTGGAAAGATTGACTACATACTTAAACAGTTCTGAATTTTTCAAATGCTGCTGCTGAATTACTTTCTCTCTGTTCTTTCTACCTTCTCTCCCCCTGCTGCCTGTGTTTCGGGGGGGGTGGGGAGCTGTACCTGTTTTTAAGCTTACCCTCTCTCCAAAAGCAATGCTTTCCTCTCCCCTAGTGTCAGTCTGTGCTATTTCTGCTGGGCTGCACTTTTAGTGACTGTAGGATGCAGCTGACAGAGGGTTTTATTATATGCAATCTTTTGGAGTTTGTTTCCACTTGGATACTGAGAAGGATGAATAATATATCATTTTGACCTTGAAACCATTTCACATTGTCAGAGTAGTATATGAAGACCTCTGTGTTAACTGTGACCAACAGAAGGTCAATGTAAGCTCTGAAATACAACAGTGGTTGGTAACCAGTTTGTTACTGCTCTACCAGTAATAAGTCTGTTGTGATAGCTTCTCTGGTTTACTGACAGAAAGAATATTTGACTTTAACTTATATCTGCTTGTTGGCAAGGTCACCTTTCCCTTGAGGCTCAGAAATGTCAATTATACATAAAAGTTTGTGTGCAACCCATTCTAATGTTGCATGTATTGAAATGGCTGTTTAATAACAGCACATTATCAGAGCAGCCTGATAAAGATTAAATGGTAAAATCAGAAGGAATAGCTACGTGAGCAACTGCGTGCTACCAACCTTGATTTCTCTTTCTCCGCCCAAGTGACCTTATTCTGTCTGTGGGAGCACCGTCCTCCTATCAGCTAGGGTACACCTGAATTAGAATGGTGTGGAGTTGGCATAGTCATAATCAGTGGTGATTATCAGTATTTATATCTCAAACGCAATTTTATGGTGGTGAGGGAATGTTGTAACCAAGGGAACTACTTACTGTGCCATTGTTTTGGAAAGTAAACCCTTGATGTCAAGGCTTCTGAGAGGTGTTATTGCATTACCTTTGAACTTACCTATTAATTTTCATCACCACAAAAATGACATTTTATTGTGATTTATCTTTTGTAAGCCTCTCTGTTTTCTTAAGGAGTTTTTATGGAAAACTTCTTTTTACCTCCTCTGGTTAACACAGTTGATGTTCTCTTCAAGACACTACAGGTTTTTTTCCTACGGCAACCTGTTCAGTCAAAAGCAGATCGTAGAGCTTTTAGCTTACAGATGCTCCGTTATTGTCTACTGTACAATACTATAGGGTTTCTTTATATTGCTATGTAATTTTGGTCAAGTTACTACTTTGAAGTGTAACCTTCGTCCTGTTTCCACTTTCAGGTATAGTTATTTGGATAAAAGTAATTATTTTTTGCGTATATTTGGATGATGTTTTCTAGAATTCCCTGGCAATACTTACATCACTGAAATGTTTTCAGGATTTCTTCATCAAAACTAGAGTTTGAGAAACAGGAAAATAAACCAAATAAATGTAATTCTTGTTTTAGCTTGATCATCTTTCTAATGTTCAAGTATGGAAAAATGAAACAAAACATTTCAACAGGTATCGAAGTTCTGTTGTACTTGATGTATTATTGATGTGCCTTAGTGCTGATGGACTGTATATTTATCTGCAGGTATCTTATATACTTGTAATTGGGCAGGATTATTTCCTTATTGCTGCACCCAGCGCACTTTATTTTTTAATCTTATTAGGCCTTGTTTTTGCTTCTCCCAACCCCCCTTGATGCATGCTGAAGTGGCATTAGCCAGTCTATCAGGCTGAGCTTTAACTGACATTGTCAAGGTTAAATCCCCTGAAGAACAATTTGCATTACAGCAGCCTGCTAGCCAATAGTCAATACAATCAGTTCAACTTCATCAACATCCTGGTTGTGTTTTTTGTTCAGAAGTACAGGGTTTGAGCAGCTGAAAAGTAAAAATAATATGTAAGAATGGAGCAGAAAGTGCTATTGTTTCTTCTTATTATTTATGTTTTTTTGGGGGGGGGGGGTTTGTTTTTTTTTTTTTGTTTTTTTGTTTTTTTGTTTTTTTTTAGAAAACTGCAGATCTCTGGATAATTTTATGCAGATTCTTAAAGGATTACCTAGGGTGGTAGACTAAACTTTGGCATACGTCCTTCAATCTAACAGAGCTCCCGGTTCCACCTTAGTGCTTTATCGCCAACACCCAGTTTTAGTACATGTTTTTATGAGTAATACTGTGGCCGTGGTGTTGTAGTCTGAGTGTTATAAAAATGGGCTGTTGTTTTGTATGCATTTTGTGTTGGCTTTGCTGTCTCATACCATAATGCTTAGTTCTTATCAATTTAATGATGTATGGTGAACAATGTTATTAAAGTTATTGGAGTTGCTTATTCATGGAACAATTCTACTGCATACAATGCAGAGACTAGCTGACATGGCAGAATCCTATTCTTGTGTCTAAGAACATGAATTCACTTCTTCCTTGATTTTTTTCTCCATAAACTTGAGGCCTTCCTCTTTGGAGAAGAAAATTTTAACATTTTAGTGACTTATCCTGCCACCAACAAAAACAAATTCCCATTGCAAAAGAGAAACACCAGTGTTCCCAGTTTAGCTTGGAGCTTTGATATTGTGGTTTTTTATGTTTTGGTACACTAACCCGAACGTTGAAATAAGTAGTTTTAAGATGTAAACTTACATAAATCCATATTCTTTAAAGGATATACTTTTCTCCAAATGGTGTTGCCAATATCATTAACATTTTATCCTGTTTTCTTACAGTTTTATGTGCTGAAAGAGTGGGCCAGATGACTAAAACATACAATGACATAGATGCTGTTACACGTCTGCTTGAAGAGGCAAGTATTGCATCTCATTAAAGACCTAAACACAGTATGAGAAAATAGTTCAGAAATTATATGGTACTAATAGTGACTGCTGATAGATGTTTTTCAAATGGGGAGGAATAAGTGCCCTGAGTGTATGTAAACTTCATCTCATTACTTACTAATGGGTGTAAGGTAAATAATCTTTTTAAGTAAAGGCCATTTGTTTACATAAGTCATATGGATTCATTACTTGTGCTTGTTTTTCAAATTAGACCACTTAACTTATTCGTGGCCAAATATTTGCTCAAATGAATGAGAGGAGTAGATGTAAAGCCAATATTATTATTATTGCTGGATTATTATTATAAGAAATAAATTCACAATTACAACTGTATTGGTAATTACTATCTCACATAGTGTCTTTTCAGAGGAATGCACAGATAATTTAAAATTTTAAATTTCTAATGCTTCGTTCATCTCTAAGTCTTTTCTTCATAGCTTTATGTTTGATTTTGGTGTTGTTCTACCACTTCTGTGTATGTCATTATGACAAAAATCTTTAGTACTTGGGGAATGGCAAAAAGCAATTGTTGAGGTACGGGGATGCTTATGTTCAAGAGTGCCATGATAAATTGTTTGACTGAAATCATCTGTTTTTCTGTAGTAAACTTGAATGATAATTTTCCAAATAATGTTTAGGAAGATTTATTTGGATGAGAATGGTTGGAATTGTATTAGTTGATGTCTGGGCATAATTTAGTCCTTCAAAGCTATTTGCTTATTTATTGCAATTGCCATGTCAAAAATGGGGTCTCTCTAGCCACAGTACATTTTGTGGTCTGTTTTTGCAGTTCCGCAAGGGGACAAGCACAGGAATGTTCCCATCGCTCACCTACATTTGATAACTCTGATTTTGGTACAAGTCCTGCTTTTTGTGCTTTGAACTGAACTCTCTTAAATGACTTTCTATGAAATTTCAATTATAACTGATGCTTTTCCAAAAAGCCTTGTTCAGGAATATTCTACTAACTTATAATAACAGTCTGTTACCTTTCTGTGTCCTGCTCCTTTTTTTTTAATTTGCTTGGATTTACTTGCATTTGTTTACATGGCTCCTTCCAGCAGTGATGCAGCACTTTGCCAAATTGCTTCCTCCCCACAGTCTACATAGCCAAATGTCTATAGATCTAGAAGTTACACTCATGGGAACAATGCTAGGACTAGCTGAGCCAACATTATGAAGCATTTGATTTACTTTTCCATCTGGATAATAGCAAAGGGAATATGAAGGAATGTGCAACAGGTGAACCTTAAATAAAAAATATATATTTTTCAGCAAGGCTTTTGTTTTAATTGATCATTGTTTCTTTTTTAACCACTTTTCTAGGCAGATGTATACACTTAAAGCTCCTTTCTCTATTCTGTAGATGGCCATCATCACAAAGGTCTACATTTGTTTGCGGAAGTTAGGATTTAACTCTTTCTGCTGCCATGACGCAAACAAGAGAAAAACAAGCCCCAGAGCTACCCCTGTCTTCCTGTTCTTGTTGGCAAGCTTCAAAAGAATTTATCATGATGTTGGCAGGGTGGGAGGTGCAGCATTTTCATGGGGGGCAGACAGGAAAGAGAAGATATCAAAACAATATGTGCATGTAGGCATTCTGAAAACCTGTGTCTATTGCCCTGAAAGTGAGCAAAAAGGGAATGATACCAGGTCTGTCTGGATATGTGGGAAAAGCAGCAAGAGATTCCTCCATGAACCTGCTTTCTTATCTCTCTAATAACTGTTTAAATATCTCTGGGTTTAGTGTTTTGATTACTCGTGTTGCCATAATGCATCGGTTCCTTAACACAATGAGAAAGAGGCATGACCCCAAAATGAGATTTAGAGCTGAACTGCCAAAAATTTTGTAGAAAACCTAGGGAGGTTAATTAAGGAGCCTGGAAGCACTTGCATTCCTCTACTTTGAGGTCAGCAACACTATTGCTAGTTTTGCCTCTGTAGAGTCAAATATTTTTGTTTTTTGCATTTATGAAGTGAGATAAATTACTGAATAGTAAGTTGTCCCAGTATGTAAACTAAACATTTTTGATAGCTTTGTGGGACCTACTGTTCTGAAAGATTGTCCATTAGATAGCGTCAAGAGTTTAAGATATAATACCAGTGAATTTAATGCACGTAGAAGACTGACCTTCAAAAATCATTTGAAAAATGCTATTTCTAGATACAACAGTGATCAATAACCCATCTTTTTTATTATTACAAAACTTCCTTTTTTGTGTTATGAAAACCTCTTCATTCAAATTCATTTACTTCATGTCAGCTGTCCATGTCAACAGCAGCTATAGGTTTTGTAGACTTTGTCATGAATGTATGCATGTCACAAGGTAGATTTTAGTCATGTAATCCATATGCCTGTCAGATGAAATAATTAAGCCTCAGGCAGCATTTTCAGTAGGTATCTGAAAGGGAAAAAGCTGTTCCTCAAATGATGTTGAAATAAAAGTAAGTGGTGAGCTGACCACTATTCTATTTTCCCACTACTTTAGAGTTGTAGTAATTGAAGAGGAAAATCATCAGTGAAAATGCTTAATGAACATTTCTGTGCAGGTTTCTGTTATTTATCATCTTGTGCTAGACAGATTACAATCCATTGTATAGGTACATGCCATCGACGCAGTGGGTCCCTAATTTGTATTGGTACATTTGTATGTTATTTGTATTGGTAGTGTCTAGATGGGTTATTTCCAGTTCCCTTGTAGAGATGGGTAATGAGTGGGCAAACATGGAATGAGAATAATCACTTCAGGCAAATTTGGGCTGTGTACAGAAAAGAAAGGGGTAGGATTTGCTTTTATAGAGAAGAACTAATAGATGTGCTTGCACAAAGAGGGTTGGAGGTTGAATACTCACTGTGATGGAACTGGCTTCTGCTCCTGCACAGCCTTCTGTTTCAAGGTGGACCAAGTGAAAATGGAAGAACTTGTTGAAGCACCGAGTTCTTTGGTATTTTTGCTGTGTTTCTGGAGTTCTTAAAATGTGACTTGGGAAGTTCTGTGATTACATTCTGCAAATCATACACCAAAGTGGTGTAATGTTTCCCTCAGTTGTCTCTCAAAGCTATAGTAGAGAACCAAATCTGGTTTAACTTGCGTTGCCTGACATTAGACCTCAAAGCTGTGCTTTCATGTGTATGGTTTAGTAACTGTATGGGTCAGTCTTTTCTGAATAATGTCAGTGTTACGTAATAGAAAAAGAAGGTTAACAAAAAACAAACCCTTACAGAAGTGAAAAAGGCTCTTTACTGTCTTAAATACTTGTTTCTTCCTTCTGTTCCTTCAGAGAATAAAAACAAAAATATATTTGCTCTCTTTTCTTAATGCTTCACAGAAAGAACGGGACTTAGAATTAGCTGCTCGGATTGGCCAGTCACTTTTAAAGAAGAACAAATCACTGACAGAAAGAAATGAGTTCCTTGAGGAGCAAGTAGAACACATCAGGGAGGAGGTATGTTTTTTCTTTTTACATCTGACTGATGTGTCTGCAGTGATGGGAAGAAATTTTTTTTTTAATCTTTACCTTGTCCATACTTAATTTTCCCATGCATCCTACCTGTAGCTGGTCAACCTGTATTGTAGCAGTCAGTCAACCATTTTTATAGCAAGTCCGCTTTTAGAACCATGACCAAAAAAGTCATTTAACCCACTAGGTCAAATCAGATGACTGTGGGGGAAAAAAAACACACAGGACTCTGAAACTTACTTTGCTGTAGATTTTATTTTCCTCTAAATTCAGCTGCTCTTTTGGTGTTGAGTCACTTTACCCACTGTTCTCCTCTATTGATTTTGTCCTTGTTCCCTTCTGTGCCTTATATATAATTCCCCTCACTAATCTTCCTTCTTTCCTTTCTGTGCAGCTCGCTCTTTCACTTGTGTCTCTCCTGAATCTTCCTCAGTCCTCTGTTTTCCTCTCCAGTGAATGTTTAATTGCTTTTTGATGAACAATTTTCTATTTACACTGAATTTTGACATTAATGCCGTAGCATTTGAGTTCTGCCAGTGCATCCCTTCTCAAATGGTGTATGGCTGGTCTTTTTATTTGTGGAGATTCCGGCAGTGCGCTCTCACTGAAATGATGTGCATTCTGCCTTTTCCAAACTTCAAACTGAGCCAGTTCGGAGATAAATAGATCAGGTTATATTTCAGTGATTGGTCATTATATTCAGTGCACTCTACATGAACTTATCAGTGTTAGAAGCATTGGGTTTTGTTGGGAAGCAAAGGGTGGGACTTGCTACCTTGTCTAGATGGAGAAGATCTTTCAGCTTCTTGTTGTTTTGCTGTTTCTCTTTTCAGGGAATTCTGGTAGAATCTGTTGAAACATGGATTGTTGACCTGCTGCAGTACATACATACCTTTGAGTTTTTGACCGCACTTGCCTTAAATTTTTGATGAACATGTTTAAAATTTAATGTCATGGTGCATGTATTTCTGAATTAGTCTGATCTACAGAAACATAGCTGAAAACTTTGATTGTTTGAAGTAATGACTCGTGTCTTGCACGTATTGTTGTATTTCTAAGGAAATGTTTATACAGTTGAGGTTTCTTACCAAATTCCTCTGAATGAGGAGTTGAATGTTCTATGTACTGGCAGATAATGGATGGATCTTTATTGGAACTATATAGGATGCTTTAAAAATGCTTTATCTATAACTCAATGTCACTATTTAAACTCTGCTGTCTTACTGACTATCTGTGCTAGAGGCAAATGTTTCTTGTGTTCTTAGTTTGTGAATCTTGTTCATGTGTAGCCATGAGCAACAGGGAGCAAAATTCCATGGTTTTAGGGCAAGCAGTAGAACAATGAAACAGAGTGGATTAAAAGCTTTAGAAGTGTCTGTTAATAAAATGTTAGGAATGTATGGTGTTGAATTATATCCAGAATATGCTGATGAATGAAGTGTGGATGAAGAAATTCCGGATGTATAATGGGGATGGAGTCCGCACAGGGAATTAGAATCTTTCAGTGTGGCCCATTCTTTTTGGTGAAGAAAATGAATTCTCTTCAGTCCCACCATGTCATCACTTTTTGCCCAAGTCCCGTGATGTGGCAGACATTTATTTGTGTGTTGGTTGATAGGCTTTTACTGCGTGTATGTATGACTGGACAAGGTAGGGAAGGGCATTCATACCCCATACATCCAGAATGGAGGATGGAAGAAGGTGGGAGCGGGGGATGGCTTCCTATGACAGGACTAACTTTATTTGGAGGGACTCAGGAACAGCATTAGGAAAAGGAGAACCAAAAATAAGCTTCTTACCAGGTGGCTTGATGTATTTAGCCGTATGTGTTATCAGCATCCATCTTTCATACTGTCATTTTAACTCCTTCAGAAATTGATGCTTTTGAGGGAGAGCTCATCAGGCTCTAAACTGATAACATTCATACGTTAAAAATCTTCCTTTAGTAATTTCACATCTCCTGTTAATGCTGAATTTTGAATATATGGACAAAATGGTAACTAAGACAACTGTCTCTACAGACAAGGGAAAAGAGAATTGAATAAGAGCTTTTAAAATTCCATGAAAACTACTTAAAATGGTTTGTTTGAGGAATATGTGGTTTTTGTAATACAGATATAGTGATGTGTAATATATAAAGTTAGGTTTTATTGTTGTGTATGTCATGACATCAGTAATGTAGAGCAGGGTGCCCAGGAGGGAGGCTCCACCAGCAAAGTGGGCAACCCATGCTAGTGCTCTGCCACCCACAGCGTAAAGAAATGCTTCTGACGTTCAGAGAGAACTTCCTGTGCGTCATTCAGCTTGTGCCCATTGCTTCTTGTCCTGCTCCTTTATCAGGTTACTTTCTCTGGCTGTTTGCCGCCTTTTGAAGAGCTGGAATGCTTGAAAATAGCAGCAAAAACAGTGGGCTCGGTTGATTTGATTCGTAGAGGAAGAGTATAGAAAAAGCTAGAGATAAGCTAGTGCCCACCCACTGAAAATGTCTAATTCCTTGCTACTTGAAGAGGCTGAGCTGGAAGGAGGTAGATTTGTTACTTTAGAATGCCTTTTAGCTGTCCCCGAAATGGAGGAAAATGAATCTCCCCAGATGAATACGCTGAATTTGTTTCATGGCTGAAATGTGGTTTTGAGTTTTTAGAAATATGCAGTTCCTTTTAGAAGCCATGTCTCAAGAGGACTTTGGTGCCTTTCACGGAGTGTAATTCTGCAGACTAGCCTTAGTAAAGTAGATGGCTTTGTTAGCTTTAAATTCTGCACAGATAAGTGCTTTATTGTATTGTTTCATCTTTTGCTTGATGATAATGCAGCATAAATCTATTTTATTGACAGTCTTTTTTTTTTGCTACTAATACCTAGAAGTATTAATGTGTCTATGATACAGAAGTAGAAGTCTAATGGAAACAAATCTGCTTTGCAATTTGTGCACTGCGAAGTGGAAACTGGGAACCAAGTCTTGCAAGGAAAGTGGGAGGAGACATCTTTCTGATTGTTTATGTTATTTATACCTGTGCAAGGGAAAAAGAAAAAACCTCTTAGCACTAGTGTCTTAAAATGCAGCCTTACAGTTGCATAAGTGTTACTGTATAACTGAGTCTTTAAACCAAACCAAAATATGAACTAACCAAGGTTAAGTTCGTGGAATTACCGGAAATAGTAACCAGTCAATTCAATTTTGTTCATTTTAATTTCGTGGATGAGACCGCCTCATACTGTTCTGCTGTGCTCTTGTTTTGGAGTCACCAGCGACCCGAACTACACCCAGAAACTGGGTGGCAGCCACCTTAGAAGGGCGCCTGCCATTGTGCATTGTTGTGCAACTCAATAGGCAACTGAGTCCCAAAAGAACTTTACTGCGTAAGCACTGTAATAATTTTATCCATAGTCTCTGCCTGCAAGGTCTGTATCCAATCCAGATGGTGACAGTCATTATATAAAGTGGAAAGTAGTGCTGCTTGGTTTGATTGTGTCACATTCGTTTCTTGCTGTTTCATTTCAGTAAATTTATTTCTTTCAATGTGGATCTGGACTAATGCATTAGTGATTCAGGATCGCTCATCTTACCTTCCTTATTAGCAGCAGATAATTGCATTTTTGTACGTTTAAACAAGAAAATGGCTATTTTAAGGGTGTACTTTCTTTCCTATAAATAAAGGAATGGTTTCTGGTCTGTTCCATTTTACGCCACTTGATTTAGTCTGAAGGTGGTGCTTGGAGGATGAATAACTAATTGATAGTGAGTTTACTTGACAGCGTGTCTAGAAAAGCAAGTTAGTGATCTGCAAGCTATTTCTTTGTGCAGGTTTCTCAGTTACGGCATGAGCTTTCCATGAAAGATGAGCTGCTCCAGTTCTATACCAGTGCTGCTGAAGAAAGTGAGCCAGAGTCCATCTGTTCCACCCCGTAAGTCACCAATCTGCAACACTGAACCTTTCTCTAGTATTAAGCAGGGGTAGTTTGGATGGTTTTCATAGCTCTGAATGGTAGTACAATGATCTCTGTATGGGCTGGACTTGTAAATGGAACTCTGAATTTGGTGCATGGCACCAGCTGGAAAGATTTGCACGGAACTATATCTGGCTATTCTGTTGCAAACAAGAGTCAGGAGGGGAAAGTAGATAAGAAGGCTGCAGATACAGCACTGTGACTTTCACAGGAACTGTATCACTGTGGATGTGAGGCCAACAGTGATTCATTCCATCTACAGTACCCCGCTGCTCCACATCCCTTTTGCACACTGTTCTAGAACGTCCCATGTGTGTGAGGAACCTGAGGCCACAGTGAAAAATGCCATGCTGTTTTCAATAGCAGGAGGAAGAAATTAAGCATGACTTGTATTGCGTGTTCCAGGCAATTAGCTGGTTGAACAACATTGCAGGCTTTGAGGGGCTGTCTGCCCTTGCTTGCAAAGTTGTTGCTGCATTCTGGTGAAGCATGTGCAGCATTAATCATGGAGCTATTAAATTGCTATGGTAAAGTTGTTTCTTTTCTCATAGTCTTGGTGTATTTCATGTGGCTCTGGCTGTTTGAGACCTCTGTTCAGCCTATTTTCTTGTGACATTGGCCATGGTGCAGGTAAAAATGAGTTAAAACTTGCTGTTTTTTTTTCTTTTTTTAAATCAAGGCTGAAGAGGAATGAATCTTCCTCCTCTGTCCAGAACTACTTTCACTTGGATTCTCTTCAGAAGAAACTCAAGGACCTTGAAGAAGAGAATGTTGTGCTTAGATCTGAGGTGAAACTGCACACTTTGTGTTTCGCTTAATACAGTTGTTCAATTGTTTAAATGCTAGAACACGGGTAGTGAGAAGTGTGTATTAAAAGCTTTGGAAACATCTAATGAAGAGTATGTAATTCCATGAGTGACAAAGTTCTCCTTGTAGTTATTTAATCACTATTCTTTATTCTTCCTAAATGAAGGAAAGACTGAAACATAGGAGCTCCATGAAGCGACATTCCTAGCAGTCTCCTTGCCAGCAGAGTGTGCTAGAGTGTACGGCATGGTTGTCTCACCTCTTGTCTTGCCTGGGCCACGCTGAGTGAAGGGGAATTGTCTAGGGCCTTGTCTAGGAAAATTGCTCTAAAAGTAGTGCCTCCTAACTATTTCCATGGAAACTACAACCAACAGAAAGAGCGCAGTAATACTTTTTGATAGAAAATTCTCAGCTACAGAAGACTTTTTTCAGTATAGTCACCACTGTTAGCTATGCATTTTCACCAGATGAACAAGAGCCTGTGTGCTGCACTTGTAACAGTCTGCACCAGTGGAGGTGACCCACTGATGAAATACACCACCCACCGCCTCACTGTGCTCACATCCACTGTTTAGTCTCCATAAACTTTCAGCAAGTGTCAGTGAATGTCAGTGGGTGCAATTTTTTTCTGCATGGAGATTTTCATGGAAATTTTCACACATTTGCTTCAGACACACTTCCATGTCAGACACCATTTCTTCAGGCTGCCCCTCTTGCTGCCATCTGTTACATGGCAGCAACATGTTATGGGGTATTGGTGGAAAGGTTCAGCTTTTACTGCCGTACCACCAACATCCACCTCTGACATCATGGACCAATGTCATAAAACAGGAGCAGCCCTCATAAAATAAATAATATACTTAATGTATATGAATAACCACACTTAATTTAGTTCTTAATGTTCTTTATTAAAACATTTAAAAGGAGAGCAACAAAAACATATGTCTAGTGGAGTATTTCTTTTTGTGAAATTTTTATTCTCAGGCATAAGGAAGTTCTCAAGTGGTTTTGAAATCTGCCTTGAAGAACTGACCCAATAGCCATGGATGACTTTAGCTGTAGATCTGAAGTTTTCAGGCTGACTTGGTCTCTCTGTTAAAAAAAATTCAGTGCTTGTCAAAGTATAAATTGCTAGGCAAAATTTGCATTAAATATCTTCAGTTGTTTTTTCACCTCAGACTGTTAATATTTTAAGATTGTGACTTTCTTGCCTTTTATGTGTGGTAGAATTGATATCCCTATTTATCCCTAATTGAATATCTAATCAAGAATTTTATATTAATTTTCAATACTACCTTTAAACTTTGGGAGCATATTACCAGTTTGCAAACAAGTAGCAAAGTATGGTGGATGAAATACTTATGGGCTAGGAATCAATGTATGAAAACATGGTATCTTTACTGTTTTCTACTGCAAATGTAGGGCCCATTGAAGATAGGTAGGTGTCACACCTTTGGATAAGTCACCATGTATGGGAGAATGCTGTACTGAGTTGTCACATAAGGAAGATGAGCAGTAGATACAGTAAAGGTAGGGTTAGAGTTGAGAGGAACACTGTTTTAGGATGTAATAGGAAAGCCTTGTTATAGAGTAACTTCCCTTATAGAGAAGTGCAGTCTGTGCCACTGAGCACAGTGTGCAACCAAATCCACAGCCTCCGAGTCTTTTCAGCTTTCAGTGCCTTCTGTGTGTCTATGCATTGGATATACATTACAGGCTCATCAAGGTGGTGCCAGACAGAGCCAGCTGGCTGGAGGGGAAAAGACAAATCAAGAAAGGAGGCAACACTAAGGTTTTATGTGGAGTATACAGTTACAGTGGTAGGAATTTTCAACTATGGTCTGATGGTTTTCCTTTTAATTTCAAGTATTTAAATTGTGCATTTCATTAGATACCTACCTTTGTTAAGGTGACGAGATAAAAGCTTTGCATATGTGGTTTTTGTATGCTTAGGGCTTTTTATTTTTTAAATGTAAAGTACACAGGTGACATCTTGTGGAGATGAGAGGGTACTGGTGCAACTTTATGCAGTAGCATCTCTAGAGTGTTCACCTGGCCCGTTTATCCAGAACATAAAGGAGGGCAGGCAAAAACTGTTATTTTTTTCCACTGTCTTCTTGGAGGAGTGATTAGAAAAGCTTGTCTTTCTGAAGCAGATGGAAATGCAGCAGCATGCTGACAGAGAGCAAACATGCTAATGTAGCATATTTCTTGTGGATTTCTTGAATAGGCCTGTCAACTGAAGACTGAAACAATTACTTATGAGGAAAAAGAACAACAGCTTGTCAATGACTGTGTAAAAGAGCTAAGTATGTCTTTTTATTATTTTAAGATCTTATTTGAGGTTGTTTGGTTTAAAAAAAGGAAAAAAAAAAAACAAAACAACTGCATCAGATCAGTCAGTCATTTATTCCTGCAGCACTTATTGTCGTTATATAAGTGGTTGTGGGAAGAAAATTTCAGCTGATTTATTACAGCCAGAATTTTCTGCTGTAAGATAAATCTTTCTCAGGTGCAAAACAGTTTTGCATAGAAAATGTTAGTGTTAGGGAAAGGACAATCTCCTATGCAATATGAGCACTTTGTGTCTTTCTGGTTTTGTGTCCTACCATTTTTTCCAAAAACATTACTGCATTCTGGGGAAGGATTCTGCTGAGTCAAGTGACGTTCTGAAAGAACATCTTTCTTCTTACTTCTCTGCCTTTGCATATTGTAATGGTGATTGTAATCGCTTATCTTAAAGGGGATGCAAACATACAGATTGCCAATATCTCCGAGGAGTTAGCAAAGAAAACTGAAGATGCTGCCCGGCAGCAGGAAGAAATCACCCATCTTCTCTCTCAGATTGTGGATCTGCAGAAAAAGGCCAAAGCTGTAAGGAATCCACTTACAGGATCAATGCTGTGATTTGCTACTGTTGTTAACTGGCAGATAAGCTACAATTCATAAATGCTAGCGCCTAAAGGGGATTTTGAACCTCCTTTCTGGATGTCATTGTTTATATTTAGTATAGATCATTCTTTACTAGAAAGCATATATATGTTAAAAATGCTTATGTTAAATATCAAATACATTAAGTACATTTATTTTCAGTATTAAATAAAATTCTGCACTGAACTTCAGTAAAACAGGAGTATCAGTGCAAGTATCTCAGTGAGCAGGTAGTCCTTAGTATTGAGGTCTTGAGGGATTCATTTTGCAGAGTATAGGCTTATGCTGGGTACACTTGTGTTAACATTTTGTAATGGTGTGTAAATGTTTTTTAACTAAATGGTATAGGCTAATATTGCTGCAAAGAGAGTCTTGAGAAAAGTTAGAATTTTCCTATTTACTTGTAGTATATGATATAAACATTAGAGATACTGAGATGTTTTGACCTGCGGTAATGTTTCTTGACATATTTTAGTGTGCAGTTGAAAATGAAGAACTTGTTCAGCACTTGGGAGCAGCTAAAGATGCCCAGAGACAGCTCACAGCAGAGGCAAGTACACTGCTTAGTATTAGAATAATTTAGTAGTAGGGCAGTGGGTGTTTGCTTTAACATGGGAGTTTTAACGTAAGCTGGATCAGAAGCATTAAAAAATGTTTCTCATATATATGCATATGAATGAAGTAATTTTACTGTTCCCAAAAGAGATCAGAACTTTTCTTACTGTTCTTTCTAGTTTAAATGGCACATATTTTGAAAAACTGAGGCTTATGGGCTGTTTAAAAACCCCTTTGGAGGGTACCTTCTCTAGGCTGGTAAGCCAGGCTTATCCTGAATAGTGAGATAGCATGGAAGAGCTCATTTGTAGTGTATTTGTTCAGTGAGCAAACCAAAGACAGTCCAGAATTGCTGTCTGTCTTCTAGGTACTCCACTTACATGGGCAGAAGAGACAAAACAGAATGAAAAAAGCCTGATCCTCTTATGGTGTGTCTAACACTTGGACTACCTTGCATCAAAGATAGGAATGCTCAGTGAAGCGTTTCCCACTGGTAGTCCTTTTGGATTTGCAGTGCTCCACAAAGATTGAGCCCATGCTTTTCCACTGGAGTCTCTGCTTCTAAGCAAAGTAGCTCATTTTTATGAAACTTGTAGGACTGCAGTATTTCCGGCTTCTGCCTCTTTGCCCAGCTTTGTTGAAGTGACTGATGAACTGAAAAACCATGAGGGTGTGCAGACATCTGCATTCGCACACAGAGTGATTACATATGGTGTGTTTTTTGAGAAGGTCAAGCTATAAATAAGGCATGGTGTTAGGCTGTTGGAAGTTATGTAAATATATATGTAAGTCTTGGTTTAAAAATTCTTTGGTCTTTTGGGACACTGTGCAGTATCTTGTTCTTTTTTCATGCTGTTTGCCACTGTGGTCGTCATGATGATAATCAGGCAAATAAGAACTGTTGCAGATGGTCGGACTAAACATACATTTAGCTCCATATCTTTTCTTTGACAATTCCTTCATCTAGATAGAGAAGATAGGAACTGGGGCCACTAATTCCTTCTCCTCCCTTATTAATCATCAGCCTAAAACTTTACATATTCCCTTTCTGTTACTAATCAATGCTATTCATTATTTTCAGTGATAGGAAATTGACCCTTCAGAGTTATTTTCCTTTATAATAGGATATTCTTCCTTACACTATTATTCTTAGTAGTGTTAAAACAGTTTATGGTCTTTTCATGACTATAGTGCAGATCACAAGGTCTTAGGCTGTTTTCTCAATGTTGTAGTTGCGTGAGCTGGAAGACAAGTATGCAGAGTGCATGGAAATGCTTCATGAGGCTCAAGAAGAGCTGAAAAACCTTAGGAACAAGACTATGCCAAATGCTGTTTCACGTCGGTACCACTCCCTCGGCCTCTTCCCTATGGTAAGTAGATCTAAGGAAAAAAAAAAAAAAACATTTCAGAAAACAACTGAACAAATGTGAATGTTTACATCTGAATTACATCCCCAAGGATGAGATGCAGACAGGACCATGGGTGTAATATGTATATGTAGTGTTACAGTATACCTGAGTGCTTGACGCTGCATGTTTTGTTCTGAAACAGTGGTGCTGTGTAGTTGGTAGTTTTCACTGTGGTATTACGTGGAACCTTAAGTTGACCGGGCTGTATGTCATGGGTAGAACAGTATGCATCTCATGTATGGTGGGGCCTGGTTTTCAGTAGGAGCTTCCTCGTTTTCTTATATATCTTTGGAGATGTAACTTCTTGATAACATAACTGATGGCTCATGGATGTGGCATCCTTCTCATCACTTGTGCTGTACCCTCTATTTCTTCAGTAACTGTATATGCTACATAGACATCCTCATTTTAGTGATACTGAAAATTCATTGATGGAATAGTTGTTGTTAATGTGTACTATGATAATGCCAGTTATGGAGATCTCTCTGGTTCTATCAACATTATTTAATTAATTGCATTTGATTATGACATTGTACGTTTTAAGCGTGGAGAATATGCAGTACCCTTAACCAAATGTGAGAGTGGATAAAAACATCTAGGAATGTTCAGTGCCTAGTTTCATTTGCCTGTGTATCTCTAAAATAGTTTCATTACTTCTTAAGGCATTGGTACCAATGAAATTTCTTTTGAGTTTCATTAATGTAATTAAACAACAGAATCTACTCTGCCCTCCTTGTCTTTAGCCATGCCTCATCTTAACTGCCGAGAAAGAACACAAATAGGTTGGTTTATGCTCACAAGAAGGAAACTACCTTGCTTTTTCAGTCCCTTCCAAGGTGGAGCATAGGCCAGTTTAAAGTGCAGACCTTTAATATTGTAACTTGTATTTGCACAAATACAATTTGAAAGCTGAGAAAAGTATACTTGTGCTCAGATATATTTGTGCGTTTTGAATAAAGATGGTTTTCAAATGTTGGTTCAGGGAACCTGGCATTTAGACTTCACTACATTTAGGCAGTAATGCATACTGACCAGCAGTGGAGAACTGATCACCTTTAACCCTATAGGGGAAGTATATTAACGTTTCATTCCCAGAACTCTTTTTCTGTGGGTCAGTGGGTAATGCTGTAAGAGAAAATAATATTTTCTGGTGGTTTTAAACAGAAAGAAATTAAGCAAAACATTTTACATGAAAGGAAGTTGTCATGGCAAAGGGAATTTACTCTTAAAAGCTGGATGACCTGGAATCTGTTGTTGCCTGTACTGTTCTTTCAAGATTTTTGTCAGATGTTATCATGTCTCCTCAGATGGTGAGATCTGTAACAGTATGAAGCTAAGCTGTAACTTGTCACCTATTTAAGTATATTCATTATATTCATTGTGAATATATTTAGTATATTCGGTATATTCATTAGTCTTCTAGCTTTCCAGTCTATTTTCATTTTTAAACCTTTTTTTTTTTTTCTGGAATGACAATTTACTTTAGTTAGGTATTTTATAGAACTAATCAATTGTTTTCTGCAGTGACAACACCTTAATACTAAGATCTTTATTTTACTTTTGTACTTGTCTTTACCAGGATTCTTTGGCAGCAGAGATAGAAGGGTCAATGAGGAAGGAGCTGCATCTAGATGAACCTGACTCTCCTGACTTGGCGTATGACTGAAAAGAATTGGTTCCTAATTGATTGTTTATATCTGGAGCTAATTAGTTTTTGTTAAGAAAGGAAAAGACAGGATATAGTTGAGCTGGAGGTTTAGAACTAAATATTTCTGGAAAAGCATTAGTGACAGAGGGAAAGAAAAACAAATTATCTGGTTATTAGGATGGTTATATATATATACATATATATATATATATTTGTTAAGCTACCGTAAGAAAACCTAGAGGTTTTTCCTTGCCTCGTGAAATTTTTATACTCATTCTTGAGTGCTGAAAACATGGTTCTGAGAATGAAAAAGATGGGTTTTCTTGTGTGTTACCGTGCTGGGTTTTGTCATTTAATGTTCAGGGGATGAGTTCAGTTCCTTAAGTTCTCTTTTCAGATATTAGAGCAGAAGTTACAAAGTAATTATTGATCTAATCCAATTTTTAGAGAGGGAACATCAATGTAGACAGGGATTTGGAGTGGTTGTGTACTTACAGTCTGATGCCAATTACACCTGCGTAAATTAGTTAGCTCACATTTTGCTAATGCTCTCTTGAATTAAACGAGAGTGGTTTGAAACAAGTTAAATACTTACTAAGGCCCAAAATCTAAAGTTAGCTACAGCTTGGCAGAAAAGGCTTTATTGATGTAAGTTGAATGTGTACTCCAACAGGTTTATCTTGTGTAATTGAACAAAGCATGGTCTGGTTTATTTGAAACAGTTTAATCCTAATTAGGGGGTCTTTAAAGCTTTTACCTTTTTTGACCTGTCATTTTATGAAGAAAGGACTAGCCACTTCCAAGAAACCTTCCAAGTGTATTTACAGACAGTCTGATATATACTTAAGCATTTCAGAAAAAGAGTCAAGAACTGTAAATGAGGCTTTGACGGGGAAGTGTTGGTTAGAGAAGTGTAAGGTGGAAAAGATGTGAGCATGCTCAAAACTCCGTAGGATCCTTTTGTCCTACCAGAGTAATCTAACTTAAGAATAGTTTCTTTAGGAATTCTTTTATATTGCTATGGATATACCAAAGAACAACACCTCTTTTAGGTATAATAGCTTTCATGGGTTTCATTTATTTGCTCAGCAGTGAAAACTCTGTGGGACATTTTGTTGATAGATGCTCTTAGATTCATCCTCTTACAGACAAACAGCTACAGTCTTGGAGCCTGCACACGAAGGGTGCAACTGTTGAATACTCATGGACAGGATAGAAATCTGAATGACACTGAATAGTGAAAGGCATGGTGTCCTTGTTATACCACTGCAGTGTTAGCTTTAAGCTGGAAGGGATGGGCTGTTCTGTTGTTCAGCCATTGTTGAAATGTAAAACAAAGCAGTAGTACTTTTGCACCAGAAAAAAATTGTCTTTCACTTAATTTATGCTAATATTTGGGGGTATCCATCCACATAATTCTCCAGGAATCTGCCTAAAATATTCTAGCATGATGTAAGTGTTATGTTGATGGATTGAATGTGATGGCCAGACTGTAATGAAGATGGGATCCTACGTGTACTCTTATACAGATACTATAAAGGAAAAGTTATTTAGTGGAGCTGTGGTAGGGTCATTCACAAATTGTTACCTGTTTATCTGGTTTTTAAGGTATTAAGTGATTATTAACTTCGTGTGTATGTCTTACCAGTCATCAGAAGCGGGTCTTCGAGACAGTGAGAAATGTTAACCAAGTTGTCAAGCAAAGATCCATGACTCCATCGCCAATGAATATCCCAGGCTCCAACCAGTCTTCTGCGATGAACTCGCTCATTTCCAGCTGTATCAGCACTCCACGTTCCAGTTTCTATGGGGGAGACATCTCTAACATTGTGATAGACAACAAGACCAACAGCATCATCCTAGAGACAGACTCTGAGAATGGGTCAGTACTGTGGCACTTGGCTTTGTGGGTTTTTTTGTTTGTTTTGTTTTTTGTTCTTAATTCTGACATAGAGGCGAGGAGTTTCTCTTTTCATCTAATATCATGCAGCTATCTTCAAATGTTACTTTTTGTGCTTTCAGTTCTTCAACGCTCATGCTTTTTGAAAGCACTGTGTATCAGTTTCTGCAATTTGCACCTCTTTGGAAATGCATCATCACTGGATGACATAAAACCACACATTCTCTTCGCAGATGTGGAACTTAGGTTTAATTGCATTTTTGTAGTTTTACATTAATGCTATAGAATTCTGACCTAAGTTGCAGCTGCAGCTAACTCTTCTGATCTTAAATAAAGTGGTGGGATGTGTAGGTGGATGTTGGAAACCTACTATGAAAACTTATGAAGGAAACCAGCTAGTAGGTAGAACGTTACTTTCCAGCTACTTGTCTCTTCCCTCAGTGTAGCTCCAGCTTATGCTTCATACACGTTATAAAAAAACTACTTAACGTCTCAAAACAAGCAGTGAATCTTTATCATCATATTATGCTTGTGTGACTTACTGTCCCTAAAGGACTTGGCCTTCTCACTTGAGTTTGTATAATCATAAGAGAGAGACTAGTAAACATCTCTCAGTTCTTAGTATGAGGAGGTTCTTAGCTAAAGTGAAGCTTTCCCAGCCAGGAACTGGGTTTCAAAATGTTTTTGATGTTAAAAGAGAGAAAATATTGGTGTTTGCCTTAGAGCAGCTCACTTGAAGTGTGGTAAGTTGTTTCCAAGCATAGTAATCTGAATGTCTCAAAACTGTCATGTGAAAACTTTAAGTTTCTGAAATAATCTTTTTTCCCACCCCCACCTTTTTCTTTTTTCTTTTTTTTTTTTTTTGTCCCATTATGCTGTAGGAATGAAGACAGAATGAAGAAGCCCGGAACTCCGGGGACACCAGGCTCCAGTGACCTAGAGACTGCCCTTCGCAGGCTGTCCCTTAGGCGGGAGAATTACCTCTCGGAGCGGAAGTTCTTTGAAGAAGAGCAGGAAAGGAAGTTGCGGGAACTGGCAGAAAAGGGTGAACTCCGTAGTGGTTCCATTACTCCCACAGAAAGCATCATGTCTCTGGGAACTCACTCCAGATTTTCAGAATTCACTGGATATTCAGGAATGTCTATCAGCAGTCGCTCCTACCTACCAGAAAAGCTTCAGATTGTGAAACCACTAGAAGGTGATAACAAAGGGCCTCGGCCTTTATCTGTTCTTCTAAGTGACTCTTTGTGGTCTCTTATCCATTATCAGAAAGCAGGAAATCTTTGCAATACGTATTCTTTTTACTTTAGAGACAGCAATCCACGCTGTTGGTTTGAAATCTTTTAGCTACTACATTTTTCTACAAGCCTTAAAAATATTAGGAAACAAATCCAGCCAAGGGAATAAAATATTACAGGCCATACATGCATAAGCAGCACACTCTTACATATGAGCTAAATCTCAGTGTTGCTGTTTCATACTTAGAAAAGGAAGGTTTTTGTGTATCTGAAAATGGGTAACAGAGTATTAGTTCATCCGCTCTCATTTCTGTAGATGTCTGCAAAGACCTTTGCTTTGAATAGACCAGTTGGTTTAATAGGACTACATTTGTGATTAAAAATGACCTCTGCACTTTAATTGACTGAGTGGCCACATGAGTCTCTATGGCTTTGGTTTCACTTGTGAAATAGGGTTTTTAGCCAAATTTTCTCTACATATTGCTGTCAGGACTAGAGCTTAATTTCAGAGCAAAGTGCATTTCTATAGTCTGCCTAACAAAGCTGGTGGTACACAAGAGTAGTATAGTCAGCCTGGCTTTCTTCAGAACTCTCAGGTTGTTGCTGGCAGTGAAAATTGAGTAAATTCCTCCAGATCTTAAACAAAAGCCTATAGCACTGCAGAAATAACAGTAGTTATGTAATGTAGCTTTGGTTTCTTTCTGTTTTGGTCCTCCCCCCCCTTCCTCAGAGAGAATTTTTGCGTTATATTATGTTGTCTGTGTCATTTGTTCATCTTTTTAGAAATTTTTTGTTTTGCCTATAGGAAGTCTTTAGCAGAACACATACTCAGAAGCTAAAACCAACCCTTTTTGTGTCCTGAAGAAAGTACATGCTGTATCTGCCTATTCAAATGAAACTATAGCCATAGCATGAGTCCATGCTGTTTAGCAGATTGTAGTAGTTTGTTTACATGATTGCTTTTCAGTGGTCATTAAAAGGCTGTTACATCATGAGAGAGGGGATGATCCAGCTTCATTTAAGTTGCTGTTTTTGCTACCGCTGTAATAGATTTCTGTCACCATCCCATTATATCTGCTTTTTTTCTTCCAATAAACTCTTTAATTCCTTATCATCTTTCTATCTGACTGTTTTGTTGGATTTTGTTTAAATAATTTTGTTTATTATTCCCACTGGGTAATTTTTTTCCTTAAAATTATCTGCTGAAGTACTTCCTGCATTTGGTTTTACATCTCATTTATGGTATGTTTGTCTCCCTGTTTCATAGGTTTGCTGTTTGCTGTCTTTTATTAAACACATGTTTATTATTTTGCTCCTCACTTCAGCATAGTTTCTTTCCCATATATTTTTTATGAAGTTTAATTCTGGCTTCTTTTTTTTTTTAAAAAAAAAAAAACAAAAAACTTCATGCTACCGTGGCAAAATAGTACCTACAAACTGCTACCAGTAGTTGTGGTTTTGGTTTGTATTGTTTTCCTAAGGATAATCATGCCATAAAATGGGACAAGAAAAGGTTGGTTCTGTATTATTCCAGTTAGTGCCTTCTACTCCTTTGAAGCCGTTGAGTCCCACAGTAAAATAAATAGCGTGACAGAGGCCCTAAGGAATGAATTATTTTTTCCTTACATCTTTTAAAAACAGAATATAATGTCTGCTCAAATTGACTTGCTTTAGTTACACTTTGGTGAGGTTGTTTTTTCTTGTTTCTTTTTTAACTAAACAACTGTATTTGTAGCTTCTTGTACCTTAAGCGCTAAATATCACTCCCTGTATACTATAAGAAAACTAATATAACTTAGGAAACTGTCTAGTCAAGTCTGGCATATTCAATACAGGACAAGAACTACTCCCTTCATTTGGCTTTTTTTTTATATATATATTTCTTTAAGTCAGTTTACAAATGAATGTTCACAACTATTAATTGCTTTTTGCATTTGTGTTAATTTTCTCTATGAAAAAGTTGAAGCTCGCTTACGCATCTTGTATGAGACTGAGGTTAAAGTAATAGAGGTGCATAGAAACGCTGATGTCCTCCTTTCCAAAAGAAACTGATAACATGTAGCATCACTAGAAGTGTTAAAACTCACAATACAGGTATTCTGCTGAATATATTTCCTTGGGAAAGATGTAAAATATTATTAACTTAGTACATTTATTCTGTGGAGTTTCTCTGAGTACTGGTTTTGGTCATACAGGAGGTGAAAAAGGTTCCCTCTTCAAAAGCTTGTTGGTAGAAGTTCATTGGCAACAGGATTTTATACTTACATGCAGTACAGAAAGAAATGCTGGTTTCTGGCATTTTTCTTAGAGAGAATTCTCCTACAGCGAAGCTCTGTTCTTTACTAGAACTCAGAGGGCAGTGTGTGAAGGAAAGAACTTGACCTTTGTGACAATTCAGAAATAAAAACAAATTATAGGGATATTCTTTTTGTTATGGTTATTTATTCTGGCACAGTAAAGATCTCTGTCTCTCAAGCCTTAAGGGTCCCAATCAGCTTGAATCCTCCCTAGTCTCTCAAAACTTACTAAAAATAATCTAGACCATTATCCAAAGTAGCCCTGCGGATCCAATTATTCTGTACTGTGGAATATTTCTTGTTGAGCTAAAAATTACAGGTTTTAAAAAGTGACATAGACATCATTACAACACTACTCGCTGAGCTCAGCTATTGCAAGGGAAGAAGTTTTCTCAGTTAATTTCCTATTTACAATAAGCTTGCTGTAATTAAATGTCCTTATTGAGAAATTATTTTCATTCAATGGGATTCTTCTTTCTCATGCAGAATAATGTGAGTGAGAGCCATTCCTCCCCTAGTTATTTAAGGGTGTTAGATTTTTACATATAGCATGCAACAAATTGAACATTCTTAGTCTTTTAATGGTGGTGAGATATTCATATGTCAGTTTATTGAATGAGTCACTGTTCTGTTTTGGGGAGAGAGGGCAGGAGCAACACTGCAAAAACTGCTCTGATTTGAGCTAACAGAGATGAAAATGAAGATGCTTTGTTAATAAGACCTGGAAGGAATAGTTTTAAGCTACACGTTACGCAGTTGTGACTGATAGGCACACATGGGAAAATGTTGGCTCTTCCAAATGATGTTTAGTTGGTGTTTGAGGAATCACCCAAGTCCTCCCCTGATTTCAGTGGGTGCATCTTGGTATATACCAGTTTAATCTGATGTGTTGCTATTTGTGACTCATTGTCTCATGTTGAAGACTGTATGTTGAATGCTTTTCTCTGGAAAATGCACTTAAAGCATTTTTTCTGCCAAGGATGAAGCTGCAGGTATGGTAGCATTTAGTTACGTAGTAGCTGGCTGTCCGTGTAGTGTAGGGACCCTGATAGGGTCCATACAAGTATTTGGAGTGGATGTATAGCCCAGAAGTCTTACTTGCTTACATGTGCTTGGAGTTGATGTGGCTTTCTAACACGTTAGAATGCTGACCTCGCTGTATCCTCCTGTCAGTGGCCAGTAGTAAATACTAGCATGTTTCTAGCACCTTTCTTAGTGTGAGCTTAATGCGGGAATATGTGGTTTATATTCTTAGAGCTTTCAGTTCAACTCTTAAATATAATTTTTTTCTACTCCTGCTTAATCCTGTGAATTTAAGGAGATGAGAATATTGATGGGGAGGAGATGTGCATGTGCACAAGTGTACCACGTTCTGCCACCAGGCTTTGCCTAAGTGCTGATACAGTTGGTTTATTTTGTACTGATCTGGAAATGCTGAAGCAGCTTTGCCCTGCAGTATGTCTTCCTAGAAGTATTAAGACTGGTTCTTGGAAGCTCCAAACTATGAGTGAGTCTGAGGTTTGGACTTCTGGATAAACCAAGTGAGATTTTTGGCCTTTTGGATTCTGGATTGATTACTGATTTATTTGCGGTTGTCTTTTTGTTCCCTTTCAAGGTTCTGCCACTTTGCACCACTGGCAGCAGCTGGCTCAGCCTCACTTGGGTGGGATCCTGGACCCGAGGCCCGGGGTTGTCACTAAGGGCTTCAGGACCCTGGACCTCGACCTGGATGAAGTGTACTGCCTTAATGACTATGAGGAAGATGAGACAGGTGACATTTCTTACAAGGGCCTAACTACCTCGACGCCAGTTCAGCACACAGAGACCTCAGGTGAGAGGTCACAAGCACAAGTGACTGTTTCAGACAACAAGAATAACCCCCGCCAATCTCAGGCTTTCACAGAGGAGATGCAGGAGTCCACGGCTGACGATGATGAGGGGTCTGGTGAGGGAAACTCATTAAGTCCAGTAAAACTGACATCTTTACAGGATTTTGATTACTGGGCCATTCTCACATCTCTCCAGAACAGCATCCATAATATCGCTTTGTGTGTAGCATCTGCACGGTAGTGTGTGCGGTGGTTAGAACATAACCATTCTAACATTGGCTCAAAAATCCTTTCTTTAATAATCTTTTAGTTTGACACTTTTTTTCAGTAACAGAATCCGTGGTCAATATTTTACTTTATTTTGATAAGAGAAGGCTGCTAAAAGAAATGATTTATTCACAAACCTGTGTGTGGCACCTGTGGGACTTGTATGTGTCCTGAGTGCACACTCACTTCAGTGTGTTATGTATAGATAATATATATTCTGTATGCTTACAGTGTAGATATTTTCCTAACTTTTCATAAAGGGTGATTCCATACTTTACATTTTATATATGGGAGGGGGTGGGGAGGGGTGGGGTGGAGGGGAGGGGAGATGAAATGATGACAAAAGGTGCATATCTAAGTTGCCCTCACTGAAACAAATGGAAGTGCCTTAAAATCAAGCCAGGAAATTCTGCAATTTTAATTCATTTACCTCAGATACAAGTATCTGGTTTTAAATTTTCTTTGGGATAAAACTTAAATTGAGATAAATAACTAAGAGGATGTTTTGGTGCCAGAAACAATGTTTTCCTCGTTTCCTGTCCATCACACTATTCTTAACTTCTATCTTTCATATTTATACCGTATAAAGACATCTTGAAATGATTCAGAACAACATAGGTTATTAGATACTCTGAACTGACGTTCTCAGTCCATTCTTGTATGAACTTACAAGTTTTCAGAGTATAGATGTGTTTTGAGTTTGCATGATTTCTTTCTCTGTTGATTTTGTTTTGTTTTAATAAGCTTCATAGGATTGCTAGTTCTTTAAGATTTGCCACTGGTAAATAACTGTATTTAAAAGAAAGAATCTTTAAAAGAACTCCCTTCAGACTTGTTTCTATGTAACTACTTTAAGTAAGGATGCTTTCTTCACCCTCTTTTTTTCTGGAATAAATCATAACTTATTATTTGACCGATCTTTGAAAGATCAGATGATTTCTCAGGGCTAGACAGCAATATTTCTCAGCTCTTTTTGTGAAGGGCAGAGTATCTGTTGCTCTCATTAGTGGGCCAGTTCAATGCTGTCAACCACTGAACATAAGCTACTTTAAGTCAGTCGTAATAAGGCTAAACTTCATCCAAACCCTTCAACTTCCCTTTCCATTTGCAAAAATTGGCTTTATTCTATGAAATTGTTTAGGAATAACAGTGTTCTTAAATTTTTATATTAATGTGGATATAAATAGTACCTCCACAGATGTGTACAGTTTTGTCCAGGTGTTCACCATTTGAAGTCTAAATAATAACAGCAGGAAAAGCACAAGTTCTAGGAAACATGGACTGAAATAATCTAAGACTGAAGTAACTGACTTTTCTGTAGTCTACAGAAGAAAATATTCAAGAAAAGATGATTTATTTTAAAGTGTGTTGCTGCAAGGAGGAAGGGAACAAGCAGTTTTTCATGTACTCAAAATAATAGTGTGAAAGTCTATTACTTTGGGCAAAGAATCTTCCAATTACAAGAACAGACAACACAGGAACATGTCAAAGGTTGTGAAACTATTGTCATGGACTATATAGAGAGAGGCGTATAGATAACAGCTTTTTATTCTTTTCAGAACAGATCAGAAAAAGGTCTGTGGCTAAGGATTTGGAAGAGATCTTTGTTCAGAGTACAATTATAAATCTAGGCCCATGTTATGATTACAAATTGGTGGGAAAAGACTTGGATTCATCTCCATCTCCTTTCTCAGTTGTAATTTCACTGCTGGTCACTGTAGAACAGGCTGTTCCCTAGTGACTGCTGATTTTTCCTGGAAAACTCTAGTTATCTCAGATGAGGCTTTTAAGCATATTCCCTACATTATAAGTTGGCAAATGAATAAAATCCTTGAAGTTATGCTTGTAATCTTACTTGGGTTGTTTGCTGAGTAATTTTGATACGTTACAGAAGTTGGTCAAAATGATCAACCTCTGTCTAGGACAAACAAATTGAACATTTATTTCCTGTTCTTTTTCCTTCATCCAAATCGCCTGGCTGCTTAGGATTTCAGAGAATCCATAAGCTACCACGTTATCTATTTCATTGCTCAGATGAAGTAAAGATACTGCTGTGTCTGCTTTTTGTTGAAGCAACTTGTCAGGTGGTATACAAGATACACTGGATGTTTTGAGAGTAGGCACTTATTAATGTGGCAGTGCTTTTCTGAATCCACAGCCTGCCCACTGAAGAATAATTTATGGAAGCAGAAACATATATTCCTAGCTTATGACTTGATTTTGTATTTTAATATTGAGCAGCCACTCTCTTGAAAAGCCTCCTCAGCATTCTTTGTGCGTATCCTAGGTTTCTTGTTAAGAATTGCAGTGCAGGCAAGGGTGTGTATGGAAGTGTGTGAGGTACTCCAAAAGGCTGTTGTAGCCACTAGTTAGCACCTCATTCCTTGCCTGTTTCCAGGAGGTGTTCTAGCTTGTGGTGTAAAGAATGTGTAGAGAATGTGGAAGTAAAATAAAACAAAAAGGGAATGAGATAAATTTCTTGGATACAATGCTTGACTGCTTATGATGCAAGATAGATACGTTGTGGAAAAAATCAGATTTAAGTGATTCATGGATGGCAGAAAGAAATCTCTGCAGATGCTATTGGAAGACCACAGAATGTGTCACTCCAGAGCTACAGCTCTTCTAACCTGGAAACAAAATATCTTTGGAAATACTGCCTATCAGGACCATTTCTAGCAGTTGTAAATCATCTTAGCCTTTTGGGTAGGCACCTGCTCTGTTTGTGTGTATGCTGTGAAGATTATATCTTACCCTTTTGTCTTCTCTGGTTGAGTACTGCGAGGTTCTGTTCCTCCTATCATGTTGTTAGTGTGTAGAGAGCTGCTCTGGGTGAATTTGAGATGAGCCCAAAACAAAGTCCAGTGTCCAGAGAGAAGAAATTCCTGGTAGTGCCAAAGATGTCTTACAGCCAAAGTAAATGTATTCAGAACAGAATATCAGTTGCATCTCGTAGAGAGATAGAGTGAGAAATCACTGTGACTAAAAAGTTACGAAAGTTACGATCTCTTTTTTTTTTGTCCCAATGTTGAGAAATTTAGTATTAGTTGATGTGTCAAATAACTTCCTTACCACCACATACAGATTGTATCCTAATCATGGCACTGAATATTTCAGAAGAAATTAATATGCATGCAATTTATGATCTCTATTCGGTCTGTTGGAACTACGTATTTTGTGTGGACTTGATAACTTGACAGAGGCTTGATTATAAATTCCTGAACTGCAGATTTGGCTAACACCCAGAATTAGTTTGAAATTTGTATGCCACTTGAATGGAGACTCTTCAGCATTTTTGGAATGGTAAAGAAGTTACAGGACAAGGCTATGGTAACACCATCTAGGAGTGTTAACTTCTTTAGCACAAATTTTTTATTAACTTCAGCGTACTTTTTATTCTTTGAAACTGTAGTATATTTTAAAACTGTATGAAGTCTGTTTGTTGTTTGTTAGTTTGTTGTTTTAATTTGCTGCCTTTCAGATACATATTTCCCTTAAGCAAAAAGAAAAACCAACAAAGCAAAACAAGCCATTCAAGCACTTAATGTTCTTCAAGTTAAACTATTGTGAATGTTCTTATTTTGGAGTTAAAAGGACTACTTAATTAAAGTTTGGCATGTATGTAATTGCGTGTTAATCTTGGGTGCAAACTGATCTTCCAGTACTTGAGTTTGCTAGGTGCGCTGATGGGTTGCTTTGCTTTCAACAGAGTATGTGTACATAACATTACAGGATCAGCCTCCTGTACTTCGTTTCTAGACATAAATAATGACGTGGAGATCTTTTCAAATAGATGCCTAAAAATCACAAAAACACATCATGAATGTCTTACATTTGAGTTGTTTTAAGCAGGGTTACTATATATGCTTAAAGTAAGAGGTTATCATTGTATAGAAAAGCAATAAATTTTGTTACTCTTAGAACTAAGATATGGATGCATATTTAAATATATATTTTTTTCAAATAGCATGAATATGTCACAGAGATTTTTTTTCTTAATGAGCATTTGCTGTCTGTGCTATCAAAATGCTAGAATTTCAGTTTAGGGGTGAAGTCATCATGTTGAAGCCTTATTAAATACTTCAGAAGTCATTTTACATCTGCGCTCCATGGTTAAGTGAGAAGGAGACCTGAGCCAAAAGAAAGCTAAGAAAATCCTGTCAAAAGGATATCTGCCTTTTCTGAGGTTTCAAGCTCTCTCTCTTTCCAAAGTCAGAATAAATAGAAAGTTTGAAAAGTTAGATATTCGGGAGAAAAGTTAAGAAACATGACAGGAGTAATGTTCCTGGTATAGACATACGTATTCTCAGAGGTTTAGAGTAGTCAGGTTTATTTCCAAAGACAACGTTTACCACAGTATGTTGTTCTCCTAACAAGGCACTAAACCACTTTAGGACAGCACTATGCGCACATCATAGAGCTTTTAGTTTACCACTTAACTCTGTTTTGTTTCAGTAGCCAACCCCTGCATCAGATTCAGCATATCCTTTATTCTCTCTGTCCTATCAGCCAGGAGGTTTTGGTGCAGGTGGCACTGGGCGTCAGCACATTCACCTTCAGTTGCCTGCAGGAAAGAACTCTTCAGAACTTACAGAGCACATGAAGCTGCTTATCTTGTCCTGTGAATCCAGTTAGATATTGGCACAGCTGTCCAGAGAAGCTGTAGTGCCCCATCACTGGAGGCACTCAAGTCCAGGCTAGATGGGGCCCTGGGCGCCTGACCCTGTGGGTGGCAGCTCTGGGTGGGCTGGTTGGAACTGGGTGGGCTTTAAGGTCCCTTCCAAACCAAGCCATTCTGTGATTCATGACCTACCTTTTGGAACTTTCAGCTTAGCTGTGCATGAAGTTGTTGGCATGGACTGGTAAAAGCATCTCAAATGGTAACACTTTGAGGAAGGAGGTGCCCACCTAACAGTCCTTTGTCATTATTCACTTCCAAATCCATGTCTAACCAGCCTGTGCTATAAGGAGATGTAGAAGTCTTTGGCTTCCTGCTTTTGCTAAAACACAAAGAGGGGAGAAAAGACGATCAGAATGGCTTGCTCCAAAGTTGAACTAAAAGTTTACTTCTGTGTCAGTCTGGATCAAATCATACTCTGAAGGTTGCTGGGTTTTTTATTTATTATTTTATTTTATTTTCTAAAAAAGTTCATTCTTGCATAACCCTGTGTTAGCCCGACCAGATCTTTGTGTGAAGTGCAAATACTTATTGGCCACTGTGAGCTCTCTGTTCCTCACTATTCATCTAACACAACAGAGAACTTGAGGTTGGAACCAGTGTTGCAGAAGTTAAAGCCATTTTACCATAGCTGTCTTTTACACATCTCCCTCAAGTTCAATTTGTCTGACACCTTTTTGTGGGTGAGACGGGCCACTAGTTTACCTGTTACCTTTCTCTGCATAATCTGGTTTAAGATCCAGACTGTATAAAGTCTTTTGAGGGCTCCCTGAGCAGACGATTGTGTCCTAAAAGCACCTTGTTCTTTTCTTTGCACTGAGCAGATGGCCCGTAAACCCTGAGTGTGCTCAGAGTGGGTCTGAAACAGCCCTGAGCTACAGAAAAATCAACTTTGTGTTTTAAGTAGGGAAGGCTCTGTTTTACCAGAAGATGGAGCTCTCTGCAGACAGGTTCTTGATTAGTATCTGGGTTTGGATTTCTTTTTTTTCCTTCAGTGTTTGAAAAGATGTCTTTACTGCAGTGTTTGTGCTGACGGGAGAGTCTCTTTGAGCTTGTAATGTTTTGCATTTTTTCCCAAATGCCTAAGAATTGATAGAAGAAAGCTTAATAAGGTAAAGCGTATTTAATTACTGCAAGCCAAAGCACAATACAGCTGCAATCTAGGGGTTAGTTAGATTTTTATTTTAGGGGAGAAGCACATGTGCTATTTAGTTTTGGAGTATTCCTAATGGACAAAATTACATGATTTTTCTGTAAATATTGTTAAACAATTACATACAGTTTGTTTTTCATGCAGATACGGAACTTAATTGTCTACTTTTTGGAAGAGGAGGTGATAATTAAAACAGATCTGTTTTCAGCCACAGCCACATAAAACAGATTTTCCTAGGCAAACCTATGTGAAACAGATGGAGGAAGAGTTATTCAGATACAGTCTCTTTTTTATTCTTATAAAAACATAGTTTATTCTTAAACAGTTTATTCTTAAACCCCTACTGCTGTTTTCTTTATCACTCAATGTTACAATTTTTGTTGTGTATGTGAAAATAGCCTCATCATAAAATTACGTATTACTTATTCAAAAGTTTATACCAATTCAGAATATGGCCATGCTTTATGAAAAATTACTGGGTTAGGAATGAATAATTTTGTTTCTATTTTATGAACTTTGTTCATTTACAGCAACAGGTTCTCACTCTCTTTGTACTGTGTCCAAAGGATGGAAAATGCAACAGCAGTATGATTCATCCCATTGTTGACTGATGGAGGATGAAGCTGGTACAGAACTTTCTTAGTGGTATTTGCGGATGGAATACATCCTTGGAAAATGATTTTCATTGATTGTTTTGATTTGCTTCCTCTTACTAGGGTCAAGTGATTTCTCTACTTTTAGCAGCCTTCTCCTATCTCTGACTCATTAGTAACAATGAGTCTTGCTTTTGCTAATGCAGCTACATATCTTCAATGTGTCTGTTTCCAATCTGAGGGGATACCCAATGGATATTATGAATGAGGACAATTCACTTACTGTATTACAGCTATGTGCTTCTTTGGGTTGAGCTTGCAATCTAAACTGGCATTGCTTTATTTTGTTCTCTATTCATCATCCAGGGATAACTTTATTTCTACTTGATTTATGTCACAGTCCTTTGTTTCCTCTAAATAACCAATTTTCTTTCATGTCTAGTTATTTGAACTCTTTCTCCAGACTTTCTTTTAACTCTCTACATTATGGAGAGAATCATGATTGCTAGGCTGTGCTCCCTTGTAATAACTTTATAGTGCTCACACTAATCTCTAAAGCAACTGGATTCCTGAAGCGTCATAATTACCATCTCTGGAGGTGAAGTAGAGCTTGTTGTTATGTTATGCTGTGCTAACATTTGAGTGTATTAACCTGACACCCCAGTGGGTTTTATTGAAATATCCTTCTTTAATGTACAGCAGTACATTCTGGTTCTTATTATAAGTTAGCTTGAGTCACATGTCATATGCTTAGCCACTTCTGCTTCCACTGTTCACACCCCCCGTGCTCTGCCCTTCACACACTGCTTATGTGTTCCTGAGGGACTACCTAAGTGCGCACACTATTTTGAGCTGTGATACTACTTTGTGTATAGAAAAGGGAACACAGCCACAATTGAGACTTGCCTTGCTTCTGCTAAGCATCTCTGGAAATTTCAGAATGGTGTCTGATCTAGCTGGTCTGTCTGTTTGTCCTTTGCAATGTGTTGGATATTTGTGTACTGTGGTATTAAAATGTGGCTAACGTGGGGGAATGGCTCAAGAGGGTTGGGTTGAAACAAGAGGGAGGGAGCTGCACACAGTTTCTATTGCGCATGTCTTTTGACCACTGCTAAGTTTGGATATTAAGAGAACCTATGCAATCATGATATCTTTGATGTAATACTTAACTCTGGGTGTTCTTCAATCAGCTTTTCAGATGCATGGCTCTTAAATTTTCTAGTTATTTTGCTATGACCCTGGCTGCATTATACAGCAGATTAATGCATCCAGAGAAGTATCTCTACTAAGAAGAAGGCAGTTGGCCAAAGTCCATCAGCTTTTAAACTATAAGCTTCTTTCCCCAGTTAACGATACATTAACAGAGGGAAATCTTTACAGCCACAGTTACGGGGAAAGTGCTTTACTACGCTGTTTAAAAGCTGCTGTATTGTGCAGCTGAGGACATACATTCTTAAAGAACCTAAGCACATGCACAGGGGAAATGTCACAGATGCGCAGTAGTGGATCCAAAAAATTACCACTTTCCTTACCATGGATGTGAGAAGAGAGAAACAGTGCTGTGTGTCCATTCCCTCACCACCCCAACTTTTTGATCTGTTCCTGTAGCACTAGCAAGCCGGATCCATTACTGAAAAGTGATGGGGATACCTCTTTGTGGATCAATCTCAATGCAGAAGTGCATGAGCATTCAGCAAATCTCAGTGCTCCTTAGCTGCTGATACCAGAGAATGTTTGTTGTCATTTTCCAACAATGAAAACTGCTGGTTTGGATAAGGGCTAGCATTTCAAGTGTTGCCTTGTCTAAATCTGTTTTCAGCAATGGTATTGATCATGGGGAAGCTTCAGAAGAACATTTTAGCACTGGCCTTGGAGTCTTACATATGTTTGGAGAACCAAGTGTTATAACACCATAGCACTTGTATATTTCACTTCTCTTGCATTGATCCTGTCTGAGGTATCTCATCACTTTTTTGCATCTGTCTTATTAGCACACAGAAGTTTGGGTTTTTTTTTTTTTTCTGTGTAAAATGCAAAGAATTTGCTTTTTTTTAATTTAGTACCTCATCCTGGGAAGTGCATGTCACAAACCAACTCCACCTTCACCTTCACCACCTGCCGCATTCTGCACCCTTCTGATGAGCTCACACGAGTCACACCAAGGTAAGGGTTTCCCATGATGGCAAAGCCTTCCGCTGTATCAGAGTTTCCCTGTGAGGAAATGTAAAGTAATGGCATGAGCAAAAGCATTAGCCACACTGGTGAATTACAGTGCACCTCTGAAATTGTTCCTCCTCTTTTCAGTTGCCTCAAGCTGATTTTATTTGAGAGGCACTTGTAAAGTTTTAGACAGCCAGTCAAAACAGCTTAAATTTTATTATCTGCTGTTAAAAATATTGCAGGTTCAGAAATAATGTAGATTTGTTTCCAGTATCCAAAGCTAGCTATGCCAAACTAGTCACAGATGCTATGCACGAATGATCAGAATGTGGTGTTGACCCAAGTGTGCGTCTTCTGTCTTGTCTAAAACAAAACAAAAAAAAATGGAAGGAGATTTTTCTCTGAAGGACAAACTGAAATTTGTAGTGTGGGATAAAGAGATACACCAGTAAAGAAACACAGAGGTAGATGCTTCGGTGGTACCCAGGAAGTACATGAGGAATGGAGGAGGAAACGCAACTTAATCAAACCAGGGAGCTGTCTACTCTATTCCTTGGTTAATTGTTGGAAATAAGTTCTTAGCAGCCAGGCTCAAACCAATGGACCAACTACTATTAATAATTAATAGTATTAATAATAATAATAATTAATAATAGTAGTTGGTATGTATGGGCAAACCTTTATGGAAGGCGTAGAGCTGAGAATTGAGGAGGGGGAGTGAATTTCATACCTAAAGAGGGCAATTTCCTTCCTTAGCAAATCAGAAGTTAAAGTGTGTTTTTCTGTTTAGAAGGACAATGCCTCATTGCTTTCTCTATCCCTTTCAGCTCCTATGGGGGAGTGTACCCCTGTGTAGGTACCCATTCAGAGATGGTGTGTCTAGACTTGTTTAGACATCAGATGGGCACTGGCCACCTAAGGAACGCATGAGAAGTAAGGGTATTAAATATGAACACCTCTGAGGTGATAAATACATGTAAAGGAAATAGGTGATGATTAAATGTAACTTTTCTGCTTCCCTTTCCAATTGTAGTGAGCTAATCGTGGCCTGGCTCATTTTTCTTTATTCCCTCTTGTCTTTCTCTCTCCTCAACTCTGCTGCTGAAGAGAACCCTTTATTTGGCTGCAATTCTATTTGATTCTTTTTATTGTTGAATTGCTGTTAACTGTGGTTGTAATAAACTCCCTGATCATGCTGGTTACTAATAACAAATCAGCCATAGCTGACAGCTAAATTCAGTACATCGTCAGGTCACTTGATTACTCCAAAATTCATTACTGGTTTGGGAGGAAAAAGACCAAAATAAACACTGCGATGTATTCAGTGGGCATGTTGAAGGAGCTCCTCCTTACCAACTATAAATGATTCTTCACAGGTCATGTGAGAAGGATGAGGAAACTGCATTATGTCGCGTTATGCTGAGAGGAAATGTAGGGCAGACACTAGGACCCAGCGTGCAGGGGGTGAGCAACACTGCCTGTGATGGCAGGGCCACGTGGAGGGAATGCCCGTGTTTGCGGCACCAGCTAACCCCAAGAGTTCAGATACTCTCCTGCCTGGTTTCATTTGAACCTGGCCTCTAACCCAGGCTCTGCTCTAACCTGACTAAATTTCAACCAGCTCCTTGAGATGCTTGTTTGTTTGTTTCTTCTCTCAGTCTAACTCTGGCACTGTCCCTGGGCTCATTTGTTGAGCGCAGACTGAGCCTGTTTCTGTGTTGCTCTGCAGTGTTGGTCAGTTTGAAGGGGAAAGTATTTCTTGTTTAAAGTAATACTGAAATGATCAACCAGTCAACCAAGAAAATAGCACCTACATAATACCCACTTCCTTGCAGGGATGTGTTTTTTTTTAACTGCACTGTAATGCGTACCAGTACTGACAAATGAGTATAAATGCTAATCTAACTATTTCTGATATTGAAATCTGGGGCTGGGGGGGGGAGCAATTCAAGTGCTGTAGTTTTCATCTCATAACTAGGACATCTTAGAAGCTTCTTGTCTTGAGTTTCCAAAATGCACTTCATCCTGTTCTGCAGGAAGTCACTTCACAGAGCAAGCTCCCTTCCTCTTTCTGCTCTCTCCCTCATGCTTTTCAAGATTTCTTTTGTACTTGCGTTAGGGGAGATGCATCACAAACTGCAATTGCAGCTGTGAAGATGTAGCTCTAATCAGTGCTTAAGAGAGGAGCCATGAGCTAACTCTTTGTTTCTGCTCAGCCTTACCTTCAGAGTGTGTGTGTGGGTGCGTGTGGTCTTAGCTTTGCTGGGAGTCCTCCCCTGCCACTGACAGTTCTGGCAAAGTGAAGAGAATTCCTAATGATACTTTCCTGCAGCCCAGCTGCTGCCTGTACTGACTGCCGCAGCCCACGAGGTGGTGTGAGATGACAGATTTTGGGGCAGCTCGGCAAGGCTGCTTATCAAATTATGTCACCGCTACATATCAATTCTCTCAAAAGTGTTTCACTACATTTTCCAAATAGGAATATGTGGGATTCCTCTTGCTTAATTGTAAGAAAAAACAAAAAAAACTTTACAATTTTACTGCTTTCAGTAGAAGTTGTTGCAGTTCAAATCGTGGTAGGGATAATGTTGGTTAGATCCTATTTAGCCAGGAAGGCATGACCTGAGACTCGCTGACATCAGGCCAGTGTTTCATCATTTAAGGAGTACCACAGAGATGTTAGTGCTGCTGACTTTTAGGAGATCAGTGGACTAGAGTTTGTCGTATCAAGTCATGTCAGCTGATTGCTGTATGCAATTAGACAAAGCTCTCATCAAAAACTCAACAAAACCTCCTAGGGTTTCCCATTTCAGCCCAAGTAGTGTTGACTCTGTTGTAAGTAGTGTTGTAAGGTTAAACGAGTCTGTGATTATATAGGCCTTTTTGTCCTTATGGACAAAAAAAGATGTGATTATTTGGCCCGAGACTTACCTACACCTGGAAATCCATCCAGATTGTTTCGATATGGCTATTTGATTCATTCCTTGGTGCAGAGAACCCAACTGCAGTTGAAGTTGCATGCTATGGCTGAACCAATACAACAGCTTGGCTCTTTGGAAAAGAGTAATCCCACCCTTACCCATTGACCCTCCCACTTGCTTAGTTTATCCCTCTCTTGCTTTGGCTTTGGTGCTTGTCTGACTCTGCTGAGTGTCTTCTACTTGCTAACCTGGCAAGGTAATGGGGAAGATTTCCATCTTTGAGCAGTGATGAGCTCTCAGGTCAGTAAATTCTTGTTAGCATCAGCTTTTGCATTGTTAAAGACTTTGAGAATGCCACTAGAGGAATGAATCAGTGCTTAAGGTAATGTTACTGTGGAATTCACTTTTTTCTGTGAACATACGTGGCAAAAACGTGATATCCTCAGCATGGTTAGAAATTGCCAGAAAACTTTTTTTTAAAGCTTCATAGAACCCTTAGGATTCTCCCAAAAAAACGTGAACTTGAAGAGTTATGGGTGACCTACACACCTTATTTCTGCAGTGACTGAGTACACCATGGCTTGTTGATGAATGGTGTACCTTGGACTGCCACAAATTTTGAGTGAGGATTATATGTAGGTAAACGTGTCTTTGCTGACCAAATCTGTGACTACCAAGCTTTTTATTTATTTATTTATTTAAGAATGACACGGTAGTGCCAGAAACACTCAAATTTTCAGCATCTATGAGATGTCATACTGTGGTACAGAGGATTTAGAATGTTGCCTTTGTACCAATAATTGATTTGAAATAGATGCTTGCATTAAGTCTTTGTTTCTTCAGATAGCCAGCTTTCTAGGAAGAGGATGGTTTAACAAAATGAATGTTATTTGATATGTCTTGAGAAATTTCAAACTCTAATAACCAGCTTAAGAAAAAAAATAATAAGACAACAATAACCATAAGTATGTAAGGTTTGCCACTTTTTCTAAATATACATTGCCAATGTAACCTTTGCTTGCCCTTGGCTTAAACATAGTTTATTCTGAAAAGAAAGAACTAGATTTGGGAGAAAATTTAGCCATGTTTCAAACTGTAGAAACCACTATTGTAGCTGAATTAACAGTAGAATGGCTCTTTGTCATGCTTAGTTTGCTGCTAAGTTATCAGCTAACTGCTGGCCAATCGATGACCAAGAGTTTGACTGTATTTTTCTCATTTTGATGGTTGTTCACACCACTGTGTGAACCATCACTGTGTGAACCATCACTGTGCATCAGCATCAAAAGTCAGGTCCCGCAACCTCTTCTCCTTAAATGTAAACAAATTATACATAAGGGAAGAAGGACTAGACTTTTTAGAAGTGCATGTTGGTGGTAACAATTCCAAATTCCAGAAGCGTTGCCACAAAGGCTTCTGTAGCAAATATGTTCCCCTCTTCCCTTAGCTTTGCTGTGACCCAGCAGTGCCAAAATGACTAGCAGTTAGGTGCGCTCAGAAGCCACGCTAGAAGCCTATTCCACTGTTTTCTTGTCCTGTGGAAGCAAGTGAGAGCTCATAGCTAATAGATTGGGAAGAAAAACTGAAGAAGTTGATCACAAACCTGTCAGTTTAATAGTTTATTGGAAGAAATATTGGGGGTGGGCTGCTGAGAAATGCACTAATCCCTTAAAACTGCCTGCATAGAGGAGAGATGCATTTAGTAAGAGGTGTTTCCATATTGCTCACATTTATGAGGATCTGGGAAATTTACATTTTCCCATGCACTCTCAAAATGGATAAAAGTCCCTGCTCGAGGCTAAAAATCTTGCTTACAGTTTTAATTCCTTAACAAGAGAATAATTTGACTGTTCCTTTGCTTTCAGCCTTAACGCAGCACCTACTCCAGCTTGTGGCAGCGTTAGCAACTTGAAAGGCACCCCGGTGGCTACTCCTTGTACTCCTCGGCGTCTGAGTTTGGCTGAATCCTTCACAAACCTGCGGGAATCCACAACAACAATGAGCACATCTTTGGGGCTGGTGTGGCTGCTGAAGGAAAGGGGCATCTCAGCAGCAGTGTACAATCCACAGAGCTGGGACAGAGCCAGCAAAGGCACCCTCCTGAACACATATTCCCCTAAGATGGCAATCATTCCTTCCACTCCACCGAACTCACCTATGCAGACACCTTCTTCTTCCCCTCCGTCTTTTGAGTTCAAGTGCACCAGCCCACCTTATGACAACTTCTTGGCTTCAAAGCCTGCTAGTTCCATCTTGAAGGAGGTGAGGAATAAAAAGAACATCAGGAACAGTGAGAGTCAGACCGATGTGTCTGTTTCCAACCTTAATCTTGTGGACAAGGTCAGGAGGTTTGGTATTGCCAAAGTTGTGAGTTCTGGGCAAGTGCCAGCTCCCCCTTTAACTGATGACCAGGGACCTCTTGTCTGTGGGGCACAAGGATCAGGGAGGGCACTTGTTCCCGGAGGCCTGGCACCAGACACTCTCCCGCTGGGCTGCCCTGCTGTTACCAGTGCCATTGGGGGCATCCAGCTGAACACTGGCATCCGAAGGAACCGGAGCTTCCCCACCATGGTGGGTTCCAGCATGCAAATGAAAGGCCCGACATCCCTCACCTCGGGGATCCTCATGGGAACCAAGCTCCCAAAGCAAACTAGCTTACGATGAAGGACTTGTATTTTTACAGCTAGTCTTTTTAAATGGAAATATTCACATTCTTTCTCCAGTCCTCTTTTCCTCTCCCCACCACCCCTTCATTGCCTCTTGAGTTTGACAAATCAACTTCGTGCCTAGTGGGAGAAATGTGTAAACTTTGTATAAATGTGTAAATATGTACCAGTTCTATTGTAACTAATTGGATTATTTTACTGTTCGATTGAGTGCAGAAGGCTCTACGTTATGATTGCTGTATTAGGGTTAACTTGCTAACCTTTTGAAAAGGTTTTTTTAAGATGCACTGAAAAAAGACAAGTACAACAGAATATAACCAAGTTAAGTTGAGTAGAAAAAACATGAATTCTGTAGCTAGTCTAACTTGAGTTGAAGGTGCATGGGAAGCGGTTGAGTATGTTATGTGAGAACTCGCATTTCATCACTTGAAGCATGGGAGCATTTATGCTTTGATAAAGCACTCAGTTTAACACTTGATAGTTTTGATTTTGCTTTTGTAGATGAGTTGAGCTGAGTTATTTGAGTGCCTGGCTGTTATGCCTGAATGGATGAAACTTTATTCTTTTTCTGTTCTGTATTCTCCTCCTCTTCGATACGATAAACTTGAACTAATACTGTGTAGAGGTCAGCAGGCCTACTGGGTACCTGGAATATTGACATATTTCTACCACTGCTGTCTCATTTGGCATGCTTATGTTCTGTGTGATTTCTTCGTAGTTTTTGTTTTTCAATGCTGCACTGGATTGTGGAAGGGGAAAATGCTTTACTATGTGTTGCTGCCACTGAAACATGCTTTGTCAGTGCGCCCAAAGAACAGTTTTCACAACTCATGAGGTAAACGTGGCTGTGACTTCCTAGAAGTTGGAGTTGCGGAATAGATTGACAGATAAGAATGTTATATGAGAACATGTAGCAAAACCAGTGTTAGGAAAAGGTGCGTCCTTGGAACCTCAGCAGAGAACCACATAAACATTTAGTAATAGAATGGTGCAAGCTGGGAAATGCACCTTGCAGTCAATAAGCTGATATTCAGGTTTTGTGCCTGCAGAGGACCACGGTCTTATAAGCAGAGTGAGAATGTTCCCTACCCAGTTTCTGTTTTCTTTTTTTCAAAGAAACCTTTTTATTCCAAATTTTGACCCTGGCAAAGGTAAAAGTATGTGAAACAATTTATTCTGCAGTGAATTTACATTGGAAAAGAACAAACAAAGAAACAAACAAAAAACACCTCCCAATGCCAAACCTGTAAGTTCAGTTAAGAAACTAGAGACACCACCCACCACTGAGTTGTGGCCAAATGATCCTAATGTGACTTGCAGTTTTCTTGCCTGTTTCTCCCAAACCTCTGCTGGGTGCTTGTAGAGGGAATTGAAAAGAACGGGAACAGACTGGAGGGAGCTTGTTTCTGTAGCTGAGCAGAGCCCCAACATTCTTCTTGAAATGGGTAGGGGAAAAGGAGCCCATGGGGCTGTTAGCATCTGCTTTCTTCTCCTGACAGTTCTGGTTCCGTCTAAACCAAGCTCCCTCTTTGTTGCCACCATAATCACGCTCCGTGTCATTGCCGTGAATTGAATTTGTACCAGACTGTTACTAAATTATTAGCACTGATAATTTCTTGTATAAGTGAAGCTGTCTTTTAGTCTTTGTGACAAGAGATAGGTGATTTTTCTTTCTTTTTTTTTCTTTTTTTTTTTTTTTCTTTGAATGAAGTCGTTATTTGCAGTAGTGCTATGGACACTAAGGATATTTTTTGAGAAAGAAAAAACACATCGGTCGGTTACTGCATGTGTTTGGAGACTTATATTTATTCTATGAACTTAAAATGTTTTAGTAAAATGTCATCAGCTCTCTTTGCTGTTGTATGTGTGCACTTATTGCAAGTAAATTTAAGTACCTTTTTATTTGAATGTAACAGTAGATAGAATAACAGTTGATTCTGGAGGATCACGAATTCAATGGACCATTTTATATACCCAGAGGAAGAAAGCAATACTGTATGCGAACTTAAATTGTAGAAACTAATCATGCAACTGGGAAGCATTATTCAGCCTTTAAATAAGCAGTCAGAACTGTCGGCCCACCAGAGAAAGTAATTGTACCACGTCAGAAAGATGAAATTTAAATTTTCTTCACTAATATCAATAAAATAACAACAACAAAAAGAAGTTGCATTGTTACGCATTATTCAGCTTTTTGATGTTCTCTTATGGTGATAAATACTCCACCTTCTCCTGCTTTCATCTCTCAGTCTAAGCAAAAGGAAGAGCCTATCACTATGTTTGGTTTGTAAGTTCCTAATTATAGAAGTGGCTGAAAAGTTCTGAGATGGGAGACTGGCAGAACTGATGAAGATCAGGTCAAAACAAAAACCAGTGAAGTAAGTGCTTTTTGTTTCTATTAGAATACCAAGAACGAACAACCAGACATTATGTGGCTTGTGCATGTTAACTGGGAGAGGGATGTGAACTTTTCACCTTAATATGATGCAAAAACCATAGTGACAAAATGTGTTGGATGTAGCTCTGGGCAGCCTGGTCTAGTGGTTGGCGACCCTACCCATAGCAGGGGGGCTGAAACTAGATGATCATAATGGTCCTTTTCAACCTAGGCCGTTCTATGGTAAGTGCAGCAATGAGCAAGGAGGGACTTGCCAGGTTCTGCTGTTGGTTGTGGCGCTGTCCTTGGTACTGACAGAGTAACAGCTCGCTGAGCAAACTCCCGGGTGATGAGAAAGGGCTGCCTTGTGGTTGCATTGTTGCTTTCAAATGATTGATCAGTTGCTCTTGCTCCATTCTCTCCTTGCTGCAGCATCCCCATCTGCACACAGCTTGCGGTTTGCCTCCCTGCCTGATCCCCTTTCACGTCCCTCTCAGCCACTGTTGCTCCTTGCAGGGCTGTGCAGGTGCTGTGGCTCCCTGGTGACAGCTGAGGCCCTGGGTGAGCTCTGTATCTCTGTAGAGCACAGGAAGCATCTTTTTTTGGGTACTGCCTTTTCTACATCTTGTCTCCCTCCAAAATTAATAGCTTTTTTTTTTTTTCTTCCCCCCCCCCCCCCCCCCCCCCATCCTAACTCATCTCTATTGGTGCAAATGACAGCTTCTGCAGTGACCTAAATCCCTGACTTTGGAAAGAACAAATCGTGGGGTTGGCTGCTTGTGCTGCATCATTATTTTCTGACTTTTTACCTGGATACAGGACAGTTCTGCTTCGTGGATGTGTTCCCCAGTGACTGCAGTGGATTTTGCAGGATATGGGGTATACAGAACACCACCCAGTTTCTGCTTCTGTAAACAGTGCTGGTAATGGGAAGGTTCCTTGGTTTCTCACTTCAGGACACCAAATTATGCCACAGGGTAATGAAAACTGCATGAACTACCTGGAAGCTCAGCCCATGTATTTAATGTACTTAGGTAATTTCAAAGCAGAACAGAACTAGAGCATGAGCTAAGCCTCAGAAGGCCAAATGGCTGAAGAATTGCTGCCTCTGTTCAGTAGTGTTCCTCCTCCTTGCAATATCCAAATATCTCAGAAAGTTCACTAGACACATCTTCACCACGCCACAGCCAAATATGTGGTTGTCCACCTTGGGATGCTGGGCAGGAGGTAAGAGGAGCGTGTTTGCTGAGAACTGATGGAGACAGGGCTGTGGGCATGAGAGATGTTCTTTGGGGAACATGAGTGGTATTTCAGCCCTGTGGGGTTCATTTCTCCTTTCTTTTGCATGTTTCTAAAGCACTGGATACATAACCCAGTGGTGCACAGATTGAATGCTAGTCCTCAGCTTCCTGAATGCTTTTCTTAGCAGCTTCCCACATTGTACCCAAAAATCCAGCACTGCAGTGAGCTGTGAGCTGCATCCTGCTGGTAGGGGCAGGACCTGATGGCTGCAGCTGTGTTCGTGCTGAGGGCTCAGCATTGCCCAGCTGTGTGTGCTCTGACATCTCGCTGCCCTGCTCAGCCCTCTGGTTCCTCACAACAAGCCAAATGAGTGCACAGAGCAGCAAGAAAATAACAGAAGAGCTGAAAGTTACCTGAGCTGTAACACAGGCAGCGGGCTTTTATGTGAGAATAGCACACATTGAGGAAATCAATAATGTTTGTATTTAAAAGATTTTAGAGATTTTTGTCCTACTGGACTAAGCTTCAAGCTGTGCTGCTGAATTCAACTGCTGCTCAGTTGACACAAGCACTTAGGAATGATTAAAGCTCTAACAAGCCGACAGCCAGATTTTTGCTCTTCAAGAGGAATTTAATGAACTCAAGGGATACAAAAATCAAAGAAGAAGCAGCCTTTCACCACTTTGCTAGGACATTGCATTTCTCCTGCCCTATGAATTCCTGCATGGGCAGGGAGAAGAAGTGCCTGTTTTGGGCTCAGGGCTGGAACTGGGCCCTGCAGTGCTCCCCTCACTGCAGTAAGGATGGAGGACGGGGGCTGCTGAGTCTCACCTCAGCTGCCCCTTTCATCCAGCCTCTTTTCACCCCTGAGCAGGCAGAGCTCCAGGCTCTCCCCTGTTCATTTACATGGAGTTTGCAGTGAGCTGCTCTGCTCACAGTGATGGCACCTGTTTGGAAACTTGATTGATAAAGCTGCAGCAGAACCAATGAAATCAAGCCCACAGAGAAGGCGAACTGACTTTAAATGCAAAAAGTTATCGGTTTGCTATTTAGCCGGTGTTCATTTAGCCCATATGCAAAGTGTGCTTTCAAAGGTGGTTATGTCTCAGCACTCAGCGTGGGGCCTCCCATTCAACTGCACTGAGTGGCTGAAGCCCTCAGCCTGGAGACTGGAAAAAAAGAAAGGAAATGACCCACCCCGGCAAGGACCCAAATCCAGAAATACCACTGAGCACTCATGGGGGGATCTTAAGGGTCTGGGCTGGCTGGGGCAGCACACTGAGGTCAGGGAGAGGAGGTGCAGCTTTTTAGGAAGACTTTACCACGTCGTTATCTCCTGTATGTCATCAGTCTCCATTTGGATGCTGGGGGAGTCACCGTTGGTCCCTTTATTCCCCATGTCTGTCCTACACCCTGATGCAGCATAACCATTCAAACAGGATGGTGACTGAAAAATAAGATGGGGTTTCTCTGAAGCTGTCCAGCACGCAGGCAATGTGCTTCCTTAAAGCCTTCACGCTGCTGGTTGGCTGTTAAGCAAAATAGAACAGTGCTCTCCTAACTGCTTACACAACCAAACTTGCAATGATATGAGTAGTATCAGAGGCAATGTTGCTAGTGGTCTGGCAGGGGTGGAAGCATTGTTTTATACCTGGAATTTGCTCACCTGCTGGGGATGCAGAGGGACCCAACCACGGTGTCTTTCAAAAGGGAGAGGAATGGCATGAAATGTCTTTATTCCTCCACCCTCCTGCCTGTAGGAAATGAGACACAAAAAAAGGGGGGAGATGGGGTTTGTTTGTTTCCTAATGAGAGCATTCTCAGCAGTAACATTAAATCTGTACCCACTCCCCACCTCTGGCAATATGACCATCCTCAATGTGCAGGGGACAGAAATGTTTTGAAATGTTGTTTGAATGCTCCTGTCAGTAAGTTGAAAGACAGTGAAGTAACTTTTAAAGAAACAATCCTTTGGGAAATGCTTTAATATATGCATTTTTAGATTAATTTGTATTTTCCTCAGTTAAAAAATAAAATAAAATTAATATCTTGCTTGGGAAAAAGCGGTAGTACAGACTGTTTTCCCAAAGGCCGTGATGAATACGGGAGAGGATGCAGCTATTGAGGCTCGTAGTGTTTGGAGAGGAGCTGAGAAAAGCCAGAGGAGGAGGCTTGGCAAGGGGCTGTCTGGAAGGAGCTTGAGAGGAGGAAAAATGTGTGTGGGAAAGCAGTTTTGTGCTTTTGAGATGAGATCCACAGAAAGGGGAGAATTCTCTGCTACCATTTGTTGAAGTGTCTCTTATGCTGCAGATCTTTGCAGTGCTGTCTGCTCTCTCAGCTTCTGCTAAGAGCAGCTCCTCAAAATGTTATTGCTTCTGCTGTGCTCAGTGCCTCTCACCAGCACCCTTTTTAACAGCCTGTGATCTGATGGCTCCAATACCTTGCCCCTTTTCCCTCATGATCACCCTCTGCACAGCTCTCCGTGCCCCTCCCCCAATGAAGGCCTACCTCACCGCATGGCAAGAAATGTTCTCTTTATTCCGTGGTTCACAACCATCAGCAGAAATTTCACATTTAGCTCACAATATAAAGTAAATATGCCAAGGAGGCAAAACACATCAGTGTCATTCCTCTTTTCCCTTTAGCCCTGGTGGGTACGGACTACAACCACTCAGCCCTCCCCAGCTGGGGGTCACTGTGAGGATGGCAGGCCTTTTCTGGCAGTGCTGTGCTGCTGTGGTGGTACTTGGACAAATTCTCCTTAGAGTGTTCACAGCTGTTGTGAGTGTCACAAGATTTCCCTAGGAAGTGGCTCATTTGAGTATATAATACCTGGAATATAACACATTGTAGAATGAAGGTGTTCTCCTGCCTCTCTGTGTAGTAAGATACCCAGCGACACGTGGCCACAGGACAAGAAGGGGTAAGTGAAATCATTTTAATATAATATCAGCGTATGAGAAACCACAAAAGAAAGAAAACATTTTTCCTGGAAAATTCTGCATATGTATATATTGCATTGTCTTACAGACAAATTTACATCAAATACATGATATGTTTTAAAACACTGATTCGAAGAGGACAACAAATTAATTTTTCTCCTTCTGTACAGACATGGGAGTGTGATTTCTTTCCTGTTGCTATCGCCTGCTGTTCTTTAGGAGGAGTACTCGTATTCTTCAGCACTGCGGCGTCCAAAATCCATCCAGCCCATGTAGTCTCTGTCATTTATCCTGTGTGTGGGATCAATGCTCTGTACCCTGTTTCCTAGGACAGAGAACCTCCCAGTGGAACCTATAAGAGAAGAGTGCGTGAGAGGAGAAAGTAAGCAGACATATCTTCATCCATTTCTGATCTGTTTGTATTTTTTAGCAGATGCCTGCACGATGGAGTTGAAACTGCTTGGCTTTATATAGACCATGTAAATCCACTGTCATATAACTGGGAAAAAACATCTTAGAAACATTGTGGGATTGTCCTGAAAGCGACTTCAATGTTTTTAAAGTGTAAAATATACAGATCATTCTTTGTCTATTGGGAAGGAAGAGCCACGGATGCACGCTTGGGAGCTCCTGCAGTGCAAACTAAGTAAAAGAGGGGTAGAGTTAAGAATAATGGTTTTGTAAAAAGTGGGAATAGCTCCAAAATTCAGGAAGTTGTGTCTGGAATTCACAGCCAGAAATGTCTATTACTGCAGTCACACAGGGCTGCTTACTACATCAGCAGCATTTCCACTGCTTTTCTAAATTTTCATAGTACTTTTCACTGTGGGATGGGATGCTGATCTTTGACCTTGCTTCAGCCTTTCACCCATCCCTGTTTAGGGCATCAAGGAGACATAAATAATACGTAGGGAGAATAGTTTGATATCATCACATTATGTAACTACAACTGCAGGGAAAGGTAAATTATTTCTCCCTGTGCTCTATGAAGAAAGCCAAAATGGACACATGCCAGTCATCAGATTAAGCCTGAGCCCTGAGTGAGGAAGAGGGACAAGTCCAACACAGTAGCAGTTAGTTAATGAGGAGTGAGGCTTGAAGAATGCTTGAACTGAGCAAAAAAGGAAAGGAGACCAAACCTCACAAATCCACATCTACACAGGTCGTTAGTTTTAGAGGCACCCTTGGTGACAGTGTAATGATTTGTAATAACCATGACTCATTTTAAAAAAAACAATAATGACATTATTTTGTTAATGTCTGTGAAGAGATGAAGATGTAAAAGTAGCATAGAAAAAAACCAAGCGTGCTTCAGGCATTTTAAACAAGATAGCAAAAAAGAAAACAAACAACAGGAAAAACCCACAGAACAAAAAACAACAACAAGCTATGAAAATACGTTTGTCTACCGTTAAACTCTCAATACCATTAAACCTCTGAAATTCACATACATGCTCAAAGTACGAAATTACGTTGATGAGGATGGTTTTCTGGCACCAGGCAGAGCTAGGACAGCGCAAAACCATCACTTGGATCTTGGAACCTGCAGCCACCTGAGGGCTGTAAGCACTCCCCTGGTGCTATTCCTGTCTGGCCTAGCAAGGGCTCCTTAGAGGACAGCAAATTGCACGCGTCACTGACTTGTCAGCCACATTTCTCAATGACACGGTGCCAGATTTATGTTGAAAGCCTGTAGATGAAGTTTAGTGAAAGCTAGGGGTTACAACTAGCTTAAGAAATTCCCTAGGAGCACCTTAATTACTTTCCCTTAAATAACCAGAGATGTCCCTGTGGATACTTCAGCATCAACATACAATGAACAGCTTCAGAATTGTAGCAGCCTGGCTACAAGGCTGCCATCTAGCCCCAGCCTCCTGGGAGAATTTAACTCTCAGTGTCCAACATAAGCCTTCCTATTAACCCCAAGAGCAAACACCATCACTGCTGATTGCTAATGCTAGCAAATGCCCAGTCTCCCTGTTCTCTGAGATGGAATTTTCTAGTGAGCATTCAGACGAGCTAACATAGCAGATGTAAATGTCCTGCAGAGATTTCTGAAACGCTGCCCTGAACTTTCATGCTAAATGAGAACATAATTTTTTGGATGGGAAAACAGTTGATTGGCATTGTTATAAATTAATACTGCTTCATTGTAGTGATTCTCTTCCATACCAGCAAGTACATCTACATCTGGTGCCCAGCTAGCTCAGTCATGCCACAAGAATTCCATCATCCTCTCAGAGTCACTTTGTAAGGGTAAAAAAAATATACGTACTTACAAATGTGTATGCAGGCAATTCTCCTTCATATCAATGCTTATCAAAAATACATCCCAAGTCTAAACTCTTTTCCTCACCTCACCTGGTTAAGCTATTTGGAAACGTGAGCCAGGTATTCAAAGAGAATGCAGTGGCTATGCAGGAGAAAGGAAAGGAAGACCTTGTAGACTTCTGTCTGCCTTGTAGACTCCCCCAATAAGATTCTTATTTATTAACAGCTTTAACTATAGCAGTGAATTGTGGAATTCTGTCTCTGTCTTTCTGTTAGATCTGTTTCTTAAGAAACAGATCTAACAGAATTTAGAATAACAGAATTCTGTTAGATTCTGTTAGATCTTCTGAGCTGCTAAAACACGTTCCTTAATGAATGCTGTGAGAATTCATAGAGAAGTCCCTCTAAATACAACAAAAGTGTTTTTCTGTTGTTTCTGATTCGGCCCTTCTCTGCATACAGGGATGAACGTGTGTGGCAGCACACATAAAATGCAGGTGGCATCTCTTCATTGCCGTCACCACCAAAAATAAAGCTGGGATTCTGCCGAGCACAGAACTCAACAGCGAGGCTACGGAGAGGAGTAAATGATGTGCATTATAGTTGTGTGGAGAGACAGCAGAGGAGCAGGCTCTCACTTGTCAAGTGAATTTCATCCTAAACAAACCCCAGGGCTGGGAGTCAATTAATTTGTCACTCCCTGCATGCCCAAGTAATGCTAACTTCTAATGCAATCTTTCTCTGCAGTACAGAGGATAAACGAGGGAAGCTATTGCAAGCAAACACCATCTGCACAACCCCACAAGGTGTACCATGCTTTTTTCTTGAGGTTTGCAGTCATGTTCCTCCCTTAGTGGCCAGAGCAACTACGTTGCCCATGGTGTAACTCAATTCAAACGTAGCATAACACGAGCAACAAATAAATCACATGATAAAGGTGAAGCCTTGTGATTCCAGTACTCTACTGGAGCTTCACGATCCCATTACTGAATGCTGGGGAGGTTTTAAGTAATTGCAAGATTCTGTCCCAAGGCAACTGCTATGTTTTTTCAGTTTTACGGTAAGTGGGAAAGAAAATGGTCTCTACTTCAGGAGTAGCCAGGGAAAATCTATTTCCTATCTCCTAGAGGAATGCAGGAGTTAGTGCTAGATGATGGCAGGGTTAGTATGGGGGGCATCTCGGAAGGAAATGCCGTGCCACAGAGGCAGCAGACGAGCAGTACCTTTCCGGGCTTGCTGCAGGTACTTGGCCAGCAGCGCGCCGATCGTCGCCCTCTGCTCGAAGCTGCCATCCAGCCGCGGTGCGGGCTTCAGCGGCCCTGCCGAGGAGGGTGCGCGGGAGTGCCGGTGGGGTTCTGTCAGGCTCTGCTGGAGCTCAGCAGCCACAGGGCTGCCATCGTGTGAGCCCGCGGGCTGCTGGCCGAGGGAGCTCACCGACAGCGCAGCGAGGAGCACGCAGATGCAGATGCCGCCGTACATCGCTGGGGAGAGAAAAGGTATGTCAGGAGGTCAGAACGACCAGCTGGAGTGCACTGAGTGTCACCCCCAGCCCTGTCTTCTTTGGAGGCGCTGGGGTCTGAGGGAACTTTGTTAATGCAGGTAGCTGGTGGGATCTGCATTAATCTAGAAGGTATGCGTGAGTAGTTAGCTATCTGTTGGGAAGAGGAGATAACACCACAGCGAACTGTTTTTATCCCTCCTTGTGTATGTGCTACGCCTCCCTTACGCAGTTCTCTGTTTTGGTAGCTGCATTCCAGTAAGAACTAAAGGAAACCTATGCAGCTCTGCAAAAACTCGCAGGGTCCGGGCAGCCACGTGCTTTGCTGCTGCACTGCAATCTGCTGTTATCACAGACACCCAATTTTGACACGTTCTGCAAAGAGCGTTTGCTCTCCCACCCCTTCTTGGCTTGGAATTCAGCACTGAAGAGGCTGCCTCGTGCAAGAGAAGGAACAAAGTTGTGTCACGACAAAAGAAAACCCCAAAACCTCACACCACCCCATCACCTGATTGAACAGCACGAGCAATGATGCGCACCAGAACTGTGCTCTTCTTCCTATAAACCAGAATTCAAGCACAACGATTTCTTTTCGCCACCTCCATAAAGAAGCAAAGATCGGATGAGACAACCCAGGGAAGCAGCAGTTTGAGCGCAGCACCTGAAACAGCGCTTCTGCAAACGGGGCTAAGAGGAGAAGCGACGCACCCGGCGCTGAACGGCAGGAGGGCAACTTCCCGTCGTAAAGACGCACGAATTATCCCGCGTGTGCGAAACGCGGCGCCGAGCATCACCTTTTCATTTCGGAAAAGGGGGAAAACGAACTTCGTCCGCCCGCTCGCAACGCACAGCGGCGAAGGGCTGCTCTCCCCCCGCGGGCAGCGCGGCTCCCGGCCACGCCGGCTGCTCCCCCAGCGCCCAGGTGCCGCTCCCTACCTTCCTCCTTCCCTTCCTTCCCCGAGGCCACAGCGAAGAGGACGGCGTGCGCCCAAGCGGGATGTTAGGGGCTGCTCCGCCGCGGCCACTTAAATAGCGGCGGCGGTGTTTGCACAGCTCTGACGCAGAGGGGCCGCGGCCGGGCCCCGCCTCGGGGGGAGCGGGGCTCCCTCTGTCCCTCCCGCCCCGCCTCCCGGCTGTCTGCCGAAGTTCGCACGGAGGCTGCTTACCCGGACGGGGAGGGCGGCGCGCAGCCCGGCTTGCTTATAAGAGACGCCCGCGCTCTCCCGGGAGCCACGTGTGCCGGGCTGGCGCTGCGGGGTCCGCGGGGAGAAGGGGCTCCCGCGGAGGGAGCGGCCCTTCTGTCCACCTCGTCCCCCCCGCGCGGTGTGCCGCCCGGCTGTGCCCCCTGCCCCGTCCCTGCCCGCCGCCGGCCTCGTCTCGAGGGTACCCCGATACCTCCGGGTCGGCGGAGCCGTGCTGGGCGGCCCCAGGCGGGGGTCCCGCCTGGGGCCGCCCAGCACGGCTCCGCCGACCCGGGAGTATCGCGGCCCCTTAGGGCGGCCCGACGGCTCCCGAGCTGAGGGATGGGGCGCGGGGAGGGCTGGCTTTCCGTGCCCCACGCGCCTGGCAGAGGGAGCGTTGGAGGGGATGGTGCTGTGCAAGCCTTCTCGCCACGTTTCAGCCTCTAACCGGGGTCTCGGTCACTGAAAAGGAGGGCACAGCTGAGCAGCAGGCTGCTTGTCGCAGAATCACAGGGGGGGGAAGGGGCCTCTGGAGGTCATCTAGTCCAACTGCCTGCTACAGCAGACTCCCTGCGGTAGGCTGTGTAGGGAAGTGTCCAGGCGGGTCTTGAATATCTCCAGAGGAGACTCTACAACCTCTCTGGGCAGCCTGTTCAGTGCTCTGTCACCTGCACAGTAAAGAAGTTCTTCCTCATGTCCATACGGAACTTCCACGTTCCGGTTTCTGCCCATTGCCCCTTGTTCTGTTGCTTCACACCACTGAAAAAAGCTTGGCCCCATCCACTGGCTGCAGCCCATCAGGTATTTATGAGCAGTGCTAAGATCCCCTCTCAGCCTTCTTTCCTCCATACTGAACAACCTCCCTCATCCTCATCAACCCCTTCCTCATAAGGGAGATGCTCCAGGCAAAAACAAAACCAAACAGCCACACAAAACAAACAAACAAACAAAAACCCACAAAACTGGTATTTCTGATAACTCAATTTCACTCTTTTCTTCTTAGTGGAAAAGATGCTCACTGCTGTTAGACAGGTAAATAGTCAACAGTGTACTGAGCTATAGGAGCCTGGGAAAAGTATCACCATCTTTCTGGGAAGGGTGCAGTGCAATAACAGTTCTGGTAGAGTCGTGTCAAGCCTTCGTGAAATGCACTGGAGATAATGAGTTCCCAAGGGGACAGCCCAGAGCTTAATAGAAGGGAAAGGCAGAGCGCTTGCTAATGTATGCATATGCATAATTCATGTCAGAGAGGTATAAATATGAAAGCAGCCACTTAAGCCATCATATTTGTTTGAACAAGCACATGCTATAGGAGTTCATTTGCATTGAGCTGATTTTGAATATTGGTTCCATGACCAATATGATATCCAGGGCTGCACAAATGGGGTGCGAATTTGTGTGTGTTGATATGTATGTGGCAGCCAAATTTGCTGTATTTGCTCCCGTGAGCATACAGATGGGCAGCAACATACAAAATCAAATAGAGAATGCAGGACTGTCTCCGGACTGTTGATTACGTGTATTACCATGAGAGCTCTGATCCACTGGAAGACCATGTTCCAACTTTTTCTCATACCTCTGAACTGCTCAAATCACTATGTTTGTAGTGACAAGGTCAGCACAACATGAAGTTTTCTGCTTTGTTCTGCCTACACGATCTCATACAATGACTACAAACGGTATTTTCCTATCTAGCCAGTGTAGCGAATGAAGAAAACTAGTGAGGCTACAGCATGACATTATTAAGGTCAACAGTAGTGCACCGTCTATAATGTATGTTTTTGAACACTGATTTTTCCTCGCCAAGTTCCTTAACACCAATACACAGTCCTTGGAGATCCCTGTCTGATTTACTGGTGTTTTCTTTGGTGAAAGATGTTTGTAGCTGTTTGAAGTTGTGTGCAGCTTCCAGTCCTTGGTAAATAGTTATTAATTATTGGCCTTTTAGTGTTACTTTGGGAAGAGATAAGAGAAATGAAAGCCTGTTCAGCTTCAGTAATGAGACAGCAGGACTCTGTGGTGAGTTCCCTACAGAAACTTTGGCTGCATATAACAATTCCAGTAGGTAGTATTGGAATTTCTTTATCCTTTCCTTCATTGCAGTCAAAGCGTCTCTGCTTTCAATTGTTTTCTCTATTTTTCTGCCAAAGTTTTTCTCCCTTGTAGCAGAGGTAGCTAAAGTGTATGGCTGAACATTTGTTTTGTGTTGTTCCGGCACAAAGCTGGCCTTGAACCGAGAAGGCAGCAAGAGGTATGAGGGGTGCACACATCGTGTCTTGTGTCTGTTCTGCGTGGAGGTGACCGGTGCCAATAGCAGAGTGCAGCAGGGCATTGTGAGCGCTAACACTTCATTCTTCCTCTGATGTGAGATGGAGCAGAGCTGATCTGCGAGTGTCAGGGAGACAAGCTGCTTGGAAGTGCTCTGCTCTTTCCTACAGCGGTGAGCATGCATGTGCTGTGCGGGACTTTGTTTCTGTCAATGTGCATGTGACTTTTGTCTCTAATATACATTTTTTCCTGGCAATATCACATGTGGTTTGCAACTGCATGGTTATCATGTGGACGGCATAGCAACTTATGACATCTATGTTTGATGCCTTTTCTTCGTAGTCAAAAATAAAACATACATATGGATATTACTCACTTTGCATTATTGCAAGGCTTTGGGTTCCATGGCACATTAAATGAGGAGCTGCATACTGCTAAGTGTAAGTATACTGGGAATGTAGAGGAGCGACTGAAGGAACTGGGGCTGTTTAGTCTGGGGAAGAGGAGGCTGAGGGGAGACCTTATTGCTCTTTTCAAATACCTGAAGGCTGATTGCAGCGAGAGCGGGGCTGGTCTCTTCTCACTGCTGACAGGTGACAGGATGAGGGGAAGTGGTCTCAAGCTGCACCAGTGTAAGTTTAGTTTGGATATCAGGAAACACTTCTTTACAGAAAGGGTTGTTAAGCATTGGGATAGGCTCCCTGGGGAGGTGGTTGAGTCACCATCCCTGGGTGTGTTTAACAACCATTTGGATGTGGTGCTCAGGGACATGATTGAGTGGAGGGTAGTATAGTTAGGTTGTGGTTGGACTCGATGATCTTGAGGGTCTTTTCCAACCTGGGCAATTCTATGATTCTATGATTCAAAGATAAAGCCAGGTGACTGGCTGTCCTGTGGTACTACGGGGCCTCATGTCCAGGAGGGTAACAAGAAATACATAGTTTTGTCTGTCAAAAGTGTACTCCTGACATGAACTCTGTGCACTAATGGCAATTCATCCATTATCTTGGGATTCCACTCTGCCTGCATTTGTGTGAAGAAGGAAGTAAGAGGAAAATCCTATTTCCCAGGAGTAGGGATTTCAACTTGTGTCCCATGCAATTCAGACACTTGATATAGAAGCTCCCTACAGATCAGCTGGAAAACTTACTGGTGTAGCATTTCCAAAATTGGTTCCCTGTGGTTTCAAGAGCAAATGGTGATATGGAACAGAGAAAAGTGCAGACTTGCTTCTAGGAAACCACCTAATCCCAAATCGCTTGTCTTTTGTAAATATTTATTTACTTTTTTCTCTAAAAGACCAAATTGATCTTATGTGGAAGTGAGCTATCTATTTTGCCAATCTGACCACAAGATGGAGGCTTTTGTGCAAGTAGAAGACCAGAAAAGGAAATCAAATTAGTAGAGAAATAAAAAAAAAGACAAGGTTATGTAACAGATTTGTTCCTAATACATTTTCTGTGATTCCAGCAATACTTTGAGAAGTGTGGTAGAGTTTGAAAAGATGAAGGAAGATGAAGGTGGTAACACTGACAAGCAGAGAATGCAAGTGCAGTAATTGGACTCTCGTGAAGAATGTCCATTGTGTTTAACCCTTGCTTTGTGGAATAGTCTGCTGTTTAGTCCTCACCTTTCCTTTTCCTTACTGGCTGTAACATACTTTGGTTATTTTGACATGTACATTTCAACTAGAAATGGGTGAAAATAAATAACGTGTAACATATCGACATAGAAGAAAGAAGAAAATGATAACCTGTGCTAGCTGAGCCTAAGGCATATGAATTTATTCACTACAGTGTTCTTCTAATTCCTGCTCCTGTTAGGCATGTTCTTCAGCCCCTGAAAATACAGAAGTTATACAAACTTATGCAAATGTGGTTTCTTAGCTCGAGTGGGCTGACACAACTTGAAATACCTCCCGAATGCTCTCCTGTGACACTCATGAAAACCTCTTGTTCTTTGAACTTGTTCTTTGGCTATTTTGAGACCTCAGGGCTGTGATCTCCCAGATTTCATGGCATTTTTATGTTTAAAATTCAAACTTTCGTTCAGCTCCCCTCACTTCTTGTTGCTTTAGATCTGTATGAAGCATCTCAGGAGAATCCTTGCCCTTCTTCAGTGCAGAAGTTTTGAACAGACTTGTATTGACTGTCATCAATGCAACTGCCACTTGTGTTGAAGCTAAAACACGTGTTCACAAGTACTGGAAACTGCTTAATATTATTGGGATTGTTTATTGTTTTAAATAGTTATACTTTAATCTGTAACTAATATTTCTGTTTATGTAGGAGAAACTAGTCCAACACACTTCAACATATAAATTCATTTAATATAAAAATAGCCTAGTACACAAAGGACATAAATCATACCTTTCAAAAGACTTTGTTTTTCAGATCTGCTCTCTGCTTTGCTACCTGAATCCAGAGGAAAAGCATTTTTTTTCTCTGTAGTAACAACAGAATACTGAGATACTGTTTTCCTCTCTTGTGAAAATGGAACGTCATTCTAAGCAACGTTTGTCAAACCACCTAAATCCCCAGGAAGGGAGTTCTGTAGATGACAGGTATGATGTATTAGCTTCTTGTCTTCCAAACATCTGCGTGTTTCATCTCTGCTACAACCAGCGCTAGAATTTAAAAGCAGCAAACTGATTTGACAATAGTTGGACTGGATGGCCAATGGGGTGTTTTTAGTGTCCTTCAGAAGAAAAGGAGGCTTTCTGCTGGAGACATAAGTGGATAGGATGGCTGGAGACTTGTTATTCCACTTCTGCTGTGAAATTATACCTTGTAATTCATAAAGAAATTGAATTAACCTGGATGCAAAGTATGAATTGTTATTCTGACAATTTCTATTTGAATGGAAATGCCAGAAGCATCCATAGAAGGCATAGAAGCTGCATAGCTATTTTCAGAGGGTAGAATGGGGTGAAAAAATAGTGCTAGTTTTTAAATAGCAACCCTAACTGCATTGCAGTGAGCCTGTGGAACTCGTCGTAAGAGTGCTGTAAACAAGGTCCTAGGGATTTCCCAGAGGATGCAGTCAATGCTCCCAGCATTTGACAAGGCTGCTCTTCTACTACTTCTCTTAGAAGTACCAGAGGAGCTTTACCTTCCATGCAGCAGAAAACAGGACGAACAAAGCCCATTAACCAGGCAGCTCCGCAATCTAACTCTTTCTTTTTTGTGGCCTGGTATTTCCATTCTCAGACCGGCTATGCTATGACCGTAGCAACTGAATTACAGACTCTAGGAGATCAAATTAATTAAATCTGCTCAGCTTATTCAAAAGCTGAGGGAAAAAAAAAACAAAAAGAGACAGTTAACTCAGAGCTTTTGCTTTAAATGCATCTCAGCTGCCCCTTGGTGACTGAGATTTCCCTTAAATGCAGAAGGAAGGTTTCTAAATTAAGCTAGTTTACTGAATCATTAGGTATAAA